>NC_092169.1:2663750-3340000 GCF_045791955.1 Oncorhynchus clarkii lewisi
GTGATATGCCTGACTGTGGTTGACTCCACACAGGAGCTGAAATGAATTTCATGGTGGCAGTTCAGCCACAGATAAAGGTTTCTGTTCATTAAAAAATAAAAAAGTGAAGGGGGAAGAAAATGATCTGTCAACACATATTTTATGTAACGCTTTTTTTTCTGTCTCATTACAATTTCAGAGCGGTGTTTTTTCCCCCCCAAATTCAGATGGAACATTGTACTCCAACTAATCAAACTAAAAGTTTGATCGTATTTTGTAATGGTTGCTTTGAACTTCTGAGAACTCCTTAACGCACAACAAATGCATGTACGTACGTGTGTACACACACACACACACACACACACACACACACACACACACACAGTGTGTGGAGTACTTCAGACTATTCTTTCATGTTATTTACAGTGCCTTCAGAAAGTATTCACACCCCTTGACCTTGTCCACATCAACCTGAATATCCATTTGATACAATTTAGATTTTGTGTCACAGGTCTACACACAATCCCTCTTAATGTCAAAGTGGAATTATGTTTTGAGTCTTTTACAAATGAATTCCAAATGAAAAACTGAAATGTCTCGAGTCAATAAGTATTCAACCCCTGTGTTATGGCAAGCCTAAATAAGTTCAGGAGTAAACATTTACTTACTAAGTCACAGTTGAATGGACTCACTCTGTGTGCAGTAATCATGTTTACAATGATTGCTGAAGGACTACCACATCTCTGTACCCCACACACACAATTATCTGTAAGGTCCCTCAGTCGAGCAACGCATTTCAAGCACAGATTCAACCACAAAGACCAGGGAGGTCTCGGCAAGGGCACCTATTGGTAGATGGGTAAAAAAAAAGCAGACATTGAATAGACCTTTAAGCATGGTGAAGTTATTAATTACACTTTGAATGGTGTATCAATATACCCAGTTACTACAAAGCCACAGGTGTCTTTCCTATCTCAGTTGCCGGTGAGTAAGGACATTGTTTACGGATTTCACCATGAGGCCAATGGTGACTTTCAAACAGTTTAATGGCTGTAATAGGAGAAAACTTTGTAGTTACTCCACAATACTAACCTAAATGACAGAGTGAAAAGAAGGAAACCTGTACAGAATAAAAAATATTCCAAAACATGTATCCTGTTTGCAATAAGGCACTAAAGTAAAACTGCAAAAAATGTAACAAAGAAATGTACTTCATGTCCTGGATACAAAGTGTTATTATTTTGGTGTCACGTGTGCTCCCTCTTCGGCATCTAGGTCACCAGGCTGCTCGTTATGGAGCATACCTGTCACCATCGTTATGCTCACCTGGACTCTACCACTTCTGTGATTACCTTCCCTGTATATGTCACTCCCTTTTGTTTCTTCCCCAGGCATAATTGTTTCTGTTTCAGTTTCCTGTCTGTGCGTTGTTCGTGTTTCTTGGTTTGTATTATGTTTAATTTATTTATTAAAACACTCACTCCCGGAACTTTCTTCCCGACTCGCAGCGCACATCGTTACAGAATGACTTCTCAACAAAGGGAAGCATCAGGGAGTGTTTTTTTTCCCGGTGGGAATGACGTCGGGTCCGTCACAGGCTCTCATACCTCCGACAGATCGCCAGGCTCTCCTGCATCCGCCGGTTCGTCAGGCTCTCATGCCTCAGCCGGATCGCCAGGCTTCCCTGCCTCAGCTGGTCTGTCAGGTTCCCGCACCCCAGCTGGTGACAGGTTCCTGCGCATCAGCAGAGGTGATCGGTCAGCTCCTGATCCCCGGGATCGCATTGGTTGACGTCCTGTGGCTAGAGCCACATTTTTTGGCAAATCCAACACAACACATCACTGAGTACCGCTCTTCATATTGTCAAGCATGGTGGTGGCTGCATCATGTTATGGGCATGCTTGTCATTAGCATGGAGTAGGATGCATGGAGTGGCGCAGCAGTCCAAGGCCCTGCATCTCAGTGCTAGGGGCATCACTGCAGGCGCCCTGGTTCGAATCCAGGCTGTATCATAACCGGCCGCGATTGGGAGTCCCGGCCGCGATTGGGATTGGCCGGTGTAGGACGTCGTTGTAAATAAGAATTTGTTCTTAACCTAAAAACGGCAAAATCCTAGAGGAAAACCTGGTTCAGTCTGCTTTCCAACAGACACTGGGAGACAAATTCACCTTTCAGCAGGTCAATAACCTAAACCAAAAGGCCAAATATACACTGGAGTTGCTTACCAAGGATGACATTGGATGTTTCCTAATGGCCTAATTACAGTTTTGACTTAAATTGGCTGAAAATCTATTGCAAGACTTGCAAATGGCTGTCTAGCAATGATCAGAACCAACTTGACAAAGCTTGAATTTGAAAAATAATAATTTGAAAATATTGTACAATCCAGGTGCACAAAGCTATCAGAGACTTACCCAGAAAGACTCACAGCTGTAATCGCTGCCAAAGGTGATTCTAACATGTAATGACTTAGGGGTGTGAATACTTATGTAAATTAGATAGTTCTGTATTTCATTTTCAAAACATTAGCAAACATTTCTATAAACATATTTTCAAATCAAATCCAAGTTTATTTGTCACGTGCGCCGAATACAACAGGTGTAGACCTTACAGTGAAATGCTTACTTACAGGCTCTAACTAATGGTGAGGGGGAAAAAAGAAAGAAAAAAAAAGTATGTGTGTGTGTGTGTGTGTAGGTAAGTAAAGAAATAAAACAACAGTAAAAAGACATTTGAAAAAGAGTAGCAAGGCTATATACAGACACCTGTTAGTCAGGCTTATTGAGGTAGTATGTACATGTAGGTATCGTTAAAGTGACTATGCATATATGATGAACAGAGAGTAGCAGAAGCGTAAAAAGAGGGGTTGGCGGGTGGTGGGACACAATGCAGATAGCCCGTTTAGCCAATGTGCGGGAGCACTGGTTGGTCGGGCCATTTAGGTAGTATGTACATGAATGTATACTTAAAGTGACTATGCATATAAGATAAACAGAGAGTAGCAGCAGCGTAAAAGAGGGGTTGGGGGGGAGGCACACAATGCAAATAGTCCGGGTAACCATTTGGTTACCTGTTCAGGAGTCTTATGGCTTGGGGGTAAAAACTGTTGAGAAGCCGTTTTGTCCTAGACTTGGCACTCCGGTACCGCTTGCCATGCGGTAGTAGAGAGAACAGTCTGACTGGGGTGGCTGGGGTGTTGACAATTTTTAGGGCCTTCCTCTGACACCGCCTGGTGTAGAGGTCCTGAATGGCAGGTAGCTAGCTACGCACACTTGACCGGTGACCGTATCTCTCAAGCCATGTATGTTTGGATACCGTGCGTGTGCAATCTACATACAGGGCAGACTGGGGAAAGGCGTACAGGGCAGATCAACACGCGCAACCAACGGACAGGGTGGAGGGTGGCGAATTTGACGACAACTTGAGGGAGGTGGGTTCCAAACAACAATGAGCAAAAATAAACTCTTATGGGGAAATGATACCGCTACTCAAAGGGGCACTTTGGAGATTGAAAGGGCACGTGCATGCCTAATAGCATGCAATGTAATGTACACGTATTGGGCTTCTGACAATGGTTATTAGGGAATGTAGGTTTACGTTTGACAAAAAAATCGCAAACAATATTTGAGCATGTGTAAAATCTCCATGTAAGCAGATTGTAAAGCACTGTTTCTAATGTTAAGGTGTTTATTGCATTTGTTTTGGATTTCCGTAATGGAAAACCAGATGGTTTCTGTTCTACACTGCTGGAATCATGGTGCCAAGTTGACTTGTGAAATTCAATTTAGAATCCCTTCTCCCAAAGATTGCTATACACAGTGCAGTGTTCAGTCTTATAGTTCAAGACTATTTTGAGAGGGATCGATTATATTTAATTGCTTTGAAAATTGTTTGCCGTTGGAAGAGAGTTTTAGCTCCGTGCTGAATATTATGCAAAGAGGCAGCGACCCAACCAAAGGTCTTTTTAGGGTCAGGTTGAGAGCTTACTGATGGAGTAGTGTGAGGAATCTTGGCTTCTGCACTTATCTGGTGTGCGGAGCGTGGGGCACTTTCCTCCCTCTCTCCATGTATTATTATTTATCTCTGGCACCAAACTTATCAAAATAATGTGGAGTAAGATCATTTTTGGCTTGCGCCTGACAAACTGATATAAATTTCAATCTGACTCTGACAGAAGTTTTCGTTTTGCCAAGAGTGCAAAAAAAAAGGCATGGGGATGGGGGGTATACACGTCTTGTGAACACGTCTTGTGAAGTTAAAATGTTACCATGGGAAAATAGTTGTTTGCTATCGGGTTCTAACAGACATGATTTTGACTTTGATTTGTGAAACTGAAATTCTTTACTAATTGCATCTACTACTGCCAACATGTTTCCTCTCCATTACTGGTCCGACAATCACCAAATTTAGATCACTATTCTATATTGTTTACATTTGATCATTATTACCACCTGTTGTGAACTCCAGTTCACAGTGTGGTGAGAATATTCTGTGAATTAGATCCAGGCCCTCTCTAACATGTTACAGATTCAATGTGTTTCCGACTGGGTCTCCTCAGAGCTCATGAGAGCTCAGAATACCAGACTGAGCTAAACCTACCGAGGTGGCAAACCCGTCTGGCTGGGATGCCAGTCCATGGTGTGTGCCATCTCCAATCGGGTCCAGTTTGGCACTGGAAATAGTGAGGGGCAATCTTGCACCCTCATTACACCTCAGCCACTCTAATTACAACCTGCTCAAGAGCTGTTATCCTACACCTCACGGTGACAATGACAGCGCCTCCTCTTAGAAGCCCGCTTCTCTCGGCTTTGTGACAACCAGGGACGAGGTCCGTGACGCAACACAACACCCCTGCAAATAAATGAAGGCACTCCTGCCTCCTAGAAAGTTGTCTCAGCAGGGACTGACTAAACCGTGATTTGTTGAGGGCATTGGTATGTATTAGTAGTAGAATTTGTAGTAGTACATTGGTAGTAGTAGTAGTAGTTGCGTTGTTGCTGATGATGACGATAATGAGGAAGATTATATGATATAGTTCATTCTGTCAGAGGTTAGTTAAACCGGTGTGAGTCATACTACAGAGAAATCCATTTGTACAGCAGAAAGCAAGGTGTTCCATGGTCTGCTATCACACACACACACAGTATTGTTTGAGATCCTATGTTATGCTGACAAATCCTCTTGTGGCAGCAATCACCTAAGCGTCTTCCATGAAAGGGATGTACTTACTCCACTTATTTCAGAATTGATTGTGTTCATCACTAATCCAAAGATGTTTTTTTTTTATGTAATACCCACCATCTAATCATTCTTCGCATACCAGGGGCTTGTTAGACAAGATATAACAGAATGTAATTGTTTTGTCAATTGATCGTGTAGAAAAGCCTAGATAACTCCTGGAATAGGAAACAAAATCAATGGCATGCAATTGGAACGAGACAAATTCACTCATACACTCCAATAAATAACCGGATTTGATAATAATGAATGCTGTTAGTACATGCAATTGGAAAATCTATGATAGATAATTCTATGATAAAGTCATAGATAATAAGTATATAATTCAGGGAGTTGAATTTCTAAAATGCATAAGCAGCTCTCATAAAATAGACGTGTGTTTAAGTATATTGTCCAATAAATAAAGTCCTTGAGAACTATAGCGTGAAGCGATAGCCTCCTCAGTCCTTGCTGAACATAAACATGTTACACAGCATAATGTTTTTATGAGAGGTCACATTAGGCTGCTCAGCTCTTAAAAGGTTTATGATGACCATTTAGCGTCACGAGAGCGAAGCTTAACACGGCCATGTCAAGATAACATGCAAGCATCAGTGTTGTTTTCATTGTCTGTCAGAATAGATTTTTACAGTGGCTAGAGGGAAGAGGGGCATATTATTCTCCAGCTAGGGCTGTCACTGCTGGAGAGGGAGGACAGGGAGAGCAGCCTCAAAAATATAACATGAAAAGGAAAGAGTCTTTGTGTCCAAAAAGATGATGAGGAAGTGTACCAGACAGAAGATAACCCATAGAAATATAATTACTAGAACATTGCATCCCTATTCAAGTCAATGTAGCCATGACAAATTGCAGTGGTCTGTGGGGCTTTTCCATTCTAGTAATTACATTTCTATAGAATAACTACACCAGAGTAAGAGGATGATGAGGGCTGCATTCTATTACAGAAAATTGTTCCTTCCGATCTGTCCCTGTTTACTTTCCTTTGCAGCTCTGATGGGAATGGATCGGGCCGAAACTAGGTGGAGCTATTGCTGATGGGGCGGCAGGGTAGCCTAGTGGTTAGAGCGTTGGACTAGTAGCTGAACGGTTGCAAGTTTGAATCCCCGAGCTGACAAGGTACAAATCTGTTGTTCTGCCCCTGAACAGGCAGTTAACCCACTGTTCCTAGGCCATCATTGAAAATAAGAATTTGTTCTTAACTGACTTGCTTAGTTAAATAAAGGTTAAAAAAAAATTGGGGGGAAAAATACGTCTTCCCAGGCATTTGACATTTGTGAAGGGGGTGTACACGAGGAGAGCGGGCAATGTTTTGGATTGAAATGCAGGCTAAGAAGGGGAAACAAGAGTAAAGGGAGAGAGGGTATGGGGGACTGGGTCAGAATAAGATGTTATGGGGAAGTAGTAAGAGGTCCTGCACCTGTCTTACAGAGTTAGGAAGTGGACTCAGACTATGAATTTAGGCCTGGATATAGCCTAAAAGTTGAAATATATAATCTTCTCTGTAGTCTCGTTATCTTACTCGTGGCCCTTTGGTCTCCTGAAGATGACACCCAACAGAAAATCATCTCAGGGGAGATTGTGTAGCAGTAATTCTGAGTTGAAATCTGCAGACTAAATGATTACTCTTTGCCTCTATCTCCCCTATCATCCATGCATACATAATAAATTAAGGCTGGGGTTTGGGAGAGATGAGTAATCTGGTTTCATTGCGTCTCTCGCCTCTCTCTCTCATCCACTCACCCCACCACACAATTGTCAGATGGCACAGGCAGCTTAGTCAACCCTTAGCTATAGGCCAGGATAATAATTGCTGTATTAATTGGTGTTGTCCAGGCTAGACAGAATATAAGAGATCCCACTGGGGCTAATAATTAATGTTTTTTTCCCCTCTCTCTCCCGCTCCTTCTTTCCCTCCCTTTTCACCCTCCCCCTCTCCCGCTCACCCTGTGTCTGCTGTAGTATCATTAAGAAAGGGCTTCTTCCAAGAATCGAGTAGTTAGATATCAGAGTCTCATTAGAGTATTTTTAGTTAAGACATGGGCAACAAGAGTATTGCCTGTGCTCATTATGTTTATTTCGATTCTGTAATCTTGTGCTTCAGGAAGAGAAAAAAAACTATATGTGGATATCATGTTAGCCCTACCAGTTCACAGTTGTATATAGGGATGAGGCGGTCTGACAAAGTCTGCTGTGGAAGCCTGTACTAAATGAATGACGCAGCCTTGATGAGAGCTCGACTCGACTGTGGTCCGGTCAGTTGCAAAGCACTAATGCCAAGGAAGCCTAAAACACAGCAGACCGTACAGCTTTTAAGTCTGATCCTCATCCTTTACTGCCCTCAGTTATGGGTTCAACACTGCTGTTTCTCAACGGCTTTCACATCCGCTCTATTTATACAGGCATTCTGTACAGTTCTGGTTTTACAAATAGTAGGCTCATGACTGGATTGTCTGTTTGTAGAGAGTGGTTTAGCTACCGGTGTCCTTGCTGGTGTGAAGCTTCTTAATTTGCTTAGGTAAGGATCCAGCTGGGTAAATGGGTAATGTGGAACTATAAGCTCTGTGAGTCAGTCTGTAGATTTGACTGCCAAGCAAACATTATGAAACGCATAGAGGAGCTCAGAGCGTTTTCATACAGCCACCTTCAGGAAATGGATAATTACATACTGTATTATGTCGTATCATGTCTAAAAGCACAGTAGCTGGCTGCACAGTGTTAGTGAATACACTATATCTTCCCCTCTAACAACAGAGTAGGCATGGTCTCGTACTTTTTGACTTGGGATACCAAAAGGACTCAAAAGTGTCTGTCTCACAGATTTGAAAGAACAAGTTGAGTTCATGTTGAAATGTCTATATTTTCTCACCTTTTAATGGCATGACACGTCTGTCTTTGTTGACCATAAGCCGGATATGGAAGTACCACTGGCTTGAGTGACTTCCCAGCCTAAAGCCAGCATTAGCAACAGAGAAACCTGCTTCATTGAAAGGACATTTGTCTGGCATGAGGAAATGTAATACAAATATAGGAGAATATGATTCAGCGTACCTTCTATAACTTGTTGTGGGGTAGTTAGTGCCGAAAACAGAAGATATTCCAATTAACACGCTTCTCCAACAGTAATTTGAGGTTATATCTGGCATGTTAGCGAGACAGTCGAATAAATGTCTGCCCTGATATCCTCTCCCAACAGTATTTACTATACAAGGTAATTGTACCCACAGCCCTAATAAGACAGAATCGAAGCCCAGCAACAAACAACTTCACTGTAACAACGTGCTGAGGGAATTGGCCTCAGGAACACAGGTAAGCGAAGCTTTTCTTTTGCAAACAGACAGGGAATTAGGAGCTTGTTCAGGGCTCCCTCCCTTTGTTAACCGTCTTGACAGGGTCATTTGACCATCTGGTTTAATTACAGGTACTGACACACTCCCAAGCTAATGCTTAGGTGTCACCCATGCAGAGGTGCAAATTACTTTCCACTTTAGAGAAACGGGGTTGTGCCACAAATCAAACTAATGGCATTGATCGCCCCCAAGCTATAGCACAATCAACTTAAGTGACCATGCTAATCCATTTCTAGGGTTTCCTCCTTTTTATTCTGTTAGGTCACCCAGATGCCCCCTATTAAGTTGTGTTGCTTCATAAGCATGAACATAAAATATGATTATAGTGTAACTTTTAGGACATGAACGATAGGTGATCAAATTTGAGGAATGGAATCCTATTTCAGTGTGTAAAACTGTAGGACATTTGAAGACTTGAGTGTAAACATAACTTTGTGTCCCTTCCACGTGTCAACACCCTGTGAAAATCTATAGTAGTAGTGAGAAGTCAGTGCCTCACTTGACTCCACATTACATGTGTACACATGTACACAATGTAGGAAAGAATGTTCCCTTACAAAAAAAACACACTTGAAATCTCATTTTCACATTTCAAATTTAGAGTTCACACGTTAACACCACCTTTTCGCGTGAGAAGAAAAACGTGTATTTGCATGTGACTTTCAGAAGCGCGTGTAAAGTTTGTGGTTTTAACATGTGAAAAGTTTCTCGTGAAAATCTCACTTTCACATGTGGAATTGCAAGTTCACATGTGAAAATCAGTCACGTGTGAAAATGTAGTTTGCCGATTCACATGTAAGAAAACTCCACATTGCAAGTTCACAAGTGGTGGTGAAATAGTGTTGTTCTCCTCACATGTGAAAGGGTGTTGTTAACATGTTGCAGTAGGATGTTTCCACAAATGGAATTGCAAATTCTGTAATGCCATTCTGTAAAAGGGTAACTTAGCCGACCTGAGTATAATAAAAAATAATATTTGTTTATTTCTGAGCCATCCATCCGGACTGTTACTGCTGCAGGCGCATGCTTCTCTTCTTCTTACATTGGTCAGTGATCGTTGGAAGAAGCCAACTGAAAAGAACCGAGAAGTTAACGTGCTCCTTATTTACCCTTTTTTTCCCATGTTAAAATTTGTGCTGTCCGAGTTATCAGTGAACTAAATTGAACTTTTAGTCATTTTAGTGCACACATTTTGTATTGCATTGTCTGAAAGCATTCAAAATACACTAAAAACATCCTAAATGCATTATCTATACAGCTTAAAACAACATTGCGATGTCAAAACAAGTTGCCTTTGAGGTTAAAAAAAAGGGCGTTTATCAATTCACATGTTCTTTTAACATGCTTTTCCCCACATATTTTTCTGTAAGGGTTTCCACCCGCTTCTTATTTTCGAGGCAAAGGTTTATGAAGCCGTAAGGCAAAATCAAACAGCTGCATTCTCAACATGCCTAGCATGCAACACACGGGCAGTTAACTTAGATTGTAGTGAATGCTTGATTCTTGGTATGTGTTGGTTGACGTGGTGACAAAGCCACAGTCATACTGCACTGTCTGTTGACTCCATCAGAACCTGTCGAAAGAGAGTCCTTCACTTCTTTATTCATAAAAAATGCATCCCTCCAAGACAAATGGAGTGACTGAAATGCTTTCTTTCTGTGGCAGGTTAGTTTCAGTTAAAATGGACTTGTAACCTCACTGCCGCTCAGGTCTAAAAACAACCAGTCCTTATAGCAGATGAACAGAATGTCCTTTCTTTCAGCTCTTATGTCATTCAGATTAACAAGCCTGAGTGCTGATACACGATCCCTTTAACACACACACAACCTGTCCTAAAGGACTAAGGGGACCAATGGTAATTAGGGAGGAGTCACATGGAGGCATCAGTGTCACATGCCAAATGCCACATTATACAGTATCCTACACTCTAGACATGAATCCCACTTATTAATCTATAACAAAAAAAATATGAATATTTTTGTAGACTATATGGTCTCACTTGAAATGAACAACAGCTACAATGACATTCTAAATTTGACTTTCTTATTTGCACTATAAAGTGTAAACCAGGGTCCCACTTCAGATGAACAACAACTTCAAAGTCTTTATGGCCTTCATAGATGCTTCACTATTTATTTATTAGGACATGTCCCTCAACATACAGGCCTAAATAGGCCTTATAAAGGGTATACAAGGCTTGGACTTGAAAAAGGTGAACTGAAACTCAAATTTTAAAAAAAACGTGCCTTTTCACATGGGTACACAGTCGTTTTTTTTATCCAAGCAGAACAGTGTCTTACTGATCTGTTCCTGCAGGAGCCTGGTGTGCCGTCAACCACCCAACCCAGGCAATAACTGTCATTAATTAGTCTGATAAATTACGTTCAAAACAGTGACATGTTTAAATAGTCCAATTTAGCTCAAATCCTAAATGAGATATTACATCAAAAGCCAGCCATTTCTGGCGTTTTCCCCATTTGAAAAGCCATACTTCCTTCCTGAAAGCATTTTAAACATTACGATTTCCTCAGATGATAAAGCGGCACCTTTTAATGAAATTCTAATTAGTAATTTCATGGACTTTGTAACTAACCATATCTGATTAGTGCACATTTTCACAGCCCTGCTTTAATTAAGAACACTCATAGTACAGTTTCAAACAATTCCGCTTTCAAAGATTAAGCAAATGTGTTGGAAACTTACTTCGTAAACAATGAATGTTGCAATTTTTTAGATTTGACTTTCCTTTTTTTGCTCCATATTTGGTTTGTTGTTCTTTAATGCTTTTTGTCCATGTGCATGAAAAAAAAACACTAATGGTGTAATGTAACAAATCTTTGCAGAACTGATTTAGTTCTGCTGATGGGGAACAAAAATCTCCTTCATCAGTTCTGCAAAAACTTGACTATATGTAGTCTCCTTTTAAACCTTACAACGGAATAAAGCAGGGTCCCCCAATTGGCGGCCGGCCCGCCGGTGGTTTTATTTGGCTACGGAAATTTTCTGCGCAAAAAAATAAGAACAAAAACCCAACAGGAAATCAGTTCCAAATTATTTTAATTTAAGAAATCTGTTCCCAAGTATTCCATGCATAATCGTGAGACACTTGTGATCATATACAAATGTAAGCAAGGTTTGAAATGATCATGTTTTTAGTCAAACATTATATCTTTTTGGGCTTCTTGGGGTCAATCTGCCCTCTACAAATGATTTGTAATTATGTTCCCGCACCCCAACCACCTGCTCAAGAAAAAATTGACAAAATCTAGTTCATTATCCCTGGAATAAAAGCTAATACACTTTGAATTCTTATTCACTTGATTTCATCAGACCATATTTGTCTGTCTACACTCAAGAGTATGTGATTTTATTCACTGTTCCTTTAGGATATCATAGGTCCTTAGCTTGACATGTTTTCACATTTTGTAAAAAATGATTATGCACTGGTCTGTAGTAGAAGCATACAAACTGTTGACCAGAGCCCCAAGAAAACATAATTAGTTTTAGCTTCCATTCAAATATTTTTGTACTCAAGAAATAAATCTAGGTTCTTGAATTTGAACTTTGGCCCGGAGTATGAACTGGATTGGAATTAGTATTAATGTTCATCAGGCCTCTGTGTGGGAGTCTTTTCCTCACAATGTAGTGCTTTTGACACAGACTTTACCCAGTGGCCCTAGAGTCGGCCCCAGAGAGGGCCCCTGTGGAACCTCTCAGGTCCCTAACCACTGAAGTGTTTCCACGGTGGTGAACTGTTTCAATCTGACTGACATCCCAGCGTTGGAGAACACATTTAACCATGCACCAAGCGTGACAGACCCCCTCACCCCCACCCTCTGCGAGGTTGATAACAACCGGATGACGTGGCTTCCGCTTTTGGACGATAACAAGGCGACACTCCATCTTAACTCTTCCTCCACATTTACTAGGTTGGTTCAACAGTGCAGAAAAAGACCAGAAAGAAAGAAACATAGCTCAGGCATTTTTTTTACGTATGCTACCTTAGGTTACCTCACCCCCTACCTCCTTGCCCCATCCATCTTTTTTAAACATGGAGTTCACCTTGTCAAGTCAAATGCCGGACCCGTAATTTGGACTAATAATTACCAGACATCACCACAATGAAACATCAGTGTCTGAACTTCTTTAGGCCAAACTGAATTTTAATACATTTGGAAAAGGTTGGCCAGAGGCAGGAACCCTGCACACTGGGAAAAGGAGCGCACATGTGGAAGCACTTTAGGATGTGATAAATGATTTGAAATCCACAGCTTTCCACAGAATGGAAATTAGGGCGAACAGGTGTTAAATGTGAACCACTGGTGCATTTTTAATCTGAAAGAAAACGTCCCAGGTCTTTGGGGCCAGATGTTGGGGGGCTGGGGATGGGAATCGGCTGGGGCATTGGTGAGTGTTCATGGCCTGAGGTGGATGATGTGCGGAGGCCCTATTTGCATGACCTCTCTCTCCACTGAGAAATAACGGGTCGCTTGTATCAGCTGTTCTCCAAAAGGGAACGAGAACCTTTCATTTTGCCCGATCGGCGAACACACTGCACCTCTGCTATTCCAAGACAAGACAGGTTTTTTCTGTAGAGCTTGGACTGTAAAGAATATCACTAATAGCTTTGTGTATCCTAATGATAATATTTGTAAACTTATTTCCAGATATAATTCAAAATAGTGTTTTAGGGCTGAGGTAATATAATAACAGCCAAACGTCCGCAACAGAACATTTCCAACACTTCTGGCAATATTACAAATTTGTATTGGTCCATAAAATGGATAACTGCCATAAATTGGGCTTTAGTCAGGAAATGGCCAAGCATAATGTCCAACAGAAGTGTCTCTGTTTTGACATCGGACATTTTCAGCCAGGAGTCAAACTTGACCATTACCTAAATGCCCATGATTTGATTAACCTTAGGTGTTCACCTAAGAGAGACATGTTGGATGTGATGAGTCATTTACATTGTCAGAGATAATGAAGGAATAACTGAAAGGCAAATACAACCGGCTATACAGAAAACATCATGTTTCACTGCTGGAGGCACAATACATTGCCTCTAATTTTGGACAGCCTCAATCTGAGCAGTATGCCAACCTCCCCATCATCTCCATGGATTATTTGGTGGCATTACACCATCATCTAATTTTCAAGGATCTCTCTCACTCAATTATATACCCTCAACACCCCCCCCCCCCCCTCTCTCTCTTTCTCACACACTCGTACCGTACACACAAACACTAAATCATGTGCTGTATGCAGGTTGACGTTTATTGCCATGAGTCTTGCCCTGGAGGCAGAGCTAAATTTCATAAAAAAATCATGAAAATAACAATTTGCTTTTTGGTCTTAATAAAAGGTTAAGCTTATGGCATTAGGGTGAACAGTGTATATAAGGTTAGAGTTAAGGTTAGGGTTAGCTTTAAAATCAGATTTTATGACACGGCACAGTATACTAAGCACTCTGTTCTCCATTTCTCTCTACCTCCCTTTCCTTCCCTCCTCTGTCAATCTCCCTTTCACTATTGATTCAACGGAAAGTTTCTCAGACACACATGGGTTGTCCACTTGTTTTCACTTGAAACACTCTCAGGTTGTTTTGTCCCAGCTGTCTAAACAAGGACATTAGGCACGTTTTGAGGCTGGAGTGACGTTGATGCGTTCTATATTTTCTTCGTTCTGAGAGGATCCCACAGTATGCCTCACTATGTGGTACTATGGTACTTTATATAAAGCTGAAATTCGGGAGGGAAATGGACAGCTGCTGAGACTGTCTGCTGTAGTTCAAGTGAATTGACATCATACCTGGAGGATGGCATGGTGCCCAGATGGAGCTTAATGTAATACTATCTTGACTCCAACCATTTCATTATGGGCGTGTGACCCCTCTTCTCCTATAGCCTCTGCAAAGGTAGGCTATAGACCAGCATTGTTTTGCCATTGATGACAGTGCTTTCCCGGAGTCTAATTGGCTGTTTCATTAATAACATGGACAAACAAATTTAGCCGAACCTGTCCTCTTTAAAACTGCAGGAACAAAGAGGTGGGAGGAAATCAATCTTGGCGTTGTGCCTGAGCCGCTGACCCTTTCACGCTTTGAAGATTGTTGCTATAAAAAAACAGCATCTGAGAAGTTATTTAACTACAAACAGAGTCCTACCTTCCTCATTCCAGCTGCATAATCAGGCATAATAAGTGGCTGCAAAGGTCCACTTAATGTATTTCTAACACTGGAGACCTGCTAATCTTGTCAGGGGAATGAGATGGAGGGAGAAACGTGTTGGAAGCCCCGGCTGGGCATGGAGCTGAGCGTTTAACTCCATAACCATGCAGGCAAATGCCTGGGCGCCTTTTCACACAAAAAGAGAAAGGAGAGGGGTGGAATAAGCCCCAGTTTCATATTTCAGCCCAAAGTGGGGTTCCATTTTTCCGCTTTAGTTGCCATCGAGGAACAGTGGCAAGGACAACAACAGCAGCCCCTGCAGTAACAGCCTCAGCAGGCTGAAGCCTCATAAACCGGAGCCATTATCAGTCAGTATGGGCCTTTAAATAGAGTGCCCTTCACATCAGGCATGCGTGTGTGCTCTGTTAGGCGGATATTAGCCCCTTCCTCATTCATGGATGGAGTATGTATGGTTGCAGAAAACTGCATGTGATTATTGGACAGTATTTTTTTTTTCTATAATTTTTCTATCAAATCCCCGAGCGGACAAGGTACAAATCTGTCGTTCTGCCCCTGAACAGGCAGTTAACCCACTGTTCCTAGGCCGTCATTGAAAATAAGAATTTGTTCTTAACTGACTTGCCTAGTTAAATAAAGTATAACTAAAAATAAAAAGACCATGTGCTTTAACCTGAAAGAACATTACATTTCTTTGGCTCTAAAACACAATTTTTAAGTTTCCTAGTGTTTTTAAACAAATACTGTGTTTGTCTGATGAAGTTGTCCATTACAATATTAGCACGTAATGTTGTTTGTGGCTGGTCAATATTGTTTAATGGCCATCTGCTTGGAGTCTGCTCCAAATTCATGCTTTGTATAGGCCTCTTTGGTCCTTCCAAATGTGCAAAAAAAAAAAAGAATACAGAATAGGCCTATCAAAAACACTTGTGATATATGAAGTGCAATTATGCTCTACATTTCAGGACAGATTGTATAGTATCCTGCTTTTGATCCAAAGGAAAATGACAGCTTAGTGTACCATCATACATGCCCAGTGAAATCCCTTCTGAAACACAAAAGCAAGTGAAGCCAGAGAAAACGCAAAAGGGAGATGAAGCAAATAAAGACTTCCAAAACAACACTCAAAACTCATCAAATATCACATTCCCTCCACTGTATTTGTCAAAACACCTTTATGGAGGTCTTTAAAATGCAGCGTTCCCATTAACAGCTCAAGCATATAATCACATCTACGTAATGAGGTATTAATTAAGCAAAGGGCATCTATTGCCCTCACTAACAGCCTCATAAACAACTGACAGGAGATTTGTGATTTTTGACTCCCTGACACCATTAAACAAATCAATATTGGGTTGTGCAGCCGTGTACTTTGGCTGGCTCTTCCTAGTCTTAACCAATCAGCCGTGCTGAATACTAATGAGGGAATTAACTGCCTCATATTCGGCATGTGTCCCATCAAACAGATCCTTATCATGGGGGGAGATGAACGTCTCATTTGCATGGAAAAAGACTGCTTTGTAGGTAAAGATTTCACAATATGTCACTCATTATGTACCCCACGCACCTCCTTTCTCTCCTTTCTCCCTTGTTTCCCCCCTCACTCACACACGCATGCACAAACACACACACACACACAAACACACACAGCCACCACCGCACAACAATACATAGTCGTCCAACATTCACTACAGCATCCACTACAGTGGCTTACATGTGCAATGGGGGGGGGGGGGGGGGGGGGGGGGGGCTTGAAGATGCATCTTACAATAATGCATTACCATTCATGCCAGCACTGTGTTGAACATTCTTCTTCTTTTTTTTTCCCAGACACATTATTTTTCTAATCACGTCTGTGATTTATTTGAAATATTTCTGTCTGTGTGTTGAGACAGACAACCTCACTTGGCATTCCGGTCCTTTTGATTGTTGCAGTAATCTTATTTGATAAATATTGCTCTCAGCGCACTTAATGAGGTTTGCTGTTGAAATCACAATGGTGAGCCTTCCAAGCCTGTCAGGTATAATACCATTTAAAAGAGTGTCAGATAATACGGAGAATGCTGTGTTGTTGTATTGGGTAAAAAGCATACTATGTGTAAAATACAGGCACTAGCTTAGAGCTATACAGTAGGTGCCATTCCTTCCTATAATGCATGGTCCTTCGAGCCAGATTCGAAACGATGGCTATCAGAAACACAGGTTATACCAGCCACAGATCCAATACAAGTTTGTTAGCTGCCGGGTTATTTTCATTCTTGATCAATTTACCAACGTAATATACAGCAATATCCCAAATCAGAAAGAGTAGTTTATATAATTATATATATACACAAAACCAGATCATAAAAACATATATTTTCTCTAGGCTTAAGTTTGACGAAGAGAAGCCCAGAATGCCAGAGCATCGTCTAATTTAGTCCCTCTCACTGATCGGCCCAGTGAAATGAATGACAGCGGGGACGGCCTGTTGTCTTTGTTCCGTGTGTGTGTGTGTGTGTGTGTGTGTGTGTGTGTGTGTGTGTGTGTGTGTGGCCGCGGGGCGGCGAGTTAATGCAGGAGATTGACTCTTAATTGCACTGGGGGAACGAATGCTCATCTTTTCTCATTAATGAGACGCAGCGAGAGCCCGGAGATTTTCTCATCACACAAATACGTCTCCTCCATCTGTCAGGTTAAGTGCAGTTTAGATTATTGCCTTGAACTTCCAGAACATGTCATTTCTCTGTGCACTGTCTCTTCAATTGTTGAACTTTGGGAGAGAAGGCGGGGCCTAGAGAGTCAGGTCGGGGTTCAGGGGTGGACCTCTGAAGTGAGGCAGTCACATATGTGATAGGAGGCCAGAAGGGGCAGAGCTCAACCTACAGTCCACAGTGAAACCTCTTCATAGAGCCTAACGAGGCAGATGAGAAGGCCATTTATAATATCAGGTTTCAATTGCGTTTTGTCCATTCTCCAGATCAAAAGACAATCTTAATTTGAGTGCTGTTCCAGAAGAAAAGTTGTCCTATCGTAATACAGATGACGAGGGCGAAATGGATAGAGAGAGAAGGAGAGGGGATGAGAATGGAGTAATGTCGGGCTTTCTGGAGGTGTGAGTTGACCTCTTGTCTGAGGAAATGACCATTGCTTCCTCATGAGCACAAAGCAGCAGACTTTTTTTTTTAAATGTGCTCCTCTGGGGCTCATTGAAAAACGATAGCCGAATAAGTGTTTGAAGTCTGCCAAAGACGATTCTAGTGGGATGACGATGAAACTCTTATGCAGGCAATTTTCCCTCTCTTTTTTTCCCACTAACTGTACCATGATGCGTGTTCTCTTGTCGCGCCTGGAGTGGAGGTTGCCAAACTCATTTCACCTCTTGGACCTCAGCTTGACTCGAAGCCAGACAACCAAAAGTGATAAGGCTGAATTAAGCTGCTTACTCTCCTGTGGGTATGTTATTATACCGCCAGAAAGAGGCATTGATTTCCTTATTGGAACAACAGGTAATGTTGTGTAAAAGAACTCCCTTAAGAGTCCTCTTAAATGGGAGGTAATACTGAGTGAAGAAAGATACAATTATGTTTATGGAAATAAAGAGGATTATACCATACCCTCCAAGGTCCACTTAAATATGAAAAATTCGCACATCAGTTTTGAGAACTGTAATCACCATCCTGTCTACTATATTCCACTATGGAATCACTATGTAAATGCTGCTGAAATAAGTATATTTTTTGTCATTTATTGAACTTTTTTGAATTTTTTGGGGTATGGTAAAAAATATTTTGGGCAGGAGACAATGTGTAGGCAGTGATGACAAGCCTAGCTTAGTGTTTCCATGGTTGCACCTCAATTCCCTCGAAACTGCAGCCCTCCCCGATATATGATCATGTTACACTCATTTGTTTTCATTATTGCATCAAAGACGAACTGGTCGTGCCTCTGCACCACAGCGCATGCAGGCCAGAAGAACAAATGTGATTCTGAAGTCACTTCAGGGTTACGTAAGCAATAAGGAATCTGTACTTTAATAAAAGGTTAGAATCACATTCTTATGTTACGACCTAAAGAGAGAAACAGCCACTGAACTTTTAGGAAATAAATCCTGTATTACCCCTTATTAAAGCTGGTTGATTTTAAAATCCTGATCTGGAGTTAAAGTTAATCCGTGCCACACTGTGTAACTTTTATGAAATAAAAGACAAACCTCTTCTGTAAAAAAAAAAAAAGTCAAATTCAACAAAAATGGAGCTTACCCACTCTAAAAAAATTATCCTCAGAATGACAACAAGTGTTGGTAAACAACGTTGTTATTTTGTTTAAGGAGCTAAGCACGGTATGTTAAGTAGTCTGTGCCGTGAATCACAGAAGAGCCGGAGGGTAAGGGGTGAAGGGAAATTCTGACCCCAGTGGACAGGTAAACTGAGACCCGTACCACCCGAGGGGAGGATGAACTTAAGACGTGTCCCTCACTGTCTTTTCGAGGTGGAGGTCAGCAGACTTCCTTCGCTGATCTTCCAAACTGCTCTAATCAGAGGCCTAGACCACCCCCTTTTCACCAGATGAAATAGAACCAACCACGAGGGCAGGGCAGTCACAATTAGGAGTGATCTAATATAATAAAAACCGAGCTGCAGTAACTGGGGTAGTCAGAGGAAGAACAGAGAAGATCTTTGTACAGGGAAAAATATTAATCATGAATTAAACAGACACGCCTTGTTCAAATGACTAAGATGTGTCTTAAGTCACTCTCTCCATCACAAGGGAACTCACCATCTTCGCCAGATGGAATACAATCCCCTCACATTTATACTTCTCAATCAATATTAATAATAATAAAAAAATATAAATTTATATCATAAGTATACACGGGTGAAAGGGACACAATGCATGCACTTTGAGCCTTCAAGTCTTCAAAGTTCTGATCGCATGAAATCTACATTCACAAAGACGTAAGGATGTAAAGATAACTGTCTGAAATCACACAGGTTGTTTGTTTTTCCACGAGCATCTCTAAGACAGTGTTATTGTTTGTTTTTCGAAATCCTGTAATTAAGACAGCCGCACATTTGTATTTCTGTTGTCTGAGGCCTTAGGCCAGGCTTAACAGTATTTAGCATTGTAGAGTGTACCCCCATCCAATAGGATAGATCAAAAACAGGGTAAAAAGGAGAAAAATAGCATGTGGTCTCATAATCCACACAGTGAAATTTCAGACATTTTGTAAGCATGTCTTATATACAGTAGGTCAAAAGTATACATACAAACTTAAGGAGCACGGCAATACACTTTTGCTCTATTAATGTGAATTCACTACTCATTTATAGAAGGAAGTCAACATTAGTATCACACTAGTCATTTGCTGGCACATTTTTCCCAAGAAACCAAGGTATGGGTATAGATATTGGGCATTTCAACTGTGTAGCGTACCTAGAGTGAGTCTGCCCCTCCCATTAGTAATAATGTCAGCTCTCATCACCGAGTCTAAGATTAGCTAGACTTTGGCCGAACATTAAATGATGAACTATCTGACATCACTACTTCAACCTTTACAACAGAAATATTTACTGATTGAAGCCAACGGGAATTGCAATGTCTTATTTCATACAATCAAAGCCAACTCACAGACAACTCTAACACACAACCATTCCTCTTACAGCTGGTTGGGTTGTCAGCTTGACACAAAAAAAGTGATAGATGACGCCAGAAGGTATTTGGAAACGCCTTGGGTTTTTGACACTCATTACGTTGGGATTACAAGATGTCAGGCTTGAACATCTTTCTCATTTCTAAAGTATACCTCGTACAAAGAGTTACAGTACAGGCCAGGAATCCTCAGGCACCCACCAGGTTGTGTTTGCGCAGGGCACTGCTCATGGGTGATATCTCACCTCCCAACGTTACTAAACCTGGCCATCACCCGTCAGGTCCCAACCACGGAAAACAAACCATTAGCTGTCAAAGTGTGACCCACCTGCAATATTGACCGCTCATAAGTTTACACACAATACACTAACATACACTTCAGAGGAAGTTTTCTGTGTACATAGACAAAATACTTTGAGTGCTGATCAAGTGATACTTCTTCGAGCTGGTAATGAATTTGATTAGATTGTAATGAAATATATTGCATCAGAGAGATTCTTGTATATTGATTTATTTTCTACTTTCTTGTAGTGGGTTCCACAAATTAAACTCCTAAGATACAGATAGCAGATATAGAGAATGGCAATGTATCCAGCTGGGTTCAGGTGGATATCAGTGCACTTTAAAAGTGCCTCGCTTCCTCTGAGTCTCAGTCATCACTCAATCCACACCTAATGTTTCTTGCTTGTGCAGTCAAACATGTCAGAACAGGGCTGCTAAGGGTCTGTCTATGGTAATGTTGTGAGATATCTGTGACATCGCTAAGGGAAAGGCCACACACCCCCTGTGTTTGTGTCTTCGAGGCTGCTGCTTCCTTCCTCCTACAGAAGGTTATTGGCGAGGATTTGTGACGTTCCTCCTCCACGCTGCTTGCATCCAATCAGCACATTTTATTTTCTTGTTTTTCGCAGTCCCCGCCCTTTTGAACTCAGGAAATGCCGCAAAGAGCAGGAATAGCTGCCCAGGGGTCAGTGGTTGGACGACGTGGGAGGGAGTGTGGGTCTTGCTCGGCGGGAGGTGGGGCACTCAATCCCTGATTTGCCTGTAGTACTGAGATGGATGAGAGATGGAGGGATGTGGAGTGTGGGAGTTTAGCTAGAGCTAGACCTTTGGTATGCCCTGATGGTCCCGTAAAATCTCAGGGGAACCATGTTTTAGCTGCAAGAAAATGTCAGATGTGACCAGGAATGAATGGGAATTAACTATCTTAATTTAAGGAACAGGGGAGGGCACTGACTGAGATCAGGCCTAACGCAGCACATACAGTGTCTCTGAAAGTATTCGAACCTCTTTACTTTTTCCACATTTTGTTACATTACAGCCTTCTTCTAAAATGGATTGAATTGTTTTTCCCCTCATCAATCTACCACAATACCCCAAAAAGACAAAGCAAAAACAGGTTACATTTTTTTTGTTGCTAATTTATTTAAAAAAAATGTCAAACTGAAATATCACATTTACATAAGTATTCAGACACTTTACTCAGTACTTGGTTGAAGCACCTTTGGCAGCGATTACAGCATCAAGTATTCTTGGGTATGACGCTACAAACTTGGCACACCTGTATTTGGGGAGTTCCTGTCACGCCCTGAACTTAGAGATCCTTTTTATGTCTCTATTTTGGTTTGGTCAGGGCGTGAGTTGGGGTGGGCATTCTGTTTTGTTCCATGTTTCCTATTTCTGTGTGTTTGGCCGGGTGTGGTTCTCAATCAGAGGCAGCTGTCTATCGTTGTCTCTGATTGAGAACCATACTTAGCCTTTTCCCACCTGTGTTTTGTGGGTAGTTGTTTTCTGTTTTTGTGTCTGCACCAGACAGAACTGTTTCAGTTTTGTTTGTTCTCTTTGTTGTTTTTGTTATTCAGTGTTCAGTTCTATTAATAAATCATGAACACTTACCACGCTGCGCTTTGGTCCACTTCTTCATGCAACAATGACCGTTACAGTTCCTCCCATTCTTCTCTGCAGATCCTCTCAAGCTCTGTCAGGTTGGATGGGGAGTGTTGCTGCAAAGCTATTTTCAGGTGTCTCCAGAGATGTTCAATCGGGTTCAAGTCCAGGCTCTGGTTGGGCCACTGAAGGACATTCAGAGACTTGTCCCAAAGCCACTCCTGCGTTGTCTTGGGTGTGTGCTTAGGGTCCTTGTCCGGTTGGAAGGTGAACCTTCACCCCAGTCTGAGGTCCTGAGCGCTCTGGGGCAGGTTTTTATCAAGGATCTCTCTGTACTTTGCTTCATTCATCTTTGCCTCGATCCTGACTTGTCTCCCAGTCCCTACTGCTGAAAAACTCCCCACAACATTATGCTGCCACCACCATGCTTCACCGTAAGGGTGGTGCCAGGTTTCTTCCAGACATGACGCTTGGCATTCAGGCCAAAGAGTTCAATCTTGGGTTCATCAGACCAGAGAATCTTGTTTCTCATGGTCTGAGAGTCTTTAGGTGCCTTTTGGCAAACTCCAAGAGGGCTGTCATGTGCCTTTTACTGAGGAGTGGCTTCTGTCGGGCCACTCTACCATAAAGTCCTGATTGGTGGAGTGCTGCAGAGATGGATGTCCTTCTGGAAGGCTATCCTATCTCCACAGACGAACTCCAGAGCTCTGTCAGAGTGACTATCGGGTTATTGGTCACCTCCCTGACCAAGGCCCTTCTACCTGATTGCTCAGTTTGCCTGGGCGGCCAGCTCTAGGAAGAGTCTTGGTGGTTCCAAAGTTCTTCCATTTAAGAATGATGGAGGCCACTGTGTTGTTGTGGATCTTCAATGCTGTAGACATATTTTGCTACCCTTCCCCAGATCTGTGCCTCGACACAATCCTGTCTCGGAGCTCTACGGGCAATTCCTTCAACCTCATGGCTTGGTTTTTGCTCTGACATGCACGGTCAACTGTGGGACCTTAGTCCCGAAGGCCAGTTTTATTGCTTCTTTAATCAGAACAACAGTTTTCAGCTGTGCTAACATAATTGCAAAAGGGTTTTCTAATGATCAATTAGCCTTTTAAAATTATAAACTTGGATTTGCTAACACAACTTGCCATTGGAACACTGGAGTGATGGTTGCTGATAATGGACATGAAAAATCAATAGTAATTTACAACATTAACAATGTCTACACTGTATTTCTGATCAATTTATGTTATTTTAATGGACAAAAAATGTGATTTTCTTGCAAAAACAAGGACATTTCTAAGTGACCCCAAACTTTTGAACAATAATGTATGTGTGAAATAATGCAATGGAAGATTGTGCCATGGCATTAAAAAGGGTTATACTGTGGTCTTATTGCTTTTATTACCCTTCAGTGTATGATACACTTGATCATCTCTGCCCATCTTTTCTGATAGTCTAGTACATTGCCTTGCAAAAGTATTCATCCCCCTTGGCACTTTTCCTATTTTGTTGCATTAGAACCTGTAATTTAAATAGATTTGTATTTAGATTTCATGTAATGGACATACACAAAATAGTGCAAATTGATGAAGTGAACTTGTTTCAAAAAATAAAAGATAATGGAAGAGTGGTGCGTGCATAAGTCGGACGTTTATATCGACCTGAGCCAAATACATTTAAACTCAGTTTTTCACAATTCCTGACATTTAATCCCAGTAAAAATTCCATGTCTTAGGTGACTTAGGATCACCACTTTATTTTAAGAATGTGAAATGTCAGAATAATAGTAGAGAGGGTGATTTATTTCAGCTTTGATTTCTTTCATCACATTCCCAGTGGGTCAGAAATTCACACACACTCAATTAGTATTTGGTAGCATTGCATTAATTTGTTTAACTTGGGTCAAAGGTTTTGGGTAGCCTTCCACAAGCTTCCCACAATAAGTGGGTGAATTTTGGCCCTTTCCTCCTGACAGGGCTGGTGTAACTGAGTCAGGTTTGTAGGCCTCCTAGCACGCACACACTTTTTCAGTTCTGCCCACAAATTTTCAAAAGCATTGATGTCAGGGCTTTGTGACGGCCACTCCAATATCTGGACGTTGTTGTCTTTAAGCCATTTTGCCACAACTTTGGAAGTATGCTTGTGGTCATTGTCCATTTGGAAGACCCATTTGTGACCAAGCTTTAACGTCCTGACTGATGTCTTGAGTTGTTGATTCAATATATACACATAATTTTCCATCCTCATGATGCCATCTATTTTGTGAAGTGCACCAGTCCCTCCTACAGCAAAGCACCCCCACAACATGATGCTGCATCTCCCGTGCTTCACAGTTGGGATGGTGTTCTTCGGCTTACAAGCCTCCCCCTTTTTCCTCCAAACTTAACGATGGTCATTATGGCCGAACAGTTATATTTTTGTTTCATCAGACCAGAGAACATTTCTCCAAAAAGTATGATCTTTGTCCCCATGTGCAGTTGCAAACCGTAGTCTGGCTTTTTTATGGCGGGTTTGGAGCAGTGGCTTCTACCTTGCTGAGCGGTTATGTTGATATAGGACTCGTTTTGCTGTGGATATAGATACTTTTGTATCTGTTTCCTCCAGAATCTTCACAAGGTCCTTTGCTGTTGTTCTTGGATTGATTTGCACTTTTTGCACCAAAGTACGTTAATCTCTAGGAGACAGAACGCGTCTCCTTCCTGAGCGATATGACGGCTGCGTGGTCCCATGGTGTTTATACTTGCGTACTATTGTTTGTACAGATGAACTAGGTACCTTCAGGCGTTTGGAAATTGCTCCCAAGGATGAACCAGACTTGTGGAGGTCTACAATTTTGTTTCTGAGGTCTTGGCTGATTTCTTTTGATTTTCCCATGATGTCAAGCAAAGAGGCACTGAGTTTGAAGGTAGGCCTTGAAATACATCCACAGGTACTCCTCCACTTGACTCAAATGATTAATTAGCCTATCAGAAGCTTCTAAAGCCATGACATCTCTTTTCTGGAATTTTCCAAGCTGTTTAAAGGCACAGTCAACTTAGTGTATGTAATCTTCTGATCAAGTGGAATTGTGATACAGTCAATTATAAGTGAAATAATCTGTCTGCAAACAATTGTTGGAAAAAGTACATCTGTCATGCACAAAGTAGATGTCCTACCCGACTTGCCAAAACTAATCAAATCAAATTCAATTTTATTTGTCACATACACATGGTTAGCAGATGTTAATGCGAGTGTAGCGAAATGCGTGTGTGCAATCTAAATGTCACATGATCTGTCACATGATCTCAGTATATATACACCTGTTCTGAAAGGCCCCTGAGTCTGCAACACCACTAAGCAAGGGGCACCACAAAGCAAGCAGCACCATGAAGACCAAGGAGCTCTCCAAACAGGTCAGGGACAAAGTTGTGGAGAAGTACAGATCAGGGTTGGGTTATAAAAAAACATCTGAAACTTTGAACATCCCACGAGCAACATTAAATGCCTTATTAAAAAATGGGAAGAATATGGCACCAGAACAAACCTGTCAAGAGAGGGCCGCCCAACAAAGCTCACAGACCAGGCTAGGAGGGCATTAAACAGAGAGGCAACAAAGAGACCAAAGATAACCCTGAAGGAACTGCAAAGCTCCACAGCAGAGATTGGAGTACCTGTCCATAGGACCACTTTAAGCCGCACACTCCACAGAACTGGGTTTACAGAAGAGTGGCCAGAAAAAAACATTGCTTAAAGAAAAAAATAAGCAAACACATTTGGTGTTTGCCAAAAGCCATGTGAGAGACTCCCCATACATATGAAAAAAGGTACTCTGGTCAGATGAGACTAAAATGTAGCTTTTTGGCCATCAAGGAAAACTCTGTCTGGCGCAAACCCAACACCTGTCATCACCCTGAGAACACCCATCCCCACAGTGAAATTATGGTGGTGACAGCATCATGTTGTGGGGATGTTTTTCATCAGCAGGGACTGAAAAACTGGTCAGAATGGAAGGAATGATGGATGGTGCTAAATACAGGAATATTCTTGAGGGAAACCTGTTTCAGTCTTCCAGAGATTTGAAACTGGGATGGAGATTCACCTTCTAGCAGGACAATGACCCTAAGCATACTGCTAAAGCAACACTTGAGTGGTTTAAGGTGAAACATTTAAATGTCTTGGAATGGCCTAGTCAAAGCCCAGACATCAATCCAATTGAGAATCTGTGGGGTGACTTAAAGATTGCTGTACACCAGCGGAACCCATCCAACTTGAAGGAGCTGGAGCAGTTTTGCCTTGAAGAATGGGCAAAATACCAGTGGCTATATGTGCCAAGCTTATAGAGACATACCCCAGGAGACTTGCAGCTGTAATTGCTGCAAAAGGTGTCTCTACAAAGTATTGACTTTAGTGGGGGTGAGTTGTTATGCATGCTTAAGTTTATGTTTTTTTTTGTCTTATTTCTTGTTTGTTTCACAATCTTCAAAATGGTAGGCATGTTGTGTAAATCAAATGATACAAACCCCCCCAAAACATTCATTTTAATTCCAGGTTGTAAGGCAACAAAATAAGAAAAACGCCAAGGGGGTTGAATACTTTCACAAGCCATTGTAGGTGTCACTTTTTATGGGTGGATATGTTTCTTAGGCAAGTTACACATTTGGATCATAACCAAAGCATTGAAATTACAATTGGACTTGCATACCATACTTTCAGAAATCGGGACAATCACATTTGTTTTATTCTAAATAGCTTTACTTATAGAAATGCATAAAACCTGGCCATATCATGAACCTGCAAAGGTATGGGAGAAAATCAGTTTTCCCTCATATATCCCTCCACCTTAGCACTGTCATAAGCTATTTTCTGCTCTACTGCAAATCCTAATTGATCGCTCTCAATCTTAGCTTTACATTACATGGGGAGATGACATCATTTGATACCAATATTTCGTGCCGCTCTTGCAGCCTAATGTTGTTTTGCCAGCTTTACCGCAAAGCACTGTCTAGACAAAAGCATATATGTACACAGAAACACAGAGTGGATAAATGTTTAGACAGTCATTATTTTAATTTAAAATGGACTGACTTACCTCTAGGAGAGAGTGCAAGTCATTGTTGAATTGTGGCTTGGCAAGTGTTCTGCAATGGCCTCTTGCGCCTTGCTCTCTTTCAAGCGTAATGCTCACATGCTTCAGGGGAGTAAGTCAACTATGAAGAGACAATAGCGTAAGTTATGAAAAAAGTAGAGCTGAGGTCTTGCTGTCAATCCATTTCCACCCAGGACTGTAGCAGTGAATATGTATCCTATCCATTGACCGTTGCGTTTTCGAAGCTCAATGTGCACCTTTTGCCTCTGATGAATCATGTTTGTTCATATTCACCTGTCAATCGAAAAAAAATATTAGCAGTCATTTGAATGAAAGGGATAGTTCCTTTCAAAACAAAGAGTGTGTTGTGAAGAAAGGAACTGTGTAATGCAGACATACACATAATAGCCAGGTAGAATTTGTATTGATTTATACTCATCATGGCAAGCACTCTCTGTTATCAGAACAATTATGACACCCACATACATCAGTCACGATCATGCTTTATTGCTGCTCATTTCTTCAGGCTACAACAGCAACATCCCAGTAGGCCCAGGCCCTGTGCCCATAACCCTTACTCCTTTCCTGCCTCCTCCTTCTCCTCTCACAGGTTGTCCTCACTCATGCGCTTACTAAAAAACAACAGATCAGCACCTGTGATGGCAGGTGATTTATTTGACACTCTAAACCCGCCATGAAGAGAGCGCTGTAGAGAGGGAGGGACAGAGAGCCAGCAGACACACTAGTTAGCTGCAGCCCTGGAGGCCTGGAAGTCAACGCCCCCACTGTAAACCACTTACCGCTTGCTTCGTTCTGCTTCTCATGTGACTGTTTTCTTTATTTCCTCAGCTAAAAGACGGCTGAATCATTGCCATTCATCACCATGAGGTCATAAAAAGCCCGGAGGATGATATAATCATGTCTATTGGGGGGGTGTGGTTGGCTGATGTCCCCAGTGTGTGACATCACTGAACCTGGGTCCGGCCCCCAAGACCACAGGCTTTGGCCCCCCTCACAGTCAGGGCATGTTGGGCCACCATGCCGCGGACCAATGGCTGAGGATTAAAGCATGTTTCCCCTGCGTCTGTCCATTTGATTGAGCTGATCAGACAACGCACAGTGCAGGATGTTGTCCAAGGACCTAACGAGAGTAGAATTATTGAGTAACAGGAAATGAAAAAATTCCTGCAATGCCGATCCACCACTCAAAGCAATTCTATTGCAATCTGGCCTGCCCCCTCTCTGAACTCCAGCCATGGAGGTTTCTTTCTTTCTTTTTTTTCATCCTTTAATACGGAGACTATTATGGGCTCAGAAACTACAGTACAGGCTTGATGCTCTCTCACTGGTTTCCAGTCAACAAATAGCTTTTGATGTTAGATGTGTCGTTAATAAAGCTGTATTCTTTACCTTTATAAGGATGTATTAAATACTGTGTGGCCCTGGATAAATCAAACATCCAGGCCTCATGTTACTGTTACTCATGTTACTGAAGCCTTATAATCACAATAACTACCTGTCTATAAAGAAATGGAGTTACCCTGTAACAGTCTTGAGTCGAGTAAGTTACAAAGGACACAGTATTCAAACCCACTGTCTGTCCCAAATCAGCTTAGTATTAAATGTGTACATGGCGCTGGGTTTGGCTGTGTTAGCAGGCCTAATATGTTGTAACAATTGGAAATCAGCTAGTGCAATGAGAGGAACAGCTAGATTACCTAAAAGCCTGGCCTAATGGTCCTGTTTAGGTCATTGTAAGGGCCATGGCACTGTAAGTACCTTGTGTAACAGGACCTTTCCTACAGCGGCAGATTAGTACCTGTGAAGTCAAGCAGAACTATTACCTTGGTGTTGGGATGTCAACCAACACCACATGAACAGCCTTACCAGTCCAGAGTTCAAAACATGAATAGTAACGCATTTATACAGTTGATTACCAACCAATTTGATTTAAAAGTGAAAACAACACAGCCCAAAGAGAGGAAGGCACAGTGTCTGTAAAATCTGTGGTGATTATCACAAATAACTTACCTGAATAAGTGAGTTAAGCAAACATCGATATGTGAAAGGAAGTCTGTTTCTGTCAAACTGTAACCACGTGAAGATGAAAAGTGAAGAAAGGTATCAAACTGTGACCGCAGAGCCGCCAACCCACCAGAACCTTTATGACTCAGTAACACAGACTCACACCCGTGCTAAACGAGCGTGTAAAATATTAGCGAAGTGAGGAAAAATTACAGGTGCATTACTTTAATATTTCAACCGCATGTGGGAATGTTTAACATGACACCGCTAATGTGGCCCCACATGGCTGTTCTCGTTAACAGGACGGCTGGAGCAGGAGCTAGAGGGCACTGGGTGGCGGAGAACATTTATGCCCATTAGTCAAATACCATTTGAGGGTTTGTTAAAACTTCAACACGGCTTGGAGCCATGTTTTGTGGTTTGTGAAACACTTCCTGTTCTATATGAGCTTCATTGCATCACGGCTCTATGGGCTGCACAAGTAATGATACAGGACTTGAAAACACATCTAGTCATGGATACTATTGCACTGTATCAGACGTATTAAATACTAACTGAACACCAGTTCTGTTAATGGGGTCCATTCACTTATACTGACTGTATGGTTATAAAATCAACCAAACATGACCATTTCTGCATACTCAAATATACCCAAATCTGTCTCTCAGACAGAGAAAATGTGAACAGGTGGTTCTTTCAATGATTCCCGATTCATTACATTCCTCAAATACTTCAAGTTGATCAAAAATAACACCCATTATCCCCTACGCTCACATATCAAACACTTAGACAGTGTCCAAAGAAGTGATTTTTGATACCACCGATGAACTACCCTTCACCTGCTGTGATGGACTCGAAATATGTAGCTAATCAAATCAAATCAAATCCAATGTCATTTGTCACGTGCGCCAAATACAACAGGTGTAGTAGACCTTACAGTGAAATGCTTACTTACAAGCCCTTAACCAACAGTGTAGTTTTAAGAAAGTATTCAGGAGTATTATGACTTGAGGGAGAAGCTGTTAAGAAGCCTTTTGGACATAGACTTGGTGCTCCGGTACTGCTTGCCGTGCGGTGGCAGAGAGAACAGTCTATGACTAGGGTGGCTGGAGTCTTTGACAATTTTTAGGGCCTTGCTCTGACACAACCTGGTATAGAGGTCCTGGATGGCAGGAAGCTTGGCCCCAGTGATGTACTGGGCTGTACACACTACCCTTTGTAGTGCCTTGTGGTCGGAGGCCGAGCAGTTGCCATACCAGGCAGTCATGCAACCAGTCAGGATGCTCTCGATGGTGCGGCTGTATAACCTTTTGAGGATCTGAGGACCCATACCAAATCTTTTCAGTCTCCAGAGGGGGAATAGGCTTTGTCGTTCCCTCTTCACAACTGTTTTGTTGTGTTTAGACCATGTTAGTTTGTTGGTGATGTGGACACCAAGGAACTTAGAGCTCTCAACCTGCTCCACTACAACCCCGTCGATGAGAATGGGGGTGTGCTCGGTCCTCCTTTTCCTGTAATCCACAATCATCTCCTTTGTCTTGATCACGTTGAGGGAGAGGTTATCCTGGCACCACACGGCCAGGTCTCTGACCTACCCAGGTCCCTGACCTATAGGCTGTCTTATTGTTGTCGGTGATCAGGCCTACCACTGTTGTGTTGTCGGCAAACTTAATGATGGTGTTGGAGTCGTAGCCTGGCCGTGCAGTCATGAGTGAACAGGGAGTATAGGAGGGGACTGAGCATGCACCCCCGAGGGACCCCCGTGGTGAGGATCAGCGTGCAGATGTGTTGTTACCTACCCTCACCACCTGGGGGGCAGCCCATCAGGAAGTCTAGGATCCAGTTGTAGAGGGAGGTGTTTCGTCCCAGGGTCCTTATCTTGGTGATGAGCTTTGAGGGCACTATGGTGTTGAACGCTGACCTGTAGTCAATGAATAGCAAAAAAGTGATCTGGTCACATCCATATGGACCATCGAAAAAAGTTATCTGCTCGTCCAAAGATGTGATCTGGGACGCCCCTGTGGATTGTCCAAGAAAATTATCTGATCATCAACAACAACAAAAAGATAATGGCCAGCCCTATGAATCTTCCCAAATATTTGGTCTGGGACACACACCCCGATGATCCAAAAACTTAAACTGAATGTCCATTAAAGTTATCTGGAAGAGAGTCACCTGTGGTTCAAGTAAGCTAACCTGTGGTTGGAGGAAATGATCCGGGGTACTCCACCACTCCAACTAGTGATGCAATGCTATGCTTGAAGGGGATCATCCATGGGTTTGTAACTTTATCTAGAGCCTTGGACATTTGCTCCGGATAAATAACTACATTATCTTCGCCATTTAAAACATCCCCAGAAAAAGCTAACTTGAACCATTTTGGGGTTCTTACCGAAACTAAACCCAAAAGCTAATGTTATCATTTTGACAAGCCAAGTGAGTGAAAAAAAGTTATAATTTAATGATTCTGACAGTGTTCATATCAGATGTCTGAGATAAGTAGAAAAGCCATCACACATTGTACAGTATACTCACACAGAAAGAACTGCAGTCACTTTCTTCTCAAATATAACACAGAGGTAACTGATGTCCAATCATTTGTCTCTGTCACTAACGTAGGGAGTTGAGTGGAATGTGTTTTTCTTTTGTGTGTAAACCTGCCAATTCCGAGGCTCTTTCATTCCCCCTCTTCATGCACATGAGGGACGGTTCAAAGGGTGACTCTCTGACATGGCGTGTGATCACTCCTCCGTCCTTTATCTGCCTCCCCACATTAGCACGTAAATGAGGCTGCACTTGGAGTCTCTACGAGCTGCGGCGCGCTCTGTGTGAACAGGAGTTGCGCCGTTATCATTATTGGACAGATTTCTGACATTCTAACACTTCAGTCTCATTAACATTCAAAATGGCTGCGTATTGGACACTGTTAATGTTCTGAGGATTTTTGAATGCTTTCAGGGGTTTTCATCTACAAAACCAACCCGAGTATCCAAAGTTATGCGCCTCAGTTTATAGTATTATAATGAGTTTTCATCAGTGTGCTGCTCTCTGTAAGAGTATAATTACTGCAATCATTTACCAATAATACTCAGCAAAAAAAAAAGTCAGTGTTCTTTGCAGAACTCCTGAGATTCTGACATTAATTAGTATTTTAGGCTAATGAACAGCATTGTGACATTTCTGCTGCAGTAGTGTGTGTACCTAGGCCTGCGGTGGGGCGACTGTGAGGTCCTGAAACGCCATTGTGATTCAAGCGGAGTTTTATCACATGGGATAGAACTGGCAGCCTCTTAAAAGGTATTATATGCACTCTCCTTCCTTCTTTCTGACAGGAGTCCTTGGGATGAAAGTGGAAAGCACTGGAAAAAGAGACATTGTTTCCATGGAGAAGTCTTTGTTTCTATTCTCTCCATCCCAAGTCTCTCCAGGAATCCTCATTTCCACCATTCACCCATCCGAAGATAAAAGATGGCTGAAGGAGGGTATTTTCTCAATGGGGACAGCTTGTAACCAGTCTGCAGAAGGAAAGTGGCACAAAGCTCAAGACTGAGAGAAGGTTGGAACACAGCTTTCCGACCTCTTTGAATTCGCTCGCACTGTGTAGGGATGCTGGCTATAGGAGAATTTTCAAGCGGTCTAATCAGACAGTGAGCTGCAGACAGGTGCCTAGGCTGAGGCCTGATTAAGGCACAAAATACAATCTAAATTGTTGCATTCATATGAAAACTGAGGGGATAATGATACCACAATGTTTATGAGTCCATTTCAATCCAGGACCCCACTTTTATCCCTGCTTTGGTTTGTTCAGGGCTCTAATAATTAAGCCTGTGTTCTTTTGGGGGGTGGCGCTTGGTGATGTCCAGGTTTAGAGAATGCCAGATTTGGCAGCTGGCGTTCCTAAAGCGGGTGCTTGGCATTAAGACGAGGGAGGGGAGAGTTCATGCCAGTCCCTGGGGAGTGGGAGGTGTTAACTTCTAATGGCTTTCTCCACCACAGCCCTGACATCTGCAGGACTCCCAGAAAAGAGAGCGAGATGTTTTTTGAAAAATTAATGGAGCTGAATGCATCTCACAGTGAGGAGAGGGCTGGATTAATCAGCACATTAAGGGCTAGCTCCGGATTGGAAATAATTATGGGAGCTGACAAGGTGCTGAGGTGCCAGAGCGAGCTCCTTTCAGGAATGCATTTTAAAAAGCAGTTTAAAAAGCCTTCAGATGTTGGCATTATCTTGCGTGACCAAATTAGGGGCAAATGAGAAAAGTTTATCTGGCATTTTGGAGTATTGAAAGAGCTTAGGCTTTATAAATTATACTGTGTGTGTGTGTGTGTGTGTGTGTGTGTGTGTGTGTGTGTGTGTGTGTGTGTGTGTGTGTGTGTGTGTGTGTGTGTGTGTGTGTGTGTGTGTGTGTGTATGCGTGTGTGCGTTGCCAGTGTGTGTGTGTATGTATGTGCAAAGTGGGGGAGGGGATGTCAGCAAAGAGAATTGTGGGTAAATCCTATTTTTCTGAAGGGAAAAAAAACAGCTTTCGGTAGATTAAAAGTGGGTGGTTTGTTTTTCTCTGAGGGACGGAATAAAACTTAAAAGAGAATTAATTCAAATGGGTGCTTGAAACTATCATACTATTTGTGCAAATGAAAAGTGGATGTCTTAACACCCAAGAAAGAGCCAGACGGTAACCTGATTATAGTTGACCACCCATGAAAAGCATGAAGAGGGGGAAAAAGAAATGATTTAATAAGCAGCATGTTTTGCTCCCTTTCAGGATTAATCTCCTATAATTTTTCCAGGAACGTGATTGGTCATGCGTTCTGCTTATCACTGACATTCCTTCACATTTGAAACATAATTTGTGTGATGATAGCCATTTCCATCAGAACAGAATCAAGGTGATGTGCACCATGTCACTGATAAGACCTAGAGTTCTGTCAAACTGCGAGGTATTGGAAATATTTATATAATATTGAATCACATCGCTTAGATTCATTTCTTTGTCACAGTGGTGAGCATTAGTTGAGAAACAGAGCTGTATCAATATATCTTATTCCTCCTGGTCCCCTCTATCATCAGAGACATGTGATACTGAGGCCCTCTATGCATTTGCAAAATACAACAAATTGTATATCCACATTGTGCCGACACTCAATGTTTCTCAGTGTTGTGGTGTGCATTAATCAGAATATCAGTAAATGATGATATCGTTTTAATTGTATGAGACCTAAACAGACATAAGTGGTGCACAAACAACATAAAACAGCAGATTCTTGCTGGATTGTGACGTGACATTTATTGTTTGTTACAAATCAGTTTCCCTCAAACTACTATGAGACAATGTATTTCCATTACTCATAGAGACATAAACACTTTTTATTATCAACAAAGCTATGAGCGGTCAATGGTCCATTTTGAATGAACTGAAGAAATACAGCATGCCCTGCGTGCAATCAGAATATGCCTATATTGATTACAGCTCTGTTTACGTATTTATGGCAATGTGAAAAAAGCTTTGAAGAGGTCCAGAGATGGACATCAAAAGAGAAATGCTTGGTGTGAAATGCCTAACATTTGGCTGGACGTTTTGATCTTTAAAGGCCCTGATCAGATATGTAACCTTGGATAGCGATCTCCATCGTGGCTATTGTTCTCTTCTAACACAACTGCTCGCCGGGTAATGTCAACATGGCCCAATGACCAATGGGAGAGGTTCAAAAAACAAACAGCAAACCGCTTTAGCCTACAGTCTAAGCCACACAGCAACTGTGTAACAGTACAAGAGTCATGATTCAATATTGGTAAGACAACTTTGTCATAAATAATTGCAGAAAAGGGGCTTAGAGTATCCTCTAAAACCGCACGTTATTGTTCAAAGAGTAATTCTTCTTTCTCTTACCAATGCCGATGTAATAATTCACAATAGCTTGACTTACCGATCTAATCACATTTCTGAAATACCCAATCTGAAGGATACAAATTTGATTGAACTACTTCTACTGTTGTTGTATTAGAAAAGGTAATACTGGAAAGGTTCCTCAATTGAACAAAAAATAAATGGGTATGAAATGAACTTAATTGCCTTGAAATGAGACTCCTATTATATGGTTTGGATTCTAGAAGCTGACAATAAGTTATAGGCCAGTGCTCGCAAAATGTTGAAATATTCAACATTGGAAAAATAATTGATTTAGGGACATATAGATTGTAGATAAGAATGAGTTCATATGAGTGAAATGATATTCCTCCATTTAAAATGCATAACAAGACAGAATAGAACTGAACGAATAATAGCCTACTCCGTGGAATGGAAGTACGTTAGGCCTACTCGTGTGTGTGTGAGGGACAGAGTGTCTGCATGTATGTCTTTCTCCGCTCATAGCCTGTGGGTGTAATACTTAAGCTTTCACATTTGCAAAATGCGACAGGATATTTACCACATGTAAATGCTTACATTTACTTGGAATTCTAATTTCCCCTAATCTATGTGTGCATAATTGTATTTCTCAGACCTCACCTTAGCCACACTGCTCGAGGGTCTTGGCTGGATCAGCGCTATACTCTACATTACAGACACTAAACTGGACTGATTCTGATTATTTTGTTGCAGTACAGTACTCATCATAGAGTAGCGGTTACAAATAAATCAAACACGTAAAGTGTTGTGAAGAAAAGTGTTGCGAACGTCGTTGACTCATGAAACACTTAATCATTTATCTAACTTTTTCCTTCATCAAACAACACAATTTGTCTTTGAACCCACATCACAAAGGGGGAGTTACAAAAGACATCCATGGCTGCTCATTAAGGCCTGACCAACCTACTATTTTGGCTCTCCAGGCCTGGGGGACACTGAGTCAGGGTTTGGTGTTTGAACACACCTCTACCTCCTCTGTAAAGATGGCTGATCAGATGAGAGGAAACAGAGGTTGTTATTTATAGACCCCTTTAGATATGCTTCTACGACCAACCACATCCACCTCCAAACACGCACCAAACACGCACCTCCACCTCCAAACACACACACACACAGTCAGTCACACACGTACGCGCGCGCACACACACACACAGTCAGTCAGTAGATTGGTTACTATTCCAGTGTAACTAGTTTTACAAAGAAGAGAGCACGCGGAGAGCAGTTCTACTGCACCCAGGGTCATGATCATTGCAATGACAACATCGGAACAGAAGAGAACAAATGGATCCAATTTACTATACTCAACACCTGGTGTGTTAGTCGCTAGGCTTTTAATGAACTCTAAAGCTATAGCAGTCATCCCTATTATCTGGTGATTTCTCACGAGAAATTACCATTCGTCCCCTTATTACACATACTTACTCATTAGGTGACGGTAGCAAGGGGAGTATTAGGCAGGGAAGAAAGAGCAATCTCTTTCTGGATTCATTTTCTTTGCAAACCCACACAACTTATGCTTTTTAATAGAGTCAACAAGCACTGAATGAACACTCAGTATAACTGATGGTGTGCAGTAGGCGTGCCGTGTAACAGGTCTAACTGTTCATGTAGTGAGTCTTGTAACGATACCTTTCATTTTGTGTTTGACATGAAACATGTTTTTTTCGAAAGTAGTTTGGTTCCCAAAAGGGCAACAAAAAATATTTTCTCAGAATTGATTGGGCAATCAGTGTAGGCTACTCCAAATTATTGCAAGATAATTACTAAGTAAAGGGTATTTTTTAGCACTGAGGTCAGAGGCCACAGACTGGCACCTCTCTGCTGGCCTCCGTCGTGCAGCACAGTAGCTGGCATGGGCGGTTAGGAGTGTGGATGATAGGAGGGTGGTGAGGCCATTAACCAATCACAGTCTAATGAGGGGGAGCTGAGATAAAGGCCAGCTCCTGGTCTTTTTAATGAGGTAACTGAGGTAACCGGAGGCTCAGTGACACAGGCCGCGATGGTGACTCACAGCCGCTTAATGACACCCCTAATCCCTGCAGAGACGGCGCCACACACAATTGGCTTCCCCTCCATGTGGCGAAATATCCCAGCAACACCTTCTTGATCGCACCCTGTGACGCCAGTTAGCAGTCCGATGGCATTGGAAAATAGGACCTAATACACTTTTGAAAAAATACATGTGTGGATCAAGTAACGAGAGATTTCTGAAGTCTGAGGAGTGTTCTTGGGGTAGTAATGCGCTCAGTTTAAAGAGCTGACCACAATCAGACACTTCCAGATCATTCTTGTTACCGTTATCCTTCTTCACAACGTTTAGAGCTGAGAACTGACTTGTTGTGACAGGAAGTGTAAAGACGTCTCTCCATCACCGACAGCCACCTAGTCTGGTGTGTCATCAGTGCTTCACATGATTACTGAATCTTATGAACATAGACGATGTTACGGCAATGATCACAAAATGAAGGACAGGCCATGGCAGTCAATATTATGTTAGAGAGTAAGGTTTCAGTGCATGTGGATCCACGGAACTCCAGGTGATGAAGATGCTGAGCTTTCGTGGTAGTAATGCATTTATATATTCATCCAAAAGATAGTATTTAGTGTTATTCAAAATAGAACTATCCTTTATTCATTTTAATATACAAGCTTAATTAGCTTCAACCCAATGCTAAGCTGGTCTGTATAATGAGTAGCTTGAAATAGGCTAGCTATTTGCAAACATTGTTCAATTTCACATTTTATTCAAAGCTAATGCTTTACAAAACAGATGACTGATTATATATTTATATTCATGAGTGCCTTGCAAAAGTATTCATCCCCCCTTGGCGTTTTTCCTATTTTGCTGAATTACAACCTGTAATTTAAATGGATTTTTATTTAGATTTCATGGAATGGACAAAATAGTCCAAATTGGTGAAGTGAAATTTTAAAAATAACTTATTTAAAATAAAAAAGGAAAAGTGGTGCGTGCATGTATTCATCCACTTTGCTATGAAGCCCCTAAATAAGATCTGGTGCAACCAATTACCTTCAGAAGTCACACAATTAGTTAAATAAAGTATGCAATGTAAATGTCACATGATCTCAGTATATAGACACCTGTTCTGAAAGGCCCCAGAGTCTGCAATACCACTAAGCAAGGGGCACCACCAAGCAAGCGGAACCATGAAGACCAAGGAGCTCTCCAAACAGGTCAGGGACAAAGTTGTGGAGAAGTACAGATCAGGGTTGGTTTATAAAAAAAATCTGAAACTTTGAACATCCCAAGGAGCACCACTAAATCCATTATTAAATTTTTTTAAAGAATATGGCACTACAACAAACCTGCCAAGACAGGACTGCCCATCAAAACTCACGGATCAGGCAAGGAGGGAATTAATCAGAGAGGCAACAAAGAGACCAAAGATAACCCTGAAGGAGCTGCAAAGCGTCACAGCGAAGATTGAAGTATCTGTCCTTAGGACCACTTTAAGCCGTACACTCCACAGAGCTGGGCTTTACAGAAGAGTTGCCAGAAAAAAAGCCATTGCTTGAAGAAAAAAATAAGCAAACATGTTTGGTGTTCGCCAAAAGGCATGTGGGAGACTCCCCAAACATATGGAAGAAGGTACTCTGGTCAGATGAGACTAAAGTTGAGTTTTTTAGCCATCTAGGAAAACGCTATGTCTGGTGCAAACCCAACACCTCTCATCACCCCGAGATCACCATCCCCACAGTGAAGCACGGTGGTGGCAGCATCATGCTGTGGGGATGTTTTTCATTGGTAGGGACTGGGAAACTGGTCAGAATTGAAGGAATGATGGATGGCACTAAATAGAGGGAAATTCTTGAGGGAAACCTGTTTCAGTATTCCAGAGATTTTAAACTGGAATGGAGGTTCACCTTCCAGCAGGACAATGACCCTAAGCATACTGCTAAAGCAACACTCAAGTGGTTTAAGGTGAAACATTTAAATGTCTTGGAATGGCCTAGTCAAAGCCCAGACCTCAATCCAATTGAGAATCTGTGGTATGACTTAAAGATTGGTGTATACCAGCAGAACCCATCCAACTTGATGGAGCTGGAGAAGCTTTGCCTTGAAGAATGGGAAACAAATCCCGATGGCTAGATGTGCCAAGCTTAAGGAGACATACCCAAAGAGACGTGCAGCTGTAATTGCTGCAAAAGGTGGCTGTACAAAGTATTTACTTTGTGGGGTGAATAGTCATGCACGCTCAAGTCTTATTTCTTGTTTGTTTCACAATAAAAATATATTTAGCATCTTCAAAGTGGTAGGCATGTTGTGTAAATCAAATGATATAATCAAATGATACAAACCCCACAAAAATCTATTTTAATTCCAGGTTGTAAGGCAACAAAATAGTAAAAATGCCAAGGGGGGTGAATACTTTCGCAAGCCACTGTATATGACATGACAGTTGTTGCCAAGTGGATTCTGTCTTCTATTCCTTTTCACATATATCCTACAAATGCCTCAAATCCCATCTAACAATGCCAACATACATGTGTTTTAGTGAAATCATCAAAGACAATGATTCCCAAACTCCTTTTTTGTTTAAATATGGTGGATGCAATTCTCTTGTTTATATTTAAACAGTCCCTTATTAGAGCGAGTGGGAGAACTTGGATGGCTTGAATTCTTGATCCTCTCCCCAGACTCAAACTCAATGGACTTGCTGTCCAGGAGAACAGCAGAACATATGGAAAAGGATTTGCAAGTATAAATTCAAAAGCAATGAGACTCCTAAACCGCACCCCACAAAAACATTCCATTCTTGAGATTGGTGGTTTGAAGTAGAGAGTACTTGTCGCATCTCATTCAGCAACGACAGATTCTGAGAAGTTATGAATTTAGCAGGGAATCTCAAAACAAATACATTGCCTTATAGTGAGACACCTCAATGTGCTGTGTTGAAATTAACATAGTTCAGCTGAGATCTATAGACCTACACAAGGAGGACTACAGTCAGCTTGCCTGTTATCTGGAAAATATACATATTTTCCTTGTCTGGATAACAATGTATAGATGTATTCTCTCCCAGAGCATTTCCATACTTAGTTAAGTAACTACTTTAGTCTCAGCAAGACATCAGGGCTATGTTCCTGCATATGCTCTTGTTTAGAAGTTGCTTCCTATTCCTGGCTCCCGAGTGGTGCAGAGGTCTAAGGCACTGCATCTCAGTGCAAGAGGCATCACTACAGTCCCTGGTTTGAATCCAGGCTGTATCACATCCGGCCGTGATTGACCTATGGGTAGGCCGTCATTCTAAATAAGAATTTGTTCTTAACTGACTTGCCTAGTTAAATATAAAATATTTGAGATTCCACCCTGTTCTACAGAAAGTCTGTTTTATGTTTGTGGTCAAGACTGATTCCAAAGATAGCACATGATTGAGAACAGACATACAGTATAATAATAATACAAATGTATTCAACTTTTATAGTGCTATTCAATGCATAAAGAATCTCAAAGCAATTTAAAGCAAAACAAAAAAAGACAAGCAATTTAGAAACCAACAACTACATCATTCATGAGATGGAAGGTCATGTGGAAGGCTGGGAAAGTGCATGGCTTGAGTGGTCAGCGCGGGGAGGTGTTCAAATGGGGAGAGCAAGCAAAGATGGTCTCTGAAGCAAGTCCGGGGGCAGGCAGGCTGCAACCTCAACCTATAAGCAGTAACACATAGTGTTACCACGTATTTCCATATTATGTGATTTATTTTGTTTCTGTGTGCTCGTACAAGTGTTATCTTCAAGGTTCCAAGACATATCAACAAACTGCTTCCACACTATACAGACAAATGCCTCTTTCTCTCTCCCATCTCTCTCACACTTTTCTCTCTCTCTCTCTCTCTCTCTCTCTCGCTCTCTCTCTCTCTCTCTCTCTCTCTCTCTCTCTCTCTCATTTCTTCTTTCTCACCATCCCTCACTCTGAGCCCCTGATCCAGATGTGCTGTGCTCCCGGCGAAGTCTGAGGTGCCAGCTGAGGCAAGAGCGTTACCCTGGCGAGGAGAGACAAGGCGAGATGAAAGAGACACAGGGAGACAGTGGACGGATCCTTTTCTCCCTAACGTCTTTATTGGGAATCCACACTAGGAGCTCATCATGACACTAGGAGCTCCAGCCCATTGAGGCAGTCGCTCCAGGAAGCTGACCCCAAAATGCGTTATTACCCTGTTTAATATCAGCGATTGCTCACTTACAGTTTCATTACTGACATATTCCACATGTCCGTCCCTCTATTAAAGGTTTGTGGAAACCACAGTGAAAATCCCTCTAAGCTCATACAGTTTATTCAGGTAAATGACTCTTTATGATATCAGTGGTAAAGTGAGATGGAGTTGTGTGTATTCATTGCAGGGAAACATGTACAGTGCATTTGGAAAGTATTCAGACCTCTTGACTTTTTCCACATTTTGTTACGTTACAGACTTACTCTACATTGTTTTTTTCCCCTTATCAATCTAGACACAATACCCCATAAGGACAAAGCAAAAATAGTTTTTTAGAAGAAAAAAAGGAGATATCACATTTACATAAGTATAGTGTGGAAGCACCTTTGGCAGCGATTACAGCATCAAATCTCCTTGGGTATGACTCTACAAGCTTGGCACACCTGTATTTGCGTAGTTTCTCTATTTCTCCCCTGCAGATCATCTCAAGCTCTGTCAGGTTGGATGGGGAGCGTCACTGCACAACTGTTTGCAGGTCTTTCCAGAGATGTTCGATTGGGTTCAAGTCCGGGCTCTGGCTGGGCCACTCAAGGACATTCAGAGACTTGTCCCGAAGCCACTCCTGCATTGTCTTGGCTGTGTGCTTAGGGTCCTTGTCCCGTTGGAAGGTGAACTTTCGCCCCCCAGTCTGAGATCCTGAGCGCTCTGGAACTGAATTTCATCAAGGATCTCTCTGTACTTTGCTTCATTCATCTTTCCCTTGATCCTGACTAGTCTCCCAGTCCCTGCCGCTGAAAAACATCCCTACAGCACAATGCTGCCGCCACCATGCTTCACCGTATGGATGGTGCCAGGTTTCCTCCAGACGTGACGCTTGGCATTGAGGCCAATCTTGGTTTCATAATATAATGTTTACATAACCTACATTATTCATCTCATACGTATACGTATATACTGTACTCTATATCATCTACTGCATCTTTATGTAATACATGTATCACTAGCCACTTTAACTATGCCACTTTGTTTACATACTCATCTCATATGTATATACTGTACTCAATACCATCTACTGTATCTTGCCTATGCCGCTCTGTACCAACACTCATTCATATATCTTTATGTACATATTCTTTATCCCCTTACACTTGTGTCTATAAGGTAGTAGTTTTGGAATTGTTAGCTAGATTACTTGTTGGTTATTACTGCATTGTCGGAACTAGAAGCACAAGCATTTCACTACACTCGTATTAACATCTGCTAACCATGTGTATGTGACAAATAAAATTTGATTTGATTTGATTTAGTCTGAGGCCAATCTGGTTTCCTCAGACCAGACCAGAGAATCTTGTTTTTCATAGTTTGAGAGTCCTTTTGGTGCCTTTTGGCAAACTACAAGCGGGCTGTCATGTGCCTTTTACTGGGTAATGGCTTCTGTCTGGCCACTCTACCATAAAGGCCTGATTGATGGAGTGCTGCAGAAATGGTTGTACTTCTAGAAGGTTCTCCCATCTCCACAGAGGAACTCAAAGCCCTTCTCTTCCCCAAATGCTCAGTTTGGCCAGGCGGCCAGCTCTAAGAAATGTCTTGGTGGTTCTAAACATCTATATAAGAATGATGGAGGCCACTATATTCTTGGGGACCTTCAATGCTCAGAAATGTTTTGGTACCCTTCCTCAGATCTGTGGCTCGACACAATCCTGTCTCGGAGGTCTATGGACAATTAATTTGACCTCATGGCTTGGTTTTTGCTCTGACATGCACTTTCAAGTGTGGGACCTTATATAGACAGGTGTGTGTCTTTCCAAATCATGTCCAATCAATTTAATTTACCACACGTGGACTCCAATCAAGTTGTAAATCAATGATAACAGGATGCACCTGAGCTCAATTTCAAGTCTTATAGCAAAGGTTCTGAATACTTATGTAAATAATGTATTTCTGTTTTTTATTTTTTTATACATTTGTAAAAATTCTAAAAACTTGTTTTTGCTTTCTCAATATGGGGGTATAGTGTGTAGATTGATGAGGGAAACATTTTAATTTAATCAATTTTCGAACAAGGCTATAAAGTAACAAAATGTGGAAAAAGGGAAGTGGTCTGAATACTTTCAGAATGTACTGTATGTAGGAGTGTTTTGTGATTCCAGGTACGAGGGGGTTTATCATTCTTGCGTTATCATCCCACTGTAAGCCCATGATGATGGCACGGAGGAGGTTTTAGTGCAAGGAGTGAAGAAGCAGACCAGGGAGGTTAAACCTCTATGGGCGGTTCCTCATATGTCAATCCAAGAAGATTATGGGGATTTTATGCTTAGTCACCAATCCGAACCAAATAGAGGTTACAGTGAATCAAATATTTAAATATTTAGACTTATGTCAATGAGGGAGAAATATGCTTTTCATTAGTTTTTGTTTAATTTTGTATGCTTTTAAGAATGTTGTTTTATAAAATGAATAAAGCTTTCAGAATTTAATTGTTTATTCAGTCTCGTTTTCAAATAGTCAACATTGAAACTTGTTTTAAATGTGTGTTACAATTTGTTAAAATAGATAACCTAAAGCCGAACAAGAGCGCGAGTCCAGTGTTCACTGATTATTCTTGCACATCGTAGTTCACGAGCAGTCCCAAACATCTAAAGAATAAGCTATAGACTAGGGTTGAATGTTTTCCTGGTATTTCACAAATGTTCCATCCCGAGAATAACCCGCTATTGTTCCAGGTAACCCGCTATTTCCCACCCAAACTGGAAAGGTCAGTCTAAAGCATACAAAGCATGTTAATATGCCTGGATTAGAGCCTTGATTGGCATGAAAAGTTAAGTCTGACGCTATCTGAGCCTGATGAGCCGTACATTAAATATAATTCATTAGCCCCAACAAAGAAAAAGCCCAAATGATTGTTCCGTTATACAATAAATAGCCAATGATATACAGTATTCAGACCCCTTGACTTTTCCCACATTCTGTCACGCTTCAGCCTTATTCAAAAATTGGTTAAATAGAAAAAAAATCTTAGCAATCAACACACAATACCCAATAATGACAAAGCGAAAACCGGTTTTTAGACATTTTAGCAAATGTATAAAAAAAACAGAAATAACTTATTTACATAAGCATTCAGACCCTTTGCTATGAAACTCAAAATTGAGCTCAGGTGCATCCTGTTTCCATTGATCATCCTTGAGATGTTTCTACAACTTGGTTGCAGAGAAGAATGAGAGAAACTCCCCAAATACAAGTGTGCCAAGCTTGTAGCGTCATACCGAAGAAGACTTGACCCTGTAATCGCTGACTCTCTTTTCTGTATACATCAATGATGTTGCTCTTGCTGCTAGTGATTCTCTGATCCACCTCTACGCAGACGACACCATTCTGTATTCTTCTGGCCCCTCCTTGGACACTGTGTTAACTAACCTCCAGACGAGCTTCAACGCCATACAACTCTCCTTCCGTGGCCTCCAACTGCTCTTAAACGCAAGTAAAACTAAATGCATGCTTTTGAATCGATCGCTGCCCGCACCTGCTCGCCAGTCCAGCATCACTACTCTGGATGGCTCTGACTTAGAATACGTGGACAACTACAAATACCTGGGTGTCTGGTTAGACTGTAAACTCTCCTTCCAGACTCACATTAAGCATCTCCAATCCAAAATTAAATCTAGAATCGGCTTCCTATATCGCAACAAAGCATCCTTCACTCATGCTGCCTAACATACCCTCGTAAAACTGACCATCCTACCGATCTTCGACTTCGGTGATGTCATCTATAAAATAGCCTCCAACACTCTACTCAACAAACTGGATGCAGTCTATCACAGTGCCATCCGTTTTGTCAACAAAGCCCCATACACTACCCACCATTGCGACCTGTACGCTCTCGTTGGTTGGCCCTCGCTTCATACTCGTCGCCAAACCCACTGGCTACAGGATATCTACAAGTCTCTGCTAGGTAAAGCCCCGCCTTATCTCAGCTCACTGATCACCATAGCAGCACCCACTCGTAGCACGCGCTCCAGCAGGTATATCTCACTGGTCACCCCCAAAGCCAATTCCTCCTTTGGTCGTCTTTACTTCCAGTTCTCTGCTGCCCATGACTGGAACGAATTGCACGAAATCTCTGAAGCTGGAGACTCACATCTCCCTCATTAGCTTTAAGCACCAGCTGTCAGAGCAGTTTACAGATCACTGCACCTGTACTTAGCCTATCTGTAAACAGCCCATCTACCTACCTCATCCCCATACTGGTATTTATTTATTTATTTTGCTCCTTTGCACCCCAGTATCTCTACCTGCACATTCATCTTCTGCCGATCTACCATTCCAGTGTTTAATTACTATATTGTAATTACTTCACCACCATGGCCTATTTATTTCCTTAACTTACCTCATTTGCACTCACTGTATATATACTTTTTGTTTTCCTTTGTTCTACTGTATTATTGACTGTATGTTTTGTTTATTCCATGTGTAACTCTGTGTTGTTGTATGAGTCGAATTGCTACGCTTTATCTTGGCCAGGTCGCAGTTGCAAATAAGAACTTGTTCTCAACTAGCCTACCTGGTTAATTAAAGGTGAAATAAATAAAAAAATACAAAATAAAAAAAAGATAAAGTAAAACATCTGAATACTTATGTAAATATGATGTTTTCTTTGTCATTATGGGGTATTGTGTGTAGATTGTTGAGTAAAAAAATGTATGTAATACATTTTAGAATAAGACTGTAACTTAACAAAATGTGGGAAAAGTCAAGTGGTTTGAATACTTTCCGAAGGCACTGTACGCTACTGCACATTACACACCACAGAAAAACCTAAAAGTCCATAAAAGGAGCTATGTTAAAAAATAAGGTGACCCCCGAAAGCAAGATGGAGATGTGTAAATTAGACGTACATTCAGTCCTAATATTATGGTTGCATATGCTGCAGCAAATGTAGGGACCACAATGGAAACAAGTCCCCGACGTTATTGTGAAATACCAGTCACTTATTTAATTATTTGTGTATGTACTGACAAATAAAATCCATCCAAACTGTGCAGAGGCAATTTGATGAATGGAAAGAGTCTGTTAAAAAACACCAAAAAGTTTAATGACGTTCAGAGATTGTCAACCCAAGCCTTCGATACTGGGTAAGCCTACAAGTTTGGGAGGTAGGGATGTGTTTTCGGTTTGTCGAGATTGATTATGTCTATTTATTATGGTGTTAAAAACGCAAATAATGTCGGTATGTTTTGTTTATTGGTTGTGTGGTGCATTGGCACAGAAACCTGTCGGTGGAAAATTAATTGCATATATTTTATATAATTATAAAATATGGCATCAAAATGTTGAAAATCTGATTTCAACATGTGAAACAGGCAGGTAGAGTGAGCTCCTCTGTGGTGGTCATCTAACTCTCAACCTTCTGGCCCGTAGCCAAGTAGATATCCATGTTTATTAACATGGGGTGGCTACAGTTATTGTCATTTGTGATTGTAAGTATTATTTTGAGTTAATTATATGAGGGGGGAGGGTGTTGCATTTATTTTACAGTACCAGGGGAGGTTTGTGAGAAGAAAGAAAAATATGTTGGGGAAGGGAGGGGGCGTGCATTACGATCTGTCCCTTTGTACCCTCCCCTTTATGTAACTTCTGTTCACAGAAGGCCACCATCTCATTTGTAGTGTGGAATTGTCCTTAGATGTATTGCTTTTGGAAAAATATCACTGTATCCCTATCTAAAAATACTTGGAGTTAATGTACCTTGCTCTATTGTTGTGTTGCTGTTGAATTACAGCGCGTCAGTATCAATGTCATTAGATCACAAAATGGTGTGGCTAGCAGACCTAACCACTGCAACAAAAACAAGTTATTGCCTTAAGAAGGAAGCCCCCCACACGCTGGCAAGGCTGCATTGTGTCACGTTCTGACCTTAGTTCCTTTGTGATGTCTTTGTTTTAGTATGGTCAGGGCGTGAGTTGGGTGGGTTGTCTATGTTCTTTTTTCTATGATTTGGTATTTCTGTGTTTGGCCTGGTATGGTTCTCAATCAGAGGCAGCTGTCAATCGTTGTCCCTGATTGAGAACCATACTTAGGCAGCCTGTTTTCACCCTTGAGTTGTGGGTGATTATTTTTCTGTTTAGTGTGTTTTGCACCCAACGGAGCTGTTTCGGTTGTGCTTTTTTGTTTCTTTATTTGATAGTGTTCAGTTTAAATAAATAACATGAACACTTACCACGCTGCATCTTGGTCCTCTCCTTCCAACAGCAGTTACACATTGGGTCTTCTCATTTTTAGATATTGTTATTCTGGAATTGTCCACTGCTTGTTCTCATGGTGCCAATGAAAGAACCGTATTAATGTGGTCAAATGCAGCTGGAAGTGTTTGATCTCTTGAACCTTATGTGGTCAAATGCAGTTGAAAGTGTAAGATCTCTTGAACCTTATTAATGTGGTCAAATGCAGCTGGAAGTGTTTGATCTCTTGAACCTTATGTGGTCAAATGCAGCTGAAAGTGTTTGATCTCTTGAACCTTATGAGGTCAAATGCAGCTGAAAAAGTAAGATCTCTTGCAGTGAGGAGTTAAATCAAAAGGTTCACTCGGGTGGGAAGGGGGGGGGGGTTATTTCGGGTTTATAATGAATCTTGTTTTATGTTTTACTTGTAAATGATGGAATCAATTAGCGTATTAGTGCTTGGTAGGTGCATGTACTATATGTCATGTTGTCTTGTCTCTGTCCTTTCCCTTCACCCTGTCTCCCTCTGCTGGTCGTGTTAGGTTACCTTTTCTCCCCCGCTTTCCCCCAGCTGTCCCTTGTCTCCTCTAACTACCCATTCACCCCGTTCCCCACCTGTTCCCTTTTTTCCCTCTGATTAGGTCCCTATATCTCTCTCTGTTTCTGCTCCTGTCCTTGTCGGATTCTTGTTTGTTTGTGTCATTCATGCCTGAACCAGACTGTCGTCATGTTTGCTGTAACCTTGTCCTGTCCTGTCGGAATCTGCCGGTCCATCTGAGCCTACCTATGTTTGGTAATTAAAGAAGCTCTGTTTAAGTTGATGCGCTTTTGGGTCCTCATTCACGCACCGCAACAGAAGAATCCGACCAAGAATGGACCCAGCGACTTCGGATCCTCTCCACTCAGCCGTCGAGATCCAGGGAGTGATGCTAGGCAGACACAAGCAGGAATTGTCTGCTGCTCGACATGCCGTTGAGACCCTGGCCACCCAAGTCTCCAACCTCACAGAACAGGTTCACCATCTCCGCCTCGATCCACCGGCCACTTCCAGGGCTTTCGAATCTCCGGAGCCCAGAATCAATAACCCGCCGTGTTACTCTGGGGAGCCCACTGAATGCCGCTCGTTCCTCACCCAGTGTGATATTGTGTTTTCTCTCCAGCCCAACACTTACTCCAGGAGCACTGCTCGTGTCGCCTATGTCATATCTCTCCTTATTGGACGGGCTCGTGAGTGGGGCACGGCAATCTGGGAGGCAAGGGCTGAGTGTACTAACCAGTATCAAGACTTTAAGGAGGAGATGATACGGGTTTTTGATCGATCTGTTTTTGGGGAGGAGGCTTCCAGGGCCCTGTCTTCCCTATGTCAAGGCAATCGATCCATAACAGACTACTCTATTGAGTTTCGCACTCTTGCTGTCTCCAGTGGCTGGAACGAGCCGGCCTTGCTCGCTCGTCTTCTGGAGGGTTTCCGCGCAGAGGTAAAGGATGAGATTCTCTCCCGGGAGGTTCCTTCCAGCGTGGATTCCTTGATTGAACTCGCTATTCGCATTGAGCGACGGGTTGATCTTCGTCACCGAGCTCGTGGAAAGGAGCTCGCGCTCTCCGTCGCCTCCCTCTCCGCATCACTACCATCTTCCTCTGCCGGCTCGGGTGCTGAGCCCATGCAGCTGGGAGGTATCCGCATCTCGACTGAGGAGAGGGAACGGAGAATCACCAACCGCCTCTGTCTCTATTGCGGTTCCGCTGGTCATTTTGTCACTTCATGTCCAGTAAAAGGCCAGAGCTCGTCAGTAAGCGGAGGGCTACTGGTGAGCGCTACTACTCCTGTCTCTCCTTCAAGATCCTGCACTACCTTGTCGGTCCATCTACGCTGGACCGGTTCGTCAGCTTCCTGCAGTGCCTTAATAGACTCTGGGGCGGAGGGCTGTTTTATGGACGAGACCTGGGCTCGGGAACATGACATTCCTCTCAGACAGTTAAAGGAGCCCACGGCCTTGTTCGCCCTGGATGGTAGTCCTCTCCCCAGGATTCAGCGTGAGACGCTACCTTTAACCCTCACTGTTTCTGGTAATCATAGTGAAACCATTTCTTTTTTAATTTTTCGTTCACCTTTTACACCTGTTGTTTTGGGCCATCCCTGGCTAGTTTGTCATAATCCTTCCATTAATTGGTCTAGTAATTCTATCCTCTCCTGGAACGTCTCTTGTCATGTGAAATGTTTAATGTCTGCTATCCCTCCTGTTTCCTCTGTCTCTTCTTCACAGGAGGAGCCTGGTGATTTGACAGGGGTGCCGGAGGAATATCACGATCTGCGCACGGTGTTCAGTCGGTCCAGGGCCACCTCTCTTCCTCCACACCGGTCGTATGATTGTAGTATTGATCTCCTTCCGGGAACCACCCCCCCCCGGGGTAGACTATACTCTCTGTCGGCTCCCGAACGTAAGGCTCTCGAAGATTATTTGTCTGTAGCTCTTGACGCTGGTACCATAGTCCCCTCCTCCTCTCCCGCCGGAGCGGGGTTTTTTTTTGTCAAGAAGAAGGACGGGTCTCTGCGCCCCTGCATAGATTATCGAGGGCTGAATGACATAACAGTGAAGAATCGTTATCCGCTTCCTCTTATGTCTTCAGCCTTCGAGATCCTGCAGGGAGCCAGGTTTTTCACTAAGTTGGACCTTCGTAACGCTTACCATCTCGTGCGCATCAGGGAGGGGGACGAGTGGAAGACGGCGTTTAACACTCCGTTAGGGCACTTTGAATACCGGGTTCTTCCTTTCGGCCTCGCTAACGCTCCAGCTGTCTTTCAGGCATTAGTCAATGATGTCCTGAGAGACATGCTGAACATCTTCGTTTTCGTTTACCTTGACGATATCCTGATTTTTTCACCGTCACTCCAGATTCATGTTCAGCACGTTCGACGTGTCCTCCAGCGCCTTTTAGAGAATTGTCTTTTTGTGAAGGCTGAGAAGTGCACTTTTCATGCCTCCTCCGTCACATTTCTCGGTTCTGTTATTTCCGCTGAAGGCATTAAGATGGATCCCGCTAAGGTCCAAGCTGTCATTGATTGGCCCGTCCCTAAGTCACGCGTCGAGCTGCAGCGCTTTCTCGGCTTCGCGAACTTCTATCGTCGTTTCATCCGTAATTTCGGTCAGGTGGCAGCTCCTCTCACAGCCCTTACTTCTGTCAAGACGTGCTTTAAGTGGTCCGTTTCCGCCCAGGGAGCTTTTGATCTCCTCAAGAATCGTTTTACATCCGCTCCTATCCTTGTTACACCTGACGTCTCTAGACAGTTCGTTGTCGAGGTTGACGCGTCAGAGGTGGGAGTGGGAGCCATCCTTTCTCAGCGCTCCCTCTCTGACGACAAGGTCCACCCATGCGCGTATTTTTCTCATCGCCTGTCGCCGTCGGAACGTAACTATGATGTGGGTAACCGCGAACTGCTCGCCATCCGGTTAGCCCTAGGCGAATGGCGACAGTGGTTGGAGGGGGCGACCGTTCCTTTTGTCGTTTGGACTGACCATAGGAACCTTGAGTACATCCGTTCTGCCAAACGACTTAATGCGCGTCAGGCGCGTTGGGCGCTGTTTTTCGCTCGTTTCGAGTTCGTGATTTCTTATCGTCCGGGCTCTAAGAACACCAAGCCTGATGCTTTGTCTCGTCTCTTCAGTTCTTCAGTAGCCTCCACTGACCCCGAGGGGATTCTCCCTGAGGGGCGTGTTGTCGGGTTGACTGTCTGGGGAATTGAGAGGCAGGTAAAGCAAGCACTCACTCAGACTCCGTCGCCGCGCGCTTGTCCTAGGAACCTTCTTTTCGTTCCCGTTCCTACTCGTCTGGCCGTTCTTCAGTGGGCTCACTCTGCCAAGTTAGCCGGCCACCCTGGCGTTCGGGGTACGCTTGCTTCCATTCGCCAGCGTTTCTGGTGGCCCACCCGGGAGCATGACACGCGTCGTTTCGTGGCTGCTTGTTCGGTCTGCGCGCAGACTAAGTCCGGTAACTCTCCTCCTGCCGGCCGTCTCAGGCCGCTTCCTATTCCCTCTCGACCGTGGTCTCACATCGCCTTAGATTTTGTCACCGGACTGCCTTCGTCAGCGGGGAAGACTGTTATTCTTACGGTTGTCGATAGGTTCTCTAAGGCGGCTCATTTCATTCCCCTTGCTAAGCTTCCTTCTGCTAAAGAGACGGCACAAATCATCATCGAGAATGTTTTCAGAATTCATGGCCTTCCGTCAGACGTCGTTTCGGACAGAGGTCCGCAATTCACGTCTCAATTTTGGAGGGAGTTTTGCCGTTTGATTGGGGCTTCCGTCAGTCTCTCTTCCGGCTTTCACCCCCAGTCTAACGGTCAAGCAGAACGGGCCAATCAGACTATTGGTCGCATCTTACGCAGTCTTTCTTTTCGCAACCCTGCGTCTTGGTCAGAACAGCTCCCCTGGGCAGAATACGCCCACAACTCGCTTCCTTCGTCTGCGACCGGGCTATCTCCTTTTCAGAGTAGCCTCGGGTACCAGCCTCCGTTGTTCTCATCTCAGTTCGCCGAGTCCAGCGTCCCCTCCGCTCAGGCTTTTGTCCAACGTTGCGAGCGCACCTGGAAGAGGGTCAGGTCTGCACTTTGCCGTTATAGGGCGCAGACTGTGAGAGCTGCTAATAAGCGTAGAACTAAGAGCCCTAGGTATTGTCGCGGTCAGAGAGTTTGGCTCTCCACTCAGAACCTTCCCCTTAAGACGGCTTCTCGCAAGTTGACCCCGCGGTTCATTGGTCCATTCCGTATCTCTCAGGTCATTAATCCTGTCGCAGTGCGACTTCTTCTTCCGCGATATCTTCGTCGCGTCCACCCGGTCTTCCATGTCTCCTGTGTTAAGCCCGTTCTTCGCGCCCCCGCTCGTCTTCCCCCCCCCCCCCCCCATCCTTGTCGAGGGCGCACCTATCTACAGGGTCCGTAAGATCTTGGACATGCGTCCTCGGGGCCGTGGTCATCAGTACCTAGTTGACTGGGAGGGGTACGGTCCTGAGGAGAGGAGTTGGGTTCCCTCTCGGGACGTGCTGGACCGTGCGCTGATTGATGATTTCCTCCGTGGCCGCCAGGTTTCCTCCTCGAGTGCGCCAGGAGGCGCTCGGTGAGTGGGGGGGTACTGTCATGTTGTCTTGTCTCTGTCCTTTCCCTTCACCCTGTCTCCCTCTGCTGGTCGTGTTAGGTTACCTTTTCTCCCCCGCTTTCCCCCAGCTGTCCCTTGTCTCCTCTAACTACCCATTCACCCCGTTCCCCACCTGTTCCCTTTTTTCCCTCTGATTAGGTCCCTATATCTCTCTCTGTTTCTGCTCCTGTCCTTGTCGGATTCTTGTTTGTTTGTGTCATTCATGCCTGAACCAGACTGTCGTCATGTTTGCTGTAACCTTGTCCTGTCCTGTCGGAATCTGCCGGTCCATCTGAGCCTACCTATGTTTGGTAATTAAAGAAGCTCTGTTTAAGTTGATGCGCTTTTGGGTCCTCATTCACGCACCGCAACACTATAAATGTAGCTTATGTTATTGATAAGCATGTAATGATTATCATGTGTTATACAAGTGGTGGGTCTAATCCTGAATGCTGATTGGTTAAAACCACATTCCAGCCGGTGTCTATTCCAAAAGTTACCACCGGCTTAAGCTATGACGTTAAAATGCCTATTTACTCTGTTCCATCTGACTGCGCAATCCACTGTCTCATCAGACCAGCCAGGCAATTTATAAACTTGATCTCCATTAAATAAAGCATCTAGACATTATCTCACATTTCTTTTAAACTACCATTTAGTTTTCAACAGGGGAGATTTGTATAAACTTTGATGTCTGACTCTCTGACAGTTGCAACATTGTTTCAATATTCAAATTCAATCTCCAGCTGTTCCATAGTAACGGGTCGGGAATCGGGACGAGACAGACAGGCAGGCAGTGTTTCTCAACCAGTCAAAATCATGAATCAACTGGCATCATTTTTATGGATATATACAAAGAAATGTCAATTGAAAAAAGGTAAAGCAAAACGAAGCGCCGCTAGTTTGCGGTCTTTCCAGTTTCAGTTTGAAGTGATTGTTTTAGCTGTGTTGTTGGCTAGCTCCTCTGACGAGTGAGCCCATTTTCTATGCCAGGCAAAATTGCGCCTCATTAACTCATTGTTATTGATGTATCCAAATAAATGTCAGCTTAAACAAATGTAAATGCAGCTACTTTGCTGTCATTCTGGCTGCACTTTTTGATGTGACTGTAAGTTAGCCGTAGTTGGCTAGCTAGCAAGCAAAGGATAAGAATGTTGCCAGCCAGTGTGGCAATGGACATTTAGAACAAACGACTGGGTCGCGTCCATAGATACAGAACAAAAAGACTGAACGACTAGGTCACGTCTCTGGCAACCAGCCGGCTTGGGTAGCAACCCTAGATTTGTGTCGTAACTATGTCTTGTGGAAGGATGAAATAGTATGAATAAATTTATCAAAATAATGTTTTTAATGAAAATATGTCAATCATTATTTGAAAATGTTGATAATCCGTTGTATAAAAGTGATAATGCCCTCGAGGCCGGTGTTTGGAGGATATATTGCCGGCTCTCGAATTCGTCTCGGGCCTAACAACACATTGCCAATATATCCTCCAAAAACCGGCTTCTCGTGCATTATCACTTAAATATGGCCGTGTGCTGACAAGGTATTTGTCATTTGTCCAATGCTGTTAATTCTGCCGATTGACTGAATACAGTCCGGTGGGTGCCATTTTATTTCATTTTGAGCACCTGCCCCCTGCACTACATATGATGAACCACAAGTTAAAACAGAAATAGGTTGAAGCTCTTGCTCTCTATTGCCCCCATCACTCTTGACAAATGGACCACTCATAGAGAGCCCTCATTGAGTGAGTTGTAACTTTAAGCGGCCCATCGCAGGTGAAGGTGATTTTTCTCTTCCTGCTCCACCTCAGCCTCCGATCTCTGGCCTCCATCAAAGGTGAACGTGCCGCCCCAGGTTCAGATTAACTCCACTGTCAGACCAAAGGCCTCCCCTCCTGCCCCTTTCCACCTCAACTCACACATCTCCTACAACAGGGGAAATGAAGGCTAGTTTAGCAGATCTTACAGCACGACTAAACACCGCCCCAGATCGCTGACAGATTGACAGGCTGGCTCAATCCATTGTCGCACTACTTGACTTATCTTTGCCTCTGGCCAAAAGCAGCTTCTCCAGGCCCACTCCCATACTCTCTTTCTCTCTCTCTCGCTCTCCTTCTTTCTGTCTGTCTATCTCTCTCACTCATACCAGGGGTGAAAGTAAACCAGTAAGTTCTAGTACGGCGTCCTGGCAAAATAAACAGTAGGGTTACACCGTACCGGTAAAATGTGAGCCTATCACAACCACCTAATGTCATTACACTTTCAGGTTGTTTTTTTTGTAACAGATGTGTCTTTCTACCTTGAAAGTAGGATAAAACTTAAATACATTGACTTAACCTGACTAACAGGTTGTTGTATCAGTCTATTTCCAACCTAATCATCAGAACTATGTACATGTTGAAAATGCGTTGAAAATTGCAAGTAAAAATGTTACAAATCTTTTTAATCATATATTCAATAAGGGGATTGAAATTATGTTGAATTTCGTATTTGATTAGACATACGTTATTTGACCTTGTTTCAATATTGATAGTAAAATGGTATGTTTGAATCAACGTCATTGTTTAAAAGTCATGCCATTATCCTAAATAAAGAGGTATATTGCAATTAAAGGTGAAGCCACAGTCTAACGATTCCTGCATGAGCAGTGGCTCCTACTGGTATATGAGGGGTAATGCACTTCAGTGAGAACAAGTCTACTATCCAGAGCCTCGTTTCCCAGAGCCTTTTGTAGTCTTAAGATCATTGTTTGAACCATCTTATGATATACGCTACATGACCAAATGTATGTGGACACCTGTTCGTCAAACATCTCATTCCAAAATCATGGGCATTAATATGGAGTTGGTCCCCCGTTTGCTGCTATAACAGCCTCTACTCTTCTGGAATGGCTTTCCACTAGATGTTGGAACATTGCTGCAGGGACTTGCTTCCATTCAGCCACAAGAGCATTAGTGAGGTCGGGCGATTAGGCCTGGCTTGCAGTCTGCATTCCAATTCATCCAAAAGGTGTTCGATGGGGTTGTGGTCAGGGCTCTGTGCAGGCCAGTGAAGTTCTTCCGCACAGATCTTGACAAACCATTTTTGTATGGACCTTGCTTTGTGCACAGAGGCATTGCCATGCTAAAACAGGAAAGGGCCTTACACAAACTGTTGCCACAAAGTTGGAAGCACAGAATCGTCTACAATGTCATTGTATGCTGTAGAGTTAAGATTTCCCTTCACTGGAAGGAAGGGGCCTAGCACAAACCATGGAAAACAGCCCCAGACCATTATTCCTCCTCCACCAAACTGACAGATGGTGAAGCATGATTCATCACTCCAGAGAACATGTTTCTACTGCTGCAGAGTCCAATGGTGGCGAGCTTTACACCACTCCAGCCGACGCTTGGCATTGTGCATGGTGATCTTAGGCTTCTATGCAGCTGAAGCTCCCGATGCACCGTTCTTGTGCTGATGTTGCTTCCAGAGGCAGTTTGGAGTTTTGCAACCGAGGACAGACGATTTTTATACGTTACGGGCTTCAGCAATCGGTGGTCCCGTTCTGTAAGCTTGTGTGTCCTACCACTTCGTGGCTGAGCCGTTGTTGCTCCTAGACGTTTCCACTTCACAATAACAGCACACTGGGCAGCTCTAGCAGGGAAGACATTTGATGAACTGACTTGTCAGAAAGATGGCATCCTATGACGATGCAACATTGAAAGTCACTGAGCTCTTCAGACGGGTCATTCTACTGTGAATGTTTGTCTATGGAGATTGCAAGACTTTGTGCTGGATTTTATACAGCTGTCAGCAACCGGTATGACTGAAATAGCAGAATCCACACATTTGAAGGGGTGTCCACATACCTTTGCATATATAGTGGATCTTTAGTAGTGGAGCTGTTTCCCAGAGCCTCTTATAAACCTTTGCACATCTACAAGCGAGCCAGTCCATAGAGACTCGTAGAGCAGCCAAACTGCATCATTAGATGCTCTTCCGCATCACTTTATTCACAGAAGATCTCCGCTAAACATAGACTCAAGATGTTTAATGCAAGGAAACTATCAGAACGTTAAATGTGCAACCGGAGGGGGAAAAATCTGGACCACCTTTACTCCACACACAGAGATGCATACAAAGCTCTCCCTCGCCCTCCATTTGGCAAATCTGACCATAATTCTATCCTCCCGATTCCTGCTTACAAGCAAAAAAAATGACACACCTATGTGAGAATGCTAGTCATTGACTACAGCTCAGCATTCAACACCATAGTGCCCTCAAAGCTCATCAATAAGATAAGGACCCTGGGACTAAACACCTCCATCTGCAACTGGATCCTGGACTTCCTGACGGGCCACCCCCAGGTGGCAAGGGTAGGTAACAACACATCCGCCACGCTGATCCTCAACACGAGGCCCCCTCAAGGGTGCATGCTCAGTCCCCTCCTATGCACCCTGTTCATGCATGACTGCATGCCCAGGCCACGACTCCAACGCCATCGTTAAATTTGCCGATGACACAACAGTGATAGGCCTGATCACCGACAACAATGAGACAGTCTATAGGGAATAGGTCAGAGACCTGACTGTGTGGTGCAAGGACAACAACCTCTGCCTCAACGTGATCAAGACAAAGGAGATGATTGTGGACTACAGGAAAAGGAGGACCAAGCACGCCCCCATTCTCATCGACGGGACTGTAGTGGAGCAGTTTGAGAGCTTCAAGTTCCTTGGCGTCCACATCACCAACAAACTAACATGGTCCAAGCACACCAAGACAGTCGTGAAGAGGGCACGACAAAACCTATTCTCCCTCAGGAGACTGAAAAGATTTGAGAGAGTATGGTTGCATCATTGCCTGGGTATGGCAACTGCTCGGCCTCCGACCACAAGGCCTACAGAGGGTAGTGCATACGGCCCAGTACATCACGGGGGCCAAGCTTCCTGCCATCCAGGACCTCTATACCACGCAATGTCAGAGGAATGCCCTAAAAAATTGTCAAAGACTCCAGCCACCTTAGTCATAGACTGTTCTCTCTGCTACCGCACAGCCAGCGGTATCAAAGTGCCAAGTCTAGGTCCAACAGGCTTCTTAACAGCTTCTACCCCCAAGCCATAAGACTCCTGAACAGCTAATCATAGGGCTACCCAGACTCTTATTTTATGCTGCTGCTACTCTCTGGTTAATATCTATGCATAGTCACTTTAACTCCTACCTACATGTACATATTACCTCAATTACCGCAACTAACCAGTGCCCCACACGTTGACTATGTACCGGTACCCCCTGTATCTATCTATTTTTTACTTTACACTTATTTTTCTTAAAACTTCTTAAAGCATTGTTCGTTAAGGGCTTGTAAGTAAGCATTTCACTGTACTCGGCGCATGTGACAAATAGCATTTGATTTGATTTGATTTGAAATCTCTGAATGTCCTTGAGAGGCCCAGCCAGAGCCCGGACTTGAACCCAATCGAACATTTCTGGAGAGACCTGCAAATAGCTGTGCAGTAACTCTTCCCATCCAATCTGAGAGAGGTTGAGAGGCTCTGCAGAGAAGAATGGGAGAAACTCCCTAAATACAGGTGTGCCAAGCTTGTAGGGTCCTACCCAAGAAGACTCGAGGCTGTAATTGCTGCCAAAGGTTCTTCAACAAGGTACTGAGTAAAGGTCTGAATACTCATGTTTTGTCATTATGGGCTTTTGTGTGTAGATTGGTGAGGGGGGAAAAAACAATTGAATAAATTTTAGAATAAGGCTGTAAAGCAACAAAATGTGGAAAAGGCAAGGGGTCTAAATACATTCCGGATGCACTGTAAAACTAGGCTACACTGCATGACACACTGTGATGGGTTGAATATCCCAATCATGAGCCCTGGCCAAAAATGTCTATATCGGGGCACGCTCACTAGGCCTACTGATGTTCGGTTCAGTTTGAGAAGGAGAGCGTGAAGATGAGGAGGAGCTGTGGTAAGCTTGCTCGTACTATAATTGATTTGAATAAAAACAATATGTTATCGTTGCCCATCATGAAGCTATTTATCCGAGTTATTGACCTCACAATAAACCATATTCAAGTCACTTAAATCATTGACATTACTATCAGGTGGCAGCCACGGAGATGGACAGCGCATATGAGCGCTTAAATTAGGCTAATTCGAGAAAGGCCTAATTCATTTAAAAAGTCTTCATTTAAGCAATCTCTCACAGTATAGGAAAAAGTAACAAGTATACACTCACAATTAAGTAAGTTGCTCTGGATAAGAGTGTCTGCTAAATGACTAAAATGTTTCAAAAAATATATATCATAATAATAACTTGACTTTAGGTTACCAACAACAAAAGGGCTTTGTGTTGGAGCCTATTTCTTCCTTTTCAATAAATAAAAGGTAGGCCTAGCGGTTTCACAGACAGAATTGTAGCCTACTATCAGCCAATTCCTTCAGTCACCATGCACTCCTTAAATAGCTCAGTGTCAATGAAGGGCTTGGTGTGTTAAGTTAAAACCAGGACTCAAATTGAGGGGGTAAAAGCATAGGTCTACCCCTTTGTTAGCTTAAGATTTAAAAAGTTTTTAACAGACTTGATTACATAAAGCGATTTATAACGACACTTTCGTCCGCGATGCTAGAAACACGCTGTAAAATGCAGGAGAAAGACGTGACTCCGATGCGTATGGGATATATTTTGCTTGTCTCTATGACATTCAGAGACCGCACTACAAACTTCTATAGCCGAGGAGACAAAAAATGTGACTTTGCTTGGGAAGTAAGATGTGATTCTGTCACTATGAATTGACGTTAAACTTTTCAACAAGCTATTTAACAACATACAGCAAGAAGGAATGAAAATGATTTTTTTGGGGCCATAATATTATTATTATTTCAAGCCTGCCATTTAAGAAATAAATTGGGAAGCACCTGTAACACGTTACAGGCTGGCAGGAGTGCTCAGCATTTCAACAACACATCAACAACAGCACTTCAACAACATGCCTAGACATTTTGCATTTAGGCTGTATTCAAATGAAATGTATAAATCAAACATGTTTTCCATTCCATTACTCCATTCCTAGCCATTATTATTACCTCCCCTAGCCCATGGAGATCATACAAAATGAATAGGGATTCTATATGTAATTCTATGATTAGACCCATAACAAAAATTAACACATAGTAAGTCCCGTACTGGTAAGAAATGTAATCTACTTTCGCCCCTGACACACACACTTCCCATCTTTCTCCTCACTATCTTTCCAGCTTGTCCAGAGAAAATATATAACACGGGTTATTGTTGAGTTAACAGGTTCTAAAGGGCGAATAGATAGCATCGGCTCAGAGACTTGCCATGTCACAATGTTGCTTTGTGGTTTTCAAGAGAAACACAGTGTCGGTTAATGTTTCTTTTCATTTAATAGAGACCTCATGCTCTGTTTATGAGAAACTCTTAGCTCCTGGAACCCTCCTTCATACGCTAGGTTATGATACAGACCTACATTTTCAGCTGGAACAAATTTACCAGGGATGTTTTTTCTCTGTATCCCCAAGTAGGCCTGATGCCCCCGTCATTTCAATATGTCTTCATGGAGACCACTGGAAAATGTGTTAATCTCGGTTACTATAGTAAAGCTCATGAATGTTTAGTGTTGAGAGTCCCATTTTAGAATTAAAGCTAACCTCTTAAAAGGTCCAATGCAGCTGTTTTTATCTCACTATCAAATCATTTCTGGGTAACAATTAAGTACCTTATTGTAATTATTTAAAATTTAAATTGTAAAAAAATAAACAAAAATAGCTTCTTTTGCTAGGATTGTCTGGGATTGGTCTGAGTGGGAGCGGAAAACTGAAAACAAACTGTTATTGGCAGAGAGGTTTGGAGCTATCTTTCTTATTGGTCTAGTAACTAATTTACCACCTTGTTATGTCAGCAGGCAGGCCAAAACTCCATCCCACCAAAAACAGCTCTTACACTAAAAGGGCATTATCATAATTTTCACAGTATTATCCCAACCTCGTAAAGGGGAAAATATATACAGTGCATTCGGAAAGTATTCAGACCCACATTTTGTTATGTTACAGCCTTGTTCTAAAATGGATTGAATAGTTTTTTCCCCCCTCATCAATCTACACACAATACCCCATAATGACAAAGTGAAAACAGGTTTTTAGAAATGTTTGCAAATTTAGAAAAACAAAAATACCTTCTTTACAAAAGTATTCAGACCCTTTGCTATAAGACTCGAAAATTAGCTTTTTCCATTGATCATCCTTGGAAAGATCTTTCTACAACTTGATTGGAATCCATCTGTGGTAAATTAAATTGATTGGACATGATTTGTAAAGGCACACACCTGTCTATATAAGGTCCCACAGTTGACCGTGCATGTCAGAGCAAAAACCAAGCCATGAGGTCAAAGGAATTGTTCGCAGAGCTCTCAAGAGAGGATTGTGTCGGCACAGATCTGGGGAAGGGTACCAAAAAACGTCTGCAGCATTGAAGGGCCCTAAGAACACAGTGGCCTCCGTCCTTCTTAAATGACAAAAGTTTGGAACCACCAAGACTCTCCCTGGAGCTGGCCGCCCGGCCAAATTGAGCAATCAGGGGAGAAGGGCCTTGGTCAGGGAGGTGACCAGCATCAGGTCTGGAAGAAACCTGGCACCATCCCTTCTGTGAAGCATGGTGGTGGCAGCACCATGCTGTAGGGCTGTTTTTCAGTGGCAGGTACAGAGAGATCCTTGATGAAAACTTGTTCCCGAGCGCTCAGGACCTCAGACTGGGGCAAAGCACACAGCCAAGTAAACGCAGGAGTGGCTTTGGGACACGTCTATGAATGTCCTTGAGTGGCCCAGCCAGAGTCCGGACTTGAACCCGATCGAACATCTCTGGAGAGATCTGAAAATAGCTGTGCACCAACCTGACAGAGCTTGGGAGGATCTGCAGAGAAGAATGGGAGAAACTCCCCAAATATAGATGTGCCAAGCTTGTAGTCATACCCAAGAAGACTCGAGGCTGTAATCGCTGCCAACGGTGCTTCAACAAAGTACTGAGTAAAGGATCTGAATACTTATGTAAATGTAATATTTCCGTTTTTATTTTTTTATTTTTTTTTTACAGTTTTTGCTTTGTCATTATGGGGTATTGTGTTTATTGATGAGGTAAACAATTATGAGGGAAAAAACGATTTAATCAATCTTAAAATAAGGCTGTAACGTAACTAAATGTTGAAAAAGTCTAGTGGTCTGAATACTTTCCGAATGCAGTGTATAAAACACAGGAAATCAGTTTTGACTGCACTGGGTCTTTAAGACATCTATTAAATTTAACAGTGTTTATAATTAGTACTGTCGGGCAAAGATAGATGATAAACCCTTACCAAAAGTTTGAAACCCCTTTGCTTGGGTGAGAGCTGTCATTTGTGTCTCTTGTCAGCGTCATGTTTTCCTGAACAACTCCCCTGACCTGGCAAGCCTCCTGCCCTCAAAAGCACTATCCCTTTCCCTATTATGTGTAAGGATGGGAAGGGGGGGGCATTGCTCCAATCAGTGAGCTGCTCACCGGGCCTATCCGAACACAGGGGCTTGTTTTGCTAAAGCTGTGGAAAGAAGAAGAACCCTCTTAAATCAATGCTTTATTTACTGCACTGCACATGCAAGGTTGTTATGCGTGAAACCACAGGAGGCAGAGGCTGGCACACCCCCAGCTAGCTCATGCAAGCATACCTCTCACTATGGAGGAAAAAAGTAGGCTACAAGGGGAAAATACATTTAGCATGGGTATATATGGTGTATTAATGTATATCAATTTCTATCCAATTGTTTTTATGTATATTTAAATATGACGTTGTTTATATGATATTATAAGTATACAACTATATGCCTCACTACTTACAGTACATGAAAAATTATTGAATGGTACTGTACAAATTAATTTCTGCATCTCCAAATCCCTAACCATTTTCATAGCTATAGTGGTAGGAGATTGGGGCTTAGATTCAATCTGTAGCACTATAGCGCGATTGTGATTGAAATTTAAAGGCAATGTTCCTGCGTTCACGGAGACAGCATTTACGGTGAACTACTGCATATATCGGCTCAATCGGAAATTACCTTTACATTTCAATTGTGCTATAACACAGATCTTCCGCGCTACGCATTGAATCTAGCCCTAGGTCATCAAACTGCCCTAGGTCATCAAACTGCCCTAGGTCATCAAACTGCCCTAGGTCATCAAACTGCTCTAGGTCATCAAACTGCCCTAGGTCATCAAACTGCCCTAGGTCATCAAACTGCTCTAGGTCATCAAACTGCCCTAGGTCATCAAACTGCCCTAGGTCATCAAACTGCCCTAGGTCATCAAACTGCTCTAGGTCATCAAACTGCCCTAGGTCATCAAACTGCCCTAGGTCATCAAACTGCCCTAGGTCATCAAACTGCTCTAGGTCATCAAACTGCCCTAGGTCATCAAACTGCCCTAGGTCATCAAACTGCTCTAGGTCATCAAACTGCCCTAGGTCATCAAACTGCCCTAGGTCATCAAACTGCCCTAGGTCATCAAACTGCTCTAGGTCATCAAACTGCAATGGGTTGAGTCCATTGTTGACAGATTTTGAGTTGTTTCAGGTTTGACATGGGAGAGTGTGTCTGCTGTCCAGGTGTCATTCGATCTGAAGAGGAATGTAGAAATAACACAGATGTATTGTTCCTGTTTGAGTGAGTGTTTGTAATGGCAAGAAGATAAATGATTTCCTTTACCTGGAGGAGGCATTTAAACAGTTTTGAAGTAGTTGTGAGGCTTTCAGCACACTCCTTTGCCTTGATACGTAAAGGCCACATGCATTTCAGATTGCAAAGGTGAATTGTCATTTAGATTGAATTTTTATTGCCGGCCGGTGGCACTTCTCTGAAATGAACAAAGTCTGGAGGTACTTTCCATCCACTAAGACAGTGTAATGTAGTGTTATTTTATGAGACATTGGAATGGAATGCAAAATGACTGTTTTGTCTTGTATCTCAAACACCTGTTTGGGTACTTCAGCATCCAACCTGCATCAGTGACCTAGATTAAATGTAAACCTAAATAGTGATATTAAATGAACTACATTGTATGTTGTATTGTAATTTCAATAAATGTCCTTAATATATTTACAGTAATAGTGGAATGCAGTGGAGTGCTGCTGAGGGGAGGACGGCTCATACTAATGGCTGGAACGGAGCAAATGGAATGGCATCAATCATATGTATTTGATACCATTCCACTAATTCTACTCCAGCTATTAACACAAGCCCATCCTCCTCAAATAAGGTACCACAAACCTCTTGTGGTGGAATGATGTGTTTCACAATGTTTTTTTCACAACAAAATGTAATGGGCCCACAATAATGGTGCAGCCTTCTTATTGGTCAACAAAAGACAGGCCGTCTCTTGTTGTCAAATTGACTGGGTTTGAGCGATATCTACATGTTTGGGGAACTTGTCCTTTGCTGGCCCCACTCAATTTGACAACAAGAGACAGTCTGTCTTTTGTTGACCAATAACAAGGCTGCACCATTAGAATACAATGTTGTGCGGTCCCAATATACATTTTTTGGGAGGAAAAATATTGTGAAACACCATCATTCCACCATTACTGTAGCTACATTGAGAACATTTTCAGAAATTACAATGCAAAAAATAATACATATAGCTCCTTTAAGAGTCATATGAGGCATAAACAACTGGTCACTGGTTAAAAGGCTCTTGTTGTGACTGTAAACAAAGGCTCTAACTCTAGATAATGGTTTACTCTGTGCCTTGCTCGGGGAGATGCAATGACCAGTCTCAGTTGCTTAATTATCGTCCTAATTTGTATTAGTGCTAGCTATCCTCTCAGGGATAATTATGTATCTAGTGTGTGGGAGCGCTTAATGAGGTTCAACTTAAGTCTTTACATGGAATAAAGGTTCTGCAGCCTCACTATGGGAAACAAACAGTGCAAGGCTTCCACTGCATTTTTTTACTTGTTTTTTGTCTTATATTGTCGATGTTTATGGTGCTCCTTAAGTGGTGCGAGGCTTCTCCACAAGTCCCTTTTGAACATGGCACACAGGAGCACTATCTATCTGAAGGCCACACGTTAAGGGCTGACGGCTACAGGGCTGTGCTGAGCCTCTTAAACATGACACTTCTTTAGCTAGTGGCATTTCAGTGCTGTCAGGGCTCGCTCTCTATTGCATCTCCACCTCTCTGGGTGCACTGACCCTATATGTGATAAAAATCAAAGAATGCTCTTATCAGATCCATGTCGTCCACCGTTATCCACTGTGTTATTGCTCCCCCCTCCTCCAGTGACATTTCCAAGGAACACCGACTACTAACGTGCTACAAAATTCCAAGTGCACTGAAACTAATCCTGTTTGGTAGGTGTTGATCGCACCGATAAGAGCTCTTCCCTGGGTCTTGATATCAACTGGATTTTCCATGCCTTATCATAAAAAGGCAATCTCTCTCTCTCTCTCTCTTTCTTTCTCTATCCTTGTGTCTGTAAATGATACCAAACCTGTAACATACTACTCATTCCTTTTCCCTTGTGATTGAACATAGTAGGCTACATGGCTAACAATGCTTAATTTACAAAGTAAACCCCACCCACCTGGGTGCTTGGTTTCTCGGCACCTAGGTTGTTTTTACTGGGGGTTAGGAAGGGAAACCATCTCATCTGTGACTGGAGGGATTTATTAGTGAGAGAAAGATAATTGCTACCCATAGGCCATTGAGGGCTGATTTACAACTGCTAATACTTGGGGTTCCTTGAGCCATTCTTCAGCGTACTTATCTCCAACCATGCCTGCGGCGCTGAAGAGAGAGGGGTCACGGTGAACGATGAGGGATGGGCTCGGCAAACCCTCCACTCAAAGCAATTTGGCTGAGACTAATGTGTGAGGAAGCAGCTAGCCTCCACACATCAACAGTGTAGGTCAGCTTGGAGCTGACAGGCATCTGTTGTTCTAAGCCAGCCCTGCACACAACCTGTCTAGCTCTATGCATTTCTGTTTCGGAAGGAGAAACTCCATCTTCTCCGCATCAGTTTCCCTTACAGAGGAGAACACTTCTAGAATAGGCTGAGACCAAGGTTATAATGCTCTAAACAGGATATGATTTCTTGAATAAACGTGTGGTCATATGTACAATGCAGTGGAGGCTGCTGATGGGACGATGGCTTATTATAATGGCTGGAATGGAGTCAATGGAATGGTATCAAACATGTTGTTTCCGTGTGGTTGATACCATTCCATTGACTCCATTCCAGCCATTACTAATAGCCGTCTTCCCCTCACCAGCCTCCACTGGTACAATGAACTTGGCCTGCTTCTTGACCTGCAAAACTGACTTGAAACATTACATTTTTTACATTACATTTTCTTAGTCACAGACTAAAGCCCTGCTTATACCTGCTTCTAACATGCATCCTTTTTCCTGATCTTGTCCACATTCTAATTGTGCCCACATTTTTAAACAGGTGTAGATTACTAAAATGCACATTGTGATCTGATTGTTATCAAACAGGCATTGTGTCTGAATATCTTACAAGTGTAGACGGATTTGGACAGTGAAACTATATAAATCCTCATAATCCCGCCCTCTAAAATCATTGACAGGTGATGTCATTGACTTATATCATCAATACGTCTCTTACATATTATTGTTAAAGAATATCTGTCAAGTAATTTGCATACAGGTAGGGTACAGGATATCTGGTCAAAATGCATGGATGGATAATTGACACATTTTAATACCATGTGTAGATGCAACAGCTACAATGTGGGCACAGTCAAAATGTGGGTAAGATCAGGACAAAGAATGCATGTTAGCCCCAGGTATAAACACAGCTTAAGAGTAGATCATAAAAGTAGAGACAGCAGGTGTGAATGTGTGCATATGTGCTTGTGAGTGCCTGTGTTTGTGTAAATGTTGGGTTTTGTCCTCATCCAGGTCAGGACCATGTTGGTAATGTTGATTATAGTACCTCCACACAGGTACGTAAGAATGTTTTAGAGGGGAGTATGGTTGGAGGCGAAACAGGAAATGAAGAGTCTTGGGCCTGTCTGTCCACGATGATCCTCTAGCTGACCAGGAGGCAGGAGGGCTTCAGTGATCGCACTCATCTGGGAGGTCACGGGTTCAAAACCCAGGTGTTGTGCATTGCAGCAGGCCACTTCCAGTCTAAACAGTGTAAATTATTTTGTGGAATGCGAACGCTAACCCAGGATCAAAGAGGCCTGGCCTAATAAGAGGCCGTTTCTTCTACTGTATCTGTGAGCAGGGGCGTCTTGCAAAGATTATTTTAGAGGAGGCACGAAGTATGTGAGCATGGAGGGGGGAGAATTTAGCATTTTGAATTTTTCAAACACCAAAAGCAGCTTTTTCATGCAATCTAGAGCCATTATCATTATGCCTAATTTGATGTAAATAAAAATATGTATATTTTGCTGCATAGGTTATCAGTCATTCGGACTAGTGTCAGCTATCAAAATCATCCTCCCTATTTTTCTCGCTCAAAGGCTTAAGCCAGACAGAATATTAATACATGTCCTACTGCTACTATAGGCCTATAGGTCCTATTACTGCAACATTCAAATTAACAAAAATGTATCTGAAAGGCATCCACACACATCAACAACCGTCGTGTTATATATAGCTTGATAACACAAGATCGATTTTGGTCTCTACTACGATATATAAGTGTCAAGTGTTTTCAAAATGCAGCCGTACAGTAGGCTACACCTATACCATAGCCTACTGTAGCCTATCAAAGCTAGTTGCACACATAGGCCTATAATATCAGATGTAAAGTGAAGATGAAAGTGAGAATAGTAAGGTAGAAACCCACTCAAAAACACAGCCCGTGATTTTTCTTGATCTACAGTATATATTATCGAAAAAGAGGACATCGTAAGGTTTCTAGTGAACCTAAGGTTACGAATCAACTGTCAACATTGAGTTCAATTGTGTTCTAGCAGTTAGGGCCCCTGCATATAGGCCGACTCTGTTCGTGTGGTTTTGACTCTGGCCCTTGCCCTTATGGTCAAGATAACTTGATTTAGTTACACAATTCAAACATGGACAGTCCAGGGATATTTTTACCCCCGATCTTGATAACAAATTACCAGACATTTTTTTTTAAAGATTGCTGTATTTAAAGTGGAACTGACAGTGTTTGAACTACTTTGCAGATATGAAACAACCAGATCAATAATAAATATCCGTTTTTTTTAAATCCCAGTTTATGCAAAACCAACTTTATAAGAAGTATCTATTTTACTCAAAATACCATGAAGTACAGTGGCTTGCGAAGGTATTCATTTTTCCTATTTTGTTGCTTTAAAACCTGGAAATAAAATAGATTTTTTGGGGGGGGTTGTATAATTTGATTTACACAACACGCCTACCACTTTGAAGATGCAAAATACTTTTTATTGTGAAACAAACAAGAAATAAGACAAAAAAACTGAACTTGAGCGTGCACGACTATTCACCCCTCCACACACACACCTTGTAGAGCCACCTTTTGCAGAAATTACAGCTGCAAGTCTCATGGGGTATGTCTCTATAATCTTGGCACATCTAGCCACTGGGATTCTTGCCCATTCTTCAAGGCAAAACTGCTTCAGCTCCTTCAAGTTGGATGGGTTCCGCTTGTGTATAATTGGATTGAGGTCTGGGCTTTGACTAGGCCATTCCAAGACATTTAAATGTTTCCCCTTAAACCACTCGAGTGTTGCTTTAGCAGTATTCTCAGGGTCATGGTCCTGCTGGAAGGTGAACCTCCGTCCCAGTTTCAAATCTCTGGAAGACTGAAACAGGTTTCCCTCAAGAATTTCCCTCTATTTATCTCCATCCATCATTCCTTCAATTCCGACCAGTTTCCAAGTCCCTACAAATGAAAACATCCACACAGGATGATGCTGCCACCACCGTGCTTCACTGTGAGGATGGTGTTCTCAGGGTGATGAGAGGTGTTGGGTTTGCGCCAGACATAGTGTTTTCCTTGATGGCAAAAAAGCTAAATTTTAGTCTCACCTGACAAGAGTACCTTCTTCCATATTTTTGGGGAGTCTCCCACATGCCTTTTGGAAAACACCAAACATGTTGGCTTATTTTTTTCTTTAATCAATCACTTTTTTCTGGCCACTCTTCCTTAAATCTCAGCTCTGTGGAGTGTACGTCTTAAAGTGGCCCTATGGACAGAAACTCCAATCCCAGCTGTGGAGCTTCGCAGCTCCATCAGGGTTATCTTTGGTCTCTTTGTTTCCTCTCTGATTAATGCCCTCCTTGCCTGGTCTGTGAGTTTTGGTGAGCGGCCCTCTCTTGGCAGGTTTGTTGTGGTGCCTTATTCTTTCCATTTTTTAAATAATGGATTAATTGTGCTCTGTGAGATGTTCAAAGTTTCAGATATTTTTTTATAACACAACCCTGATCTGTACTTCTCCACAACTTTGTCCCTGACCAGTTTAAAGAGCTCCTTGGTCTTCATGGTGCCGCTTGCTTGGTTGTGCCCCTTGCTTAGTGGTGTTACTCTGGGGTCTTTCAGAAAAGGTGCATAAATACTGAGATCATGTGACCGATCGTGTGACACTTAGATTGCACTTAGGTGGACTTTATTTAACTAATTATGTGACTTCTGAAGGTAATTGGTTGCATCAGATCTTATTTAGTGGCTTCATAGCAAAGTGGGTGAATACACACGCACCACCTTTCCATTTTACATTTTTTGAAACAAGTTCATTTTTAAAATTTCACTTCACCAATTTGGACAATTTTGTGTATGTCCATGACATGAAATCCAAATAAAAATCCATTTAAATTACAGGTTGTAATGCAAAAAATTAGATAAAACGCTAAGGGGGATTAATACTTTTGCAAGGCACTGTAGTGGCATTGTTGACATTCTACAGTGCCTTGCGAAAGTTTTCGGCCCCCTTGAACTTTGCGACCTTTTGCCACATTTCAGGCTTCAAACATAAAGATATAAAACTTTATTTTTTTGTGAAGAATCAACAACAAGTGGGACACAATCATGAAGTGGAACGACATTTATTGGATATTTCAAACTTTTTTAACAAATCAAAAACTGAAAAATTGGGCGTGCAAAATTATTCAGCCCCTTTACTTTCAGTGCAGCAAACTCTCTCCAGAAGTTCAGTGAGGATCTCTGAATGATCCAATGTTGACCTAAATGACTAATGATGATAAATACAATCCACCTGTGTGTAATTAAGTCTCCGTATAAATGCACCTGCACTGTGATAGTCTCAGAGGTCCGTTAAAAGCGCAGAGAGCATCATGAAGAACAAGGAACACACCAGGCAGGTCCGAGATACTGTTGTGAAGAAGTTTAAAGCCGGATTTGGATACAAAAAGATTTCCCAAGCTTTAAACATCCCAAGGAGCACTGTGCAAGCGATAATATTGAAATGGAAGGAGTATCAGACCACTGCAAATCTACCAAGACCTGGCCGTCCCTCTAAACTTTGAGCTCATACAAGGAGAAGACTGATCAGAGATGCAGCCAAGAGGCCCATGATCACTCTGGATGAACTGCAGAGATCTACAGCTGAGGTGGGAGACTCTGTCCATAGGACAACAATCAGTCGTATATTGCACAAATCTGGCCTTTATGGAAGAGTGGCAAGAAGAAAGCCATTTCTTAAAGATATCCATAAAAAGTGTTGTTTAAAGTTTGCCACAAGCCACCTGGGAGACACACCAAACATGTGGAAGAAGGTGCTCTGGTCAGATGAAACCAAAATGGAACTTTTTGGCAACAATGCAAAACGTTATGTTTGGCGTAAAAGCAACACAGCTGAACACACCATCCCCACTGTCAAACATGGTGGTGGCAGCATCATTGTTTGGGCCTGCTTTTCTTCAGCAGGGACAGGGAAGATGGTTAAAATTGATGGGAAGATGGATGGAGCCAAATACAGGACCATTCTGGAAGAAAACCTGATGGAGTCTGCAAAAGACCTGAGACTGGGACGGAGATTTGTCTTCCAACAAGACAATAATCCAAAACATAAAGCAAAATCTACAATGGAATGGTTCAAAAATAAACATATCCAGGTGTTAGAATGGCCAAGTCAAAGTCCAGACCTGAATCCAATCGAGAATCTGTGGAAAGAACTGAAAACTGCTGTTCACAAATGCTCTCCATCCAACCTCACTGAGCTCGAGCTGTTTTGCAAGGAGGAATGGGAAAAAATTCAGTCTCTCGATGTGCAAAACTGATAGAGACATACCCCAAGCGACTTACAGCTGTAATCGCAGCAAAAGGTGGCGCTACAAAGTATTAACTTAAGGGGGCTGAATCATTTTGCACGCCCAATTTTTCAGTTTTTGATTTGTTAAAAAAGTTTGAAATATCCAATAAATGTCGTTCCACTTCATGATTGTGTCCCACTTGTTGTTGATTCTTCACAAAAAATACAGTTTTATATCTTTATGTTTGAAGCCTGAAATGTGGCAAAAGGTCGCAAAGTTCAAGGGGGCCGAATACTTTCGCAAGGCACTGTATATATGTATGACCATATCTATGTGCTCGCTTGTCAAACAATAATAGAAAAATGTTGCATTAAAGGTGTCGTATTCTTCATGGTGGTGTACAGTTGAAGTCGGAAGTTTACATACTTGGAGTCATAAAAACTTATTTTTCAACCACTCCACAAATTTCTTGTTCACAAACTATAGTTTTGGCAAGTCGGTTAGGACATCTACTCTGTGCATGACACAAGTAATTTTTCCAACAATTGTTTACTGTTGGGAAATAATGATTAATATGACTGAACAAATCATTTTAAATGGAACTGTAACTAAGTAAACTTATACTCTGTTTTATTATATCTGATTAACTATGACAGATTATTTCACTTATAATTCACTGTATCACAATTCCAGTGGGTCTGAAGTTCACATACACTTTAAACATCTTGGAAAATTCCAGAAATAATGTCATGAGTCAATTTGAGGTGTACCTGTGGATGTATTTCAAGGACCTACCTTCAAACTCTATGCCTCTTTGCTTGACATCATGGGAAAATTAAAAGAAATCAGCCAAGACCTCACCTCTTGGTCATCAATCGACAAGATAATTGAAAAAAACATGCTTATTTTATTTTATAATATACATCATTTAAAACGGCCAAGTTCTATTCACAACGGTATTCAGTTGGTAAGAGACAGACATTCAGTAAATACTAGGAATAGATTGTCCACCATCTATGCGTTATCCAGACAGAAAAAAGAAATGGACAAAAGAACATTTCGATTTAGAGCAATAAAGAAATGGAATAAATTAACTGAGCAAACTAGAAACCTTTCAATATATAAGTTTAAACATTATTTTAAAACAATTTAAATGTTGTGGGACTATAGTAGATGAAGAATCAATATTTTTTTATATTGAGTATTTATTGGGTCATTATGCTAGTATTATGTATGTTTGTAATAGTGTGTTATATGTGAAAGTGTGTTTGTATTATAAATTGTATTTTAATGTTAAGGACTCTTGGAAGATTAGTCCAAATTGGGACTAAAAGAGATCCTAATAAAATAAAATAAAATCAAATCAAACCTCAGAAAAGAAATGGTAGACCTCCACAAGTCTGGTTCATCCTTGGGGGCAATTTCCAAATGTCTGAAGGTACCACATTCATCTGTACAAACAATAGTAAACAAGTATAAACACCATGGGACCACGCAGCCGTCATACTGCTCAGGAAGGAGACGTGTTCTGTGTTCTGTCTCCTAGTGATGAACGTACCTTGGTGCGAAAAGTGCAAATCAATCCCAGAACAACAGCAAAGGACCTTGTGAAGATGTTGGAGAAAACAGGTACAAAAGTATCTATATCCACAGCAAAACGAGTCCTATATCGAAATAACCTGAAAGGCCGCTCAGCAAGGAAGAAGCCACTGCTCCAAAACTGCCATAAAAAATCAGACTACGGTTTGCAACTGCACATGGGGACAAAGATCGTACTTTTTGGAAAAATGTCCTCTGGACTGATGAAACAAAAATAGAACTGTTTGGCCGTAATGACCATCGTTATGATTGGAGGAAAAAGGGGGAGGCTTGCAAGCCGAAGAACTCCATCCCAACCGTTAAGCATCGGGGTGGGAGCATCATGTTGTGGGGGTGCTTTGCTGCAGGAGAGACTGGTGCACTTTACAAAATAGATGGCATCATTAGGAAGAAAAATGATGTGGCTATGTTGAAGCAACATCTCAAGACATCAGTCAGGAAGTTAAAGCTTGGTCACAAATGGGTCTTCCAAATGGACAATGACCCAAGCATACTTCCAAAGTTGTGGCAAAATGGGTTAAGGACAACAAAGACAACAAAGGTATTGGAGTGGCCATCACAAAGCTCAATCCCATAGACAATTTGTGGATAGAACTGAAAAAGTGTGTATGAGCAAGGAGGCCTACAAGCCTGATTCAGTTACACCAGCTCTGTCAGGAGGAATGGGACAAAATTCACCCAACTTATTTTGGGAAGCTTGTGGAAGGCTACCCAAAACGTTTGACCCAAGTTAAACAATTTAAAGGCAATGCTACCAAATAATAATTGAGTGTATGTAAACTTCTGACCCACTGGGAATGTGATGAAGCTGAAATAAATCATTCTCTCTGCTATAATTCTGACATTTCACATGCTCAAAATAAAGTGGTGATCCTAACAGATTTAAAGCTTGGATTAAATGTCAGGAATTGTGAAAAACTGAGTTCAAATGTAATTAGCTAAGGTGTATGTAAACTTCCGACTTCAACTGTATATGACCAGATTTTAACATTTTAAAATGTAATGTTGCTAAATTACTGTCAGTTCCACTTCAATGGATAACATAAATAGGAAAGAAATAAAATAATAACAGTAGGCTACACCAACATTAGTTTCCATTCACACAAAGTGTTGGGTAAACTGCCACAGTAGGTTTGAAACACTTCATTTTTATTGTACAGAATGCTTGTCAAAGAGATAAAAATCGCCCTTAGTCTGTTCAAAAAGGACTGTTGGGTGATAATAACAAGCAGAGGGTAAACATATCTTGAAAGACTTTGGTTGCAAGCAGGACTAAGGTAACACCGACATCATATTTTAGGGAGCAGTAATGAGGTGACCAATAATGATTGCAATTGAGATCAGCTGTGCAGGTGAATTTAGTACATATTGATTTTTTTATTTTATTTTTTTATTTTACCTTTATTTAACTAGGCAAGTCAGTTAAGAACAAATTCTTATTTACAATATTGATGGTTTAACAAAGACATCAGCCGGTGATAATCTAGTGCCATCTATGTTTGCAATAGGCCCATTGTTATTTGATTATATTCCAATGTATTCTGTAGGCTACCCATTGGCCTATCTATTGTCACGTAATGAAAGGTGTGAAAACTGCTAATAGGCTACTGTTTGTGTATCCCTGGCTGAGTTGATGAGCTGTTTTGAGCCATCAGTTGATTGACAGATGTAGGCCCACGGTAGAACAATAAACTCTCCTCCAGTGTGGACGCTCGTCCACCACAGGAGGTTGGTGGCACCTTAATTGGGGAGGACGGGCTCGTGGTAATGGCTGGAGCGGTATTGTTGGAATAGCATTAAATACAACAAACACAAGGTTTTATGCCATTCCATTTGCTCCATTCCAGCCATTATTATGAGCCATCCTCCACTCAACAGCCTCCACTGTCGCCCACGTTTTATAGCTAGGCTATGTATAATTTGTCAATGTAGTTATAGTCTTTAGTGTGGATGGCCTTTGCATTAGGTGAGATTTCCATTGCTAAGCTGTTATTCGCCGACTACAGTACCATAGGTCTACAGTACTTTCAGTTTGATCTTTCTTGTGGATTGAAAGCCTGTATTGTGTGGCTTTAATATTTTATTTAGTAAAGCTGTCGAGATGTTTATGCATGGGGCCTTCTGTGTGACCCAGTGGCACTAGTGATTTATTTCAGCGTCATCACATTCCCAGTGGGTCAGAAGTTTACATACACTGCAATGCAGTGCTAGGGGTGTAACTACAGATCCGGGTTTGATCCTAAACTGTGTCGCAGCCGGGCGCGACCGGGAGACCCATGAGGTGGTGCAAAATTGGCCCAGCATCGTCCGGGTTAGGGAAGGTTTTGGCCGGATGGGATGTCATTGTCCATCGTGCTCTAGCGACTCCTTGTGGCGGCCGGGCGCATACACGCTGACTTCGGTCGCCAGCTGTACGGTGTTTCCTCCGACACATTGGTGAGGCTGGCTTCCGTGTTAAATGAGCAGTGTGTCAAGAAGCAGTGCGGCTTGGCGGGGTCGTGTTTCAGAGGATGCATGGCTCTCGACCTTCGCCTCTCCCGAGTCCGTACAGGAGTTGCAGCGTTGGGACAAGAAAAAAAGGGCAAAAAAAGTACAAAAAGAATCATTAAAAATTAAGATGTTTATGCATTTGAGCCCATCTAAAGAAGATTTTGTTGAGCTGAGACATTTTTCTTTGATGTGTAAATTATCAGACGATTCATTTTACTTCTTGAAAACATTGAAATAAATGTAATTAACAATTGGGCCTCTTTAAATGAATTGTTTTGCTTTTATTGAAGACAGAACAGTGTTGGAAAGACAGGGGGAGGGTGACGCAAAGGACAGTGGGCCGTATTCAAACCCATGCCGACTCTGTTACATATAACGCGAGGTAAGAGGCTGTCACCGCTGGAAAACACAGGAACTGAAGCCACCTAAGAATTCACACGAGATGTGCTGTAGCCTGTACATAGCCTACAAACACCGCCCCCTGGCAGCGATTCTAAATATTTCTTCAGATATTCAAATCCTGCTGCTGCAGGATTATTTTCCTCTTGCGATGAAGAGGTCAAAAAAATCTGACATCTGTTCCTGTTAAATTGTCATTTTAATTAATGATGCACATTGATTCTTTAAGAACTTTCATCCCTTAGGAGTTTGATACAACTGCCACACTGGTATATAGTATCATAACCCACGAATTAAAGCAATTTTTGTATTTTCTAAAGTCTAGCCAGCAGGCATGCCAGCCAAGACAGTTACACAAGCTACTTTAACTTGATTGATAGTCTGGAATGGCTTGGTAGCTAATATGAGGTTGGAAGATTGGGAACCTATCTAGCTGGCTAGCTAAAGCTAACTTTGTAAAAATTGCATGGTGTCCAGTATTACAGAGAAACAACAAAACATTTGTGTATTATTTATCATTATTTATGCGAGTCCTGCCCATCACGGGCAGCTTAAATCAAATCACACGCTGTGTGTGTCACTCAACACTCTCTCTTCTCCTCTACTGACAATACTCTCTGCACGCGCTAGAGTATCTAGCATACTCCCTAGCATATCTTTGCTCCTTGGTACACCTTAGAAGGAACCACTTAATAGGGAGAATAATGCGGGTGGGGATATTCTTTGCCTGGTCTAGTCAGTGTGGCCCCTCTACAAAATACCACTGACAAATCTTTTTATAAAAGATTATGATAAAACCTCTGTCTGTGAGAGACCATGTGAGAGGCCATGCCACCCATGTACAGTGGGGATCATAAATATTCACCCCCTTGGATTTCATCACATTTTATTGTGTTACAATGTGGGTTTAAATTATCTTTGTTTTGTCAATGATCTACACAAAATACTATGTAATTTCAAAGTGGGAAAAAAATTCTAACATTTCTTTAAAATAATGAAAAATTAAACACTTGATTAGATTGATAACTGTTCACCCCCTCAATACATGTTAGAAACCCCTTTGGCAGCGATTTCAGCTGTGACGCTTCTTGGAACAAAAATATAAACTCAACATGTTGGTCCCATGTTTCATGAGCTGAAATAAAAGATCCCAGAAAATGTCAATATGCACAAAAGCTGATTTCTCTCAGGTTTTGTCCCCAAATGTGTTTACATCCTTGTTAGTGAGCATTTCTCCTTTGCCAAGATAACCATCCACCTGACAGGTGTGGGATATCAAGAAGCTGACTAAACAGCATGATCATTACACAGATGCACCTTGTGCTGGGGGACAACAACACAATGCCACAGATGTTTCAAGTTGAGGGAACGTGCAAATGGCATGTTGACTGCAGGAATGTCCACTAAAGCTGTATTTCTTTACAATGTAATTTTAGCGAATTTCACAGTACGTCCAACTGGCCTCACAACCACGGACTATGTGTAATCGCGCCAACCCAGGACCTTCACATCCGGCTTCTTCACCTGCGGGATCATCTGAGACCAGCTGTGGGTTTGCAAAACCAAACAATATCTGCACAAACTGTCAGAAACCATCTCAGGGAAGATCATCTACATCCTTGTCATCCTATCCATGGTCTTGACCTGACTGAAGTTTAGCGTCGTAACCGACTTCAGCGGGCCAAGTACTCCCCTTTTATGACCATGGATAAATTCCAGTTTCAACTGTACCAGGCAGATGGCAGATGTGTGGCGTCGTGTGGGCGAGCAGTTTGCTGGTGTCAACGTTGTGAACAGAGTGCCCCATGATGGCGGTGGGGTTTATGGTATGGGCAAGCATTAGCTATGGACAACAAACACAATTGCATTTTATCAATGCAATTTGAATGCACAAAGATACCATGACGAGATTCTGCATGATATTGCACTGCCCTATGTCGCAAGGATCTGTACACAATTCCTGGAAGCTGAATATTTCCCAGTTCTTCCGTGGCCTGCAAACTTACCGGACATGTCAACCATTGAGCATGCTTGGGATGCTCTGGATCGACGTGTACGACAGTATGTTGCAGTTCCCGCCAATATTCAGCAACTTCTCACTGCCATTGAAAAGGAGTGGGACAACATTCCAGAGGCCACAATCAACAGCTTGATCAACTCTATGTGAAGGAGATGTGTCTCGCTGCATGAGGCAAATGGTGGTCACACCAGATACTGACTGGTTTTCTGATCCACGCCTGCCTTTTTTTAAAGGTATCTGTGACCAACAGATGTATTGTACAGTATATCTGTATTCCCAGTCATGTGGAATCCATAGATTAGGGACTAATGAATTTATTTAAATTGACTGATTTCCTTATATGAACTGTAACTCAGTAAAATCTTTGAAATTGTTGCATGTTGCGTTTATATTTTGGTAATTTATGCTTGCCTAAACGAAGTGGGTGAATACTTATGCAACAACTACATTTTAGTTATTTAATTTTTATTAAATTGTAAATGTTTGTAGAATTTTTTATTTTTACATTGACATTATTTTGTGTAGATTTGTCACACAAAAAAATCACAATGAAATCCATTTCAATCCCACTTTGTAACGCAACGAAAAGTGTGACAAAATCCAAGGGGGGTAAAAACCCATTGTAAATAATGGTAATCTGTCCCCATTTATCTCCTGTGTGGTCATTTAGGCTGTTGAATTGGAGTTGGATAATACAACTGGCCAGAGATTTCCTGTAGAATTGTATAGCGCAGTCAGTTGCCCCTATTACAGTCAATCCATAAATGTATTTAGTAATTTGTCCTGGTTTGAAATATACAAACAGAATCAAGGTTGACATAACATGCATAACTAGACATATAACATATTGTCACGGATTCCCCCGGTACTGCTGCTCATTCCGTTCACCAGCTCTGGAGGTCTACGTCACCGGCCTTCTAGGCTTCACTGAACTGGATCATTACTACCAACCCCGGACTGTCTTGTTTCATTATGCACACCTGGTTCCCATTCCCCCTGATTAGTGTTTGTATATATGTGCCCTCTGTTCCCCATTGTCCTTGTTGATTATTGTTCCATGTCTGTTGGTCCTGTGCTCGGTTGTATCGGCTTGCGTGTTAGTGTGCTTCGTCACCGTCATGTTCATCACGTACGCTATTTTGGGTAGAGAAATAAAAATAACTATTTTGGGTAGAGAAATAAAAATAACTATTTTGTATTCCTGCGCCTGTCTCCTATCATTATACAACGTGACACATATGTATAACATGCAGTATAAAGTACTATAAGCTGGAGACAATACTTTGAACCATGTCTGCAAATCAAATACTGTAAAAAATGTAATAGCGATCAATGTAGGTCTTGTAAGAAATATTATTTGATTTCCAAAATGGAATAAATATATGAGGGAAATAAAATACTGATGGTTCAATAAATGTGTGTTCCCTTAGAACTCACCAGCTTACTTTTTTAATGTATTAATTTCATGTATTTCTCTCAGAGATGTCACTGTCAGAAAAGGTATTCCTCCTGCATATCTCGGCTTTTAATAATAATGATCTTTTTACCTGAGCAGAAATCTTACGGAGAGATAATCTGAGATAAATGTGGCTAATTGAGGCCAGGTGTATTTTCAGCACCCAAGTCAACAAATCTGAAGTAAACATGATAATTAGAATAGAGCTGTCTTGCATGTAAAAACACTGAGTTGACCTGTCTTTCTGTTGTTCCCAGGTTTCCACTCAGTCTGTCTAACCATCGTATATGTGTGAAACACCTTTTACACCATTCTATATGATGAGTTTATACACAGTGGTTATCTCTGTAAACATTTCCATATTCATTCTGCACACTCAGAAGACAACATTTCGGAAAGACTCTGGATGATAAATGCATTTGCCGATACCCAGGATTCAGTTGTTACACAATAGTGATATAAGAAGATACAAATATTCCTATTCCATTACTATGGCATCCATATAAGGATATCGTCAACTGACAAATATACTACTAATAAGATCAACCCTTTGATGAAACACCAAAAAGGGGGGGGGGGCAAATGGAAAACTAGCCGGAAAAAGTAAATCCCTCCTTTCACTCATATACATCTCTGGTTTTCAAGCTACATGATATTGTACATCCGACCTGTTAAAGTGGCTCAAACCAAACATACTTAATCAGGAACATTTTTAGGGAGCCTTTTGGTGACATTTACGAGTGTACATTCTACTGTACACCCTAAACAAGCAGCCTTTTCCCAGAATGAATCGCCTAGAGCTGCTGTCACTGCAGGTGAAAATGAACCCTCCTCCTTTTCCTGGCCCCATGGAGAGGTCTGAAAGGGTCCTCTCCCTGGTCATACATGCAGCCTCTGCTCTGATGAGCTTGGACCGCTAACACCTCCGAGGAACCATGTTCTAATTACCCAGTCAGACTGACAGAATCTCCTTAATTACAAACTTCATTAGCTTACTGGACTTTGTTTTTCTCCACAAAAGGGGATGGGCTGAGCGGGTTGAGCTGAGGTGCAATGGGGGGGAATAAAAGGGTTGGTGTTTTAGCACCTTTTTCCCCTCTGTGCAGTTCTCTCTTTTTTTTGTCGGAAATGTTAAGACCTCAGTCAGAGATCTAATTAGATTCATGGTGAGAATCAAACACCTTTTAACTAGCTTCTGGAGTCCCCTAAAAGGACAGCAAGAGCCAGGGTAAGAGTGCAGAAAATCAAACACAGCCACTGCCTTTCATGTGTGAAGTGGTCTGATTTGCTCTCTCCTCACCTTAAAATGTAAAATAACCTCAAGCACATAGACCCTGTAGCCTTTATATACCACTTCTATAAACTCATAGACCTATAGGGAGGCCTGTCAGAAACACTTTAAGAAGTGCATTGCGTACTCAATAAAATCAAGTAATCTCACGTAGAAAGACATTTTCTTCCCCTGAATTCTATTGTAAAACACAAATCAATCAAGTGTTCATATTGTAACTGGGTTTTTTTTAAACGACCCATTTGACTAATGGTTGCAGAGGTCAGATATACATTGCTGCTCATCATTTTCATTAAGATTCCCATGCAATTATTTGAGGATATCAGCTTTTAAGGCCTATAATTTGGGATAACGATCAGATGACAGAGACAGATATAACCTGTTAAAGTAGAATTACTTTCCACTTGTTGCTGTGAAAAGCACCTTTTTCAACCTTTCAAGACAACTGGCTTCGATGGCAACGAAGAGAGCCTCTCTACACCAATGCCAGCTAAGCTTCAAAGTCGTTGCTCTCAGACATTGTAAGAATAGTGCAGGCAACAAAGACTAATAATTTTACCTAAACCTTCAAAATGAGTTATGTTTGTGACTAATTAGAGGCTCCTCTCGGAAACGCCACTTGAGATCATGTCCCTCAATGGCTAAGCCATTGCAGAATGGTGTCCTTGTAACTGTTACAGTATATTACATAATAAAAGTGGATTATACGTCGGCAGAATAATGTGTCTATAATGTGTTAGATTATCGGCAGATGTGCGAGATATCTACGAGGCATTTTACTTTCATGTCACATAATCTGACACATTGGTCTACAGTTACATTCACATTTGGGTTTTGTCACATTAGTAGATACATAGTTACTGTATATCAAAAAGCCTCATTTTTAAACACATCAGGTGCCTATTAGCTCCTACTGTCATCAACTATTGCTGCATCTTCAGCTTTACCCCATACACACACACGGTAGAGTAGAGGCACCCTTCTGTGTCCTTGACGAGCTACTGAGAGGCAGATATTGATCCTAGCTGTGTTAGGGGCTGTGTTCTTCTCACAGTCATCTATATTGGGAAGGGAGGGGATTCATGTGGCTGTATACAGTTACAAACTTAAGGTTGTGTCAAAACGTCAGGGCATGCTAAATCCTGGATTTTGGTGGAGCGATCCTTTGGATATATATTACTTCCAGGCTAAATTCTATAGAACACTTGTCCCACATATTTTGGATAGTCTAAATGTAATTCCTAATCACACTGGGGTTAGCTACAATCAGACAATTTTGGGGGGGTTCTTGCATTGGAATTATATCGAATCCTGCTTATACCGTGCTATACCACAATAAACATCAAGTTCATAGGCCGAGACTCCAAGACAGTGACAGGTTGGCACGAAATCTGTAGCCTTTCTCTGCTGCGCTGTATAAGCACAATGGACAGCGCCCTACACACACAAAAGCAAGCACGTTTTGGTAATGAATATAGGCTACAGGATAGACCGAGTAATTCACCATTTACAAACAGCCTATGTGAAGGCAGCCATACACACCAATATCTTACCAATATAATGCAAACTAAATGCTGAAAGTAGTAGCCTAGTTATTCATGCATGCAAACAAAAATACTGAATAGCAGTTTGACTTAGAATACTGACACAACTGCGAATGTGAACGAACTAATGAATGCGAACTGAACAAAACAGCGGTACCAAGTAGTAGTAGGCCTAGTAAAACAAAATGTCAGATCGATAAAGGCAAGACACAATCTATATTTAGGCTAGTTACATTAACAGTAAACAAACACAATAAAAAAAAGACCAAACAAATAGACCAATAGGCCCGCTTCAAACATGGAAAACCATGCCCCTAATGAGTACAGCAACACGTTGTCATATGGCACAATACACTTCTGTGGATCAAATTCCACCCACGTAATCAATTAAGCAATGGCCAGCCCACCATAAACACGTTTCCAATATGTACAGTTCCATTTACAACCACGAAAACCAATAGGCTGCCAAGAAAACCATAACAGAATGTATCTATTTATATGATCAAACATACCGATATGTAGCTATACCCAGGGGCCTCATTTAGATTCTTGAATTGGAATTATATTGAACTCTGCAGTACACGAGTATTCCAGCCACTCTCTTCCTATGAACCAGTTGCTATTAAATGAAAAAAAATTTGACAGAAGATATGTGGCTAGGGTAGGATTCTAGACTAACCTGGGCTGGCTCATCTATTCCAAACTCGTCAGGAACAAACAGAGGTGGAAGCAGGCTGTGGAGCCATTATCCTGGCGGCGCTTGTGGAAGGGTGGTTAGGCTCTGCGCACGGAGCTAACTGGAGCTCGGCAGCATCATCACTGCTGGCCTTGGCGGTGGCATCGGTGGTTTGATGCTGCTGCTCATCCCTATCCTTCCCCTTTTGGCTTTGTTTGGGAACTTTGGCAAAGCCAATTGATGATATTCATTGTGGCAGTGGCAGACTAGCTGGTTCGAGCTAGCTAAAAAGGCTAAGGCTAATAACACCAGCGTTTTTTACATCTATCTACGAAGATCACTACACTCTGTAGTGGTGGAGCGTGAGGCAGAGTTGAGTGAAGCAGCTTCAACTGTAAACTTGACCCTGCCCTTAGAAATCCAAATCAAATATTATAGGCGGAGGCGTAGCACATTATTCACTTAGCCTACCACAGATAAGAAGCGTTTCTTCCCGCTTTTTATGGAAACACAAAGTAGTCATACTGTATCTAACCACCCCAGTGGCTTTCGATAGCCTCCCCCTACACACACCGCGCCGTGTTCTGTCCATTGTGCTGACACAGCGCAGCAGACATTCAGATTCAATCATTTGAACTTTTTTGCTATTTTTATATAGGGACATAAAACTAAATCTGAGAGGGTACAAGTTTCAACTGAGGGGGCTAAATCCCCTTTTGCCACCTCGTGGACCTGGGCCCGGCTGCAGGGCAGCGATTAACTTGATGTAAATCACAGATAACATGTTACCTTAACTGTATTAAAGATATTATCAATCATTTTGCATTAATTTGCCACAGACATGGGATCTTACATTTGCAAACAAATTACAAATGATCTCTCAGGGTACAAATATAATTTCCATTCACTTCCAAACTGGTTTGATTGAGAAGGCCAGAGAGAGTGTTGGAGCTGTTTACTGGTGACAGAAATTATGACCGTTTCCACCAACCAATCGCTCAATAAAATGTACAATGTACTGTAGTTCCCGCCACTGGAGCTACAGTACATTGAGAAATTAGAATCAGAATAATCAACAATCATCTAGTCTTGATTTCAAGGAATATTTTCCATGTGAGCTGTGTTGTGTAACAGGAAGAAAACGTGTTGTGAATTTACTGTAGAGATGTAGTTTTATGAATGCTCTCTATTGGATTCATAAAGCATCTCAGAGTAGGAGTCCTGATCTAGGATCCAGTCCCCCCCCCCCCCCCCTCTTTATGTTGTAATCTTATTCATTATAATCTAAACGGCAATCCTAGATCAGCACTTCTGCTTTGAGACACTTGGAGAATATGGGCCCTGACCTTGCATTGACTTGCTGCACCTTGCAGGTGACAGTCATCTGAAAGGATTCTGTCATTATAGCTGCTTCAATGCATCTGTCAACTGTCAAGATGGGCTGGCGCTTATAAACACATATTAGTTTAACAGACAGATCACAGTCTGTTCTTATCAGTCACTAAACGAAACCTCCAGGAGAGTGATGACATAACATTTCAATTGGTGACAATGACTGAGTTTCAACTATAGTGATGCATAGAATCTACAACACCTTACCAATAATTGAAGCTGAAGAATGCACAGTAGAGCAGTGGACTACACCTAAAATGTTGTATGTATACAATCACTAACATACCTCTTAATAATGAACACTAATTTCTGAAATTAACTTTCCTTGGCAGCTGAAAAGAAACAAGTTGTTTGTACTCATTGGAGTCAATCATTGAATGAATCAATTATTCAACTAATAAACAAATTAACTAATTAGCATACACAAAGCTTGATTCTGAAAGCAAAGTAAACAAAATACTTGCATTCAGAAAGCCAAAATATTACGCAAGTGGTAAAAATGGGGTATGTTTCCATCAAATAAGTCATACTTGAAATAACAGCATATATTGAATCTTACTGAGGGGACACATCACCCTGTAACCATTGGCAACCTGCTCCCCATACAGCATCCCAGGGCATCCAGGCCACGCAGTTCAACAACAAGATTCTGCTCGTTTCCACCTCGACACTGGGACAAGTCTCTCATGCTGTAGGGAAATCCAGCCAAAACCACTCACTCACTTGAATAGACCACTCTATCCAGACATCCAACAGCCCACATCGGCAATAGTGTGATGATCCCAACCATAGCCAGCCAACACATCCAGCTTCACCAGATATTGCCAACGCCTATCCATCCATACCCTCAGAGCAACCAGGAATCTCGATCTAGCCCTGTCTGATTGAACTAGATCTTATTGCACACCAGTAAGGGGGAGACTTGTCTTTGCCCAAGTTACCACCTGTATCACTTAGAGAGGGAGACGCTGCCAACCTGAATTTTATGCACAAAAGAAGAGTAACATGACCAAGTGCCCTCAAATTCACCTGCCTGTCCATTTACTCCCATGAACTTCAGACTACAAAACATTTGACATCTTATTTAGAGATACAATCCTGAAGCTTGCTTGTTGACTGTTGACTTTTGATTCAAATAGTATGGTTCAGGCATTATAATATCATATATATATATCCATTTCTTGCCTCATCAAACCATGAAAGTGTTAAATAAAGGGTGCCTCACTTTCAAAATAAAAACAAATTATCTCAATTGCTAAGCTTACTGTAGTGGCGTGTGGAAGAGCGCCCAAAAGGAGGCACACAGAAGTCAAATAGCTCATTACAAAAGACCGTATTTTATTCAACTTCAATAACGTTTACATTGCTGCCTCATACGCTGCTGAAAGCAGAAGAAGTGGACTGTCTACACTAAAAATTAGGGGTTCAACAAGGGTTCTTCTAAGATCCTCAAAGTTCTTTAAAGAACCCAATGGTTCTTGGCTCTGAAAATTGCACCCAAAGGGTTCTTCCAAGAACCCCATAAGAGGTGGGGTTAATCGAGGAACCTCCTTAGTTGGTGGGGGTTCTTTCAGGAACCTAACTGCCCACTGAAACATTTGGAGAGCAGGTACAGGCACTTAACTGAAAAATGTAAAGATCTCAATTTAAGGTAAGGCCCTTCCTTGTATGATGTACATTTATATTGTTTTCTGATGACCCTGTATCTTTTCATATTTGTGCAAATCTTTCTAAAACAGAAAATGGACACAATTCCATGGATATCAATCAACAAAGAGGTAAGAATATGTATACTTTAAGAATATGTTGAAGGATAGCTGTATTGGGTGCAGATGACTGAACTGCTCACTTTTGTGTCTGTAGGTATAGAGACAAGGAGGCATACAATGAATGGTATGTCAATTGGTATTGGTATGTTATGCAGATCACATTTACCATCCTCCTCCCTTCAATGAATATCCCATAGACCTCTACATTATGGACAAGGTATGTGTATGAAAACCATTATTAAAACAGTTTTTTTCTAAATTCACATTTACCACAAAACCAAGGTATGAATACAGTTGTGTGCATGTTTTGTTAATCATCTGTATAACTACTATGTTTTGGATTCACAGACTTCACCCTCCCTACACCTCTTCAATCATCATGCACTGCACATTCATTCTGGCTATGGACACGGAGAACATCAACACATTAACATCAACATGCCAGAGGATATACCCATTGGACTTGGGTCTCAAAGAATCCCTTTAAATGGATCCTCGAGGTAACCCTTTGTGGTACATTCTTTAACTACCCCCCCTCCCCTATAATAATTGTTAATAATAATATGCATAACAATAACAACAATAACGCAATATTTTAGTTGTCAGTGTTTATTATGATTTTAGTGTCAAAATAAAATAAAGAAAATCTAAATATGAGGTAAACTCCCAGCAGAGACCCAAATCCAATGGGTATGTCCTCTGGCATGTTGATGTTAATGTGTTGATGTTCTCCCTTTTAAAGGGTTCTTCAGTAGAGGTTCCCCAACAGTTTCAATTTGAAGAACCCCTAAAAGATACTTCAGGAAGCTTTTCTTTTTAGAGTGTATTGTTAGAAACGCACATTCATTTGTGCAGAGGAGCAGTGGAGGTGAGCTAATGGGTGAGCTAATGGGTTTTCTTGACCACGCCCCATGGAGTGCAGGCATCTAAGAGCAATGATATAGAGCTGGACAAATGATCCTTTTTCTATTACCTGTCTGTTATTGGATTATCCACCTGATCATGTGGTATCTTGACCCAAAAGTGACAAGGTAAGTGACCAAGCCATTCAGCTTTCACAGAGGACCATTTGGTGGCTTATTGTAAAAATACTGACATTATTTCACTTTATAGTAGTCTTTGCTACAATGAGTGCATATTAACTACTAATTTCATATTAAATGTAAAATACATTTTTAAAGCAATAAAAATGGCATTTACGCCATCAGACCTCTCCCTAAATATAACAGTAAGGGAACAAAAAGTATAATATTTCCAGGAGGGGTGTAGGTAGCAACCTTGCTCTTGGTAAGAGTAGACCTACAGCCTCTGTGAGTGAAACTGATTGCTTTAGTGGTACATGTTGATGTTATAGAGTATCTCTTCCCGCCCTCTATCCATCCCAAAATATCGCTAGAATAGGCCTACCCTGTGGGTCCTGATACAACAACAAGCATTTGTTCCATTTTGTTATTGCATGGCATGCTGTCCTAATGTTCCATGTAAAACAGGCCCTAAACATCTGAAGGACAGTTCATTGTCAGCAAACAGAAACACACTGAGTCCTGATGTGGGAGGAGTAAACTCTAGGTCAAGAGACATTAAATAGTTTGGCTGCACATGTGATATATTTAGTGAAGCCATTGTTTGTTTTATTTAGGGAACGAATTGAGGATTTTCCTAACTGCAAGGCCCCTAAAGTATTTTATCAGGTGTACAGTCCAGCCATATGTTACACATTAGTGCTCTGAAGGGAATGTTGATTACTGATATATGCAGCCTGGTCTCCGAGCAAAACGTATTATATTTAACTAAATATCTGTGCCACTCCATTTAGTATGATATGTTACTAAACGTTAGGTTACATTACATTGGCCTACGTAAATCCAGGACACTCAAATTAGTATGATGTGTTACATTTGGTAAACACTACATGACCAAAAGTATGTGGACACCTGCTCGTTGAACATTTCATTCCAAAATCATGTGCATTAATATGGAGTTAGTCCCCCCTTTGCTGCTATGACAGCCTCCACTCTTCTGGGGAGGCTTTCCACTAGATGTTGGAACATTGCTGCAGGGACTTGCTTCCATTCAGCCACATGTGCATTAGTGAGGTCAGGCACTGATGTTGGGCGATTAGGCCTGGCTCGCAGCCGTCGTTCCAATTCCTTCCATAGATGTTCAATGGGGTTGAGGTCAGGGCTCTGTGCAGGCCGGCCAAGCTCTTCCACACCGATCTTGACAAACCATTTCCGTATGGCCCTTGCTTTGTGCACGGGGGCATTATCATGCTAAAACAGTTGCCACAAAGTTGGAAGCACAAAATAGTCTAGAATGTCATTGTATGCTGTAGCGTTAAGATTTCCCTTCACTGGAACTAAGGAGCCTGAACCATGAAAAACAGCCCCAGACCATTTTTTCCTCCTCCACCAAACTTTTGGCACTCTGCATTGGGGAAGGTAGTGTTCTCCTGGCATCCGCCAAACCCAGATTCATCCGTCAGACTACCTGATGGAGAAGCGTGATTCATCACTCCAATGGCGGCGAGCTTTACAACACTCCAGCCGATGCTTGGCACTGCGCAAGGTGATCTTAGAATTGTATGCAGCTGCTCTGCCATGGAAATCAATTTTATGAAGCTCCCGACGAACAGTTATTGTGCTGACATTACTTCCAGAGGCAGTTTGGAACTCGGTAGTGAGTGTTGCATCCGAGAACAGATGATTTTTACACGCTTCGTACTTCAGCACTTCCTGGTCCCGTTCTGTGAGCTTGTGTTGCCTACCACTTTGTGACTGAGCCATTGTTGCTCCTAGACGTTCCACTTCACAATAACAGCACTTACAGTTGATCGGGGCAGCTCTAGCAGGGCAGAAATTTGACTAACTGACTTGTTGGAAGTCACTGAGCTCTTCAATAAGGCCATTCTACTGCCAATGTTTGTCTTTTGAGATTGCATGGCTGTGTGCTCGATTTTAAACACCTGTCAGTAACGGGTGTGGCTAAAATAGCAGCATCTACTAATTTGAAGGGGTGTCCACATACCTTTGGTGATCTAGTGTGTTATAGTAGGTTAATTAAGGAACAAACAAAAGTAGGGGGTGGGTGGGTGCATACCGTGAACGTCTAGCAAGCCAAAGGTTGCGTGTTCGATACTCATCACAGACAACTTCAGCATTTTAGTTAATTGTCAACTTTGCAACTACTTACTACTTTTGAGGTACTTTGCAACTACTTAGACTGTTAGCTAACCCATCCCCTAACCCTTCAACCTAACTTCCAACCTTAACCCTAACCTTAACTCCTAACCTAATGTAGCATATCATAGTAAAGCAGTCAAACGTAATATATCATACTAAAACAGTTGAACATAGCATATCATACTAAAGAAGTCAAACATAATATATCATGCTAAACTATCAAGACGTAGGATACTATTTTGGCCAATGTATATAACCTAGCGTAAAGTAACATATTATACTAAATGAGTGGCATTGTTGTAAAATATCATACGTTTTGCTCTGAGACCAGATTGCAGTACGCTGTATAATGTTTTTGAATGCAGTACTTCAGAAGATAGGGATATTATTTGTTTTCTGACTAAAGGGTTTGTGGACATGTGAGAACATATGATTAGGCCAGCATGACATAAAAAGGGGCAAGGTAGGCTAATGGGCCTCTGTTAAGTGAAACCTTACAACTTCATAAACCTCAGTAAACAAAGGTTTAGTTTTGAGGTCTCTAGGCCTAACACAGAAGTTTAAATAAGTCACAATGGTCGTTTTATCGCTAAGCCATTACAAACATGACTTGGCTATATTTATACAAACACACTCATTGCAAACGAGTTCTATATTGACCAACAAACCACATAAAATAATACATGAAAACATACTTACCTGTAACATTGTGTGTGCGACTGGAGGTTGTGTTAAAAGCAGTGGAGGCTGCTGAGGGGAAGACGACTCGTAATAATGGCCTGGAATGGAGCGAATTGAATGGCATTTGATACCATTACACTTATTCTGCTCCAGCCATTTTCCACGAGCCCGTTCTCCCTAATTAAGGTGCCACCAACCTCCTGTGGTTAAAAGCCTTTAAAACATTGTCCGCTGGAGGCTAAGCCTGGTCAGCAAGGTGATTGCACTCTGCTGGACAATGTTCAAGCAGATGCTTAAACTGTCCGCACGAGGTTTGTCACCGGCCTCTAGCCAAGAAGCCCTGTAGCCTAGGAGCCTGACAGCCGGCGAAAGACACGTCTACAGGTGTTTCCCAGTACCATCTTGCCGAAACAAGATATAAATGTTTAATTACAAAGTGGGCCATTTGTCACTGCTGCGCTTGAGACGTCTCTTGGCCAAATTAGGAACCGGGTTTGACCTTGTGGTTGGCTAAATATTAATGACACAGCATTTGCTGTCATTAATATTTAGGCCTACGGAGAATATATAATTATACACCACTGACGTAGAGAAAATTAGTTGAAGAGTTACGTGTTCCTATTGTCAAACATGGCTTATTTGCAATGTTCCATAGAATAATATTCAGATGTTTGCTAATTAGAGTTAGAGAATAGAACATCTTTCTGTTGAAAAAGCTCCCGTCATTGCTCTAAGCTTCTTCTCTCTCTCTCTCTCTCTCTCATTCTGTGGGCTATAGATAACATCAAGTAGAAAGGGGTGGGGACAGGGGATTCCTGAATACCCGAATTTTCCATTATTTAGAAATAATATTCCAACAACAGTAACAGTCAGGAACCCTACATTACATCATGATGCATGTATTTGGCAACACTTGCAAACAACTAATGGTGCGAACACAAGGAGCAGAACACAAGTCCAGACCTATTCTGTAATAAAGGAATTTCTCAAAAATATGGTACTACTTAATAGCTTGCGATATATAATCTTAATAAATAGGCTACCGCATGGAGAACGTTTTAACACATTTTTGAGCACCAATAACATCATAAGGGTCAGCACTGAATATTTAACGCGATCCATAACCATATGTGCACCCATATGATATGTCTTGCCCCCCAAATAAAAGTAGGCCCTATTAGAACGTTAGAGAGAAATAAGCATAACATGCTACTTTGGATAAGATGCTAAACTACACTAAACAATATTTTCAGAATAAAATAGAATTGTAGCCAATGATAGGCGTAAATGATTGGTAAAATAGGCATATATCTCTGGGAAATAGGCACTTACGGTTATCAGGACTACTTGTTTCTTACTTTATATTAAGGCACTTAAGGAAGGTGTTCTAAATTAACATGTGAATTATATTAGCCTAAATATAAGGCTATAGAAACAGTAATAGTAGTCGTTTAATGAGCTATATAGGGCAGTCAATGCTAGGCTAATCGGTGATATTGGAAAGTGTTTACCTCTGCTGAACGTATAGCCCTATCCAACATACAAAGTAATAAGTACAAAATTATAGATTGCACTTCTAGAACGAATAGGGTGTATCTGTCTCCTAAATTGAATATAATCTTATCCAGATTAATCTCAATAAATTCACGTGTGTGTGTGTCCTCAGTTATGCCCTATATCAACTATATAACAACATGAAACCTTTGACACTCAAATTTCAGAAATATTATTTTGAAAAGGGCACGTAAAGTTGAATCAAAATCTCTGTTTTGTAGTTGTTGCTCCATGTTTCCAAAAGGGGTATTTTTTCCACAATACGTGTCAAAACCACCCGATCAATATCACTAGAAAAAGTCAGTGAACTATGCAGTCCGCCAATCTAAATTACAATTGGCTCTGCCTTCTGCATGTAAAAATGAAAATTGGTGTGTTTGGAAAACAATAATCTCAATAGGCCTATGCAAGCCCCTCCCTCGTTAATAATAAAATGAGAAACTGTTTCCGAGACACTATAATGTTTAATTTAATTTATTACGCAATTTGGAAGATGATTATATGGTGATTGCTAATTAGTCTTGTATATTTATCACTGTACCTTATGTCAAGGCCAAGGGAATTGTTTAGGGTTCATTCTCCCGTTTGAAGGATCAATTTCAGATGCAATTTGTGAAACAGGATAGATCAGTTTGTCCTGGCATCAAATTCTTACAGTGGGACGGCAGCTCAAAAACATGTTATTCTCTGACATGACTTAAACCCACTTACTATACGAGATGAGAACGTGAAAAGGCCGTATTTGACGCTGTGTACACCGCACTGTATAGGTCTACCTGGTGTCAAGCAACGTGAATGACGAAAGTATGCATGTAGCGCTACAGCATAGGCCTACCAGTAGCCTAAATGCAAAGCAAAACAGTAAGTCTTCAAAAACGGAATCATAAATCAGAAACATGAACGATATAATCCATGATTAAAGTCGTCTGTGCCTAATGGTGATGTAATATATATTTTGATTAATTTGAAAGTGCGAGTTATCAATAGACTACAGGGCCTAGGCTAACACGAGCGGATTAGTCTCATCGCATGTTTTAACTAGTGGGCTTCAACTAATGTGTGTTTGTTTTTGCAGATATAGCCTACTTGTTTTCAGTATTTAGGATATAGCAGGAAAGTGGCGTTATTGGTGTGTAGTGGTCGCCGGTCGCCATCCAAATACCATTCACATTAGTGACTTCAGCAGACGTTGGCTAATTATAGCCTAGGTACTAATTGTAGATTGGGGGTTTTGGGTCACTGGGACCATTTGATGTGACCGCTTTTTAAATGACGGATAATTATTTCACATCAGGTAAGTAGACCTTTGGCTTATGCACAAGCCTTTCAGATGGTGTCAGAATCCATATTTCTCATAGAGTATTTTGCAGCCAGCAATGATCAGGGCCTCATTTCCCAGAGCCTTCGTTAGAACCTTCGTTATTAATGTGGCTATTAAAAACCTTCACACATCTACGAGTGATCCTGACCGCTTTTTTTTTGCCCTTCCGCGTCACTTTATTCACAGAAGATCCGCGCTAAACATAGAATCAAGATGATTAGGCTACGTGTCTGACTGTGACTGCCAAAACATCAGAAGGAAGTTGACTACTAATACAAAGTTTCCAAAGTAGGCAATTGTTACAAACAAGTGAAGGATAAAATTATGCTTCAAATGAAAAACGAGATGACAGCATTAAAATATACACATGCTAAATAGACATATAGTTCTCTGGGCTATTACAATAATATTGAAATCACTAAGTGAACGTTATAATACGTGCTTGTTTGGGGAACACTTAACAAGTTGACTCGTAAATAACGATGCATCTGGTACGATCATCGTAATGCTTAAGTTACATCGCAACTGGTAAACGAGGACCAGGCTAAGTAACTTAATAAGAAACCAAAGCCATGGGGCTTTGATGATTGATCGTTTCCCAGTCCTTAATAAGCGTGGCAAAAAAAAAAACGCTTTAGCCCCTGTACTGCCTATAGCAGCGCAAGGTTAGATAAGCGGGTCACAGGGTCCCCAGCACTCCCCATACGCACAGCTTGATTGTTTGGGAAAGTAATCGATTGATATATGAGGTCTAGCACCTCATAACCTAACATTCACTGACTCGGAGCAAGTTTGAGTGGAGGAAACAGTACAATAAAAAATACCAACAACGTCAGCCTACTGGGCACACACTGGTTGAATCAACGTTGTTTCCCACCTAACTTCAATGAAATTATGTTGAAACAACGCTGAATAGACGTTGAATTGACGTCTGTGCCCAGTGGGACCTGCCTTGTTCAAGACAGGTGCGCTTTTCTGTGCACATTGGTACTTTATCCCTCGGGCTTCTGCTTTACTCTGTCACCTCAGTGATCATGGTAAATTGTCAAAACAAAAGATCATTAAATCCTTGCATTTTGTCGGCCTTATAAAAATGAGAAGGTTTGTCTTTAGGTACAAACTCCTATGCAATATATAGACCTATCATGGTCTTTATCACAAAAAACACAGAGCTATGTTGAATAAAATACATTGACACCAGATAGAATGCAGTGTTAATCCATTAGGCCTATTTGACAAATATAGTCACTCTAATATATATATACTTTTTTTTTTAACCAGGCAAGTGAGTTAAATTCTTATTTACAATGACGGCTTAGGAACAGTAGGTTAACTGCCTTGTTTGGGGCAGAACGACAGATTTTTACCTTGTCAGCTCGGGTATTCGATCTAGCAACCTTTCGGTTACTGGCCCAACACTCTGGCCACTAGGCTACATACATTTCAGCATGTGCCATAAAGGCCTGCAAGTTAAATAGAAATGTCCTCCCCTAGCTCCCGAATGGCGCAGCGGTCTAAAGCACTGCAATCTCAGTGCTAGAGGCGTCACTACAGACCCTGGTTCGTTTCCAGGCTGTATCACAACCGGCAATAATTAGGAGTCCTATAGGCCGGCGCACAATTGGCCCAGCATCGTTAGGGTTTGGCCGAGGTAGGCCGTCATTGTCAATAAGAATTTGTTCTTAACTGACTTGCGTAGTTAAATTTAAAAAATCAACAACATTTGGTCTGTGAATGATATAGGCCTTGGCTATTCATAGGGAAACACGTACATTTTAACAGATCTGGTTCTGTTATTTATTTAATTTCGTTAAATGCAAGGATCTGCCATTAAATTCAAAATATTGGCTTGTTTAAATCAAAATAGTGAAAATTTAATAAAAGGAGACCAAGTCATAGCCTAATGAGGGGGCTATCCTGCCTATTGAGGCAAGGCGGAGGGAGAAAGTGCGCCAAATTTGTTTGCAGCGGATCAAGGCTCACCGCCTTCACTGCACTTTCTTTATCTTAATTCCAACTTGAAAAGATATAATTATCTAGTTTGAACAGGACTGCTATCAAATCCTTCTTTAGGCAGGGTAGGGAAAAGCTCGAGTGGATTGCGCGCTCTGAGCCGCTCGGTGTTGCCCGAGATAGGAGTAATGAAGTTGTGGAGTCCGGAGATACAAAGGGCATTAACCTCATTAGCATGAAACCTTTTCTTCTAACTATTGTGGGACCCTTTCAGCCCTCTAATCCCCCTATTTCAAAGCTGGGTTTGTAATAAAGCTTTTAGGGTTTTTTCAAAGCTAATGGTATTCTCTGAAGATTTTTATTGCTGTTATAGTGCATGGGCCTATTTAAATTCCCCATCCACATAGTTTGTATATAGGCCTATAGCCCCCCCACACCACCCCCCTAATTTTCAAGCTGTGAAACAATTATAGAAATAAACACTACACCTCACATCATAAATCGTGCATAGTGGATTTGACACATTTCTGAGATAACTAGTGTAAATAGTTTTCCTATGTGCCTTGTTATTTTTGAGTCATTTATAATGAACGATGTGGGTAGGCTATATAAAAGGTCTCACATAGATGTAAAAACTATTTTTACATTTTCTTTATAATATGCTTTTCTTTTTTCCCCACACAAGCATAATAAGGCTGCACATAAATGAGAAGAGTAGCCTAGGCATGGATTGATGCTGTTTTGTGGGAAGAGCGTGTGCATGTGTATATCTGTGGCTGTACGAGACAAGATATTAAACAAAGATCCCATTTTGCTGCACATTGCAACCTTCTCTTATCGCTTCTTGAGGGGTAGTCAGATTGTACTAAATTATGTCCAACCAAACCCCATTGGATCCACGGATTAAGAGATTAACGTGGACCACTGGGCAATGCATCCCCTTTCCCCCTCATATTACTCCCATGATAATTGCCCAAACTGATTTGCACTTTCACAAAAGCTCGTAGGACTCTTTGTAGCCTGAGCAGAACAGACGCTGCCCCTCTCGGAAAAACAACCATGCACTTGCTACAGAAAAAAAATCGTGCGTTCTCTCGTAATAGCATGATTTATAAGTTACTTTAACAAGCCTCCACATTGTCTGGATTCCCTCTGAAATGTGTCATAGAGCTACCTCAAGTGTAGGCTACTTGAGAGACTGATATGACCAAAATCAAGATATAGGCTATGAAGCGAGTGATTGGTGACAGCGGGTATAAAATGTCAAGATAGGAAAGCTGCTCGTAAATCAAAACCATTAGGCCTACTTTTACTCTGCGCGCAACATATTGATAAAACTTTATTGACAAAATATTGACAATTACATACTTCTTGGAAGTATAATTTGTGTTAAAATTGTAGCAAACTTAACACAAACACAAAATTATGTACATTCAGGTAAAAGAGGGTTTAACAGAAACATTAACTTTTTGTTGGACTATCTCTGTACATGGAAACGCTCAGTGCTTGAAGTTCTCTCGCCTCTATGGCTGTCAATTCTTGCATTAGTCCTTCGTGGCAACTCTCACGGGAGGGTCAAGTCCTGACAATATGCTCGGGCCAGAATAACAGAGCCATGGTAAAGCTTGGGTTTAAGGAGTGTCTTGGATACTTTCCCTTTAAGTACTTCATATGTGGTTTGATAAACTTTTATAAAGTTTTCGAAATTCATTTCCATTTGTGTTTTCTTTAAAAACACTATAACGCAGCACTGCTACTTCATACTGTTTGCACAATCACTTTAACACGATAATCATTAATTAAAAGACTGCACACTTTGTAAAAAGGAAGAAGCACAACATCTCTGAGATTGAGTAAAAACAAAGTTGTGTTTTGAAAAAAATAATCAAATTATAACAACTACCAGAAAGTCCATGCAATTCAAGTTTTACAAAAACAGTTTTGTATTTTGGTATCTTGAGTGGAAACGTTCATATTTAGAAACTTTCAGAAGTGCAAATTTCCAATGTGAATTGGAGATTCATTTTTGGGAGGTTCGTGGGAGATTGTAGTGGTGGGTTGGTGCGTGGAAGGGGGACAGGTAAGTGGACTGCGATACTGTCGATCACTTTCGCCTGGGCAATTTGATACGTATTGACAGACCCATGGTGACAGCAGTGCCACCAATCTGAATTCTCTCACCCTCAGCTGCCGATCTCCGAAGAATCGAAATGTGACATTAGCTTAACCCTCTCCCTGTACACAGCATCCTTAGCCACGTCATACTTCACGCCACGCGGCTGTCACAGGTTCAAACAATTTAGTAGGCTATTTTAATCGTCTGAAGTGACGTCAATTTCCTCGGGACTTCCCGATCCTTGTTTTGTTGCAAGTCTCCATCGGTTTATGTGATGGGTCCCCTTCTTCTTCTGTTGCGAATCTGAACCCTCCTCCTCCAACTTTTGCCGTTTGAACTTGGTTCTTCGGTTCTGAAACCACACTTTTACCTAAGGGAAACAAATAAAGGCTAGAATAAATTCACAAATACTAAACAAAAACCACCCATGTGCGCAAAGTGTGAATTCAAATAGCAGAACCGCAAAAGATAAACATAGGCTCTCATAGATTGCCGTGTGAAAATTTGCCCAATGCTATGGCTTTACATTATAGGCTAGAAGTAAGGTTATTTTCCAAGATAAAACAATTATTTCATGAATAAATGTAGGGGGTAGTCCATTCATACCTTTATGGGATAAAAGTAAAAAAAACGGCATGCATGCTCTAGGTCTATGTCGGTTATGGCCTAGTATAAACATAAGCCAATATACCAGAAATTGATGTCCCTAAGCCTATTGGTCGAAAAAAACATGACGCAAATAGGGCCATGGATATGCAATTGCATAAATATGTTTAATTTAATTTATAATAATTTCAAACAATTGTCAAAATCCAGATTTCTTATACATAAACCTGTTAATTTTAAGCCTTTTGTAAATGCATATCAAAAGGCTACAGTGGGCTATATTCATATCTACAAGCCATTCGTCCGACAGCTTGGCAAGTGAGGTGCATTTAATGTGCTTTCAGTCAGCTAATTGAAGTGGGCGATGGTTCATTTCTTCCTCATTCCCCTCTAATAGCCTCCGTTTAGAGAAGAGCTGGTGGTGACACTGGGACAAAAGACACCGACCGTTCCGCAAGCTGATAGGCACAAATACGATCTTAAATATGGCCAGGAAAATTCATTGAGTCCGGCTCATTCTTTTTAGCGTGCCATAGATCCTATAAAATGGTTAACTGGTTAATTGCCCTCCATTTTGAATGGGAACCTTTTTCTCTCAACCCCGCCTAAAACGAGGTTATAGCCTATGATCATGGATTTGCTCCAACTAAAGCTTCAATGCCAATGGTGTAGCCTTTACATTTATTTGTCTGTCTCTCTAAAACTGCGGGTTATACGTTAATCCAAAAAGTGATTTTGAAAAATTCATAAACTTGTGTTTTCATTTCTACCGTTTTCCCCCTTCATTTAAATTCTTAAATTAGGCCTAGTCTAGGACATCTTGCTAGATAGATTGGGTCTAGGCCTATATTTAACCATACACTCTTAGAAATGTGTTTATTTTGGGGTTCTAGAACCATTTGGTTCAGTGAAAATAACCATACAAAAGGGTTATTTAGGCCTAAAGAAGTTTTAGGGCATCCATATATAAAGAAAGCGTTATAACCATTTTTGGTTCATATGCCATATGGAACCTTCCTTCTAAGTATGGCATTTGTGCAGTTTCCCCCAATATACAACATATTATCTGTTTTCAATATATATTTGTATAATTCCCCTAATGTCACTTATAGTTTATGCAATGAGAACTTTGAATTCCCAATAAGTAGCCTAATTATTCAGAGAAAATTTTGCATATTCCAGATTCCGTAGTCTACACAAAAACAGTTATTGTTGTAACCTGTGGGCCATGTCAGGTTTGATGCAACTTGACATGATCGTATTTTAAATCCATTCCCTATTCAAAGTAGAACTGATGCGGATTTAACGATAAACCTGTGAATATTAAATTCAGGGAAAATGTTCTTACCTGAGTTTCTGTGAGGCTAAGGGTGTGCGCAAGCTGTTTTCGTTCTGCACCTACGACGTAATGGTTTTTTTCAAATGCGTGCTCAAGCCGCAGAAGTTGCGAAGGTGAAAAAGCTGTCCGAATTCTTTTGGGCTTTCTGGCCAGTGCATTGTGCAAAAGGAAGCTCTCCGGGCTTGTTTCGTTACCTGAAAACGACAATGGGAGGGATATTCATTATGAACAATCTTGCAAACTGAGGCTAAAGAGACGATGATGCCATGATCATGTTTTGGTTATACGGTAGACTTGGGCCTTCTAACTTTTAACTAAAGTCTACGGCACCACTCAATTGAACATCGAGACCAATTTAGACACAGGAACACCTTGATTTTTTTTCGACAGCAAGAACTTAAACAATAGCAAATTGATACAGTTTATAGTCTTCAAATGGCAACGTCAGGATTATGCAGTAGCTATTTAAGCGGCGATTCTATCCCGTCTTTGGTTATCTTAAAAACACTACACATTGAAAATATAATAGTCTACAATAGCAAAGATTTCTGGGAGCATATAGGCTACCCCTTTTCAAACTTTTATTTTCTACATTACAGTCACTGGTAGGCTTTAATGTAAGTAAGTATATGCTGGAGAATAACACAGGATACATTAACCCTACATTTGTCTTAATTATTAACAAGACACTTGTAACCATTATTCGTTCCAAATTAAAATAAATCGTTTAGTTAGGTCTACTATATAATTTGCACGTCTCAGATACATATGTGCATGCACCAGCATAAAACAATGTTTTCAAATGACAGTCCAATTTGGGGGCGTATAAATTAATAGTGTGATTTTAAAAGTGCATAGTGTACAATTTCTTAAAACAGCAGTTTTGGCCATAAAAACATAGCCCACAAATATTACCCATAGCATATTCCATGGCACAGACGATTGCAATAAATGACACAGGCTTCTATCAATGTTGTTCAGTTGATTTGCACTCAGTTTAAACATACACATTTTTAAAACGAGAAAAGGAATTAATAACTAATTTTTTAAAAGTCAACAATTTTGTTAAAAAATAACAATCCAATTAATTATATAGATCTACAATTTAGATTTGTATGGTGTTATGATTACTTGTGTTTCAATAAAATGTTTTAGATGCTAAAGGACTTTAAGTCCACACTGCGATTTCTTCAACAAAATGTAAATTATCGGCTACAGGCAAAATACATGTGAACCCGTGTAATCACCTTAAGAAATACTATGCCCTACATTACTGAAAGTAGTCTACTCCAGGTTAACAGTTCTAATTAGCCTATAGCAGACAAAAACAGTTTAAACACTTGTTCAAGACACCACAAATATATATTTCGATAGCTCACTGATATTTACGTCACTATAGCATTCGTGTCTTTATCCTCGTAAATACATGTTATATAAACTACAGTTAACGAGAAATGCAATGGAAAATCCCAAAAGACAAACAGTACAAATCCGTAATAAATACGTCAAAGAGACAAATGCGATCTCAACCTACCTTGGAATCTGTGACCCAAGTACCTATATCTATGTATTAGCCACGGGTAAAAAGTAGAGGGGTCCCTTTGCTGGCTGGCAAAAAGAGGGTGCGGACTATGCGAGGACGAAAGTGGGTGAGCCAAAGCGTGTGGAGGAGGCACCGAATGAACTGGGACACCGGAGTTGTTATGATGTGAGACCGCCTCAGCAAACACCAAGTCCGGATTAGAGTAGACGCCCCTGCCGCTGGAATGAAACCCGTTCAGAAATGGATTCATCTGGCTGGAGTTTGCATAGCTCAGAGCCGCTGGTCGTATGGGTTCCTCAGACCTCGAAACTGGTAGAGGATTATCCTTCGCTACCAACGATTCTATGGTAAAACACCTCTTCGGTGTAGGTTGAAACATGGTTTGATAGTCAAGATTCCCCAGTTTAGAGTTTAAGAGGTGCAGGCGTTCTTCGTAAAAATAGGCTACTACTCCACACCGAGAAAGTTTGTCAGCATAAATAACTTTGGAGCAAAGAGTGCAGCAAGAATAGAAGCCAAAGTAACAACAAATCAATTAATAGCCATAAAGGTGGTCGACTGCGCCAGACAATCCATGGATGTGATCGGTTCCTCACAGTTGTGCAAGCGATTTGTTAGTTCATGAGCCTAATTAGCGCTGGAGTCACATAAACAGCTTCCTCTGAAGCCTGTAATGGCATGGTGATTGGTCGCTGCTACTCGCCTTAAGGTTGAGGGAAGAGTCTTTAAGTGCGTCAATAGGAACAGGCACAGAGAGGCGGACTCGAGCAAAACGGAACGGATTCGTTCAGAACCAGATCTTCAGAACATTTTACATACTCATCTGAACCAGTAGAAAAGCTCAAGGTACTTACGTTTGCATTTATGTCTACCGATAAGGCCTGAGGGCAGTTGGTCTTAAAGGGGCCTTCATGTTTATCAGTGTTGATTTTTATGTTGAAGTATAGTGCTAAAATTCGGTTTAACATTTTTTGACATGTGGGATAAATTCTTAGTGTAAAATGTAGCCTACAAACCATTGAACTGGGTGTGTTTACCCATAGCCAGCACATAGTTTTGTTTAAATAAGGGTCTACCATTTTACATGTAGGCCTACCTTTTAAATTCCATTTTTATTTTCCATTATTATGGTAATTCCAGCATACCCCACCACATACCCCGGCATCGTCTTTCCGTGTTTTCATTTTCTCCAATCCGTTTGTGATTAGTCAAGGATTGAGGTCTCCCCAATTTCTATTGGCTAGACTGTTGGAGTAATGGATATTGGATCCACACGACGTTCAGTGCAGTTCGTTTGTTGTATTGACATACCAACTAACGATCCATTCATTTAGGACTACGTAGGCCTAACATATCCAGTGCAAGTCCAACATTCATTTATCATTGGTAATTTGAGGTTTACAAAGCCTGTACCATAACAATAAAGCCAATCGTAATGTATAACCTAGTATGTAACGCAATAAACGTACATGTTTTAGTGATATATTCATTATTTTTGCTATTGCTGAATTCCAATGAAAATACGCATGATGTTTTCTTAATCCATTAAACTCGCACTGTTGGAATAAGATAACTGTAGGTTTTTAGTCATTATCATTATTATAAAGCCCATCTTTGGTGACCCACAAGTGTAAGAAAATGCCATCGAGTGCGTGTCCAAAACATTGACATGATCATATACATATGCTTATGTATATGATTATTAATTGTTATTTCATTGTAATTGCCGAGGGTACACTCTGTAAATTAAATCTAAGATAGACTTTGTATTTTGTATTTTTATTTATTATGGATCCCCATTACCGGCAGCTACTCTTCCTGGGATCCGGCGAAATTATTAAGGCAGTTATACAATTTTAAAAACATTACAATACATTCATAACAGATTTCACAACAGACTAAGTGTGTCCCCTCAGGCCCCTACTCCACTACCACATATCTACAACACAAAATCCATGTGTACGTGTGTACAGTGCTTATGTTATCATGTGTGTGTATGCATGTGTCTGTGCCTATGTTTGTGTTGCTTCGCAGATGCATTTTTATCTGTTTTTTTTAAATCTGATTATACTGCTTGCATCAGTTACCTGATGTGGAATAGATTTCCATGTAGTCGTGGCTCTATGTAGCACTGTGCGCCTCCCATAGTCTGTTCTGGACATGGTGATTGTGAAGAGACCTGAGTGGATGCATGGGTGGCTAAGCTGTGTGCTAGTCGTTTAAACAGACAGCTCGGTGCTTTCAACATGTCAATATCTCTCTCAAATACAAGTAGTGATGAAGTCAATCTCTCCTCCACTTTGAGCCAGGAGAGATTGACATGCATATGATTAATGTTTTATCTCTGTGTACATCCAAGGGCCAGCTGTGCTGCCCTGTTCTGAGCCAATTGTAATTTTCCTTTAAAATATATCTGAAAGATTTCGAAGGCTGACTTCAGTTGAACTAATTTTACGCCGGGACACCTCATGATAGTAGGCAACAGGGCCAACCAAGTCTGTGGCATTTCAATTGACTAATAGCAGAATGGTAGTCATGTCTTCTACGTGAAAACTGGGACGTCGGAAACTTTACTGAAGTCAGCAAGCATTGTGTTTATTTGAATCAATTGCAACACCAATAAGCATTTGTGATCGTAAAACATCGCACCATTTATTGAAGGCCATTGTCTCATTCCGTAGTAATATTCACTGTTTCCCTCCACGGACAGTGTCTTTTTAAAACGTCCTGTGTATACAGTATAGGCCTATGATTTACATTTACATTTTATCTGCTGTAGGCCTATGTATCATATTGGCCTATATTACTCAATGAGGAAACTGACGTTTTGAAGTTAGACTGCTAATGCATTTACTACAGCACTAAATGTGAGTAATAATAAACAAATATTATTATTATTATTATTATTATTATCAGTTCATCCGTATTATTGTTACAAAAATGCTAATATTAATAGCCGTATAACAATACATTCCCTTATTTATTTAGTAGACCTAAGGAATAACTGTGGGTCTACTCAGTTAGACCTACTTTTGTGAAATGATGCAAGATACATCATTTTTTTTCCTACAACATAGCAAATTCCCCCTTATATTACACGGGTCTCATTCTTTAAATGGTTTCTTATTTTAATCCATCCAAGGAACCAGTGATGAAGGAGAGTTGCTCAAAGGCAGTTCAAAAGTGCGTCACCTATTGGTAGAGTTGTCAATGCAAAATATTTAGGCCTACATATGCGGATAATCGTTTGTTTATCGGTGATTAGGACAAATCTGTATTTTCAGTTGCAGTCTTTTCAGTTGCATATCTGTTTGTAAAGATTATTATGATAAATGTACAGGTTTTTCTTTACAGCATCCGTCACGGATTGTGCGGATTTCCTCTCGGTTTTGACCAATATTCAGACATGGTGCGCTGCCGGCCTCAAGTGGACGTCTTGTGAAAGGGCACTTGCATTAGGCTATTGTGGGCTTTCACACCATCATTAAAACGATGTAGACTAAATATTTTTGCAAACGCTTTAAATGTGTTAATTTCAGTTACAGGAAACAACGAGAAAGTGAGAAAAATATTTAAGTATGTATTCGAAGTTGTCCTCATCGAGAAACGTATGGTGTCGTTGCTTTTTATAGACATTTCTGATATAAGCCTATTTAATTCCCTTGAATATGTGTAAATATGAAATATTTCACATAGTAGGCCTAGGCTAGACCTCAAACTATTTTTCAAAAATAATAAAGTAATTGTTGAGTCAACTTTTTAACATAGGCTAATGTTGCATTGACATAGCTAAACTGTAGGGTCACTATAATTTCATATCTTTCCATGTTCATTACATTTAAACGGATGAAAATATATGTTGAGTAATAATTACAAGCCAACGTTTTTGGAGATAGCCAACAATTTCGGCATAATGCATAATTACTATGCCTATTGAAAAATGACCATGTGTAAACTATTGTTGAATGATAAGGTGCATGGGTAAAGTAGGACCGGTAGATCTAAACCTGCATAGCCTATGAATTATCCGAGGGGGGCTTGCCTGTTTTGCATGTTATTTTGGCATTAATAAGTCTCACATATCATTTTGCAAACAATGTAAAAAAACAACAACAATATATATCATTGAGTTAATTAAGTGCATACAAACATGGTCTCTTTGTTTTCTTGCACAAGGCAGCTCCAAAATGCAGGTGTTTCAGCCTAGCTCAGTGCTTTCTGTGGTGGTGGGGCAAGCCAGCAGAAAATACGTTGCGCCGTGATTGGCTCAGTATTCTGTCACTCATAGGGACACCATGTCACCCCCAAGTCTAAAGGGAGACCTCGAAAATTATAGCCCTTTAGATGCTGCCATAGAGTTACATTAGCAGTGCCCATCCAAGAAGGCTCAAGGTCATTGGCCAGAGATAAAATGACGTCAAATCATGTTATATGTACAGTAGCTTTGATTGGACTGATCATGTCAACATCATACTTTCAAAATCTTAGCTAGCAGTCATCATCATGAATCAAGTCGACAATCTACTGGCAAATCCTTTTTAATCCTTGTCATATGAAGAGAAATAATGAAGAGAAATTATAGATAAAACATATCGGAGCTCATCGGCCATTGGACATAAACATTACACAACAAGTTGGAAATCGCAAATTCAACAAGGAGTTTGAGTTTGTTTGTATTTTTACAGGGACAGTGCACATTAATCAACGTTTGAGTAAAAGTGCCAGTTTTAGCCAGCCGGCTAATTTTCAACCGCAGTCCCTGGTCAGGTTATTGAAAACAATTACAATAACAATACAGACAATCATTGAGCAGTGAGCACACGCAGAGCAACATAGGACAAGCAAGATATAGCATGCAGATAGAGAAACAGCACAAAAAGCAACAAGACAAAATCCATAAAAGCAACAAAATGTTTCCACACCTCACAGCTACATGGAAAGCGGCAATACACAACTAGGGATTATCTTCACAAATCTGATTGGCCTTCAGCCATATCTTCATGTTTTTTGTGAAAGTGTGATAGGTGGTGCAGTTATGTGTGTCTGATATACCAAACATGGGAAGCTCACACAGAGAAAGCAGATTGACTAAAGGTGCTTTTCCTTAAGGGAACTATACAGTCACCTCTTACAGTCACCTGACCTTGTGGATCTGCTGCCATATGTTTGGGTTTTCTGTTTAACAAAAGTACTGAGTAGAGGGGGAGCCAGGCCATTTAGGATCATGAATACAAGACATGCATTGGTGTATTGCACAAGAGTTTTCCAACTTAGGAGCTTGTGCTTTTTTTTTCTTTGAATTTGACCCCCTTTTCTCCCCAATTTCTCCCCAATTTCGTGGTATGCAATTGTTAGTAGTTACTATCTTGTCTCATCGCTGCAACTCCCGTATGCGCTTGGGAGAGACGAAGGTCGAAAGCCATGCGTCCTCCGAAACATAACCCAACCAAGCCGCACTGCTTCTTCTTCTTAACACAGCGCTCATCCAACCCGGAAGCCAGCCGCACCAATGTGTCGGCGGAAGCACCGTGCACCTGGTGACCTGGTTAGCGTGCACTGCGCCCGGCCTGCCACAGGAGTCGCTAGTGCGCAATGAGACAAGGATATCCCTACTGGCCAAACCCTCCCTAGGCCAATTGGGCGCGAACCCAGAGTCTCTGGTGGCACAGCCCGCCCTAGACCACTGCGCCACCTGGGAGGCCCCCTGGAGCTCATGCTTTCTGAGGATGTAACAGTGATGATGGCTATTGGGCTTCCTATCAAGCACTTTGAGAGCCTGTTTGTAGACAGACTGAATGGGTTTTAATGTTGTACAGCAAGCTTGGGCCCAACTAGTCAAGCAGTATGTCAAGTGGGGGAGTATCATAGATTTGAATTACAGTTTTGCTACCTCTGTAGTCAAACAATTTAGTATACATTTGAAATTAGCTAGGTTGTATTTCGTTATTTTAATTATTTTTTCACCTGCTTTTTGAAAGAGAGGTTGGAATCAAGTATGATGCCAAGGTTCTTAAAATCAGATACAACCTGACATCTGGCTCAGTTGCATCAGTTGCCCTCTTTGTGAAGAACATGCAGACAGTTTTTTTCACATTGAGATGCAAACATGAGTCACTGAGCCACTTTGTAACCTGGACCATGACAGTAGTGAGTTCTTGTGGAGCTTGTTGTTTGCCCTTTGCATGCACATATATCACTGTATCATCTGCATACATTTGAACTTCAGACCCAGTACAGACAGAAGGCAGATCATTAATGTACAGGCTGAACAGGAGGGGCCCCAGTATTGACCCTTGGGGCACGCCCACATCATAGCTAAGAGTGGGCGACAGCTCATTGCTCACTCTGACACACTGAGTTCTGCCTTCAGGGTATGATTTCATCCATTTCAAGGCATCGGGGGAAAAGATGAACTTGGACAATTTTGTGATGAGAACCTCATGGTTAACAGTATCAAAAACCTTCCTTAGGTCCAGAAACACAGCCCCAACAACTATGAGTGGTTTGGAAGGAATCAGTGACAGTGGCTGTGTGGTTACAAATCTGGGATTAAGGGGCTCTTTTCCAAGTTTAAAATGATAAACATTCAACATTGGCCATGCCGTCAATGAAGCATGATTTGTGCCGCCTTCAAAACAACTGTTAACTCGGAACTGCGAAAACTTGACTTCAGTGAGTTCAATACAACTGGGAATAAACGAGATCCAACTGGGAAGATATGTTTGAAGGATCACCCAACTCAGAATTATAAATCCGTCTTTCAGTTGTTTTGAAAGCACCATAAATTCAGAGAATGACAGACTTTGATGAAAAAATTTGCCCACAAAGGACCGCCACGCCACTTTCCTGTTCAAGTGAGCACAGCACAACATGTCACGCCCTGATCTGTTTCACCTGTCATTGGGATTGTCTCCACCCCCTACAGGTGTCGCTTATTTTCCCTGATGTATTTATCCCTGTGTTTCCTGTCTCTCTGTGCCAGTTCATCTTGTATGTTCAAGTCAACCAGCATGTTTTTCCCGTGCGCCTGCTTTTCTATTCTCTTTACTAGTCCTCCTGGTTTTGACCTTTGCCTGTTTTTCTGGACTCCATTCCCTCCTGCCTGACCATTCTGCCTGCCCTGACCTCAAGCCCGCCTGCCATTCTGGAACTCTGAACTGGCTTTGACATTTTTGCCTGATCATGACCATTCTCTCGCCTACCCCTTTTGTATTGTTAATAAACACCTTGGACTCTAACCATCTGCCTCCTGTGTCTGCATCTGGGTCTCGCCTTGTGCCCTTACACAACAAGATGAGTCCAAAAATGTATTGTACTGTATGCTGCTGCATAAATTATGTAATTTCCCAAGGAAATATGTATACTTTAGCGAAGTGTATGTTGTGTAGTAAGATGTTTATGTGCCTCACTCTAATTATTTGGTATATTTACCGCTCTTAATTTCACCTACTTGACTTGGTGGTGCACATGTAGCCTATAACCTGTCTTAGAGAAATGTAATCATCGACTATTGTAAGAGCTTTCATTGGCTGCTTATATGCCCCTTTATTTATCCTACGGTTCTGACTTAGTGTACAGGGACAACACTGTAAGAACGGCCCATGTTCTGAATTCTGTCGCTGTACAGTTCGAAGGTGCTAAACAAATAGTTATATTTACTAATGTTACGTCCGTCCTAGCTTGCTCATTAATGTCTTAATCGAAATTATGGATTGCCTCTCATTCGCTTGTTGTCCCCTTATGCCATAGTTTGTACATCTCAATTGTCGTTAAAAAACACATTTGTTAAAGCAAATCAGCTATATCAGCTATGTTTTTTTTAAAGGCAGTAAATGAGGCTGAATGAACTGTTTCACTGTCAGACAAGGCTTCGCTGATAGCCAGGTGTAGCATTGGTAAGATGTTGGGACAGCTTTATGTAGGTTGTTTGTGGCCACCGTTTGTCACCTTTATAGTGCAATTAATGTGTTGCTGGCATGCATCCCACTTGTTTAGTTTTTTTGAAACAAAACAAGAATTACATTCTGAAATTGCCACTACATTAGGCCTATATTCTACACATTTTCTTATTAGCTCTTTTCGAATTTGGCAAAGGTTTGATTGTGTTACAAAGTGTTATTAATGTATTTAATTGTATTTTTTGTCAATAATATACCAAAATTACTAATGTCAAAGAGGATGAAATATTTAAACATGTTTTAAAGATGAATAAAAAATGAGAAAGTACATGTCCTGAAGAAAATGTAGTGTGCTTGCTAGCTTGTATTTATGGTTCTGAAATACGTCACAGTAGTGGCAGTGACTGCAGTCGTAATGGTAGTGATTGGTTATAGTTGAAAAAGTAAGTAGATGTAAAAATGTGTGTGGATAGGATAGGGAATGGATAGGATAGCCTGAACATGATGAACATGAAGTTGTTTTTGTGCCTTTAGCTTTAACGGTTCAATAGTTACTTTAAGTGAGTTATTTTATGCTATTCTGCACATTTATATAGATATAATTGATAAAGTTTTAAGAATTGGAAGTTACGATAGCCTGAACATGAGACAGTTGGTGTGATGTCTCTAGCTTGATTGGTTCAAGAGCTGATGTTGGTGGGTTGTATGATGCAAATGTATATAGCTATTAGTTAATCAAATATTTTAAGAATTTGAAGATAGGATAACATGAGAAATTTGTTTTGGTGTCTCTAGCTTGAATGGTCAAGGAGTTATTTTATTTTTTACCTTTATTTAACTAGGCAAGTCAGTTAAGAACAAATTCTTATTTTCAATGACGGCCTAGGAACAGTGGGTTAACTGCCTGTTCAGGGGTAGAACGACAGATTGAACTTGCAACCTTCCGGTTACTAGTCCAACGCTCTAACCACTAGGCTACCCTGCCGCCTTCCTGCCGAGTTACTGTTGGTGAGTTATTTTATGCAAATTGTTAAAATGTCTTTAATAATAGATTGGATTTTTACAGCACATTTCTACCAACTGAGGTACTCAAAGCTGCCTTGCTTGCAGTTTGGGTTTCTGTATAACACTTTGTGACACCCGCTGATGTAAAAAGGGCTTTATAAATAAATGATGGGTAAACTCATCTCATACACCACCAATGTGTAGCACCCCCTTGGGTGATGCACAGCAACCCTTTTTTGTGCCAGAACACTCACCACACATCACCTATCAAGGTGGGGAGTGATGCATGCCAGTTAGGAATGAGGGGGTGAATAGGTGGCCATGATGGAAAAGGGTCAGGTTTGGAATTTAGCCATGACACCGTGTTTAACACATCTACTCTTACAATGAGTGCCATATCATTTTTAATGACCACAGAAAGTCTGGACACCTGTTTAACATCCCATCTGAAAGACAGCACACTACACAGGGCAATTTCCCCTTCACTGTCCGGGGGCATTGTGATCGCCTTAGACCAGAAGGGAAGAGTGCCCCCTGCTGGCACTCCAACACCACTTCCAGCAGCAGCTGGTCTCCCATTCAGGGACCAACCATGCATAGCTTCAGAGGAAAGCCAGCAATGGGATGCAGGGGCATCTTACTATATACAGTATATAAAACAAATGAGGGACCTGTTACCATTGTTTTTGTTGTCATAGATTTTGTAAACAAATGAAGCAATGCTATAAATCATGTAGAATGCTCTCATGGAATGTTACTCCTTGAGCATTACATATATGGAGATCACCTGACGGTTGCATGTCAAATTGACCCACTCTTTGATGATATGCGCAGAACATTGTGCAGCTTTAACCCATAAGCTACTAAATGGGGTCAACATTCTTCAAATTTTTGTTATAACCATAGGCTAGTCAGGCGGTGTCAGAGGAAGGCCCTAAAAATTGTCAAAGACTCCAGCCACCCTAGTCGTAGACTGTTCTCTCTGCTACGGCACAGCAAGCGGTACTGGAACGCCAAGTCTAGGTCCAAGAGGCTTCTAAACAGCTTCTAACCCCAAGCCATAAGACTCCTGAACATCTAATCAAATGCTCTGAGACAGGATTGTGTCGAGGCACAGGTCTGGGGAAGAGTACCTAAAAATGTCTGCAGCATTGAAGGTCCCCAAGAACACAGTGGCCTCCATCATTCCTAAATGGAATAAGGTTGGAACCACCAATACGCTTCCTAGAGCTGGCCGCCCAGCCAAACTGAGAAATCTGGGGAGAAGGGTCTTGGTCAGGGATGTGACCAAGAACCCAACAGAGTTCCTCTGTGGAGATGGGAGAACCTTCCAGAAGGTCAACAATGTCTGCAGCACTCCACCAATCAGGCCTTTATGTTAGAGTGGCCAGACGGAAGCCACTCCTCAGTAAAAAGGCACATGACAGCTCACTTGGAGTTTGCCAAAAGGCACCTACAGGACTCAGACCATGAGAAACAAGATTCTCTGGTCTGATGAAACCAAGATTGAACTCTTTGGCCTGAATGCCCAGCGTCATGTCCCAGCCAACCAGATACTGGAGAAGCCCTCACGATGCCGTGAGTCCAACAGGTTGCGGACGGAGTATGCTAGGGCCCCCTCGAGGTCGTTGCGTTGTGGGGTCCAACACTAGCCAAGGGACCAGCTGCCACCGGCCTGAGGAGAGATATGGTAATTGAGGGGAGCTGTAACCTGTACGTCACCTCATTGACTCTCCTCAGGACTTTGAACGGCCCCACAAACCACGGGCTCAGCTTCCGGTAGGACTGGCGGAGGGGCAGGTCCTTCGTAGAAAGCCAGATCCTGTCATCGGGGTGAAAGACCGGGGCCATACTGCGGTGACGATCGGTCTGCGTCTTCTGCCGGAACTAATCGTCCACTGCAGGAGCCTCGATCTGACTCTGGTGCCAGGGTGTCAGGGCCAGCTGATAGCCTAGAACACACTGAAAGGGTGTGAGGTTAGTGGAAGAGTAGCGGGGGGAGTTTTCTGCGTATTCTGCCCAAGGCAGAAATACAGCCCACTCACCACGGACGGTCCTGACAGTAACTACGAAGGTACCTACCCAGTTCTTGATTTACCCTTTCCACCTGCCCATTAGATTGGGAACGGTACCCTGGAGTACTTCTCCTGTCTTATTCGGTGTCCTGTGTGAATTTAAGTGTGCTCTCTCTAATTCTCTCTTTCTCTCTTTCTCTCTTTCTTTCTCTCTCTCGGAGGACCTGAACCTTAGGACCATGCCTCAGGACTACCTGACATGATGACTCCTTGCTGTCCCCAGTCCACCTGGCCGTGCTGCTGCTCCAGTTTCAACTGTTCTGCCTTATTATTATTGGACCATGCTGGTCATTTATGAACATTTAAACATCTTGGCCATGTTCTGTTATAATCTCCACCCGGCACAGCCAGAAGAGGACTGGCCACCCCACATAGCCTGGTTCCTCTCTAGGTTTCTTCTTAGGTTTTGGCCTTTCTAGGGAGTTTTTCCTAGCCACCGTGCTTCTACACCTGCATTGCTTGCTGTTTGGGGTTTTAGGCTGGGTTTCTGTACAGCACTTTGAGATATCAGCTGATGTACGAAGGGCTATATAAATACATTTGATTTGATTTGATTTAGAGAGACCAGGCAGCAGAATCAATTGACCGGCTTAGGAAAACTGGTCCACAATGAACAGGATGGTGGTGTACCCCTCCAAGGGGGGAAGGTCTGTGACAAAGTCCACAGAGAGATGGGACCAGGGTCATTGTGGAACCGGCAGTGGGTGGAGTTTGCCATGAGGGAGGTGTCTAGCTCTGTGCGCAGGAAGAGACATAAACCCGGACGTCCTGGGCCAAGGTGGGCCACCAGTACTTGGCGGAGAGACAGTCAATAGTACGGGCTATACCCGGGTGCCCTGACACAGGTGCTGTGTGTGCCCAGGCGAGGAGACGGTCCCGCACATCAGATGGCACGTAGATACGCCCCACAGGACAGTGGGCAGGTGAGGGCTCCTGTCGCAGGCTCGACGGATATCCGCGTCCACATCACCACGACAGGAGCCACAATGCGGGTCAGGGGAATATTGGGTATCACTTTCTCCCTCCGATCCTCTGTGTCATGCACCCAGGACAACGCATCGACCTTAACATTCTTTGATCCCAGACGGTAGGAGAGGGTGAAGTCAAACCTGGCGAAGAATGGGTCCACCTGGCCTGATGCGGGTTCAGCCTCTTTGCTGTTCGAATGTACTCCAAGTTCCTGTGGTCCGTTCAGACAAGGAATGGGTGTTTTGCACCCTCCAGCTAGTGCCACCGTGCTTCAGCGCCTCATGATCCCCCACATCGTAATTCTGCTCCGCGGGAGACAGCTTCAGTGAGTAGAAGGCGCATGGATGGAGTTTAGGCAGCGATCCAGTGCGTTGGGAGGGAACAGCCCCTACTCCAACCTCGGAGGCGTCCACCTCCACGATGAAGGGCAGGGACGGGTCAGGGGGAGCTAGAACAGGTGCATTAGTAAAACGTTCCTTGAGCACACGGAAGGCTTCATTGGCCTCCCCAGTCCAGCGCAGCTGTCGAGGACCTCCCTTCACGAGGGAGGTGAGAGTGGCCACCACTGCGCTGAAACCCCTAATGAAGCGCCTGAAATAGTTGGCAAAACCAAGGAAGTGCTGCACAGCATCCTGCACTGACCCTCTGCTCTTCCATCTCTAGTCCCGCGGTGGATATCCGATAGCACAGGAAGGAGACCGCCTGCTGAAATAAAAGGAACTTCTCCGCCTTGGAGTACAAGTGACGCGCTATCAGCCTCTCCAAAACGGACATGACATGAGAGACATGTTGCTCGCATGTAGTGGAGTACACTAAGATGTCGTCTATGTACACCACTGCATAACCCCAATTTAGTACTTTTAGTACTAACATAATTTAGGTTGTGGAGTAACTACAATGTTGTTGATCCCTCCTCAGCTTTCTCCTATCACAGCCACTCTGTAACTGTTTTAAAGTCACCATTGACCTCATGGTGAAAACCCTGAACGGTTTCCTTCCTCTCCGGCAACTGAGTTAGGAAGTACGCTTGTATCTTTGTAGTGACAGGGTGTATTGATACACCAAAGGGTAATTAAGAACTTCACTATGCTCAAAGGGATATTCAATGTTGGCTTTATTTTTATTTTTACCCATCTACCAATAGATGTCCTTCTTTGTGAGGCATTGGAAAACCTCTCTGGTCTTTCTGGTTGACTCTGTTTGAAATTCACTGCTTGACTAAGGGACAATACTGAGGGACCCTACAGATAATTGTATGTGTGGGGTAGAGTTGAGGTAGTCATAATTTTTTTTTTTTAAAACACTATTAATGCACACAGTGAGTCCATGCAACTTATGTGACTTGTCAAGCTAATTTTTATTCCTGAACTCTTTTAGGCTTGCCATAACAAAGACGTTGAATACTTATCAACTCAAGACATTTCATCTTTTCATTTTTTATTCATTTGTAAACATTTCTAATAACAATTTCACTTTGACAACGAGGTATTTTTGACAACCAAATATCATCGGGTGACTCCAAGTTACCTTCGATATGATTATTATATTTTCACTGCCATTACTCACATAATACATTTTACAGACACAAAAAGATCCCACCATGTCAGACAAACAAATTATCTGTAGGCATTTGTAAAATTGTAATGACACTTCCTGTTTCCACCACAGCTATCATGATAAAAAAATATGTGGTTAGTGACTCCGCAACCAGAGGAGCAGAAAGATGAAGCAAGGATGAAGCAAATCAGCCCCGGTGGATTGTTTTTTTACATCAATCTTAAGCAAGGCATCTAGCACATCACAAGTAGAAAGGTTTAAACACAACTTGATTATGCAGGTAAGGAGATACATTTTCACCCCAGTATTTCTACTTGCACAGCATCATCTGCACATCTAGCACTCCAGTGTTAATAATGCTAAATTGTAATTATTTTGCCTCATTGGCCTATTTATTGCCTTACCTCCCTAATCTTCTACATTTGCACACACTGTACATAGATTTTTTCTATTGTGTTATTGACTGTACGTTTGTTTATGTGTAAATCTGTGTTGTTGTTTTTGCCGCACTGATTTGCTTTATCTTGCCCAGGTCGCAGTTGTAAATGAGAACTTCTTCTCAACTGGCCTACCTGGTTAAATAAAGGTGAAAAAATAAAATAAAATTCCACACTTCAGTGGATTAACTGTTTTCCAAAATGTAGACTGTTCACCAGCAGATGTGAATGAACTTAGAAAGTAGCTTGATTTAGCTACTTAATTCAGGAAGTACATTTATCACTCATTAGTCTGAAACGCTGCCAATCAGCTACCGAGTCATTTGTTCTAGCCTTGGCCCAGGCCGGATTTCTCATCATAATGAGACCTGAAAGTTTTATAGAGAACAAAGGATTTGTTCTATTTTTAACTCTAAGGTGTTTAAAGGGGGCATGTTAGTCTGCCAGAGATATAAAAATAGATGAGAAATGTTCTAGAGCCAATTCAGGCTCTGGCATGCAGCTCATAGAGGAAAGCTCAGAGCAATTCATATTATGAAGAAACGCCTGGGGAGAATAAACAAAATAATGTATCGTCATAATCATGTGAAGATCGATGTTTTTCTGTTTGGTATCTCTAATACATGCAGTAGGACAGTGATCACTGATGTCATTAACAAAAACATACTAAGTCATTTGTCCAAATTTGGTCAATCAGCAAGGAGTTTCCTGGGTTTCTTACATTAATCTATGTAGGTTCACAGATTAGTTAAATCAGGTTAAAGTCAAGACAGATATTATTCAATGATCAGAGGCTGGGGTAACCCATTAGCAGAAACACACTGACTAAGTCATTTGTTCAAATTAGGTCAACCAGCGAGGAGTGTCCTGGGTTTCTTACATGAATAGGTGTAGGTTCAGAGATGAGTTGAGTCAGGTTAAAGTCAAAATAAATATTCTTCAAATCATCAGAGGCCAGGGTAAACCAATCCAGGTTAAAATCTCTTTAAAATAACACATTCAGATGACAGACAAGGTTTTAAATGTTCATAAATAGTCTCAACAGAATCCCTCAGCACAACAGGGGAAGGTAAATCTCTGCTACAAACACATGCATATCTTGGCATAAGGCCAAATCTAAAACCAAACACTCAAAAACGTTTTGGTTTTGGTAGTAGCAGCTAGGTTTCCATCCAATTGGCGACAGATTGTCATGCAAATATTCTAAAATCCACATAAAGAAAATATGCAAATTTTCCCACCAGTGATGTTTACACCAAACAGACTTTTTGCAGACAAATGACATCACTTACATTTTCATGTACCGAAGAATAATCTGAGGTTCAATGTGTTTCCATCGCATTTTCAACTCCGATAATTTAGTCACAAACTGTTGCTTTAAATAGCAAATGTTCCTACTCTGGTTTTGGCACATGTACTCCAGCCAACAGCTCGCAGATACAGTGCTGGTAGGCTGGTTTACCTGATGATTACATAAGAGTGAGAATAATTTGTTGGTCAAACGACAGTCAAGCATATATCATTATGTCACAAGAATAAGACGCTCAATATTTATTTGAAAGTAGCATCAAGCTCATCACCGTGCACTTTCACCATCCTGTGAAGTTCGTCATCATTTCTTTAATCTGTGGTTTAATAAACTGCATGGTTTCCCCGAGTCGTATTCTGGTCGTAGTGGGAGGACCACACACCATATTGCGTGACTCTAAATTTACTCCGATATGATGGTTATTATAGCAATATTTCCACATAAAGGCATTTCTACTGCCATTTCTCTCAAAATTATTTTTAGCATTTTAGCTAAAATTACGTGTTAGCATTTTTAAGATTGTACCAAAACTTCCTGTTTCAACATAGGTGTCGTGATCTCATTTGACATGGTATGACTTTACGGGCATAACAACTGTGGATGGTAAAGTGACTCTTAGAGAACATGATGCCACAAGAGCCGATTTCACATAGCCGCCCCCCCTCTCTGATTCAGAGGGGTTAAATGCTGAAGACAAATTTCAGTCAGTGTTGCCAACTCCTCAGTAAGGAAAGTAGCTATTGGCTGTCCTAAAAGTCGCATCATCATCTAATTTGCATAATTGGCAATGTGCATGTAATTGTGATGGACGCTGTAGGAGAGAGGAATAACGTCATGGGAGAGACATAAAGTGAGTAAAAAACACTCTAAATATGTTTAGAACTACAAATGAGCAAGCTGCAGAGAGTGGCACACACAGCTAATAACAACCAGATATTTGAGGCCATACTCCTCCTTCAGCACTTTATGGACCCCACTGTTAATCCCCGTCATAACAGAGGCATTGTCAGTCCCTATCCCCAGGAGATTCTCTTTTTTAAGACAACACTTCTTGAGGAAAGCCATAACAGCACGGGCTATAGATTTGGCATCTCCTCCCTCCATCCCAACAAGCCCCAGAAATGTTGATACAATTGTCTGCTTGGTGTCACTAAAGTACCTTATCACAACCCCCAGGTACTTGGAAACACTTACATCTGTGGACTCATCGAGGAGGAGGCTGAAACGCTGGTCACCCACATCTGCGACCAACCTTTTCAGAAAGTATGGTGCTAGAACACCATTAATCATTTCTGTGCACTTTGTCCTGTGCATTTTTAAGTGGGCAGCAGCAGCAGCAGTGGAGTCTGAGAAAGCAGCTCTACATGCTTCTCCAATGTGATCACATGCCAGCATGGAACAGTGTTCAGCGATAGCTAATGCCATGGTGGCCTCTTGTTTTGGGTGGAACTGTTATAAGGCTTTGCCTTTTGAGTATGTTTTTTAGTTGTCATGTGTTTTTTTTACATCACTAAGTTTGGAGTAGAAATCAGCCTTACAACACAGGCAGGATGCCTGTGTATCATCTCCAATAAACAGCTTCAGCCAGACTTTAAATTCAGGGTTTGATTCCCACTCCTTTCTGTATTTTTGAGTGTACAGTTTAGAATGAGACATGATGAGCTAGCCAGCTAGATGTTTAGCTTATTTCACAGAGAGGCACCCACAGTAGAAAAGGTGAGTAAGTGACTGAGGCTGTGTGAGTCAAATGCAGTGATTTATTTGAGACAAATTACATTTTACATTTACATCCCACCCTGAATGTAAGCCAGGGCGGGATCAGCCAGCAGCGGCTTCCTGCATGCATGATTCATTTGCAGTCTGGACTCGGAGGGGTGAACATCTCCTGCTCTGGCTGCAGCTGGGAGTGACTGCTACGCGAGGACTGGGCTGCCTGTGAGTGCACCCGCTGCTCGTTGAGAAGAGTAAGAATGATACGTGCTTTCACGTCAGTCTCCAAAAGTCTCCAATAACACCAGAAAAAGTCGCTAGTCGCTTTTTTGAAAATGTGTCCAGAGGGGTCTGAATACTCCCTAAATATAGCGACGAAGTCGCTAAGTTGGCAACACTGATTTCAGTTGAATGCATTCAGTTGTACAACTGACGAGCTAGCCCCCTTTCCTTTTCCTCTTTTTCAGTCTATCACACCGGAAGATGTTGTAATCAGCAATTCCAATTCAGCCATGATCGAACCCTTGACCCAGGACTCCACGAGAACCAGATTATTAGTGCTCATATCATGCACCCAGACATCAAGAAGGTCCATCTTTGACATCAAACTTCGCACATTTACGTTCATCAACACATATCCTCTAATATTTTAGGTGCAATTTATATTTTGGGTGCTACACCATTTAGTTTTGTTACTTGGAGGATTTGGGCATGCTTTTTGAAGCATGCTGCCATTAGCTTTTTGTACTAATGTGGATTGTTCTTTGGAAAAAGGCTGCACATTACATTTTCATTTGATAGAAAATGCAAATTAACTAACTTTGCTTAAAAGTGTTTGTGAGAATTTTTATTATAAATCAGATAACAATTACATATGTAATAATAAGCTGATATTTTGCTACAATTGTTGCTTTTTCCAATAGTTTCTTCTTGGTAATCCATGCACACTACATGCTCGAACATCTCATTCCAAAATCATAGGCATGTGGAGTTGCTCCTCGACTTTTCCACTTCACAATGACAGCACTTGCAGTTGAGACCGGGGCAGCATTAGCAGGGCAGACATTTTACTTACAGACTTGAAAGGTGGCCATTCAGTAAGGCTATTCTGCCAATGTTTGTCTATGGAGATTGCCTGGCTGTGTGCTCAATTTCATACACCCGTGAGGCTGAAATAGTCCAATCCACTAATTTGAAGGGGTGTCCATACTTTGGTATTTATAGTGCATGTAAAATGTTGTTAGCTTGAGGGTTAATGCCACATTTGATGCAGCCCAGTAAACACCAAAAAGTTACTAAAACTTGTCTTACCAGGAAAATAACAAATCCTGTGCATCCTTCAAAAAGGACCAAGTGTAAGAAGTTCTACAAAGTAGCTACTAGCTATGCTACCACAATCAGTCACAGAGAAATTGAGTGAGCAAAGAAAGAAAATCAACTGTTGAGCAAAGTACTTTATTAATAAAGGCCGTATTTATCTATAAACATGCAACTCATTGTGTTAAATATGGTTGAATGCTTTAAGATAGAACCACACACTAGATATTAAGTGAGACTAATTGTATACTCTAAGCATGCACATCAAAATGGGAATTAACTAGTTTTTAGGTTAAGAAGCAACCTTAATTTTAGCAAAATACATATTCAATGGCAATAGAGATCATTGATGAGATGACAAGCTTATGCCAAGGTAAAATGACTAGGAGGCTGGCAGCAATAGAGGTGTACAACAGTCATTGTGGGGCCAATTGGAAGCAGATGCTCAGAGAGAGGGTGGACTCAGCGGCGGGCAACAGTGGTCCAGCCGTCATCGTCGGTCTCTTCGTTGGTCTTCTTGGCGCGACCAGCGTTCTCTTTGTCTTTCTCCGAGCGCCAGGAGCTCTTCTCTCCGTCCGCTTCACGCTCACCCTCTCTGGGTCTGGGGGGAGCCGGACGTTCCTCTTTACGCACATCACGCTTCTCGTCGCCGGCACGGCGCCAAGAGCCTCCTCCTGTGGGCAGAGAATCTGTCTCGTTAGGGGATGGCATCTTAACTAAGTACTGTGTTTAAAAATACATCCTCCAGATTGGAAACACTGCCAGAGAACAGGGGTTACAGAAGTCTCATTTTTCAGGATATAGGCATGTATGAGTATTGCTGCATTAATAGGTTGATGCTTGATACTGGTTGACGCTTGCAATGAATACAGAGCTGGCTAAATGGTTTAAAACCAAACTTTATACCTAAATTTTAAAACATGTGGCTAGTAAGTTAGGTTTGCAAAGGACTGAGCAGGCTCATCTTACCTTCTTCAGGCTCTCTGCTGGGTGGGGGACGGTCACGGTCATCCCTGCGCTCAGGTCGCTCTCGACGGATAGGAGGGCGATCCTCGCGATCAGGCTCTTCCTGACGAGCAGAGTCTCTCCAGCTTTTCTTGGGCACCTCATCATCAGCACCCGGCCTTCTCCAAGCACCACCACCACCACCACCTCCCTCCTCCCTGAAAACAGAGGTCCCCGATTACGGCATTTTTCTTTTAAATAAAAACACCTGTAAGACTAGTAAGCTTTCACTATATGAGTAAAACCATCCACCAGTTTAGGGGCACTCCTGATCATATAGTATTTGAGGCTCCACATCACAGTGGTGCTGTTTGTAAGTCCACATACTGTGCATCTGACCTGGGTGGGCGGCGCTCAGGGAAGCGTTCGCTCTCCTGTTTTTCCTCTCTCTCGACCTCTTCGCCCTCCTTGCTGCTGCTACCTTCGCGGGGTGGACCCCAGCTCTCCTCGCGGGCCTTCTCCCTCTCACGCCAGCCACCACCTGAAGCAGACACCAGAGCAACTGCCCATGATCCAGCACAACGTGTAAGAAGAACTGGCAAAAGTTGCCACTACACAAACATTTACTATTAGAAGTTTATTAAATATTAATTAACACAATTATAGGAGAACAAGTACAAGGGAGCGGGCTTTCAATAACAACACAACATACTACACAAGACAAACATGCAACCACATTTCAATTATCCATATTTGGGACAGATTAAACAGGAAACATCCATACCGGGCCGGCCAGCTGGCTTCCATGGCTTGTCGTCACGGGGCCCGCCCCTTTCGTCATCTCCTCCTCTCCTGGGGCCCCAGGTGTCATCATCAGCCCCGCGTCTGGGGGCCCTAGACTCGTCCGTGCCTCTGCGGGGGCCGTCTTCAAAGCCACGGCGAGGACCTCTGTCTTCGTCAAAGCCACGCCTGGGGCCATCATCGAAGCCTCTGCGGGGAGCGCGGTCCTCGTCCCCCCCCCTTCTAAGACCCCGGTCATCATCCCCAAAGGTTCTCCTTGGTGGACGGTCCTCGTCCATGCCTCTGCGCAGGGGGCGGTCGTCATCCCCAAAGCCCCTGCGTGGGGGTCCACGGTCGTCGGCTCCACCACGGCGAGGGCCGTCTCCTCCTCTCCTGGAGGGTGGCTCTCTGTCTTTGTCCTCGCCGCCATCGGCTCTCCAGTCCCTAGAGAGAGAAAGAACAGCATCATTATAGGACAGGTGAACACAAACAAAGTATTTAAAGCAGGTAAAATGCTTTAGATATGCAATCTGAATGAAATTCCACTCACTTATCTGGTACGGCGTCACTATAGAGAGTAATAAAAGATTTTTTGGACCAGTGAACAAAACGTATTTTTAACCAGATGAAATGCTTCAAAAATACAGTCTGAATTAAGTCCCACTCACTTATCAGGCACAGGGCGACGCCTCTCCGATTCAACCTCAGTACGCCTCCTCCATCCTCCACCGCCCTCCTCCTTCTCAGCACCCCAGTCCTGGAGAGGAAAAGTGTACAACTTCCATTACCTTTAGATTACACACACAGCAAAAAAAGGAAAACGTCCCTTTTTCAGGACCCGATCTTTCAAAGATGATCAGTAAAAATCCAAATAACTTCACAGATCTTCATTGTAAAGGGTTTAAACACTGTTTCCCATGCTTGTTCAATGAACCATAAACAATTAATGATCATGTACATGTGGAACAGTCGTTAAGACACTAACAGCTTACAGACAGTAGGCAATTAAGGTCACAGTTATGAAACCTTAGGACCCTAAAGAGGCCTTTCTACTGACTCTGGAAAAACACCAAAAGAAAGATGCCCAGGGTCCCTGCTCATCTGTGTGAACGTGCCTTAGGCATGCTGCAAGGAGGCATGAGGACTGCAAATATGACCAGGGTAATACATTTCAATGTCGGTACTGTGAGACGCCTAAGACAGAACTACAGGGAGACAGGACAAGACAGCTGATCGTCCTCACAGTGGCAGACCACATGTAACACCTGCAGGATCGGTACATCCGAACATCACACCTGCGGGACAGGTACAGGATGGCAACAACAACTGCCCAAGTTACACCACGAACGCACAATCTCTCCATCAGTGCTCAGACTGTCCGCAATAGGCTGAGAGATTCTGGACTGAGGGCTTGTAGGCCTTTTGTAAGGCAGGTCCTCACCAGACATCACCGGCAACAACGTCGCCTATGGGTATAAACCTACTGCCGCTGGACCAGACAGGACTAGCAAAAAAATGCTCTTCACTGACGAGTCGCAGTTGTGTCTCACCAGGGGTGATGGTCGGATTCACGTTTATCGTCAAAGGAATGAGCGTTACACCGAGGCCTGTACTCTGGAGCGGTGCAGTCCATGAGGGGGAGATGCACTGCAGTACTTAATGCAGCTGGTGGCCACACCAGATACTGACTGTTACTTTTGATTTTGACCCCCTTTTTGTTCAGGGACACATTTTTCCATTTCTGTTAGTCAAGTCTGTGGAACTTGTTCAGTTTATGTCTCAGTTGTTGAATCTTGTTATGTTCATACAAATATTTACACATGTTGAGTTTCCTGAAAATAAACACAGTTGACAGTGAGAGGATGTTTCTTTTTTTGCTGAGTTTATATATATATATTTTTAAACATTATCTGCAACATTATGATAATTTCATCTCATACCTTTACCTGAGATTGTGACTTCATAACTAAGTAAACAGGGAAATGGAGTACATTCATGTCCCACTTTCCACCCAAAATGTCAACCAACTTCACTTTTTACGTTGAGATGGCTGCCTGTGCTTCTCGCTCTCAGTTCGCCGGTGAAATAGAAGTGCATTTAATTTCATGTCGCTCTTTTGAGTGATCAATGAAGGAGAATCATCACTGAGCGAACAAAACTTGCTACATAAACCCATGTAGAAATATTATAATTATTTTAACATCCCTCTAAAGTGAGCCATCTTCGACTCAACAGAAATTGATCTGTGAGAAAGTGCTCTGGAGGAGATGTTGGCAAGAATGTGTAGTAGGCTACCTTCGTTTCTCCTCTGGGTTTCTCCTCAGACCTGGCAGGGGCCCTCATCTCCTCCTCCCTGCGGCGCTCACGCTCCTCGATCTCCTGCTGCCGGGCTCGCTGCTTCCTCTCCTGCTCCTCTAGTTTGCGCAGGCGCTCCTGGTACTCCGCCTCCTCTGCCTCGCGTGCTTCCTGCTCGATGCGCTCGCGCTCCTCGCGCTCTGCAACACCACGTGGAAAACATGTTGAGTCAGACAACAGGACACTGAAGACTAAAATGGGGCAACCGTCACATGGGACACCCAGATGAACAAACACCAACCAACACACTTGGACCCAAAATCTGTGCGCACAACTTAAGTTTTTGCAGATATCTTCCATTTGATATCAACTATTACCTTTAAGAGGAACATCAGAGTTGACAAGATCTAAGATCATTTGACATCCATACTAGATACACCAAGTCTCCTCTGAGCCTGAGGTACCTTTCTTGAGCTGCTCCTCGTGGATGCGCTGGGCCTCCTCCTCCTTCTGGCGGTGGAAGGTGTTGCGACGGTCCTCCTTGCGGTGGATCTTCCTCTCCTCTAGACGCTTCTTCCTCTCCTCCACCAGGCGCTCCTGGAACTGTTTCAGTTTTTCCTTGGATGGTAACAAGAACAAAAATATTGAGGTGTATTCTTAATAAAACAAAAAGAGCTTATCTTAATAAAATAAAACATACAAAAATGAAAATAACTCATGGTAGAACTCCATTGGCAATTAACAGTTTTTTAGGGGTTATTCCTGCTTTATTTGCAGCAACTGAAGCTCTTTAAAGTGAATATTCACCCATGTTGAATGTGACATTGTTTTTGTGCATCCCTGAGTTCTATCGATTCCCTGGGCCAATTCATGTTGATCTGCGATATTGCCGTTCAAGCAGGCAGAAATGCAGCCGGTTATGACGTAGCATTGAGATAAAGCTGCTCTCGCTACACTGGAAGTTAATAGGAATAGGACCTTTAGATTGCCAAAACATACATGTCAGATTTCAATACGGGCAGATGTCATAACGTGGGAGGGTGTCTTCTCTCGAATGAGCCAATGACCATATATTCCTACCTCAAGAAATGTGTAATTTAACATGGGGTCTAACGGTGTTCACACCTTTCAGACAATTTTTGTGAACTCAGTGCGGTTTGCTTAATTTTTGTGTGTGCAGTGTGAACACTCCAAAAGGAACTCAGACCCCTCAAAAGAGCCCCCAACAGAAACCATCTCAAGAGCTTCGTTCACTTGAATTCTGCGGTCCGGTTCCCTTTTTTAGGGCACTGTGAACACTAAGCTCCCCAGGTTTGCTTGGTATTAATCCCGCTCCACACACTAGACTATTGCAACACCGTTTCCCCCGCCATAGCCCCTCACATTGGTGCCACAAAAGAGAGAAAATGTTGTGCAGGTTCACAGAAAAGTTATCGCAGCAAAATTATTCAGCCCCCTTAAGTTAATACTTTGTAGCGCCACCTTTTGCTGCGATTACAGCTGTAAGTCGCTTGGGGTATGTCTCTATCAGTTTTGCACATCGAGACTGACATTTTTTCCCATTCCTCCTTGCAAAACAGCTCGAGCTCAGTGAGGTTGGATGGAGAGCATTTGTGAACAGCAGTTTTCAGTTCTTTCCACAGATTCTCGTGGATTCAGGTCTGGACTTTGACTTGGCCATTCTAACACATGGATATGTTTATTTTTGAACCATTCCATTGTAGATTTTGCTTTATGTTTTGGATCATCGTCTTGTTGGAAGACAAATCTCCGTCCCAGTCTCAGGTCTTTTGAAGACTCCATCAGGTTTTCTTCCAGAATGGTCCTGTATTTGGCTCCATCCATCTTCCCATCAATTTTAACCATCTTCCCTGTCCCTGCTGAAGAAAAGCAGGCCCAAACCATGATGCTGCCACCACCATGTTTGACAGTGGGGATGGTGTGTTCAGCTGTGTTGCTTTTACGCCAAACATAACGTTTTGCATTGTTGCCAAAAAGTTCTGACCAGAGCACCTTCTTCCACATGTTTGGTGTGTCTCCCAGGTGGCCTGTGGCAAACTTTAAACAACACTTTTTATGGATATCTTTAAGAAATGGCTGTCTTCTTGCCACTCTTCCATAAAGGCCAGATTTGTGCAATATACGACTGATTGTTGTCCTATGGACAGAGTCTCCCACCTCAGCTGTAGATCTCTGCAGTTCATCCAGAGTGATCATGGGCCTCTTGGCTGCATCTCTGATCAGTCTTCTCCTTGTATGAGCTGAAAGTTTAGAGGGACGGCCAGGTCTTGGTAGATTTGCAGTGGTCTGATACTCCTTCCATTTCAATATTATCGCTTGCACAGTGCTCCTTGGGATGTTTAAAGCTTGGGAAATATTTTTGTATCCAAATCCGGCTTTAAACTTCTTCACAACAGTATCTCGGACCTGCCTGGTGTGTTCCTTGTTCTTCATGATGCTCTCTGCGCTTTTAACGGACCTCTGAGACTATCACAGTGCAGGTGCATTTATACGGAGACTTGATTACACACAGGTGGATTGTATTTATCATCATTAGTCATTTAGGTCAACATTGGATCATTCAGAGATCCTCACTGAACTTCTGGAGAGAGTTTGCTGCACTGAAAGTAAAGGGGCTGAATAATTTTGCACGTCCAATTTTTCAGTTTTTGATTTGTTAAAAAAGTTTGAAATATCCAATAAATGTCGTTCCACTTCATGATTGTGTCCCACTTGTTGTTGATTCTTCACACAAAAATACAGTTTTATATCTTTATGTTTGAAGCCTGAAATGTGGCAAAAGGTCACAAAGTTCAAGGGGGGCGAATACTTTCGCAAGGCACTGTATATGGAATATCTAGCTGTCCGTTCACACATTCTGATGGAATGGCTTGTCCTGCACTTTGTAAAAACCCACAGTGCATTGAGTGAATGTTGGAAAAAGATCTTGGTTCCTTTCTAAACATAGCAATGTGAATGCAAAGAGTACTCGCACCACAAAATAGGTGAAGTGAACTGGCAAATTAGGCAAGGGCAGCGTGAATACAAAGAGAACTGAGATATTCAGCTTTTTAACCACAGAGTTCAGTTTAAAAGAGGGCTGAGATTGGTTATTTTAAAGAGGACTATATGTGAACACACCTTAACACATTTCTCCTGTTTGTCACTCGTCATGCAATGGACTGACAAGTGACAAATAGGAGAAATGTGTTAGGGTGTTTCCACATATAGTCTATTGTGATTGTCAGACTCCGCTCTGAGGCATATTGATCTACAGGTTAAACAATGGTGAGATTGTAGACTTAAATTGATAGTGCAGTTTGTTTGGGCGATATTACAGCTAACTAGCTACTTCACATGCTAATATTGACTTTAGTATTAAAGTGTAGCTTTGTTCGCTAGCCCACCCATATATAGCACTGCATTGTGGGTTTAGTAGTCGACCTGAGTTGCATCAGATTTCCACATTGCTAACAACCTTATAACGACAAAATGAAAAAACATTTCCCACAAGAAATATTGTTCAGTGTTATGGGAGACTTCAAATTACAGGAATGAGTGGGTTTGGGCGGATTTTTCCTTTAATTCCATTGCCAATGGGCTTCTAGGGTCGGTGGTTTCATACACATTTTATGACATTTTGTGGTATATGGGCAAAATACCACGGCTAAGAGCTGTTCTTATGTGCGCATAAGAACAGCTCTTAGCCGTGGTATTTTGCCCATATACCTCAAAATATCATAAAATGTGTATGAAACCTGCATACAGCTCTTAGCCGTGGTTTATTGGCCATATACCACAAACCCTGAGGCGCCTTATTGCTATTATAAACTGGTTACCAATGTAAGTAGAACAGTAGACAGTTATTTGTCATACAAGAGGTATAACAGCTTTCAGCCAATCAGCATCCAGGAACCAAACTACCCGGTTTAAAAATGGCATTTACCTCGTAGATGAAGCTTCGAGCATCTGTTATTTTGCCCACAAAGTTCTCCTTGTCCTCCATCATTCTGGACATCCTTTGCTTGTGCTCCAAGGCCCTCTCACGCTCCACCTTCATGTTGCTGATCTACAAAACAGATGGACCATAATCATTGACCATTGTATAACAATATATATATATATTTTTTTAAATTCATCACGAAAAACATGGACCAGTCAGCCTGACAGTTTTCCATTGCTAGAGCGTTCAGTTCGTGCTTGCCATCTACAATGGCTTTGTGAATGTTAAACACAAAAGGCATAGACTCTGAATAAATATATTGTCTTACCCGCTCTTCCTCTTGGAGCTCCCATAACTCCATGTCCTTGACACGCTGCTCCTCGTAGGCCTTCTTGATCAAGGGGATCTCCTCCAGACGTTTGGCCCTCTCAAAGTAGTCAATCTGCAAGGACCAGTCCACACATGAAACATTGAGCGAGTCATTTTCCCCCTAGTGGAGGTCTTTCTGCATCACCTGTTTAACAGGCAAGACCAAAAACAAGGAATATACATTTGCTGAAATGTAAATGTCTTCACCTTTTTCTCCTGGTTCTTCAGGCGGTCCTGAAGCTCTCTCTTCTCCTTCTCAAGCTGCTCCACCTGTTTGGACATGATGAAGTCAGGGTCCAGGTCCTCAAGGTCCTGTGAAAAGAGAGGTTAAATAGTTAGTTCAATTCACCATTGTAGATCCACACTTAATTTCCAAAACTCATTCTAGATATAGATTTATATTCCGGACTCCGACATTGCTTGTTCTAACATTTCTTGTTCTTTTTACTTTTGGATTACGTGTGTATTGTATTGCTAGATATTGTTGCAATTTGAGCTAGAAATATAAGCATTTCGCTGACCTGCAATAACACCTGCAAAATTGTATACGTGATCAATAAACTTTTGATTTCAGATGTTATCTATACTCAACAAAAATAAATGCAACAATTTCAAAGATTTTACTGAGTTAGAGTTCATAACGAAATCAGTCAATTGTAATAAATTCATTAGGCCCTTATCTACGGATTTCACATGACTGGGAATATATTTTATAAAAAAGGTAGGGCGTGGCTCAGAAAACCAGTCAGTATTTGGTGTGACCACCATTTGCCTCATGCAGCGCGACATCTCTTTCAGAGTTGATCAAGCGGTTGACTGTGGCCTGTGGAATGACGTCCCACTCCTCTTTAATGGCTGTGAAAAGTTGCTGGATATTGGCGAGAACTGGAACACACGGTCGTACACGTCGATCCAGAGCATCCCAAACATGCTCAATGGGTGACATGGCTGGTGAGTATGCAGGTCATGGAAGAACTGGGACATTTTATGCTTCCAGGAATTGTGTACAGATCCTTGCGACATGGGCCGTGCATTATCATGCTGAAATATGAGGTGATGGCGGTGGATGAATGTCATGACAATGGACCTCAGGATCTCGTCACAGCGTCTCTGTGCATTCAAATTGCCATTGATAAAATGCAATTGTGTTCATTGTCCGTAGCTTGTGCCTGCCTGCCCACATCATAACCCGATCACCACTATGGAGCACTCTGTTCACAGCATTGACATCAGCAAACCGCTCGCCCACACAAAGCCATACACGTAGACCACGTGTATGGCTTCGTGTGGGTGAGCGGTTTGCGGTTGTGAGGGCAACTGCCAAATTCTCTAAAACTTTATGGTAGAGAAGTTACCATTCTCTGGCACAACAGCTCTGGTGGACATTCCTGCAGTCAGTATGCCAATTGCATGCACCCTCAAAACATCTATGGCATTGTGTTGTGTGACAAAACTGCACATTTTAGTGACCTTTTATTGTCCACAGCACAAGGTGTGTCAGGTGGATTGATTATCTTGGCAAAGGAGACAATCTCACCAATAGGGATCTAAATAAATTTGGGCACAAAATTTGAGAAATAAGCTTTGTGTGTCTATGGAACATTTCTGGGATCTTTGATTTCAGAAAATGAAAATGGGACCAACAATTCACATGGTGAGTTTATATAATTTTTTGTTCAGTGTACATTCCAGGCAAACAGTAACGGTACTGATAAGGGTTTCACCCATTGGGAAGAAAACTTGTCTTAACGTCGATCTCAATGTGATCTTTTCATTTTTAACAAAGCATTATGTTGGACAGGTGTCAAGAGTGTACAGCTTAGTTGAGCTTGTGTGTAGTTTACCTCTATATCGATGTCTTTGAAGGCCTTGGCTCCCAGTTCAGTCTTCTTTATCTGCTCCAGCCGCTCACGCACAGTCTTTTTCTTGATCTGCTCGTGCTCCTGCATGATGCGCTCCTTCTCGCGCTCCTTGGCCTCCTGGCGCAGGCGCTCCTCCTCTGCCTTGCGCACCTTCTGCAGCTCCGCCTCGCGCTGCTCCAGCTCCTCTTTCTCCCGCTGGATGTTGAGGTTCTCCAAGCGCTCCTTGCGCTCCTCGATGGTCTGCCGGCGGGCCAGGATGCGCTGGTGCTCCTTGCGTCCGTTCTTCAGGTAGGCGGTGATGGCTAGCTGGCTCTGCTCCTCACGCTCTTTCTGGAAATGGTGGACAAAGAGGGTAGAAGAGTGAGAGATGGGGTTAGGTTTGTTAGAGCGAGAATGAGCAATAAAGATTGATACTGTGCGAAACCCCTATTCGTGCACAATGTGAATTGGTGGTGTGTGTGTGTGTATGCACAGAACAATACATATAGTATTGGCCCAAAATGTTAAATTTTCAAAATGCCTTAAATAGCTTATAATAATTTATGGAATGCACAATGGGATGATGGAATAGAAAGCATGTTTTGATATTTTATCACGGAGGACAGCGACGTTGTCTACTTTTTTTATAGGGCTAGCAGTGCATGTACAAATGCCATCTCGACGGGAGGCTGTACTCACCAGCATGGACGCAGGCTTGATGACCTGGATTGCTTTGGCCAAGGAAGACGACATTGCTGTCAGCTGGTTCCTGATCTGGGCAGAGGGCATGTTCTGCAAGAACGGCCCCACGGGAGAGTCCTCTTTGGTCGAGTAATTCAGGTCCGAACCAAAGCTCAGGTTCCGAGTGGTATGGTCAATTCGAACCTAGAAAAAGAAATTTCAAAAAGATTTCAAGTGTGCCATTCTGTGTAACAAACAGAAGTGTGTTCATATTTTAGTTGTGGAAATACTGACTGAATTCAAAGTGTATAGGTATGAAAAACCCGTATTTAGGTGAAAAATCAACCTGGGTGTTTGTGCAAAATTGTACAGAGAATATTATTGACAAATCCAAGTCCAGTACTCTACCTGCAGATCGCAGTGTCGGGCAGCATCCACAATGGAGCGCTCCAATTGGAAGGGATCCACAAATGGAACCAGGGAGGCCAGACGGTTGAACTCAATGCTTTGATAGATCTGAGCCACCTAATATCCCATTAAAATAAAACAGTGTTCAGTGACTAGTTAATAGGACCACAATTTGCATATTGTAACAATCAATGAAATCATGCATTCCACATGATAGCAGGGATGGGCAACATCCTGAGGCCTGAGAGCCACGTCGGGATATTCTTTTGACCGTTTGTTAGTCAAAAAAATAAAATAATAATTAATGCGTGCTGTAAAAAGGACAGTTATTTTAAAAGACATTAGGTAGATTAAAACATTAACATAGTTTCTATCAGAATTTAGATGTTCAAATGTAGTTTAATCCACCTTTTCTTTTATTATTACTAAATCCACCGTGGGTGGTATTTAAAAATCGGCTCGACGGCCTCCTATAGTGCCCATCCCTGCAGTATAGAGTTACTGGTACAAGGACATCAGTTATCGTTTAAGAGATTGACAGACCATTAAAGTATAAGTGAGCAATCCAAAATGAGCAATAAGTCACCTGCTGCAGCAGCCTGAGGATGGTGTTACTCTGCAGGTGGGGAACATATTGCTGGAGGTCCGCCTCCTTCTCAGACTGGTCTCTCACCCAGTTCAACACCTAAGAGGAAAGTCAATACCATAGATGAAGAAAAACTAAATGGTAAATGAAATCAGCCATGACACAAATTGTTGTACTTTCAGAGGAGTTATACGTGTATGTATTTTATATTGTTTTTTGGACCGTTGCAAGTCAAATTGCCCAATGTTCCGACATTGAATTCAAATGTTACCTTTGTTACTCTTCCGCTCAGCTTCAGTGGGTGGAAGTCCATCTCCAGCCAATTGTACAGCTCCTTCACTTCAGGTACAATGTATTGCAGCAAGTTGAACCGAACCTAAAGGGGAAACATTACATGCACATAGCACTGTGAACAACCCCTGACAAAAGGACAACTAAAAAAAAGAAACATCAGTTGGTTAAACTTTCTCTGACTTCTATAGGGGTAAAAACCAAGTCAGCCTATTTTAGGACTCGGGTCACAAGCTAACGTCATGCAAGTAAACCTCAGCAATGGAAAAACAAATGTGTATTTGAATGGTTCATTATGTAGTAAACAAATGTATCTGTATGGGTAGTTCACAGGACTAAAACAAGTTCAGCACTAGAATACAAACTCCTAACACTGACATATGGGACATACTGCTACCGGTCTGCTCACAAACATAAAGATATGGTTATTTCTATAGTCTGTTCCATGCATGTGGGTACATACCATGTCATTGATGAGGCTCTGGCGGGTTGGTGGGGACTGCAGGCCCAGTAGTGTGGCCAGCCTACGGTGTTTCTCCACAATTATGCCGTCCATGTCCAACAGGCGGGCAATGTCTGTGCGTTCCGGGGTGATGGGAATGGACAGGGTGGCCAGGAGGACCCTTGTGGACATCCTAAGGGAGCGAGAGGAGAGCTGTGAGCAACTGCCTGACTGGCAACCTTGGATCTACTCATCAACAAACATTGATGACAAAAAGCACATGAAGAGGAAGGGGGCAGTGTCCTGTAACAAAAGGCTCTGAATAGTTGCAAGTGAGACAGAGGTGTGAGGGTGACTGATCGACAGGTGATTAAGGTGAGAGAGAAACCATAAGTCCGGTTGATGAAAAGTCTGACAATTGTTTTGTTGTTGTTAAGGGAATGGCCATTCAAGTAATTATTTTTGCCACACATTCCAACAGACTGGTCAGGACTGGGCTTCCATACCTCTGCATCTCTTCCTGGGTGAGGTTCTTGCGCATCTCCCTGGAAAGATGGTAGAGGCGATGGAGGGTGCAGGCGTGGAACAGGGCATTCCCAGACTTCCAAAACACAGTGGACACCTTGTTGTAGTAGTTGGCCATAAGTTGAGGCTTGGGGGGCTTCTTGGAAAGGGCGAAGAGACCATGGATGTCTTCCACAGCCTTGAAAGCTTCCTGTAAAAATCAAAAATCTAATTTCACCATTCACAACACATAAAAATCAATGTTCATAATAAAAATGTAGATAAAATTGCCTGCTGAAAAAATGAGCAATAGGAGTATTTGAGATGCAACATTGCTACAACTACACATTGCTACAACTACACATTGCTACAACTACACATTGCTACAACTACACATTGCTACAACTACACATTGCAAGCTAATCATATTTGACATACCTGCCAGAGCTCCATGGCAATGGCACTGTCCAGTTGCACCAGGCGTGTCTCCAGGTGCATAGACTGGCTCTCAGGGTTGTTCAGGTTGATGGCTGTGCTCTGGTTGTGGTGGCGCTGGATCTGACCCAGGTGCATGCGCAGATTGTCACAAAGCTTCCGGAACTCTGCCTTACGGGTGTACTGAAGGCAGAACTTGAAAGCTGTGGAGTACATTAGGATAAGGAGCAATAAATTGATTATGGTGCCAGAAAAGGTGAGTAAACCTAAACACTTATGCATCTCAGACTAATATATATTTCTAATAACAAGATTGTTAGCTAACATCAAACCTACACTCAAACTGGGCACTGAAAATGTACATCAGGGGGCAGCAAAAGGCAGCACGGGCACGCAAGAGATTTTTGGGGCCCCCCAACGTTCAGTAAAAATGAGTGTAGTTTTTGGTTCATTTTGTTTTTTTTAACTAATCACCAAGAACTCAGCGAAATAAAAATCATTTCAGAAATCTGTTTAAGTATTTCCACTTTTCTTTTTTTAATGTCTCAATGTAATCAGGTAGGAAATGCTTTTGGGGCTTACTTGTGGTCAATTTGCTGTGAAAATTTGTATAATTATTTTCGCTCCCTGACCATCCACTGACAAATTGGGTGAATGTTGTTGCCTACCCAGATGTACATCAGGTTAAAAGTTCAGATTGTGCTCACCTTGTTGGGCAATGTCATGGTAGAGGCGCTCCACCTTGGAGTTGTTACGCAGCAAGTCCAGGCATTGGCGGTAGGATTCCCACAGAAATTTCACCCAGGGAGTGAGCAGCAGACGGTCTGTACGATCCTGGGTGTCTTCACCACTCACAGCACTCAGAAGTACACTAGGATCACACAAGGTAGTCAAGTCATATTTGAGCTCATAGAACTACACCGTCAACATTGCATCACTGTGCACACATTACCACCATGCTAATGGTTTACAGCAGAGGTGAAGCACAATAGTTATCATGTTTACAGCTATTAAAAAGGTGGCAACAATCAAGTTTATGGATAGTGTAATATATCTGAAATCTAGTATCAGTCCATCACATTGGAAAAAGTTTTCAATGGACCCATATCTCAAAGCTAAATAAAAGGTTCCTAGTTAAATAAAAGGGTTAGATAAAATAAATACCTCTCAGGAGTCTGGATGTTGTCAAGATCCTCAATGTCCAGGACCATCTGCTGCGACTCCCCCTTGGCTGTCTCCGTCTTCTCCTCGGCCAACTTCAGGTAGGCTCGAACCACATCCTCGAGGGATTTGATGTTCACCTACAGAACAAAATAGAGGGTCATACTTAACTCCGGCAGGCGAGTGACTTTTGTAGGATCAATAGTATGCCACGTTTAGGCTTGTCCAAGAGAGGGTTTGGTGTGCTGACCTGCTGGCAGATGTTCTTGTACTGGTATAGGCCCTCCTTGGCCAGGTGGCTCTTGCGCAGGTCCACGCAGAGCTCCAGGTACTTGAGCATGATGGGCTCGTGGATCTTCTGCCATGTTCGATGCTTTTTGCTCTTAATGACATCGTACAAAACATCCAAAGCTGGCTGCTTTTTGCCCACCTCCAAAAACTCTGTAAAAACATAGCACATTACATGAAAAAGGATGAAAAAAATGTTCTGAAGGTGAATCTGTTGCTGCAATATAACTTACATGCACAAAGGACACCTAATAGATTACAAATATCGGAGTCCGGTTTCTCCAACATAGCTGGAATTTAGGCTTACGAGTGTTTTAACGATGCATCTTTCCTACAACAGCCGAAGATGCAACGAAAGAACATTGCTAAGAGCATCATTGAGGCATGTGTCGATACTGATAGGATCGAAAGAAAGGCAGTCCGTCCGTCTCTCAGATCAGCTTTCTCCATTCAAATCCTACCTTGATATTATAATTATTCCACAATAATGACAGATCAGCTCCTAGAAAGATATCACTTGTGGCCGCAAATATCGAGAAAGCTTATTCTAATGCTTACCCTATAATAACGTACTTAATCATGATTTGGCACATCATTGCACACATTAGGCTACACATCATTAAATATATTGAGGCAGAAATTACAGACAGCAGCTAAATAAAACAACATTTAATTAACATGAAATTGATTTCAATATCATTGAAATAACAGTATATGGGCCTAGATATCCTATAATTTAGTTAGGCTATTTATATTTGAAAGCAGTCATCTCGGCTCTCATTTGAAGCATCTTTTTATCCTTTGCTTGTTTATAACAACTGCAGACATGGGCAACTTTGGAATTGTAGTCAACTTCGTGAGACATATAACCATCTTGATTCTGTTTTGTGGACGTCTGTGTATAAAGTGACGCGGCAGGGGGGACAACACATCTAACCACATATTTGGCTGTTCTTCAAGTGGTCTTTAGATTATGAGCTTTCTCAAGTGCAACTTTAGTAATGATGTCGAAGGAGATTTAACGACGCTTCTACGAAGGTTCGTTCTAATGATGAACATAGCCTTAAGATGCTGTTGGGAAACAAGGCCCTGATAGCTGACTTTTTATTATCACATACACCGGACAGGTCCAGTGAAATGTGTTGTTTTACAGGGTCAGCAATAGTAGTACGGAACCCCTAGACTAGAGCAAATTAGGGTTAAGGACCAAGCTCAAGAGCACATCGACAGATTTTTCACCTTGTCAGCTCAGGTATTCGAACCAGCGATCTTTCGGGTACTGTCCCAACCGCTAGGCTACCAGCTGCATTTTAGCTACTATAGTAGGTATTTAGCTACACCCCAAACCAGCCATATGTTATGACTAACGAGCGACAATGTAACTGCAAGATTAATGAGTAGATAATGTTAGCTATGACAACATCACGTGACAACCGACTTTCATGGGGGGTGAGATATGCAAACCCTGCCCGGGGAACAGGGCGATGCAAAACGAACTCGCCCATTGATAGCCAATCTTAGCTGGGCCTTCTGTTTTGGTGATCCAATCTAGCTAGTTACCTTGTTAGTTATCCAAGACAAGGCTAAAAACATTAACCATCAGCAGCTCTTACCTTTCAGTTGATGTGGCGAAACCGATTATTAGTGACTTCCGAGTGAGTTGAACAAGTTGATCCCCGTGTCACTAGTTAGCAGCTTAGCTAGGGGATATGCTAATACGTTAGCTAACCCTTCAAGGCTAGGACGTGCTGACGTTAATGTTAGCTAGTCTGTGAACAAGATGGCAGGTACTTTTCGACGCACCCGGCCTAACATCAGTGACATACATAAATCTGATCGGTGTGATTTTAGATTTCAAGTACTGTTGTTGAATTGACCGGGCTATGACACCTTTTAACGTAATTATGGGTGGTGTTATTCAAAGGCCTAGTGACACGGGTGGCTTGAATGAGTGTACTTCTATACTTACAACATGTCTTCCCCGCCATGCGTAGCTAGCGAACCACGGCAAGCCAATGTGAATACATAACTGGGACGCAAGCGCGGACATCTAAGAAATGATCATATACGACTCACCATTTGCTCGTTTGAGAGCATTCTCCGGTCGTTGGAAATATGCCGGCATTTTTCTGACTTTCTCGCGGAATGAAGAGAAGGTTGTTTTGGGTGAATTTGACTAATTTCACCGGTCCATCCGCGCCAGGCATTCACCCGTTCCGACAAGCTCCTAGGAAAGGAATGAACCACGTGAACGGCCCACATCAGTGACGACAAAGGTTCCCGTATGTAACAGAAGAGACGTACATCAGATAGAAAGGTTGTAAGTAAATTATTAAACGTATGTATGTATATTGATTGAGAGGAAATTTTATTACGATTTCATGTGATTTTTTTTTCATGACGTTGCCGTAAAGAATTAAACAAATAAATATAAATATAAATAAAATATTTAATAAACATTAATATGCTTTGCAGGCATTTGAGATGAAAACATAACCTGACATTTAATGTGACATTTAAATAATACTTTATTTGAGCATAACATAAACAAAAAAAGGAAAATAGTGATACATTGATTGGTGGTAGATTACATATTTATTTCTATGAGAGGATAAGAGGAATTAACTCTTCTAATATAGTATTTCTATAGTGATGATACAGTAATACCGCCAACACAGCAGGTGGCACCAAAGAGATTAATCATAAACGACGAAAAAGTCTGCATTTGTGCTTGTGTATTTCTTTTTTTATGCTCCAAAAAAAGTCAGTGTAAAAAAAGACAGACTTTTTCAGGCTTTTCTTCAAAGGTAATTTTACCATCTCTACTTCTATTCGTAAAGCAACCGTAGAAAAAGATCCAATATCAGGAAGTAGGAATATAATTTGATAGACTTTGCTTTTTGAAAGCGTCAATGTTAGCTAATTATTTATTAATGTTCTAGATTTGCTCATTCTGCACGATCATAATTGCAGATCTGGACCATATACACGGTATTTCATTACCTTTGTTTCCTAGTACTGTAGCTATAGTTAGTTACGCGCATAAGTGTATTCTGCAAACTGTAGCTACATCTCCTCATTTCAAATGTTATGACAATCGAAGTTATTGTAGCTAATCATTCATTGTGGCTGGTTTATGTAGGTATAACCTTAGCTGGGTTTGTCAACTCCACATATTGGTGGAGTGATTGTTAGGTTGCCACGACTATCAGTCGGTATGAGGGAAAAGACCAGTGTGTTGTGAACAACATTAGCGTGGGCGACAAGAGTGGAATAGGTTGTTCGCCTTCAAAATAAAGGTTCCGAATTGAAACTGATGCAAATCGTGAAAACATGACACAATTGGACTAGATAAGGCTAAACAACGTTGGAATGTTATAAAAATTCAACAAAAGACAATTAGCTAGTTAATTTGACAAAGTAAAGTAAAAAATCAGTTGAAATCACACTGTGGATGTATTTGAATTCAGAATTGCATTGGGGGCATACTTACAATCCCAGTCAAAACTTTGGACACCTACTCATTCAAGGATTATTCTTTATTTATACTGTTTTATACATTGTAGAATAATATTGAAGACATCTAAACTATGAAATAACACACATGGAATCATGTAGTAACCAAAAAAGTCTTTAAACGCATATTTTAGATTCGATAAAGTAGCCCCCCTTTTGCCTTTGCATATTCTTGGCAGTCTCACAACCAGCTTCGCCTGCAATGCTTTTCCAACAGTATTGAAGGAGTTTTCACATATACTGAGCACTTGTTGGCTGCTTTTCTTTCACTCTGCAGTCCAACTAATCCCAAACCATCTCAATTGGTTTGAGGTCGAGTGATTGTGGAGGCCAGGTCATCTGAGGCAGCACTCCATCACTCTCTGACTTGGTCAAATAGCCATTACACAGCCTGGAGGTGTGTTGGGTCATTGTCCTGTTGAAAAACAAATGATAATCCCACTAAGTGAAAACCAGATGAGATTGTGTATTGCTGCAGAATTCTGTGGTAGCCATGCTGGTTGGCACGATGGCACCGAAAAATAGGGCAGTTCTGCTTTTAGCTCCTAAGCAACTTTGCAGTATTTTGCTTTTGTGTGTTATTTATTACATTATTAGTCCATATGTTTTTTTGTGTTATTACATACTGCCGGAAATAACTTTCGGATATCAGAGCGGCGGTAACTCACCTGCATTACGACTTTCTCGAATTGGATGCTTTGTTCGTACCCCCCAGGGCAATTTAACTGATTCCAGAGGCTGATCCAAAACACCGCCGGCGGAGAAGAGGTATTCGGAGTGGACTCCTAGTCCGACTCAGGAGGCGCGCACACCATCCACCGCTTCCGAGTATATTACTAGCTAATGTTCAGTTTCCGGATAATAAAGTAGACGAGCTTAGGGCGAGAAGGGATTGTAACATACTCTGTTTCACAGAAAACATGGCTCTCTCGGGATATACTGTCTTCGTCCCTATAGCCAGCTGGGTTCTCAGTATATCGCACAGACAGGAATAAAGAACTCTCTGGGAAGAAGAAAGGCATATGTATCATGATTAACCACTCATGGTGTGATTGTGATAACATACAGAAACTCTTGTCCTTTTGTTCACCCGACGTAGAATACCTCACAATCAAATGCCGACCGTATTACCTCCCAGGAGAATTCTCTTCGGTTATAGTCACAGCCGTGCATATTCCCCCTCAAGCCGATACACAGATGCCCTCAAAGAACTTCACTGAACTTTATGCAAACTGGAAACCAAATACAATTGAAGTCGTAAGTTTACATACACCTTAGCCAAATACATTTAAACTCAGTTTTTCACAATTCCTGAATTTAATCATAGTAGAAATTCCCTGTCTTAGGTCAGTTAGGATCACCACTTTATTTTAAGAATGTGAAATGTCAGAATAATAGTGGAGAGAATTATTTATTTCAGCTTTTATTTCTTTCATTACATTCCCAGTGGGTCAGAAGATTACATACACTCAATTAAATTGTTTAACTTGGGTCAAACATTTCAGGTAGCCTTCCACAAGCTTCTCACAATAAGTTGGGTGAATTTTGGCCCATTCCTCCTGACAGAGCTGGTGTAACTGAGTCAGGTTTATAGGCCTCCTTGCTCGCATACACCTTTTCAGTTCTGCCCACACATTTTCTATGGAATTCAGGTCAGGGCTTTGTGATGACCACTCCAATACCTTGACTTTGTCCTTAAGCCATTTTGCCACAAGTTTGGAAGTATGCTTGGTCATTGTACATTTGGAAGACCCATTTGGGACCAAGCTTTAACTTCCTGACTAATGTCTTGAGCTGTTGCTTCAATATATCCACATACATTTCCCCCTCATGATGCCATCTATTTTGTGAAGTGCACCAGTCCCTCCTGCAGCAAAGCACCCCCACAACATGATGCTGCCACCCCCGTGCTTCACGGCCTCCCCCTTTTTCCTACAAACATGACGATGGTCTTTATGGCCAAACAGTTTTATTTTTGTTTCACCAAATCAGAGGACATTTCTCCAAAAAGTACAATCTTTATCCCCATGTGCAGTTGCAAACCATAGTCTTGCTTTTTTTATGGCGGTTTTGGAGCAGTGGCTCCTTCCTTGCTTTGTGGCCTTTCAGGTTATGTTGATATAGGACTCCTTTTACTTTGGATATAGATACCTTTGTACCTTTTTCCTCCAGCATCTCCACAAGGTCCTTTGCTGTTGTTCTGGGAGTGATTTGCACTTTTCGCACCAAAGTACGTTCATCTCTAGGAGACAGAACGCATCTCCTTCCTGAGCGGTATGATGGCTGTGTGGTCCCATGGTGTTTATACTTGCGTACTATTGTTTGCACAGATGAACGTGGTACCTTCAGGCGTTTGGAAATTGCTCCCAAGGATGAACCATTCTTGTGGTAGATCTACAATTTTTTTCTGAGGTCTTGTCTATTTTCTTTTGATTTTCCCATGATGTCAAGCAGAGGCACTGAGTTTGAAGGTAGGCCTTGAAATACATCCACAGGTACAACTCCAATTGACTCAAATGATGTCAATTAGACTATCAGAATCTTCTAAAGCCATGACATTTTCAGGAATGTTCCAAGCTGTTTAAAGGCACAGTCAACTTATTGTATGTAAACTTCTGACCCACTGGAATTGTGATACAGTGAAATAATCTGTCTAAACAATTGTTGGAAAAATTACTTATGTCATACACAAAGTAGATGTCCTAGCCGACTTGCCAAAACTATAGTTTGTTAACAAGACATTTGTGGAGTGGTTGAAAAACGGGTTTTAATTATTCAATGTAAGTGTATGTAAACTTCCGACTTCAACTGTATCTCTATAGTAGGCAAAAGTACTCTGGTGAGCCAGACTGGGAATCTTCGTAATCCTATTAATCGTACTCCCTCCTTTGTTATACTGCTGTGGGGAGACCAGTCTAAATCTCTTCGGGTACTCATTGACTCTGGGGCAGATGAGAGTTTTATGAATGCTACTCTAGTTTCTGAATTAGGTATTCCCACTCAACTTCTCTGTTCCCATGGATACTAGAGCACTGGACTGATGCTCCATTGGTAGAGTTACCCACAGCACTGTTCCTGTTAATTGACAGGTTTCAGGAAATCACAGTGAGGCAATACAGCTGCTCCTCATTGAGTCTCCCCATGTTCCAGTTGTTTTGGGATTTTCTTGGTTTAAGAAACACAACCCCATTATTGATTAGACCACAAGTTCAATCCTGGGTTGGAGTCCGTTTTGCCATTCCCATTGCCTCAAAGTAGCACAGACTTCCCCGAGACAGCCTCCTCGGGGCTTGAGTCAAGTCTCGGATTTCTCTACTGTCCCCACAGAGTACCACGACCTCCTGGAGGTTTTCAGCAAGGCACAGGCTACTTCTCTTCCCCGGCTCCAACCTAAGTGTACAGTGCCTTGCGAAAGTATTCGGCCCCCTTGAACTTTGCGACCTTTTGCCACATTTCAGGCTTCAAACATAAAGATATAAAACTGTATTTTTTTGTGAAGAATCAACAACAAGTGGGACACAATCATGAAGTGGAACGACATTTATTGGATATTTCAAACTTTTTTAACAAATCAAAAACTGAAAAATTGGGCGTGCAAAATTATTCAGCCCCTTTACTTTCAGTGCAGCAAACTCTCTCCAGAAGTTCAGTGAGGATCTCTGAATGATCCAATGTTTACCTAAATGACTAATGATGATAAATACAATCCACCTGTGTGTAATCAAGTCTCCGAATAAATGCACCTGCACTGTGATAGTCTCAGAGGTCCGTTAAAAGCGCAGAGAGCATCATGAAGAACAAGGAACACACCAGGCAGGTCCGAGATACTGTTGTGAAGAAGTTTAAAGCCGGATTTGGATACAAAAATATTTCCCAAGCTTTAAACATCCCAAGGAGCACTGTGCAAGCGATAATATTGAAATGGAAGGAGTATCAGACCACTGCAAATCTACCAAGACCTGGCCGTCCCTCTAAACTTTCAGCTCATACAAGAAGACTGATCAGAGATGCAGCCAAGAGGCCCATGATCACTCTGGATGAACTGCAGAGATCTACAGCTGAGGTGGGAGACTCTGTCCATAAGACAACAATCAGTATATTGCACAAATCTGGCCTTTATGGAAGAGTGGCAAGAAGAAAGCCATTTCTTAAAGATATCCATAAAAAGTGTTGTTTAAAGTTTGCCACAAGCCACCTGGGAGACACACCAAACATGTGGAAGAAGGTGCTCTGGTCAGATGAAACCAAAATTGAACTTTTTGGCAACAATGCAAAACGTTATGTTTGGCGTAAAAGCAACACAGCTGAACACACCATCCCCACTGTCAAACATGGTGGTGGCAGCATCATGGTTTGGGCCTGCTTTTCTTCAGCAGGGACAGGGAAGATGGTTAAAATTAAAACAAAAAAATACAGTTTTATATCTTTATGTTTGAAGCCTGAAATGTGGCAAAAGGTCGCAAAGTTCAAGGGGGCCGAATACTTTCGCAAGGCACTGTATGTATACTTCCGACTTCAACTTTATCCTGAGGCCGTATTTATTGTAGCTGGGGATTTTAGCAAAGCAAATTTGAGGAAACCGCTTGCGAAGTTTTACCAACACATTGACCGCAGCACTTGCTACTCAGCTTTTCAAAATGCCTACAAGGCCATCCCCCGCCCTCCCGTCTGAAAATTTGATCATGACTCCATATAGCTCCATATGGACTTTGTTGAGGGTTTTTGTTGAGGGTTTTTTCGGCTGTTCGGGTAACACTACTTTTTTTCTGGAGTCAAGAGGAAGTTCAGAGCCAATGTCTACGCCCCTTCGTCAGTGATTGGTCAACACCAGAGATTCTTCAATAAAATATTTGTTGTCATTCAACGAGAGATGACAAATTTTCATGCACGTTTTTTAAAAGTGTGTGTGTATGTGTGTATATATATATATATATATATATATATATATATATTTTATTTGACCCTCTTTCTCCCCAATTTCGATCTTGTCTCATCGCTGCAACTCCTCAACGGGCTCGGGAGGCGAAGGTGGAGTCATGCGTCCTCTGAAACATGACCCGCCAAACCACACTTCTTAACACCCGCCTGCTTAACCCAGAAGCCAGCCGCACTAATGTATCGGAGGAAACACTGTTCAACTGACGACAGAGGTCAGTCTGCAGGCACCCAGCCTGCCAAAAGGAGTCACTAGAGCGCGATGAGCCAAGTAAAGTCCCCCCCAGCCAAACCCTCCCCTAACCCGGATGACGCTGGGCCAATTGTGTGCCACCCTATGGGACTCCCGATCACGGCCGGTTGTGATACAGCCCAGGATCGAACCTCGGTCTCTAGTGACGCCTCTAGCACTGCCTTAGAACGCTGCGCCACTTGGGAGGCCATGCACATTTTTTTTATTTAAAAATGCTTCATCAAGCATCTAGTTAGATGTAAAATTGCACGACTAAGATCTCTTTGGCAAAAACTTCAACATTTGACAGATTTCTTGAGTCATCTTAGATTAAATCTGACTATATTGAGGCTACTGTACTATTGCCCCTTCTTTCTTGTTTTTCAAGCGAAGGTCTTTTAAGGGAGTATGCGAGCACATACGTTCAGTAGCGAACTTCAGCTAACCGCCAGCCGAACTGAAGCATTCTGACGCCTTAAGCCTGTATAACCTTATTTTCGGCATTTTTTCCAAAACCCATTTCTTCCCCCATACATTTTTCCCATATGGATGGCTGAACGAACCAGAGGTAACTTATTATTGGATTTTAGGACTAGAAGCTCTATGAAGATGGTATATTCTGAATCGGGTGGATGGAGAAAAATCCACACCTTTCTTTGACTATGAAAACGATATATTATGAATCGGGAGAGGAATCCACATCTTTTTTTTTTATAGACATTTCAGATTTTTCTCCATCCACCTGATTCAGAATATACTGTACCACCTTTATAGTCATGGCATGCTTGGTTCAATAGCTATTGACTAGAGAAAGCCGAATATCCAATATAAAACCAATATTACTTCGGCCTGCTTGTTTGGTGAAAGTGTTGCTTCCTTGTCCTAAGACGAGCTATCATGAGTCCCTAATTGTCAACTCCCACAGTTTACGACTGAATTGTAATGGGAGATGGCGGCACCAAAACTCAGCTCATGCTAAGCATTGGATTAATTGGTAAGGCAAGACACCGAATATCATTCCCTTGTTGTAATTATGTTATCCTGCTGGTTGATGCATGCCAAGTGTTCTCCTGTTTGGCTTTGACTGTCACCACATGATATCAATGTGATCAAGTATTTGACTTCCTGTAAATCTTGAACAGTTACATTTAAATATATATTGGTAATATTTGTAATAATGAGTTGTGAAAGTAATATGACATAGTATACTCCCATTCTTCCCCCACACAGAGAAAGACGTGAATGCAGACACCTTGTGGGTGTGGTGCTATCCCTCAGTCAGTGCTGAGCTCCGGGAGGTCCTGCTCAGTAAGTGCTGTCTCACACAGGACAGCCAGGGCCTGAACACCTTTGTGTTCGGCCAGTTCTGCCGTACCTGGTACTACATATCCACTGTAGAGGTACAGGAACCCACCGCCCTAAAGAAGGTACAGTTAGTTTAGAAATTCTCCATTCATTGAAAAAAACTTTAAGGTGTTGAAGGCCTAATGATTATAAGTTCTATTATATTGCTCATATTTCTCTCTCTTTAGGTCACACATTTTTCATTAGTTGTCACAGCAAAGGACTTCAACCCTGAGAAGTATGCAGCATTCAGTCGAGTACTATGCAGGTACAACATACTGCACTAATGCATCCCCAATGCCAAGTGTCTGCTTATTTTATACTTCCCCAAAAATGTATTTCTTCATGTGTATTTTATCATTCAGAATGTACATCAAACATGGGAGCCCAGTGAAAATGGTGGAGGGTTACATTGCAGTCCTCACCAAAGGCATCTGCCAGAGTGATGAGAATGGCTCCTTTCTCATCAAGGACTACGATGTCAGGAAGGCGTACTTAGCAGGCTCAGTGAAAGGTAAGACAGTTATTACAGTATAAGGAAATTATTGTTGATACAAGGTGCTTGACACTGTCAAGATTTCTTAATGGCATGCAAAGAAGCTGATTTCCAGGATTAGGTAGACTATCTTGTGATTACTGTTTCAGATGTGGTGTCCCAGTTTGGGATGGAGACCATCATCCTGTACACAGCCCTTATGCTAAAGAAGAGGATTGTGGTCCATCACCCTCGGATTGAAGCACTGTTGGAGTTCACAAGGTGACTAAGGCAAATGAGAAAATGCAGTCAAGGTTTGAGCTTTGACAATCATAATTGTTACATTACGGTGGGCCAAAAACGATGGTAATTTAGAATATTCAATATACTTCATTGTATATTGGACTTCATCGTCGAAGTGGATAACCATAACATTTTCTGAAAGAACATTATAATTTTGATAGCCTTTAGCCGCACCCTCATTCTACTCCTCCTCTGTTCCGCGGGTGATATGGAGGTAAACCCAGGCCCTGCATGTCCCTAGGCACCCTCATTTGTTGACTTCTGTGATCGAAAAAGCCTTGGTTTCATGCATGTCAACATCAGAAGCCTCCTCCCTAAGTGTGTTTTACTCACTGCTTTAGCACACTCTGCCAACCCTGATGTCCTTGCTGTGTCTGAATCCTGGCTTAGGAAGGCCACCAAAAATTCTGAGATTTCCATACCCAACTATAACATTTTCCGTCAAGATAGAACTGCCAAAGGGGGAGGAGTTTCAGTCTACTGCAGAGATAGCCTGCAAAGTAATGTCATACTTTCCAGGTCCATACCCAAACAGTTCGAACTTCTAATTTTAAAAATTAATCTCTCCAGAAATAAGTCTCTCACTGTTGCTGCCTGCTACCGAGCCCCCTCAGCTCCCAGCTGTGCCCTGGACACCATTTGTGAATTGATCGCCCCCCATCTAGCTTCAGAGTTTGTTCTGTTAGGTGACCTAAACTAGGGATATGCTTAACACCCCGGCAGTCCTACAATCTAAGCTAGATGCCCTCAATCTCACTTAAATCATCAAGGAACCCACCAGGTACAACTCTAAATCTGTAAACAAGGGCTCCCTCATAGACGTTATCCTGACCAACTGGCCCTCCAAATACACCTCCGCTGTCTTCAATCAGGATCTCAGCGATCACTGCCTCATTGCCTGTATCCGCTACGGGTCCGCAGTCAAACGACCACCCCTAATCACTGTCAAACGCTCTCTAAATCACTTCTGCGAACAGGCCTTTCTAATCGACCTGGCCCGGGTATCCTGGAAGGATATTGACCTCATCCCGTCAGTTGAGGATGCCTGGTCATTCTTTAAAAGTAACTTCCTCACCATCTTAGATAAGCATGCTCCGTTCAAAAAATGCAGAACTAAGAAGAGATATAGCCCCTGGTTCACTCCAGACCTGACTGCCCTCTACTAGCACAAAAACATTCTGTGGCGGACTGCAATAGCATCGAATAGTCCCCGCGATATGCAACTGTTCAGGGAAGTCAGGAACCAATTCACGCAAGCTGAAATTTGCATCCTGTAGCTCTAACTCCAAAAAGTTCTGGGACACTGTAAAGTCCATGGAGAACAAGAGCACCTCCTCCCAGCTGCCCACTGCACTGAGGCTAGGTAACACGGTCACCACCGATAAATCCATGATAATCGAAAACTTCAACAAGCATTTCTCAACGGCTGGCCATGCCTTCCTCCATCCCTAAAGCCAACACCTCATTTGGCCGCCTTTCCTTCCAGTTCTCTGCTGCCTGTGACTGGAACAAATTGCAAAAATCGTTGAAGATGGAGACTTTTACCTCCCTCACCAACTTTAAACATCTGCTATCAGATGAGCAGCTGACCGATCGCTGCAGCTGTACATAGTCCATCGGTAAATAGCCCACCCAATTTACCTACCTCATCCCCATACTGTTTTTATTTATTTACTTTTCTGCTCTTTTGCACACCAGTATCTCTACCTGCACATGACCATCTGATAATTTATCACTCCAGTGTTAATCTGCTAAATTGTAATTATTCACCTACCTCCTCATGCCTTTTGCACACAATGTATATAGACTATTTTATTTATTTTTTGTAAAAAAAAATTATACTGTGTTATTGACTTGTTTATTGTTTACTCCATGTGTAACTCTGTGTTGCTGTCTGTTCACACTGCTATGCTTTATCTTGGCCAGGTCGCAGTTGTAAATGAGAACTTGTTCTCAACTAGCCTACCTGGTTAAATAAAGATGAAATAAAAAATAAAATAAAAATTATATTAAATGTATGATTTAATTGTATTCTCCTCCCCCAGAGCTCTTCCAGCTCTGACATGGCACAGGAAAGACTGGTCCATTCTGCACCCTTATGTCCACCTGACTGACAGTGAGCTGGAGAATCTAAGGACATGCACTGGTGAGGATGTCTGGATCATTAGATCCACATTACAACAAACTGATTCAGACTTGGGTGTGTACATTAAACACCAAAGAGAAGAAAATGGACTAAGGGAGGGACTTCCTGGACATGTTCATTTTCTGTTGCAAAATATTTTAAAAATGTTTTCCTTTGCATGTCCTAATGAACACAACCCAGATATTGAACGGATACCCATTGTGTCCCAACAGTCAGTTCTTCACTGACAGACACAGGAAGACTCATGCAATAATTGACTTGCATTGAATTAATTTACATGCATGTTGTTCATAAAGAAATATGTTCCTTGGAGATTTTCAACCCAGTGTTCAGTTTTAGTACCCACCATCTGCATTCACCCATATGCTCACTGTCTCTGCAGGATATGTGGCAGGATTTGTTGACCCACAAGTGAGCAACAGACCGGACTTGTTTGATGTGTATGTAAACCTCCCAGATACTGAGATTACCGTATCCCAGAGTGCCAAAGGTGGGTGTCACAATTAGTATATTCTTCCTATGAGTGTAGAAGACAAAGTGAAGAATGATGTTTACATTTAAAAAAAAAAACTGAGTTACCTCATTATTCTCATTATTCCAATGCAAGCATCCACCATTTCTTAAACACTATAACGTCATTACCACACTACCAGAGGCCATGGCTATGGGAAAGTTGCACAAAGACATTGGCCTCGTCATTGTCCAGTCTGCAGAGGATGCTGATAAAACAGATGGGCAGGTTATCAAGGTGAGTTGAAAGCATACATGACATCCTTTCCATTTGTCCATCTGTGCTCAGAGATAATGTTTGGGATGTCTATTCAAAGACTTAGCATTTTATACAATTTGAGATTATACATGTAATGAGGTGTTATAGAAATTTAATACATAAGTATTTAGCACAATCGATAAAAATAAAAAAAGCTGTCTGTTTGCTATGATGACTGAAATTCAACCTGTTTCCAGGACATTTCCATAAAGACGAGGGAGATCCTTGCTAACCTGGCGTCCTTAGCTGAGGACTGTGAGAACTCTAAAATCACCCTGGAGACCTTAAAGCAGCGTCACTTCCCGCCTGCTACCGAAAACTTCTTGTTCCACTTGGCAGCTGCTGAGCAGCTTCTCAAGATATGACCCTTGACCTCCTACATCATCTGGTGTGAGGTCACTCTGAATATTAGCATGGGTATTCATCTATGTAATTATACATACAGTGCATTCGGAAAGGATTCAGACTCCTTGACTTTTTCCACATTTTGTTACATTACAGCCTTATTCTAAAATGTATCAAATAGTTTATGTATATATAAAAAAAAACTGATATCACATTTACATAAGTATTCTGACCCTTTACTCAGTACTTTAGCAGCGATTACAGCCTTGCGTCTTCTTGGGTATGACGCTACAAGCTTGGCACCTGTATTTGGGGAGTTTCTCCCATTCTTCTCTGCAGATACTCTCAAGCTCTGTCAGGTTGGATGGGGAGTGTCACTGCACAGATATTTTCAGGTCTCTCCAGAGATGTTCAATCGGGTTCAAGACCGGGCTCTGACTGGGCCACTCCAGGAAATTCAGAGACTTGTCCCGAAGCCACTTCTGCATTGGCTTGGCTGTGTGCTTAGGGTCATTGTCCTGTTGAAAGGTGAACTTTCACCCTAGTCTGAGGTCCTGCGCGCTCTGGATCAGGTTTTCATCAAGGATCTCTCTGTACTTTTCTCCGTTCATCTTTCCCTTGATCCTGACTTGTCTCACCGTCCCTGCCTCAGAAAAACATCGCCACAGCATGATACTGCCACCACCATGCTTCACCGTAGGGATGGTACCAGGTTTCCTCCAGACGCAACGCTTTGCATTCAGGCGAAAGAGTTCAATCTTGGTTTCATCAGACCAGAGAATCTTGTTTTTCATGGCTTGAGAGACTGTAGGTGCCTTTTGGGAAACTCCAAGTAGGCTGTCATGTGCCTTTTACTCAGGTGGCTTCCATCTGGCGACTCTACCATAAAGGTTGGTGGAGTGCTGAAGAGCTGGTGGTCCTTCTGGAAGGTTCTCCCATCTCCACTCTGGAGCTCCCTGAGTGACCATCGGGTTCTTGGTCATCTCCCTGACCAATGCCCTTCTCCCCTGATTGCTCAGTTTGGCCGGGCGGACAGCACTAGGAAGAGTCTTGATGGTTCCAAACGTCTTCCCTTTAAGAATGATTGAGGCCACTGTGATCTTGGGGACCTTCAATTCTGCAGACATTCTTTGGTACCCTTCCCCCAGATCTGTGCCTCAACAAAATTCGGTCTTGGGGGCTCTATGGACAATTCTTTTGACCTCATGCCTTGGTTTATTCTCTGACATGCACTGTCAAATGTGGTACCTTATAGACAGGTGTGTGCCTTACCAAATCATGTCCAATCAATTGAATTTACCACAGATGGACTCCAATCAATTTGTAGAAACATCTCAAGGATGATCAATGGAAACAACAGGATGCACTTGAGCTCAATGCCGAGTCTCATAGCAAAGGGTCTGAATACTTATTTACACAAGGTATTTCTGCTTTTTATTACATATACATTTGCAAACATTTAAAAAAATATATGTTTTGGCTTTGTCTTTATGGGGTATTGTGTGTAGACTGAGGAACATTTAACAATTTTTAGAATAAGGCTGTAACATAAAACACGGAAAAAGTCAAGGGGTCTGAATACTTTCCAATTGCACTATGTTGCAGTAAGAAAGAACCGTGCACTTGCATTCAACGTTTTGATTTGTGGGGACAACAGTAGCCAAAATGCAAAAATGTACTTTTATACGTCACAACTAGTATAATGTGCTGTAGCTACCTGCTATAGCTGTTTGATGTCAATTTCATCAAATTCAGTTGTTGTATGGCAGCTTAGTTTGATGCGTGGCCAAGTTTCATACATTTTGTCCACATATTGATGCATATTGTGGAAGTTGAAACCACAGTGGCATTTTAATGGTTAAGGTGAATGGGAAACACTCAGGTGTAATGTATCACACACCATTGCATTCCTGACTCTTAACAATACTAAAAGTCTGAAAAAATTATTGATAAACATTTTCTTTATTGTAAAGTATTGTCTTCACAATAATACAATGACACATACCTAAAATATTGGTGCTATGGGCAATATGTGAAATAGGGCTAATCCATTGAACACTGACGAGGTACGTGTTTGGTTGTAGTTACTTTGTCTTACTGTTATATGAACAATTGAGAACATGGTTGTCTTGTTCCCCAGGTGCAGAATGTATTGGCTGGGAATATAAGCACTGCTGTGTCTTAAACGGTCTAATAAATCACGTAGCCCTAGCATTACATAGTTCAGGAATCCAATAGTTTATTTTAAGACTTGAGGTCTCAAGAAACATGATTTATCCTCTTAGATTTCAGAATTAAAATAAGAGATGCATGGCAAATGAGATATATGCAGTTTGTAATTTTAAAATCATTTATCTTAACGTGTTGTCGATTCTTATTAATTAATAAAGTGCCAAAATGGAACTAATATCTTTGGGTAATGCAATATAAGGAATCTCTCATGTTTGGGTGTTGCTCAGATGAGAGGGAGAACAGATATCATTTTTCTAACCTTGTGTCCTCAGTTTGATAAGCAGGAGACCAATTGCAAAGGGTGGAGGCATAACGGATATGTGTCCTCCCTGGAAAGCTGTCCGCTATTGTTAGTTACTGGAGCAATTTCTTTGGTTTTGTATATGACCATTATGTCAAATGATGTTGCATACCTATTTGTTACTGTAATATGACATTGATATTTTGAAAACAATGTAATTTATTGTTTCACTTCTTGGGCAATTCTGCCCTTGTTCTCAAAGGCTCATCTTTGTGCCTGAATAGATTCAATGAGACACTAACGTTGCATGCACTACGCATGTCCTCATCTAGGTGTTAGGAGATTCAACTAATCTATTTGAAATTTCTGGAATATCCTATTTGTTCTAAAAATACATGTAAGTAAGTATCTGTGCTGTCAACAAAATCCACACTTTAAAAAATGAAAATGTACATGTCAATTTAACTAAAATAATGGAGTAATATGATTTGCTTTTGTAAGATCAAACTTGTAAACCAAATCACTAAACTTGAAAGGTGAACAGCTGTACGAGGAAGTGCATTGTTAATTTACATCCACTTACAAGTTGCAGCTATTAAATTCAACTGGATCGAAACATGGACTCTGTCCTTTATCAATTTAATTCATTATGACTGAATTCATCATCCTAGTGTATGAAGCAACACTGCATCCCGTGGCCGTAAAGGTTACTTCTCGTGCTGCCCAGTCAGTGAAGTCACACGGATTTGGTCCTCCTGCTCCCATACTGCAGTCTGCAGAGCTTGTTTGCTGGTGCCTCAGAGGCCCCTGTGGTAGAATAGTTCACCACTTACCGCTGCAGTCTCTAATTCTTTTTCCAGCTTTTCCTTTTTGATCTGTAAAGCAGAGAGAATAAAATGTTGAGTTGCAGTATGTTTGGGTTTTGGAAAGCGCACAGTAAATACAGTATTAACGTAAGTCCTACCGTTCCAAGCTGTGGATAGAGACTGAAGGACACTGGGATCATCAGGCCCAGGACGATCGCAGTGCTAATGTGACGTATAGGAGCCACCAGCAGGGGGCTCCTTTGCAGAAACCTTGCCCTGAAATGACAGAAAAAAGATGGGGTCAATTTGTTCATAGCTTTAGGTAAAGAAATCTTCATAATTTTTCTGATTTCAAGCTGAATGTTTGCTGGATTAAAGCACATATTGTATTAGTCATATCAAAGGCAATATTAGCAAAGCTGTGTCACCAACTATTTATAAAACAGATTAGCTAACCTTATATACTCAAAGACTTGAATAGGTCATAATGCAAATGCATAATGGAAATGCAGCCCCAGCACAAGACGAGTGACTTACTTTTGCAAGAGGAAAATAAGAAGATTAGGAACAGCAGCTGTAGTGCCTAACAGAGCAGCCCTGGAGAGAGCAGTCTCCCTCACAGCCTAACCAGGAAACATGGCAGCGATCATTATATTAAAAAAAGAGCCTGCTGATGCCTTTTTATTTTACTTCAAACTTTTTCCCGCTCACCTTTGCTCCAGCTGCCTGAGAGATTCCAACAGAATTCCCATTGGAATCAAACACCTGGATTCCATTCTCAGACTCCTCACTTCTGACAATGACCACATTGAAATAGGCCAGGGAGGCTATGGGATAAAGCACAGAACTGAGAAAAGGAACACCACCCTATCCATAATGTGGATAAGGGCTTCAGAAACAAACACCCTTTGATCAATAAATCTATCAACAAGGACTTTGTTCATAAGACACAGAGTTACACTGGGGCACTGATTCCGGATAGAAATGGTAACAACGTTCATCTAAAATTGGGATTGTGATCATTCTTTGTAACAGTACCCTGATGTCCCAGATTTTTTTTAAATTTCACCTTTATTTAACCAGGTAGGCCAGTTGAGAACAAGTTCTCATTTACAACTGACCTGGGCAAGATAAAGCAAAGCAGTGTGACACATGGAATAAACAAACATACAGTCAATAACAATAGAAAAGTCTATATACAGTGTGTGCAAATGAGGTAAGGGAATAAATAGGCCATAGTGGCAAAATAATGACAGTTTAGCAATTAAACACCAGAGTGATAGATGTGCAGAAGATGAATGTGCAAGTAGAGATACTGGGGTGCATAGGAGCAAAGAAATAAATAACATAATGGGGATGAGGTAGTTGGATGAGCTATGTACAGGGGCAGTGATCTGTGAGCTGCTCTGACAGCTGGTGCTTAAAGTTAGAGGGGGAGATATGGGTCTCCAGCTTCAGTGATTTTTGCAATTCGTTCCAGTCGTTGGCAGCAGAGAACTGGAAGGAAAGGCAGCCAAAAGGAGCAATAGGCTTTGGGGGTGACCAGTGAAATATACCTGCTGGGGCACGTGCTACATGTAGGTGCTGCTATGGTGACCAGTGAGCTGAGATAAGGCGGTGCTTTACCTAGCAAAGACTTGTAGATGACCCGGAGCCAGTGGGTTTGGCAACGAACATGAAGCGAAGGCCAGCCAACGAGAGCATATAGGTCGCAGTGATGGGTAGTATATGGGGCTTTGGTGACAAAACGGCTGGCACTGTGAGTGTTGGAGGCTATTTTTGTAAATGACATCGCCAAAGTCAGGGATCGGTAGGATAGTCAGTTTTATGAGTGAAGGATGCTTTGTTGCGAAATAGGAAGCCGATTCTAGATTGAATTTTGGATTGGAGATTCTTAATGTGTGTATGGAAGGAGAGTTCACAATCTGACCAGACACCTAGGTATTTGTAGTTGTCCACAAATTCTAAGTCAGAACCGTCCAGAGTAGTGATGCTGGACGGGGCGGGCAGCGATCGGTTGAAGAGCATGCATTTAGTTTAACTTGCATTTAAGAGCAGTTGGAGGCCACGGAAGCTCATTGAAGCTCGTCTGGAGGTTAGTTAACACAGTATCCAAAGAAGGGCCAAAAGTATACAGAATGGTGTCGTCTGCGTAGAGGTGGATCAGAGAATCACCAGCAGCAAGAGCGACATCATTGATGTATACAGAGAAGAGAGTCAGCCCGAAAATTGAATCCTGTGGCACCCCATAGAGACTGACAGAGGTCCCTCCGATTTGACCCACTGAACTCTGCCTGAGAAGTAGTTGGTGAAACAGGCGAGGCAGTCATTTGAGAAACCATTGAGAAACAAAGGCTGTTGAGTCTGCCGATAAGAATGTGGTGATTGACAGAGTTGAAAAGCTTGGCCAGGTCGATGAATACGGCTGCACAGTATTGTCTCGTATCGATGGCGGTTATGATATCGTTTAGGACCTTGAGCGTGGCTAAGGTGCACTCAGATCACTTACTTTCAGTGCACTTTTCAAATGAGAAATAGTTTTTCAAATCCTTAGCACTTACCTGAGAGGGGTATTGGTAATACGGACCTAAAAAACATCTGGACAGCTGGGCTGCTCATGCTAAGTCGCTGTATGACTATTTGAGGAATTGCCTGAAACACAGGTAAAGTCAAACCTGGTGTCATCTTGATGATCAAACATGCTCTGACAGCCATCATCTTTTTAAAATTTAACTAGGCAAGTCAGTTAAGAACAAATTATTATTTACAATGACAGCCTAGGAACAGTGGGTTAACTGCCTTGTTCAGGGGAAGAACGACAGATTTTCACCTTGTCAACTCAGGTATTCGATCTAGCAACCTTTCGGTTACTGGCCCAACGCTCTAGCCACTAGGCTACCTGCCGCCCCAATCTACAAGTATGTCATTAACCAAATACATAACATTTTTCCCCATTAGTGATACTCACCCCTGCACATGTTGCATATGCAACTGATCCGACAATCAACAGACCCTGCTTCAAAGAGGTCTTAATGCCCTGATGGAGAAAAGACATGATACGAATATAAAAAGAAAAAGTAGATAACAGATCACAGTGTGGGATGACATAATTGGGCAAAAATAAGGTAATTTCTTTACTATTTACCTTGTCAGAAGATGCGTTTCTGTTTGCATGATTGAATCCAGCGCTGTAACTCTGAAGCAAAAACTACAGAAATATTTTTCTTAGTGAACAATATTGAGTACCAGGCAGTAGCGGTCAGTGACGTTTAAGATGAGGGAGGACAATTTTTTTTATGAGCATGGCCTTTTTCTATTACAGCATATTGAATGACTGTCAATCATATTCCATTTACCCAGTTCAACATAACGTTGATAGGTTTAGGCTACTACTCATACCTATCATGAGCTTGCAACAACCTAGCCTATGAATGAAAGTTTACAACGTAGGTGCACAGGTTGAGAGAAACATTTGAATAATCAAGGTGACAGACAGTGACACATTCAAAACTGCCTTGCACACTCTTGCCTGCATCTAGCTGATCTAGGGTGTAATCATTAGTCCAACAGTTGCAAACCAGTTTCTATCAGACAAATTCAGACAAATTACGTTTTGCTCCGTTTGCTTCCATTTAAGAAACATTTTTCAAAAGAATCAGCAGTCATCTAACAGACTCCCATCCAGAGCGACCCACAGAAGCAACCAAGGTCAACATCCTGGTCAAGGGCACGTTGACAGATCTCCCACAAGGTCAAAAAACGGGGACCCGAACCAGCGACCCATCAGCCACCGCCACAAGTTTCCGACCGCCAGGCCACCAGCCCTCTAAGACCACCCCCCACAGTTCCCCAAGAGCTGCCCCTCAACCATCCGAGAATGAGAGTGTGTGTATGTGTATAAATACTTTTACTAAGACTGGCCTGGTCTCTCCAAATTTCCCAACAGTACTATTTCTAGGGTCAATTTTAGATCAATCAACCATTCCTGAACCTGAAACCAGAAACAGGCTGAGGGCAATACCAAAACAAATGGTCTATTGATTCTGTATCCTCACAACAAAATCTGCAGTGCTGCGATGATTGTACGCCCCAAATATTCAACATTTTGTTGGTGGCAAGAATTCTGTACAATAATTTTAGATGCCAAGCAAGAAGTCTTGAATCTTGCAGCTGTTCAACTATTGTCTTTCTCTCTTTGAGTCAACTACTCACCACATTTTATGCACTACAGTGCCAGCTAGCTGTAGCTTTCAGTACTACATTCATTCTCTGTTCCTTTGATTGTGGACAAAATGTAAGTTCATGCTGCAAGAGCACTGATAGATTGGAGGACGTCCTCCGGAACTTGTCATAATTACTGTGTAAGTCTATGAAAGGGGGTAAGAACCATAAGCCTCCTAGGTTTTGTTTTGAAGTCAATATACCCAGAGTGCTGTTAAGTCAACTGTAGACTTTCATTGCAAAACAGTGTTTCAATAAATTATTTCAGTGAAGAGGATGGTCCTCCCCTTCCTCCTCTGAGGAGCCTCCACTGGTACTTGGTTATGATTATATCAGTTGATGTGATCATCTACAAGTCCCTTACCTGCCAGAATAGAGCCGGTTTGACTCCACTGTGTGGCAAAAAGCTGGCAACAACCTGAAGGAAAATGAAAAGTATGTTAATCAACCACTACAGTGTGGTGAATATGAGATATCAATTCATTTGAAATAACCATGAAATTGAAATACACCAGCTGCAATTGCTATGGGAGTTTTAGGGTGATTAAAATGTTTTGTACTAACAATTTAGAGTAAAAAGTGATACACCATGAAATAAAATGTAAAACACTTACCAAAGGGGCTGATATTGGTAAAAATGCTAAAAAATAAATTAAATGAAAAATGCCGTTAAAAGATATCATGATTTTGTTGCCCTTATTTTCTGTAAAAAGCTAGTCTCTCGACCAGGGCTCTCCAACCCTGTTCCTGGAGAAGTACCATCCTGTAGGTTCACTCCAACCCTAATCTAGCACAGCTGATTCTAATAATTAGCTGGTGGATAAGATGAACCAGGTTAGTTCCAACTGGGGTTGGAGAAAAAAAACCTACAAGAGAGTAGCTCTCCAGGAACCGGGCTGGAGACCCTGCTCTAGACAGCCTCCCACAATGTTACCCATGTTTGTTGCCCTAGTCTGGGATTTCTAAGACTGGCTTGACTAATGTAACAAAGCACAGAGAAAAGAACTAGGCTACGATCAGACATTTCACTTGATTAATTAGACAGTACCTTGAGGACGGAAAACAGCTGGAAGTATAGCACCAGTACCAGCATGAACAGAAGACTGCAGGAACAGAGATATCAAAACTTTGGAAGATATCAAAATAAATGCCATAACCAAGCCATAATGTACACTACCGTTCAAAAGTTTGGGGTCACGTAGAAATGTCCTTGTTTGAAAGAAAAGCAATTTTTTTGTCCATTAAAATAACATCAAATTGATCAGAAATACAGTGTAGACATTGTCAATGTTGTAAATGACTATTGTAACTGGAAACAGCAGATTTTTAATGGAATATCTACATAGGCGTACAGAGGCCCATTATCAGCAACCAAGACTCCTGTGTTCCAATGGCATGTTGTGTTAGCTAATCCAAGTTTATAATTTTAAAAGGCTAATTGATCATTAGAAAACCCTTCTACAATTATGTTAGCATTGCTGAAAACTGTTGTTCTGATTAAAGAAGCAATACAACTGGCCTTTAGACAAGTTGAGTATCTGGAGCATCAGCATTTGTGAGCTCGATTACAGGCTCAAATTAGCCAGAAACAGTTTTTTTCTGAAACTCGTCAGTCTATTCTTGTTCTGAGAAATGAAGGCTATTCCATGTGAGAAATTGCCAAGAAACAGAAGATCTGGTACAACGCTGTGTACTACTTCCTTCACAGAACAGCGCAAACTGTCTCTAACCAGAATAGAAAGAGGAGTGGGAGGCCCGGGTGCACAACTGAGCAAGAGGACAAGTACATTAGAGTGTCTAGTTTGAGAAACAGACGCCTCACAAGTCCTCAATTGGCAGCTTCATTAAATAGTACCCGCAAAACACCAGTCTCAACGTCAATAGTGAAGAAGCGACTCTGGAATGCTGGCATTCTAGGCAGAGTTGCAAAGATAAAGCATTATCTCAGACTGGCCAATAAAAATAAAAGATTAAGATGGGCAAAAGAACAGACACTGGACAGAGGAACTCTGCCTAGAAGGCCAGCATCCCGGAATCGGATCTTCACTGTGGACGTTGAGACGGGTGTTTTGCGGGTACTATTTAATGAAGCTGCCAGTTGAGGACTTGTGAGGCGTCTGTTTCTCAAACTAGACACTAATGTACTTGTCCTCTTCCTCAGTTGAGCACCGGGGCCTCCCACTCTTTCTATTCTGGTTAGAAACAGTTTGCACTGTTCTGTGAAGGGAGTAGTACACAGCGTTGTACGATATCTTCAGTTTCTTGGCGATTTCGCGCATGGAATAGCCTTCATTTCTCAGAACAAGCATAGACTGATGAGTTTCATAAGAAAATTATTTGTTTCTGGCCACTTTGAGCCTGTAATCGAACCCACAAATGCTGATGCTCCAGATACTCAAATTAATCAGAACAACAGTTTTCAGCTATGCTAACATAATTGCAAAAGTGTTTTCTAATGATCAATTAGTCTTTTAAAATAATAAACTTGGATTAGCTAACACAACGTGCCATTGGAACAGGAGTGATGGTTGCTGATAATGGGCCTCTGTCGACCAATGTAGATATTCCAGTATTATTATTTTATTTTTTTCCAGCTACAATAGTCATTTACAACAATGTCTACACTGTGTGTCTGATCAATTTGATGTTATTTTAAATGGACAAAAAAAGATTTTCAAAAACAAGGACATTTCAAATGTGACCCCAAACCTTTGAACGGTAGTGTATAATGTTAGAATTTTTCAATTCGCTCTGATGATATCAGACAGTTTGTTTCTGTACAAGCCAGATTTAGTACAGGTTGTAGACTTAGCTGGTTGTAGTATCTCACTTACAAGAGAAAGTGCCCATGCTGCATCTCCAGCCTAGAGGAAACAGAACTTGATTTAAAATGTGTCAAATTAAAACATTTGCCATGATGATAGAAAAACTTACCGTGTGAGCAATTTTAGCCTACCTTTTCATCTTGCACCATTCTCTCCACACTTCCAATGAGTGAGTGGGCATTTTCTATTTCAGCCTGAGAAAAAGAAAAACCTCATTTTAATATACATTTTTCACCTTTGTGAGCTACAATTCATGATGCTTGAAATTCTCTGTGCAGCAAGAACACATAGCAAAAGAGATCTGTGACATAGCCCCAAATGTGACTCAGTGGGGCCTCCTGTGTGAGTGAACTGTTCACAGTCTACTCTAGTGATTTTCAACCTTCTTTTAACTGTGGCACAACTTGATGTGATAAAAACTTTTCTGATCCATACATTTTCAGTGACAAACATTTTTCATAGATTAAATAGAGTTTATTTAAACTATTTTCATAGTTCCTTTACTCATGGTTAATTTGTGTGTACCCCTTTGAACTTCGGTAAAATAGGTCTCACTTTTGAACGGAAAGGTCTAGCAACGAGCGGTTTTCTGCATTGTAAAGGTGCAACCACAGACAACGCCATGCTCTGTTTGTTAGTAAGACACCGTGGTACTGCAACCTGGTCTCAAAGCATTTTGTATTATTCTGTAAATTAATCTGAGGCACTCCATTTATGTTACATTCCGTGTGGTATGTATGAATCGTTACAAATGATAATTCATTTATATGTAATGAATTTGCAAAAAAGTATGATATGTTACGAATTCTAGATAGGTTGCTAAAGTTAGCTAGGCTAGGGGTTAAGAGTTAGGATTAAGTTTAAGAGTTAGGTTAAAGGGTTAAGATTAGGGGAACGGCTAGCTAAAAGGGTTAAGGTTAGGGTTATCTAACATGCTAAGTAGTTGAAAAGTTAGTAATTAGCTAAAATGTTCTGTGATGAGATTTGAACTTGCAACCTTTGAGATGCTAGACGTTTGCGTTATACCCCTTTCATTTTTGCCTTTAGTAACCATCCGTCTTATGTAACCATACCAAATGTAACACACCATACTAAATATAATGTCCTGGATTTATATACATAATAATACGAAATGCTCTGAGACCAGGTTCGTTACTGCAAAGCCGCAGACCTTCGCTAATGGTTCTCACAGGCAAAGTAAAATTATACAAATCATTTTGCTTGTGATGTGCGCCCCTCAAATGATACAACTGTAACAGCTCCTGCGCACTGGACTTGAAACAAAGATGCAGATGTAACCATGTGTGCCATTCAATGAATTATCTGAGCGCCACTGGTGCGCCCAAGTCAAAAACCGACATTCATGCCACTGGTCACGTTTGTAAGTGAGTGTTTAAAAAAAAAAAAATCAAGATTAGGAAAGGTTTCGCAGCACACCTGATAGTTCCTCAAGGCACACCAGTGTGCCGCAGCACACCGGTTGAAAACCACTGGTCTACTCTACAGCCTTAAATACAATTTATGCTTGCTCTGGCAATGCAATCCGGAGGCTCCGTAAGGAGGGTTAACACAATTGCAGAGCCTCCAGAGGCAAAATCAAACTCTGTACCGCATTGCTGTGTGCCTCCCAAATTTTGTAACAATGTGGAGGGCTCCGTATACCTCTGCATTCACATGGTTGGTTGACGGTAGGTGGGGACGTTAGGTCCTGTATAAACAAACTCACTTCCTTTACAACAGCTCTGCAAAGTGCAAGAAAGCAGGAATTCTCTGACTTCTACGGAGGCCGCATAGCAAAAAATGCTGTACAGCAAGGATTGCGATGCGGCCACCGAAGAAGTCAGAGCATCCATACTTCTTGCGCTTCCTGGAGCAGAGCTGTTGCCAAGGAAAGGAGTTTATTTATACAGGACCTCCTGCTCCCACCTACCATCAACCAGTCATGAAAATGCGGAGCTATACGGAACCCTCTCCGTTGTTACAAAATTTGGGAGGTGTGCGTCTATGCAGTTCGGAGCTCGAGGCTACGCAATTGCATCTCACACCCTCCGTACGGAGCCACGGGATTGGGAGCCAAGGTTAAGTTGACTTTTAGCAAAGTGGACCTTTGCGGGACAGTCAATGTTTTAACGCCTGCAAGTTCAAGTCTAGCCAAATAATGCACTAAAGGAGCCTAACGTTAATCCTTATAGTCCAAGGACCTTACATGTTCTGTTTAAAACTTCTCAGGGTTAGCCCCCTTTTTTCAATTTTCAGGACCTGAAGGATATGCATATTCTTGGTAGCATTTGAAAGGAAATACTGAAGTTCGTAGAAATATGAATTGAATGTAGGAGAATATAACAATAGATCTGGTAGAAGAAAATACAAAGAAAAAAAAGGTTTTTTTTTGTTGTATTTTCTTTCTACCACCATCTTTGAAATGCAACAGAAAGGTCCCAAATCTAGCCATCACTCTGGTTGTAATTCCGATGGTGTCCACAAGAGGGCAGCAGTGTATGTTTCAGACTGATAACTTGAAGTATGAGCGAGCTACGTGACATTTAGTATGAAGTCACCCAGGTACATTTGGGAAAATTGTGAAGGACACATTTAAATTACATTTTTCTACAAGAATATCGTAAAATCTGTATACTTGGACTTTGATTTAGCTTTTCCCGTATTAGGAGCCATATTGTAAGTTCAACATTTGCAAAACACCCAGTTTTCATAACTCTCCATATTCTTGCAATTTTTGACCAAAAGGAAAAGACTTGCTGTCGCACAAGGTTAGCAGCCAAATGTTGTGACAGATACGGGGTTTCACAGCTCATTGGCTATTTAGCTAGCTTTGTTTGACCCCGATTGGTGCTTATTTGACAAAGTTAGTCAATCAAGTGAAGACCGCCCGTGTCATCGGTCAAATATGGTGTCATAAAGGATATACTACACCCCTAATGATACAGTGAAGTCTGGTTACGTTCTAGGATCTCTAATAAAATAAACGTGATTTGACTGGATGAAACAACGTTTAGGGTTAGATTCACAGATTCCTTTCTTTGCAAATTGAACAAGTGGAAATACAAAATTGATCGTGCATGCTATATGGACCTTTTTAGGATATGATAAAGGATTTTATCTAACAAAACAACACTTCATGTTATCTCTGGGACCCTTTGGATGATGCATTCTGAAATCTTGTTCTGATTTAAGTACACATTTCACCTTCAGAGGTGCATTTATCAAACCTATTGCGGTGGGGGGAAAAAAGTGTTTTGTTGTTATGAGCTCTCCTCAGACAATAGCATGCCATTTTTTTCACAGTAATAGTTACTGTAAATTGGACAGTGCAGTTATATTAACAACATTTGTTGTTTCTCTAAAATCTGCGATCGTGACACACGGCGCTGCAGTATTTACAACTGCCCCGTTGACGGGACGCCTAGCCCTAATTAAAGGTGAATTGGCTCTGGAAGCCAAAACAGCCAAATACTCCATCTCAAATCAAATCTTATTGGTCACATACACATTTAGCAGATGTTATTGCGGGTGTAGCAAAATGTTTGTGTTTCTAGCTCCAACAGTGCATTAATATCTAACAAGTAATATCTATTAATTTCCCAACAATACACACAAATCTAAAGTAAAGGAATATATACAATACTTGGACGAGCAATGTCGGAACGGCATAGACTAAAATACAGTATATACACACATATGAGATGAGTAATGCAAAATATGTAAACATTATTAAAGCGACTAGTGTTCCACTATTAAAGTGGCCAGTGATTTCAAGTCTATGTATATGGGGCAGCTGACTCTAAGGTGCTAGCTAGTGATGGCTATTTAACAGTCTGATGGCCTTGAGATAGAAGCTGTTTTTCAGTCTTGGTCCCAGCTTTGATGCACCTGTACTGATCTCACCTTCTGGATGATAGCGGAGTGAACAGGCAGTGGCTTGGGTGGTTGTTGCCCTTGATCTTTTTGGCCTTCCTGTGATATAGGGTGCTGTAGGTGTCCTGGAGAACAGGTAGTTTGCCCCCAGTGATGCGTTGGGCAGACCGCACCACCCTCTGGAGAGCCTTGCGGTTGCAGGCGGTGCAGTTGCCATACCAGGCTGTGATACAGCATGACAGGATGCTCTCAATTGTGCATCTTTAAAAGTTTGAGGGTTTTAGGTGCCAAGGCAAATTTTTTCAGCCTCCTGAGGTTGAAGAGGTGCTGTTGCACCTTCTTCACCAGACTGTCTGTGTGGGTGGATCATTTCAGTTTGTCAGTGATGTGTACACCGAGGAACTTGAAGCTTCCCACCTTCTCCACTGCGGTTCCGTCGATATGGATAGGGGGGGGGTGCACCCTCTGCTGTTTCCTGAAGTCCACGATCAGCTCCTTTGTTTTGTTGACATTGAGTGAGAGGTTATATTCCTGGCACCACTCTCACCAGGGCCCTCACCTCCTCCCTGTAGGCTGTCTCGTCATTGTTGGTAATCAGGCCTACTACTGTTGCATCGTCCGCAAACTTGATTGACTTGGAGGTAGTGCGTGGCCACGCAGTCATGGGTGAAGAGGGAGTACAGGAGGGGGCTGAGCACACACCCTTGTGGGGTTCCCATGTTGAGGATCAGCGAAGTGGAGGTTTCCTACCTTCACCACCTGGGGGCGGCACATCAGAAAGTCCAGGACCCAGTTGCACAGGGCGGGGTTCAGACCCAGGGCCCCGAGCTTAATGATGAACTTGGAGGGTACTATGGGGTGTAATGCTGAGCTATAGCCAATGAACAGCATTCTTACATAAGTATTCCTCTTGTCCAGATGGGATAAGACAGTGTGCAGTACAATGGCGATTGCATCGTCTGTGGATCTATTGGGCGGTAAGCAAATTAAAGTGTGTCTAGGGTGTCAGGTAAGGTAGATGTGATATCTGTTCCTTGATTAGACTCAAAGCCTTTCATGACGACAGAAGTGAGCGCTACGTGGCGATAGTCATTCAGTTCAGTTACCTTTGCTTTCTTGGGTACAGGAACAATGGTAGACATCTTGAAGCATGTGAGGACAGCAGACTGCGATAGGGATTGATTGAATATGTCCTTAAACACTCCAGCCAGCTGGTCTGCGTATGCTCTGAAGAAGTGGCTAGGGATGCCATCTGGGCCGGCAGCCTTGCAAGGGTTAACACGCTTAAATGTCTTACTCACGTTGGCCACGGAGGAGAGCCTACAGGCCTTGATAGCTGGCCGCGTCAGTGGCACGGTTATCCTCAAAGCTGGCGAAAAATGTGTTTAGCTTATCCGGAAGCAAGACATCGGAGTCCGCGAAGTGGCTGGTTTTCCATGTATAGTCTGATTGTCTGTAGACTATGCCGCATACATCTCATTCCTGAGCCGTTGAATTGCGACTCCACTTTGTCTAAGGAACTGACGTTTTGCAGGTTTGATTGCCTTACGGAGGGAATAACTACACTGTTTGTATTCGGCCATATTTCCAGCCACCTTGCCATGTTTAAAATACGATGGTTCGTGCTTTCAGTTGTGTGTGTGAATGATTCCATCTTTCCATGGTTTCTGGTAGAGGTCGACCGATTATGATTTTTCAACGGCGATATCGATTATTGGAGGACCAAAAAAGCTGATACCGATTAATCTGACCATTTTTATTTATATACAGTGGGGCAAAAAAGTATTTAGTCAGCCACCAATTGTGCAAGTTCTCCAACTTAAAAAGATGAGAGAGGCCTGTAATTTACATCATAGGTACACTTCAACTATGACAGAAAAATTTGAAGAAAAAAAATCCAGAAAATCACATTGTAGGATTTTTTATGAATTTATTTGCAAATTATGGTGGAAAATAAGTATTTGGTCACCTACAAACAAGCAAGATGTCTGGCTCTCACAGACCTGTAACTTCTTTAAGAGGCTCCTCTGTCCTCCACTTGTTACCTGTATTAATGGCACCTGTTTAAACTTGTTATCAGTATAAAAGACACCTGTCCACAACCTCAAACAGTCACACTCCAAACTCCACTATGGCCAAGACCAAAGAGCTGTCAAAGGACACCAGAAACAAAATTGTAGACCTGCACCAGGCTGGGAAGACTGAATCTGCAATAGGTAAGCACTGTGGGAGCAATTATTAGTAAATAATAATTGCTCCCACAGTTGATTTCTTCAAACCCAAGCTGGATTTTCTTTTCTCATTTTGTCTGTCATAGTTGAAGTGTACCTATGATGAAAATTACAGGCCTCTCATCTTTTTAAGTGGGAGAACTTGCACAATTGGTGGCTGACTAAATACTTTTTTGCCCCACTGTATATATGACAATTACAACAACTGAATGAACACTTATTTTAACTTAATAGAATATATATATATATATATATATAACATAAATACAATTAATTTAGTCTCAAATAAGTAATGAAACATGTTCAATTTGGTTTAAATAATGCAAAAACAGTGTTGGAGAAGTAAAGTGCAATATGTGCCATGTAAAAAAGCTAACGTTTAAGTTCCTTGCTCAGAACATATCAAAGCTGGTGGTTCCTTTTAACATGAGTCTTCAATATTCCCAGTTAAGAAGTTTTAGGTTGTAGTTATTATAGGACTATTTCTCTATATACCATTAGTATTTCATATACCTTTGACGACTGGATGTTCTTATAGGCACTATAGTATTGCCAGCCTAGTCTTGGGAGTTGATAGGCTTGAAGTCATAAACAGCGCTGTGTTTCAAGCATTGCGAAGAGCTGCTGGCAAGGAGGAAAATTTAGTTTGAATAAATGCTTACGAGCCTGTTGCTGCCTACCACCGCTCTATCAAATATCAAATCATAGAATTAATTATAATAACATCTCCTATACAGTTTCCAGGGTTAGAGTAGTGCAGAAGTTGTCATATGCTGAGGCAGAGAAGAAAGTAGAGTAAGATAGGTCAATGGGGAGGGATCCTGAGAGGAGTGGTGTGAGTAGTACACCTGTACCACTACAGAGGGATAGGCCAACAAGTGATATATTTTTCAGTAAGATTGGATTTTGTATGTGTAATGGAACGGGGAGTAGTTCAAATCCAGCTAACGGTTCTCTCCACAATCGAGTCACATGTGGAGTTTACAAAAAAATGTAATAATTCATAATTCACATTTCCTGGATACTCACATCAGAGCAGAGCAAGGAACTTGGGTCAAGAATATTAAACCAGAGGCGTAGTCGACTGAGGAATGTCTGGAAAATAAATGACATGCATTTAAACACTTCAGATCAACAATCATTCCAAATATGCATTCTGTGGCTTACTACATACAGTATGTTATTAATTGCTCATCTAATACGTTGATGGATGGGATATTCACCTTGCCCTCGTTTTTCCAATAAAGTAAGTTAATATCCATTTGAAAAAGCAACGACTACCCACAAAGTCACAGTGAATTATTGGTGTATAGGTTACATATTTTGTTTCATTATGTAAAGAAATTTAGAAATAACTCCGTTTGAATTGTACGTGTCTAGGTCAAGTTCTATGTACAATTTACTTCCGGAGTTGATCACATGGCAGGGAGCGTTTGCCATGTTCACGAGAGTCAGCCTGAGCTGGGCAGTGCAAATTGGCAAGCACAATGACCAAAATTAAGAAATCCGCAGATAGCGAACCAGTTTATATTACGCCTGCAACTATCAATTACGCCTGCTACGTTATGTTACTGGCCAACAAACTTCATATATATATATATATATATATGGAGTGGTATGTATATATGTATATGTATATATATGTATGTATATGTATATATATATATATGTATGTATATATATATATATATATATATATATATATATATATATATATATATATATATATATATATATATATATTTTATTCCAAAGGTATTTTACCTAGCTAGATAAGTTATTATTAGGCAGCCTACCTGCGCAAAACATTTGTATGACGCCCTAAAACACCGCACTGCTGTAGACACTTATTTTAATTGTGTTTGCGGATCGCATCCAACCTAGAGGTGCATACACTGCCACCTACTGTCAGACCGGTCACGTCCTCCCTAGTCTTGCGTTGTCATACCTCCAAAATCACTTCGTTGTCATGCTTACCTTTGAGGTCTGGAGAATTTTTAGAAGCGAGCAACTGCGACCCATTATATGGAGACCGGAGTATGGGCGTGTGCAAAGGAGTGGGCGTTTCTAAAGCGAGCAGGTAATTCTGCTATGCCTAACAATCTCTGCAAGGTCAAACATTGTCCAAGGTACAACAACTCGAGATGAAAGTATAATATGTTCACAACTAAACCAGGATCAAATCAAATTGTATTTGTCACATGTGTCCCAAATACAACAGGTGTTTTTATTTTGATATTTTATCTCACCTTTATTTAACCAGGTAGGCCAGTTGAGAACAAGTTCTCATTTACAACTGCGACCTGGCCAAGATAAAGCACAGCAGTTCGACACATACAACAACACAGAGTTACACATGGAATAAACATACAGTCAATAATACAGTAGAAAAAATAAAAATATATATACAGTGAGTGCAAATGAGGTAAGATAAGGTAAGGCAATAAATAGGCCATGGTGGCGAAGTAATTACAATATAGCAATTAGACACTGGAATGGTAGATGTGTAGAAGAGTAATGTGCAAGTAGAGATACTGAGATGCAAAGGAGCAAGATATAAATAAATAAAACAGTATGGGGATGAGGTAGTTAGATGGGCTGTTTACAGATGGGCTATGTACAGGTGCAGTGATCTGTGAGATGCTCTGACAGTTGGTGATTAAAGCTAGTGAGGGAGATATGGGTCTCCAGCTTCATTGATTTTTGCAGTTTGTTCCAGTCATTGGCAGCAGAGAACTGGAAGGAAAGGCAGCCAAAGGAGCAATTGGCTTTGGGGGTGACCAGTGAGATATACCTGCTGGAGCGCATGCTACGGGTGGGTGCTACTATGGTGATCAGTGAGCTGAGATAAGGCGGGGCTTTACCTAGCAGAGACTTGTAGATGACCTGGAGCCAGTGGGTTTGGCAATGAGTATGGAGCGATGGCCAGCCAACGAGAGCGTACAGGTCGCAGTGGTGGGTAATATATGGGGCTTTGGTGACAATACGGATGGCACTGTGGTAAACTGCATCCAATTTGTTGAGTAGAGTGTTGGAGGCTATTTTATAGATGACATCGCCGAAGTCGAGGATCGGTAGGATGGTCAGTTTTACGAGGGTATGTTTGGCAGCATGAGTGAAGTATGCTTTGTTGTGAAATAGGAAGCCGATTCTAGATTACATTTTGGATTGGAGATGCTTAATGTGAGTCTGGAAGGAGAGTTTACAGTCTAGCCAGACACCTAGGTATTTGTAGTTGTCCACACATTCTAAGTCAGAACCCTCCAGAGTAGTGATGCTGGACGGGCGGGCAGGTGCGGGCAGTGATCGGTTGAAGAGCATGCACTTAGTTTTACTTGCATTTAAGAGCAGTTGGAGGCCACGGAAGGAGAGTTGTATGGCATTGAAGCTCGCCTGGAGGTTAGTTAACACAGTGTCCAAAGATGGGCCAGAAATATACAGAATGGTGATCTCTGCGTAGAGGTGGATCAGAGATTCACCAGCAGCAAGAGCAACATCATTGATGTGTACAGTATACCTTACTATGAAATGCTTACTTATGAGCCTTTAACCAACAATGCAGTTCAAGAAAGAGTTAAAAAAATATTTACTAAATATACTAAAGTAAAAAATGAATTAAAAAATAACAGCCCTCCTTTCCCTGTAGTTCACAATCAGCTCCTTTATCTTGCTCACGTTGAGGGAGAGGTTGTCCTGGCACCACACTGCCAGGTCTCCGACCTCGTCCATAAAGGCTGTCTCACGTTGTCAGTGATCAGGCCTACCACTGTTGTGTCATCAGCAAACTTAATGATGGTGTTGGAGTTGTGCTTGGTCACGCAGTCGTGGGTAAACAGGGAGTACAGGAGGTAACTAAGCATGCACCCCTGAGGGGCCCCACGATTGAGATGGTGTCGTCTGTGGATCTGTTGGGGCGGTATGCGAATTGGAGTGGGTTTAGGCTTTCCGGGATGATGGTGTGGAAGTAAGCCATGTCCAGCCTTTCAAAACACTTCATGGCTACCGACGTGAGTACTACTGTTCTGTAGTCATTCAGGCAGGTTACCTTCACTTTCTTGGGCACACGGACTATGGTGGTCTGCTTGAAACATGTAGGTATTACAGACTCGGTCAGGGAGAGGTTGAAAATGTCAGTTGGTCTGCACATGCTCTGAGTACACATCCTGGTAAGACCACAGCCTGTCGTTTCCAAAGGGAACAAATTAGTCATAGTGGGCAGAACAAGCAAGGAGGTGGGCAGAGCCAAGCACGAGCAAGCGAGATCCTATTTGCATGTTCTAGCATCATATGCATATTTCCGTTAGGGAACACCTGCTCTATGAAGTGCGGCGTGCAATAACTAAATTCGCCTTTGCACACCTTCTAAACAACCCGATTTTAAAATACTTTGAAAAAGGGCAAAGTCAACAAAACTTGTCCACTCTGTTCATAACAGATTTCTAGTTTTGTGAACAAAAAACTTTATTGAGATCAAATGTTTCATCGATAAGAAAATGTGCCCAATGTCCATCTTGTTCCATCTTCTCCTACTTCCCGTCAGTGGGTTTACTCTCACTATGTGTTTTTTAAATTGTTTTATTTTGGGTGGAAGAAGAAGTCGTGCATCTTATCTTTCATTCCCAAATCCCGTTACTGTACCTTATAGGCTTTTGTACAACAGAGGCGCAACATCGCAACCAGGAACGCCTGCGAAACAGACCAGACCGGGGTTTGAGAAGTCAATGACAGAAGTTAAAAACTCTTAGTTAGTTGGTAAATCTAAAGGCACAACCTAGATCCAAGCCAATGTCTTAAGTAATTAAGCATATTGTTTTCATTCAAAACCACTTTATATCGAAGGAGTTCCTTTAAATTTACGACGAGCACATGCGCAGTTCGCTTGAGACCCGAAGGTGTTTCTACGCATGAGCTTTGTTAGCCAACAAGAGTGGTCAGGGATATCCATTGGAGAAGCAGTTTTAGCCTATCTTTATACTGTTCTCTTTGTCAAAGCCATGTGATTTGCTGCACTGAGTGTCCTCTCTCCTCATTCTCAAAACACATTGGAGGAGAAGGTCAGAGGGGCGGGACCTCTTGCTTTCTCATCCAATGAGAAGGAGAGGCGCGCGGACACTAGAAGAATGCAAATTGAGGCCTTGGTATCCAGTAATGCGATTCAGCCTCTGCACTTGTCAATATACAAAATGGCAGCCACCATTGGGAGACTATTAAAGACCTCTGTAAGTTCATTCAGACATATTTTTATGTTACAACGTTAACAGTAGTAGTGGGCTGCATTGAAATACAAACGGTTTAATAGCAATTTATAATTTCGTTGTAGCTATATAAATGGCAATGCGAATTGGACGAAGTTGCAAAAAGTTGCAACTGAGCTTGACCGGAACGTCACTGTAATTTTATTCAGGACAAATCCCTCAGCCCAAATAAAGACTTACCGCTAATGCCACATTTTAAGTAAAAACTCTAAATATACAATCATTGATTATACTAACTGTCTAATGATCATCAGCGCCAATAATGACAGTTGTTGTCACGAAGTGCAATTTCTCTATCTCCCTCTCTAACGTTACCCCTCCCCATCTAGGCAAAGGTTGCAACTGGAGGACTGAAAGTATCAGCCTCGCCACATGGAAATTCAGTGAACAAGGCCTCAAGAATTTTGACCTGTCCTGTACTGCAGAAAACCTGTTTCTCCACCAGTATGTATGGACAGGGAATGTGATATGAAGTTGATCAAAGTGAGGGGGATGCAACAATTATGCATATTAAATAGCATTTCCAAAACACATTCATTAACTGCTCAACAATTTTATACAATTATATTAAAGTCCTGCAATAAAGTAAATGTTATAACATTTTTGTAATTCCCCTAAATATAGAATCCACTTTATTCATTTAATATCTTTCTCCCAATAGGTACAGCTGGATGGGCTCCAGCTGTCACTCAGCACGCACCACATTTTAAAGCTACAGCTGTCCACAATGGCGAGTTCAAGGAAATGAGCCTAGATGACTTTAAGGGCAAATACCTAGTCCTTTTCTTCTACCCTCTCGACTTGTGAGTAGCACTATTCCCTTGGAAAGACGAGAATGGATTGCTGTGTTTAGCTGCATGTCGTGCACGGTACACCAATCCTTGACTTTATTAGTCTTTAGAATTATTTAACAACCTATGTTCTTTGCACTACAGATACTTAAGCAGGAGATTGTGGATATGCCATTTTATTCAGAAGCATTTTTTTTCTTTCTCATTACAGCACGTTTGTTTGTCCGACAGAGATCATCTCATTCAGTGACAAGGCCAGCGAGTTCCATGACATCAACTGTGAAGTGGTGGGCGTGTCGGTGGATTCGCACTTCACCCACCTGGCATGGATAAACACCCCTCGCAAGGTACAGTGGGTGTACCTAGGGTAGTATTCCATAGACATACAGAAATCATTCCATATACAGTACCAGTCTAAAGTTTGGACACACCTACTCATTCCAGATTTTTCTTTATTTTTACTATTTACTACATTGTAGAATAATAGTGAAGACATCAAAACTATGAAATAACACACATGGAATCATGTAGTAACCAAAAGTGTTAGATTTTAGATTCTTCAAAGTAGCCACCCTTTGCCTTGATGACAGCTTTGAACATTCTTGACATACTCTCAACCACCTTCATGAGGTAGTCACCTGGAATGCTTTTCCAACAGTCTTGAAGGAGTTCCCACATATACTGAGCACTTTGTTGGCTGGTTTTCCTTCTCTGCAGTCCAATTCATCCCAAACCATCTCAAATGGTTTGAGGTCGGGTGATTGTGGAGGCCAGGTCATCTGATGCAGCACTCCATCACATTCCATCTTGGTCAAATAGCCCTTACACAGCCTGGAGGTGTGTTAAGTCATTGTACTGTTGAAAAACAAATGATATTCCCACTAAGCATAAAAGAGATGGGATGGTGAATCGTTGCAGAATGCTGTGGTACCCATGCTGGTTAAGTGTGCCTTGAATTCTAAATAAGTTAGTGTCACCAGCAAAGCACTCCCACATCATCACACTTTCTCCTCTATGCTTTACAGTGGAAACCACACACGCGGAGATCATCTGTTTACCTACTCTGCGTCTCACAAAGACACGGCGGTTGGAACCAAAAATCTTACATTTGGACTCATCAGACCAAAGGATAGGTTTCCACCAGTCAATTGTCCATTGCTCGTGTTTCTTGGCCCAAGCAAATCTCTTCTTATTATTGGTATCCTTTCGTAGTGGTTTCTTTGCTGCAATTCAAACACTTTTTAAAACCTTTTATTTAACTAGCAAGTCAGTTAAGAACAAATTATTTTAAAATGACCGCCTACCCTGGCCAAACCTAACCCTTTTCTTGAAAGGTTCTGTATTGACTGACCTTCATGTCTTAAAATAATTATGGACTGTCGTTTCTCTTTGCTTATTTGAGCTGTTCTTGCCATAATATGGACTTGGTCTTTTACCAAATAGGGCTGTCTTCTGTATACCACTCTACCTTGTCACAACACAACTGATTGGCTCAAACACATTAAGGAAAGAAATTCCACAAATTCACTTTTAACAAGGCACACCTGTTTATCGAAATGCATTCCAGGTGACTACCTCATGAAGCTGGTTGAGAATGCCCAGACTGTTTAAAGCTGTCATGTGTCTTGTTCTCAGGCTGGAGGTTTGGGTGACATCCACATCCCCCTGCTGGCAGACCTCAACAAACAGTTGTCCAGAGACTATGGCATACTTCTGGAGGGTCCTGGCATTGCACTGAGGTACTGTGCATTCTAAATGGCAACCTATTCCCAATAGTGTATTTAACACTGCATTGTATGTATTTCTACCATGATATTGAGTAGTTGTCTGTTTGTCCATTAGGGGACTGTTTATCATTGATCCAAGTGGTGTGGTGAAGCATATGAGCGTCAACGACCTGCCAGTAGGCCGCTGTGTGGATGAGACCCTGCGTCTGGTGAGGGCCTTCCAGTTTGTGGAGACTCACGGTGAAGTATGCCCTGCTAGCTGGACCCCCGACTCTCCTACGGTGAGGCCACTCTCCTTCACTACCCTGCCAGGGCCTCAGACAAATAAAATGAATACAAGCACCAAAATATGAGTAGCAAGGACTTTGTCTTGGTCTCCCAACAGTACATTGTTTTTGGATGATCAGTTTGCTTACTATGCAAGTTTTTGTTTTTCAGATCAAGCCAACTCCAGAAGGTTCAAAGGAGTACTTTGAGAAAGTCAACAACTAGATGACACACTTCACAGCTTTAATAAATCAATTATCCAGAATTGAGAAAAAAAAACTATAGATATACCAAATACTTTCCATTATAGTTTAGTTTTAAAGTAGATGGAAATAAAGATTTGAAGTGGTCGATTGTCTGAGTTGAAACATTTCATCCTGTTCACTAGCTTCTATTTCTCACAAGCAATTCACTGTGATCACATTGCAAGTATTGAGAGCCTACACGTTTGTTTTAAAATAATGAAATGGTCCTAACATTGCAAAGAGCATGTAAATATTTTTAAGAGTTTCAGGGGTCTGTTGACAGTATCAACATAAGCAAAGAGGGGGGGGGGGGGGGGGGGGAGAGAGAAACACCCATCACACACTTTTCAATCAATTAAACAAAACTGATCATACATAAAGATTGTATTTTCCCCGAACAGTGTTATCAGAGACCGTTGCTACCGTGTCTTGATAGTTGAAAAAAAAGTTACCAGATTTAAAAGCCAGACAACTTAACCTTCATTTACAAACCATGCCTATATAAGCTCTGTACATTTTTATTTTTTTATTTTTTTTACAGCAAGTTAATATGCAGGTTAAAAATGTCTTGACATACGGTACACAGGTGCCAGAAATCAACTTCAGTGGATGTAAAATTTGAGAAAGGCATTGCAACTTCTCATACATTTAAGGTACATACTGTATTTACACATGGGGGGAGTATTAAATACTCTGCAGCACTGTATTTCACTCTGTACAGTACGTTTGTGGCAACTTGGCACAATCGCCTCATTTCATCTGACATTCAATGTTTCAGGTTATGAGGGACGTCTGACCAAAGAACAGAGCCCTTTAAAGCTTTAAATAATCCACAAAACCAAATAGTGTCATCTTGTCAATGTCATTCCTTTCTGCAAGCAGCCAGCACAAAGTCAGCGACCAACTTTTTTTTATTATTATTGCTACAACCAGGGAAAGTGAGAAACTGCCAAAAAAAAAAAGCTGAATTTGATGAGCATATGGTTTGATGGAAACGTCATGCAATTTCAGGCAAGATGTAACAGCGCCACCCCAAGCACCAAACCAAAGAGACAAAACTAAATATATTTTTGCTTAGAACTGAATCATTTGTAAAAAAAAATAATAAAAACTTGTAGTAAATCTGTACAACCAAAATACATTTGGGATCTACATCTAAAGTTACATTACGGTTATATACACTTTTCCCCCTATCCATATTATCTTTCACAAGTAGTCTTCATTCAAACCCTACCATTAAGAAAACATAGCCTAAACAGGATCACATCAAACATCCATTTAAAACAATATGTCATTTATAATGTAACTCAAAACCAACTGTTGATCACACCTTCCTTTCCTGAATGTTTTTTTTCTCCATATATACAGCAAACAAATTTATTGGGTGGCTGGTTGTAAACTACTGCATTTGGAAATTAGAATTGTCCAAATATGGGAATGGCGCCAACTCAGATAAGTTAGTATAACATCCAGTTAATGTATGTAAAAATTGTGTAGTGTAGCTGGTAAAAATTTAATGTAGCCAGAATAAAATAATATTTCATCCAGAGTGACTCAGGAATATAACAGAATCAGGTCAGATCATGAACAAACCCAACTCTTCAAATATTCTAATACAATAGAACAAAGGCTTTCAATATGGCCTCTTCACTGAAGAGAGCTAGACTATTCCATCAATAAAGCTCTTTATGTTCTCTGGTGACGGGTGGGACTGGATTGGAAAGGGGAAGCCATGTTACGTTTTGAACAGCTGCTTCAGAACATTGATTGAAAGCAATTGATAAAAACAGAACTGATGTTAATGTTTTCTTTTTCCTGCAGTTTTTTTGCTCTAGTACACTCTTTTGCAACATTGCAACAATTAATTCAGAAAAGGGAAAAACTACATTTGTACAAATTGGAGATGCCACAATCTCTTTTTGCAAAAGAAACGACTTGTGCCCGCTTCTGTTGGAGAGCTTCAGCTGATCCTTGGATCCCTTGCTGCTTGCGACTGTCCTAGTCAATTTTCACATTTGTGTAGATCTTCCTCACGAAGGCACTTGTTCCCACATACCCAACGGCTCCTACAAAAGATAGATATTACAAGATGATTATTGATGCAATGACAACGCATGCTTTGCACTCGTTTGAGCATTTAAAAAACATGTTTACGGAATAACTCGGTCACAATACTTTGAATAAGAGAAGTTGAACCTACCACACATGATTCCCAGAGACGTACTGAATACTGCCATGTAGCCAAAGTAAAAGGACGTCTGGAACAGACCATACATCCTGAAACGGAGTGGGACAAAACAACTGTCAGCAGGCAGTGGTAGAAAAAGTACTCAATTGTCATACTTGAGTAAAAGTAAAGATATCTTAATTATTAAATCACTCAAGTAATAGTCAACGGGTATAATACTACTCTATTTGGTTTTAAATATACGCAAGTATCAAAAGTTAAAGTTTAAACCATTTCAAATTCCAGATGGCATTTATTGACGGATAGCCAGGGGCACACTCCAACACCGACAATTTACAAATTAAGCATGTGTGTTTAGTGAGTCTGCCAGGTCAGAGGCAGTAGGGATGTTCTCTTGATAAGTGTGTGAATGACAATTTCTCTGTCAAAATGTAACAAGTACATTTGGGTGTCCGGGACAATGGAGTAAAAAGCACATTATTTTTATTTTTAAGCTTGTTTTAGCTGATTTCATGGACCTATAGATGAGTACCTTCCATTTAGGACTATTTTTTATTGGCAACTTCTAGAACCAAATGTATTGTACTGATCAACATTTGCATAGAACAAGCAATCTCTTTTCAAAATGTGTGTGCCGTTTAAGAAATAATGATGTTATTGGTGAGGCAGAACGTGGCTGTAGAATCTGACTTTGTAGCTATGGAATCTAGACGGGAAGCAAAGGAAGACAAGTTCATTTGTTTTTGGTGGCGAGGGAGATGAAGTGAATTAATAGTTTGATTAATAAGCTTTGAAATCAGCATTTTTGCATATCAAACAAAGTACTAGGGTAGTGAATCCAGCTGAAAGTTAGTCTACAATTGAAAGCTGGATGCCATCGGTTTTCTCTTGCATTGTAAAAGTGTTTTAGCCTGTATAGACATTGTTTTGCGAAGTGACGAACATTTCTACATACCGTGTTGCATTATTCAATTGTGTTAACTTCTGTGCAGCATGAGTGAGGACTGGGGAGCTAATTAAAGCCCAGAGAGCTCTAACAATGAGTGAGTAGGTGGAGCAAGCACTATGCTTTTCACGCTATAAAGGGCCTGCAGTGATAACATTTGATCCTGTCGATGAGACAAGATAGTAGCTACTAAACAATTGGATACCACGAAATTGGGGAGAAAAAAGGGGTTAAAAAAAAAAAAAGTGACTAACAAAATCAATGGGCCCCCCCCCCCCCTATTCGATGCAAACTGGTGAGGGCCCCAAAATGTAATAACAACCTTCCCCTTTCTATGCACTGGGGCTAGTCTTTACGGTCAACATATTATTTACTTCAGTTGTGTACAATGTGTTTTAAATAAGAAAATGGATTTTGGAACTCACTTTGTTTTGAAGAAATAGTAGTAAAAGGAGTACATGTAAACATAAACTGCAGTGGATGCAGCAGAGAGAAAGCTTGTCCATTGCCTGAGTGGAGAAAAACATTTTTTTAATTGAAAAGCACAGATACAACGTCCTCAGGCTGGCTATTACTGTGTTACAGTAACTCTGGTGTCAAGGTTTTCCTGAATTTAGCTGTGTTATAGTCCTAAAGCTGGCCATGTTTAATATCCATTAAATTGTTGGGGACATATAGTATGCGACTTTCTTTTTAAAGTTTTACCATCCCGTTAGTCAGCACCTAAAATTTGGGCGTGCGTTTTTAATAGTTTTAAAAGCTAGCCATATAATTATATACTTACTTTGGCCTAATCACACAGTGGTGTATAAGGTCCCTCATTTAATTAATGTAATGTCTCTACGATTACATAATTCAAGTAAATTCATTGCTGGTTATCTTTTACTCACCATCTGTAGTCCTCAGCATTGAGGAGGAAGTAAGTACAAACAATGGTGACACACACAGTGACAATGCAGAGGATAACCAGGACCAGCATCATGAACCCGTACACGTAGTAGATCTTGTAGGCCCAAAATGAAGTGAAAATGAAGTACCTGCAAAATAAGCAAAAAATGCATTTCCACTTCCAGCTACGCACAGGTATTATTTGGTGAATTATCGAGCTGCTAAATGCTGATATGCAGTGCAGTCGGAAAGTATTCAGACCCCTAGACTTCCCACTTTTTTACGCTAGCCTTATTCTAAAATGTAATTGTTCTTTCCCCCCCCCCCTCATCAAAATCGACAGTACCCCATAATGACAAAGCAAAAACATGTTTAGAAATGTATACAAAATAAACTAAAATATTTTATTTACATAAGTATTCAGACCCTTTACTCAGCACTTTGAAGTACCATTGGCAGCGATTACAGCCTCAAGTCGTCTTGGGTATGACACTACAAGCTTGGCACACCTGTATTTGGGGACTCTCTCCCATTCTTCTCAGCAGAACCTCTCAAGCTCGTTCAGGTTGGCTGCACAGCTATTCTCAGTTCTCTTCAGAGATGTTCGATCGGGTTCAAGTCCGGGCTCTGGCTGGGCCACTCAAGGACATTGAGACTTGTCCCGAAGCCACTCCTGCGTTGTCTTGGCTGTGTGCTTAGGGTTGTTGGAAGGTAAAGCTTCGTCCCAGTCTGAGGTCCTAAGCACTCTGGACAGGTTTTCATCAAGGATCTCTACTTTGCTCCATCTTTCCCTCGATCTTGGCTAATCTCCCAGCCCCTGCCGCTGAAAAACATCACCCACAGCATGATGCTGCCACCACGCTTCACCCTAGGGATGGTGTCAGGTTCCTCCAGACGTGACGCTTGGCATTCAGACCCAAGTTCAATCTTGGTTTCATCAGACCAGAGAATCTGGTTTCTCATGGTCAGAGTTCTTTAGGTGTCTTTTGGCAACCTCCAAGCAGGCTGTCATGTGCCTTTTACTGAGGAGTGGCTTCCATCTGGCCATTACCATAAAGGCCAGATTGGTGGAGTGCTGCAGAGATGGGAGAACCTTCCAGAAGGACAACGAGAGCTGTCACCTCCCTGACAAAGGTCCTTCTCCCCGAGTGTTCAGTTTGGCCAGGCGGCAAGCTTTAGGAAGAGTCTTGGTGGTTTCAAAATTCTTCCATTTATGAATGGAGGCCACTGTGTTCTTGGGGATCTTCAATGCTGCAGAAATATTTTGGTACCCTTCCCTAGATCTTTGCCTCGGCACAATCCTGTCTCGGAGCTCTATGGACGATTCCTTCGACCTCATGACTTGATTTTTGCTCTGATACTGTCAACTGTGGGTCCTTATATTGATAGGTGGGCATGTCCAATCAGTTGAATTTAGCACAACGGGACTCCAATCAAGTTGTAGAAAAATATCAAGGATGATCAATGGAAACCGGATGCACCGGAGCTAAATTTCGAGTCTCTTAGCAAAGGGTCTGAATACTTTTTTGGTTGCATGTCTAAACCTGTTTTCGCTTTGTCATTATGGGGTAGTGTATGTAGATTGAGGATTTTTTATTTTATTTAATCAATTTTGGAATAAAGCTGTAACTATCTAGATCAGTGGTCACCAACCTTTTGACTCAAGTGATCTTAACTCTACCCGTCATATCTTTTTTTTCAAACATGACTTAAAAACGTAAGCCTATGCAACATCAACCAATTAAAAACAGTTCTGTAGCATTGAGGTTTGTGCAATAGTCCATAAGCCCAAAACATTATCATTGCATATTGGCTACGCTTGAATTGCCCTGCCAATGTTGTTCTTTACAGACCATTTTGAAATTCAATTTCAAAATTGTAGGTATATGATCACACTGGTTGTATTGCTTGTGAGGCACAGGTGAGTGAGTCCTTTTTTGTTTTACTGGGCTGATGGCCTGCATCTGATGGTCAGTCTGAGGGGAGGGAGCAGCAGTTAGTGAGCAGCTGCCTCTCACCCAACTCACCGTCCCTCAAGAAGGGTGCAATTGCGGCCAGCAAGTCAGGGCATTCCTGCATTTGCAGGGATCCCTCTATATACTTCAATTGGTCCATTTTTAAGTTAGGACTGGCGGAAGCGCTCCAGTAAAGTAGGTGGCGTTAATGCACAATAACGTTGAACAATGCTGCCGATAAACCTCACAGAAGGGGCGACAACGGTAGCTAGCTAGCCATACAACGGTAGTGTCCTTCAACTAGCAAGCTAGTTAGCAGACGGTGTCGCCCTAGCCTCCCCTCTGTTGTGCTATTGGGGCAACCGGCAGCCATTGTTCCCCGCCTGTTGGGCACGGTTTTATCCGGTACACAGAAGGCAGGAGCGACACCGCGTGTTAGCAAGCTAGCACACAGTGTCGTTAGCTAACACAGGGTGTCGTTGTCGTCCCAGCCTCTCGCCTGCTGTGCTATCGGGGCAACCAGCAGCCAGTGTCCCCCACCTGCCCAGGAACGGTTTTCCCGCAGTTCTGTTATCAATGAGAGCAGGCGGGAGTGAAGGACACCGTCTACCGGTATTACAAGAATATCATCATAGAAGCATAACATTTTTTAAAAAAAAGGGCAAATCCTCTAAAGCCCAAAAAGTAGGCTACTATGTCATATTGTGAAATGTGCATTCAAATACATTTTTACCTGGCCAAATTATTAGATTATATTTTTTGTTGTTGCCAGATTTAAAACGCTCTCCCCACTGTTTATGCGCAGTGAGGATTCACCATCTAGAGAATTATTTTGTAAATCTACAAAAAAAATAAAAAATATTAATATATATACACATACACATATATACACACACACACACACACACACACACACACACACACAGCTCAAAAATATAAACACTTAAACAACACAATGTAACTCCAAGTCAATCACACTTCTGTGAAATCAAACTGTCCACTTAGGAAGCAACACCGATTGACAATAAATTTCACATGCTGTTGTGCAAATGGAATAGACAACAGGTGGAAATTATAGGCAATTAGTAAGACACCCCCAACAAAGGAGTGGTTCTGCAAGTGGTGACCACAGACCACTTCTCAATTCCTATGCTTCCTGGCTGATGTTTTGGTCACTTTTGAATGCTGGCGGTGCTTTCACTCTAGTGGTAGCATGAGACGGAGTCTACAACCCACACAAGTGTAGTAGTGCAGCTCATCCAGGATGGCACATCAATGCGAGCTGTGGCAAGAAGGTTTGCTATGTCTGTCAGCGTAGTGTCCAGAGCATGGAAGCGCTACCAGGAGACAGGCCAGTACATCAGGAGACGTGGAGGAGGCCGTAGGAGGGCAACAACCCAGCAGCAGGACCGCTACCTCCGCCTTTGTGCAAGGAGGAGCAGGAGGAGCACTGCCAGAGCCCTGCAAAATGACCTCCAGCAGGCCACAAATGTGCATGTGTCTGCTCAAACGGTCAGAAACAGACTACATGAGGGTGGTATGAGGGCCCGACGTCCACAGGGGGGGGTTGTGCTTACAGCCCAACACCGTGCAGGACGTTTGGCATTTGCCAGAGAACACCAAGATTGGCAAATTCGCCACTGGCGCCCTGTGCTCTTCACAGATGAAAGCAAGTTCACACTGAGCACGTGACAGACGTGACAGAGTCTGGAGACGCGGTGGAGAACGTTCTGCTGCCTGTAACATCCTCCAGCATGACCGGTTTGGTGGTGGGTCAGTCATGGTGTGGGGTGGCATTTCTTTGGGGGGGGGGGGCGCACAGCCCTCCATGTGCTCGCCAGAGGTAGCCTGACTGCCATTAGGTACCGAGATCAGATCCTCAGACCATATGCTGGTGCGGTTGGCCCTGGGTTCCTCCTAATGCTAGACCTCATGTGGCTGGAGTGTGTCAGCAGTTCCTGCAAGAGGAAGGCATTGATGCTATGGACTGGCCCGCCCGTTCCCCAGACCTGAATCCAATTGAGCACATCTGGGACATCATGTCTCGCTCCATGATTCAGAAGAAGATTGGGAGAATGTCATATGGTCAGATGAAACCAAAATAGAACTTTTTGGTAAAAACTAAACTCGGCGTGTTTGGAGGACAAAGAATGCTGAGTTGCATCCAAAGAACACCATACCTACTGTGAAGCATGGGGGTGGAAACATCATGCTTTGGGGCTGTTTTTCTGCAAAGGAACCAGGACGACTGATCCGTGTAAAGGAAAGAATGAATGGGGCCATGTATCGTGAGATTTTGCTTCCATCAGCAAGGGCATTGAAGATGAAACGTGGCTGGGTCTTTCAGCATGACAATGATCCCAAACACACCGCCTGGGCAACGAAGGAGTGGCTTCGTAAGAAGCATTTCAAGGTCCTGGAGTGGCCTAGCCAGTCTCCAGATCTCAACCCCATAGAAAATCTTTGGAGGGAGTTAAAAGTCTGTGTTGCCCAGCAACAGCCCCAAAACATCACTGCTCTAGAGGAGATCTGCATGGAGGAATGGGCCAAAATACCAGCAACAGTGTGTGAAAACCTTGTCAAACGTTATCTGTAAGTCTTAACCTCTGTCATTGCCAACAAAGGGTATATAACAAAGTATTGAGATAAACTTTTATTGACCAAATACTTATTTTCCACCATAATTTGCAAATAAATTCATTAAAAATCCTACAATGTGATTTTCTGGATTTTTTTTCTCATTTTGTCTGTCATAGTTGAAGTGTACCTATGATGAAAATTACAGGCCTCATCTTTTTAAGTGGAAGAACTTGCACAATTGGTGGCTGACTAAATACTTTTTTGCCCCACTGTGTGTGTGTGTGTGTGTGTGTGTGTGTGTGTGTGTGTGTGTGATATATATATATATAAATAATAATAATTTGTTTTGACCTCAAAGCAGTAGTAGCTGAATGCAAATCAGGGAGCCAAATGAACGTCTTTCAACGATACGATACGGTTCTGACTTTTTGGGACTGTCACCAAAGAGATCAGTTCAAAAAGAGCCGTTCATTCGTAAACTAGCCTTCACTAGTGAGTGGAAGGGAGAACGCGGATTTTATGGCGTATAAAAAAAATACGTGTTGAAAGTGATGAACAACAACTTAAATATGAACTTCCTCAAAAATATGTATTTGTTCAATCTCTCTAGTCATGGTTTCAAAGTCTTGAAATTTTACATAAACTTTGCTGTGAGTGCAGTCTACAGTGCAAGGAAACAAAGGTTACATATGTAACCGCAGCTATGTGAGCTATTTTGATCACTCCGCGGAGGAGTGGCACGGCTGGGGTCCGCCCCTATATAAAGACCCCATGGCCTCGACACACGTTCTCTACATCCTTTTTGAGGCGCCTCTAGCGCCGTAGAGGATTGGAGTGATCCAAATAGCTCACATAACCATATGTAACCTTTTATGTTTCACTATATTGGTTCACTCCAATATATTGGTATACCCGTACCAGAGTAGTCGGTGCTTGAGGGACCTGGCCAGCCAGCGGTGAAGTCCCAGCACGGGACCACGACGCAGGGGCTGTCAATGTGGAAGGATGGTCCCGGCACAGTCCGCGGAAAGGGAGGCGACGCCCAGGACCGCTGAACCAACTGCTGAGGGAGGTGCCACATTCACCTGATAGTACCTAGCAAAGGTGCAAAAGGAAGCCCAGCTGGCCGCAGCACAGATGTCAGCGAGGGGCACTCCTCTCACAGTAGAGCCCAGGATGCAACCACACCTCGTGTTAAATGTGCCACCACAGATCCCAGCACTGGCCTGCCAACCAGGCGGTATGCTGTCGTAATCATTTCCATGATCCAGTGAAAGCCTCTGCTTTTATAGAGTCCTGGGGGTTGGGCTCTCACCATAGACAAAGAGCTGGTCTGTTGTTCTCACTGACCATGTCCACTCCACACAGGCAGCCAGGGCCCTCACAGGGCACAGTATGCCAAGCCCAGAGGCCCTGGTGTCACCGACATGGAGCACCACAGGGGGCAGTGCGCATTGTCCAGGGAGGCAAAACAGGTCCACCTGCGCCCTCCCGAACTTGTCCTACAGGTGCTGCACCACCTGGGGATGTAGGCTCCAGTCCCGAGGTGGCAGGCCCTCCCTCGAGAGCATATCCACTGCCACATTCAGGATGCCAGGTAAGTGTGCTGCATGTAGAGACGCTAGATGTCCCTGAGCCCAGAGGAGCTCCCGTGCCATAAGATTGAGGTGGTACAACCTCAGTCCACCCTGATGGTTGATGTAAGCCACCACTGTGGTGTTTTCCATTCTCACCAGGACATGTTGGGCCAGCAGTACAGCTCGGGGCTCTAGTGTATTGATATGCCTGCCGCTCCAAGTGGGTAGCCAACAGCCGCTGGCCGACCTGCCCTTGGTCATATCCCCCCAGCCGAACTGGGAGGCATCTGTGCTGACTAGCTCCCGGCGGCACATCCTCAGCATCTCCACCCCACCTGAGAGAAAAGAGTGACAGCACCACCTCAACAATGCCCTGAGCGGTCACCCGCAGCTGGCGGTGGTGCTTCGGGTGCAGCCGGTGGGAGTTGAACAACCAAGGCCAGAGATGGAGCAGGCCCAGGGGAATCAACAACGAGGCCGCTGTCAGCAAGCCGGATACCATCCGCCCCAGACGAAAGTGGTTGAGGCAAGATAAGATCACCTGAACCCTTCTTGTGGGTAGGCGTGCTCTCATGAGGACTGAGTCCAGTTCCATGCCAATGAAAGCCACCCTCTGGGTTGGCGTCAGACTACTTTTCTCGTCGTTTATAGTAATGCCCAGCCCGCCGCCGATGTGGGTCAGGAGTTTGTCTCTGACAGGACCTGGGTCCTGTGGAGGTCCAGAATAGGTTGAAACCCTGTCTCTTTTTGGGACCACAAAATAAGGGGAGAAGAACACACCTAGACGTTCTAAACTCTCGATCCTGCGGATGGCACCCTTGTCCAGGAGAGATCTCCAGACGCAGGGTTGTGCGCCTTTACGAGGCCAGGGAAATAGAGTCAGGGGTCCTGCCGAGGCACGCCTTTCCTCTGGCGCCCCAGGCACGTCCCTATGGCGGTGACGGTTGACAGGTTGTTGTTCCCCCGCACGCTGTGCCCCTCCCCACTGTCATTCCTCAGCACGAGGCGATGGGGCAGGAGAGGGACCCCACCGTCGTTCAAGTGCAGGTGGGTGGTGACGGTCCGTCTGCCTTGGACCCGGGGTGGCGGCATGAACAGTCTCAGGGTCTCCGAGTCCCTACAAACCTTATCGGTCTGCATGTCATTAACCCCTATGCCAAATGTCAGCCCTGGGGTGATGGGGAGAGTGGCAAATATGCTCTGGAGAGCAGCTGGCATACAGGATTGGGCCAGCCAGACATGGCGCCGGGAGGTAACCTACTGTGCCATGGCCCATCTGTTGGAACGGGCCACATCCCTCTGGAGCAGGGAAAGCAGGCGAGACACCTCCATTGCTTCCCGGAGGAGCTCCTGTGCCCCCTGCAGCTGGGGAAACAGAGTCTACAGGAAGGCCTGGTAAGGCAGCCAAGAGAGCAGAGGGACCCATATGTGGCTTTCAAGTCCGCATCAAATACTCTGGGGGGGGTCCCGGCTTCAGTCGCGGGTCCGCCCTATAATTTCCTGGTCCGGGAGGACCATGGCAGCTAGCATGGTGTCCATGGTTGGGTACCCCGAGGCCGAGTGACTCTGCGCCCGCCACATAACTCCATGGTCCAGTCTCTGCTTTGAGTCGGAAGCGCCCCTTGGCAGAGGCCCGGCTCTCCTGCAAGGCCTCACGGAACTCAGCAGAGATGGGGACAGATGGAGTCATCACTGTCCACCAGTTTGATGCCCAGTGCAGTGGCTACCCGAGTGAGTAGGCCCCTCATAGCCTCTCGAGCTCTGGGGGCGATGACGCCCCACCGCCGGCTTTGGATGGCCTGTCAGCCGCGCTCACAGTGGTGAACAGTGCCAGCATCGTCCCCCAGGAACAGCCCATTACTGGCCAACAGGTCGCCGTCGAAGCTATCAACCTCCGTTCAAGGTGGTCTTCATTGACTGCACTGAAGCAAGCTCCTCTAATGTCAAATTCTGGTGTTATGCCTCGTAAGAATACAAACAACTGCGCCGTGTCACGTGCATCACTGCTCTCATCCAGGGCCAAGGAGAAATAGGTGAAATCCTTTACCTGGTCTTTCAACTGTTGTTCCATATTCTCTGCAATGTTCTCAACATGCAGTGTCACTGTCTTGACAGGGAAACATTTTCAAACAGCTCTTTGTCGGGGCAAAGTATTGCTGCAGAGTTAATTAAACATTCTTTAATGAATTTGCCCTCAGCGACTGGCTTGCTATGTTTAGCAATTTTGTGGGACAGTACATAGCTAGCTCTCGCAATTTGCTGAATACAGTTTTGTGAAAAGCCCTGGCTGCTTTTGCAACTGAGAAAAACTCGATGCACCTGCCCTCTGCTCAGAAGACATATTCCTATATTTCTCTGCATGCTTCGTCTGGAAGTGTTTTGGACAAGTTGCTCTCTGCACACAGCTTTTCCTGATACCTCAAATAAATATTTTGATGTCCACACATGCTGGATCGCCGTACATTCATCGAAAAACGAATAATTAAAATAGGAACTCAAGGCTTTATCGTTGGGTTTTCATAGAAATGTTTGGTGATAGACAAGGATTGCCTTGGAGATCGACCGGTTGGTGAGAACTGATCTAGATTATAGTGTAGTGAGGTTAATGTGAGGTAGTACTTACATTTCAATGAAAATGGAACCGAATGGAAGGATGCCTCCCAGACAAACAATGACAGCTGGCTCCATGAACCTGGAAAATGTTATAAATTTACAATCAACTCACAATACAAACAGTGTCACCAATAGTTCACCAATCAGAGCTATGCAACTCCAGGCCTCAGCACGGTTTTCATTCCTCTGTTAATCCAGGACTGGTTTCAAACTGGGAAAGTAGGTATAGACTTTGGCCAATCAGACCTTTATTGAACTATCAACGTGAAAATAAACTTAACAGTACAGTGGCTCTCAAGTAGCAAACATATCAGCACTGGGATCTTAAACAAACATCAATGAATGTAAAATACAAAAATGGCACACATACATTGCTTTTAGTGAGTTGTGCTGTACAAATAAGATCATAGTCATAGATACCATTTCTTCTCAGGGATTGGCCGCGGCACTGCATTGACTCGACACGGAAAGTTGGGCTGGCCAGAGAGGTTTCTTCCCAGAATGGTCCCCACAAGGTTGAGTGGCAGGATAACAAACAAACAAATGCAGCAAACAGCCACCTGAAAACAACATGAAATTGTAGAATCCATGAGATGATTCATGAGAGAGCAGACTATATTTAAGCAATAAGGCCTGGGGGGGGGGGGGGGGGGGCATATTGGCCATTGTAATGTTGGTGGTTCGAGCCCTGAATGCTGATTGGCTGACAGATGTGGTATATCAGACCGAATACCACGGGTATGACAAAACATTTATTTTTCCGTTAGTAACCAGTTTGTAATAAGGCACCTCGGGGTTTGTGATATATGGCCAATATACCACAGCTAAGGGGTGTGTCCAGGCACTCCACGTTGCAATGTGCACAAGAACAGCTCTTAGCTGTGGTGTATTGGCCATATAGCACACCCCCTCGGGCCTTATTGCTTAAATATACCACAGCTAAGAGCGGTTCTTAATCACAACTGAGTGCCTGGATACAGCCCTTAGCCGTGGGATTTTGGCCATATACCACAAACCCTAGAGGTGCCTTATTGCTATTATAAATTGGTTACCAATTAACAGAATTTCTGGGGACCCCATTTTTTGCTAGAATTTCTGCCAAATCCACCCCACATCTAATGATACAACCTTTAAAAAACTATTTTTATATCAACAAATAACCAATTCAGTACATGTTCATCTCTCGTTTAAATTAACCATTTACTCAATAAAATAGTAATTTTCTAATTACATTTCTCAATAACATTTGTATGTTGTCCCATACAACACAATGATCGGTTCTCTTTAATATTTTGAATACAACTGCTCTAAACTCACCATTGTGCCAAAAGGGATGGCTCGGGAGGCATGGTAGTACATGGCGATGAAGTTGATGAAGAAGGCTGTCCCACACACCATGGCAGGGATCAGGAAGGCCCCGATAAACATCTGTTTAATCCATCGTCTGCCTATGGGATCAAATGTAAAATCGGTTACCATAAGGGTGCACATTATGAGTGAATGACAATCTACCATACCATGTGAAAGAGAGCGACACGGCTCTATGTAATTTATTGGTCTGTGACTCACTGACACCGCCCCTGATTAGAGGGGAATAATGCAGCCCAAGAGTTAACACACACACACACAGGAACTTTAAGTCACACTCAAGAGAATATGAACACGGGTATGGTTTCTGTGTTCACACATCCCATGCACATATGTCCACCCACACTCACAGACTGGAATAACACCATTCAGGTACTGGCAATATTTACTCATGGGTCAGGCTGGCTAGCCAATCAGGACCTGGAGACACTGCATAGCTAGAGCGCACACAGTAGTGAGACGCATGGCTATTGTCCGATTGGCTAAAGCCATGAGCTGGAGGAGATATTGATCTCTCATGTGAGGGGGAGAAAGGGTGAGGATGGGTGAGTCAGCCCGAACAGCTCCAGAAAGAAAATGCTCAAGCTAGAAATTAGTCCCACGGCGCCCTCAGGAGGAGGATTCTGTAACACCATGTGCTATTTACACATAATGACACTAACAATGAAGCCACATTTTTGTCAATAGGCATCAACCGCAGCATTCTACACAAAGTACCACAAACAGTGTTTTGACCACCCAGGCTCCATGTTCAGAAAATGTCATAGTGACAATATTGTAAAACTTCCCTTGCAAAGTGCAGTAATAATTGAGGTGTGATGTGTAGGAATGGAGTTTCTATTTAAGACAAACCCTTACATACCTCCTTGTTTTGCATACAAACTTCCGCCAAAATAGCCATTGACAGGAGAGGTGGCAGCATACACAAAGATGGCTGTGCTCAGCATGGATCCTCTCCTGCAGAGACAAACAGGAAGCCGCAGTGCGCATGAACACACCCACGTTAGACAGAAACGAAGACACACTCCATTAGGTTATCTGCGGGGAGGTACTCATCACTCACTCGGTGTACAGATCCTCAATCATGGCCACGACGATGACGATGAACGAGACCGAGAAGATCTGGCATCCAGAGCCAATAAGAGAGGAGAAGATCATTGGGTGGCTGGACGGCCGGAACACGTCTCCATGGACCTGCTTCCACCCATACTCATCCCCCAGGTCCCTGTCCTGCAGCAGGGAGAGGCGTCAAAGGTCCAGGGGTACATTAAGACAAAGGACATACAGCTAGCCAAAATCATACGAAGCCCTGGGCCTAAACTAATAAAGCAAAATCTAAAGTGCATGATGTTCAATGTCATTTTCTATCACTAATGCTACCAAGGCTATGAAATGTTACCATGTCATCCATTTCCTCCTCTTTGCTGTATCTAGCATAGTCCTTCCTTAGAGTTCTCATCAGGATCATGGACACCAGGCCAACCAAGAAGATAACCATCATGAAGGAATTGAAGATGGAAAACCAGTGAATCTAGAGAAAACATACTTTTTTTTATTACCACAGGGAATATCGCACATCACTAGATTCCAGAACATGACATCCTTGAATCACAGAATTGTTAAAGCTGCAATATGTAACTTTCTGGGTGACCCGATAAAATTCACATAGAAATATTAGTTATAGAGCTGTCACTCATTGAAAGCAAGTCTAAGAAGCAGTATATATGTTCTGTGTGTGCCATTTCTATGCTTGCCGTCTGTTTAGATGGCACAATGATTCTCTACACTATACTTGCTTGTTTGGGTCACAAACTGAAATTAGGCAAACTATTAGAATTTTAGCAGCCAGGAAATGGCGGAGCCATTTCCACATACTGCATCTTTAAAACAGGTTGATCACCGAGTACTGTACAGTTCAGTGCAAAATTGCATTGCTTATCTTGAAAGATTCAACTTACTCTGTGTTGGAAAAAAGATGGATCGAGATACTTGTCAAATCGGTCTTCAAACTTCACATCTGACTTCTTCCACTTTACCTGTGGTAAAAGACGATTCACATCATTCCTTTGGCAAATGAGCCACGTTTGGATGCTGATGTAGGGGACGTAACTTTATATAAAACAATATAAAGCTCGGTGTAGTCAATTTAAACATCACACCCCCAAAATACATATTCAACCCTGTGTATATTAGAAAAATCAAGTCCCATTTCCCGTCTCCATAAAGCAATTGCAAATACTTACTGAGTACGACATTGCAATTCGTGTGTTAGGCACAAGCTTGACTTTGCCTTCACTTGTCAGGTTGACATCAACAATTCGGTTGCCATTGAAGCCGATCTCCAATTTCTTGTAAGTCCACAGATAATGATCCTCTCCGTTTTCATCTGCCTCGCCAACAATTCCTAGAATATAGAGAGATTAGTGCGATGAGTGCACTGCCACCAGAAATTTACTGGCAACATGGCAAGTTTGGTGTGGAATGCAGTAACCGGATCCAGGGCCAAAGTCCATATTTATTTACTCAGCTACTGGAACTATTCCGTGGTTATAAAAACTTGGGCAAGGCCATCTGCCCCACCTCCTGTGCATATATATATATATATATATATATATATATATATACATACACGCAGAGTACACCAAACAATAGGAACATCTTCCTAATATTGTATTGCACCCCCGTCCGTCCGTCCCAGCCTCAATTCGTCAGAGGTTGTATAGTACAAAGTGTCAAAAGCGTTCCACAGGGTTGCTGGCACCTGTGGAAGCAGGTTGCCTCCAATGCTTCCCACAGTTGTGTCAAGTTGGCTGGATGTCCTTTGGGTGGTGGACCATGCTTCATACACACGGGAAACTGTTGAACGTGAAAAATGTACAAACCGATACGCCTTAAATCTTTTGTCTTGCCCATTCACCCTCTGAATAGCACACATGGTTAGAGTGTTGGACTAGTAACCGGAAGGTTGCAAGTTCAAACCCCAACGCTGCTGTCCCCAGAACTGGATAATTATTCAATGATTGACATTTTTGACTAATCTTCCTCTCTTATTTGGCCTAGGCTTCTGTTTTATACCACGTAGGTAGGTTGTAGCCTACATTGCGAATAATAGGCTATGGAAATAGGCCTACTCTTTCATAAGCTTTGCTCAGCTGTAAGTTCTTTTCACTTCCAATTGGACTTTTCCATCTTGATATTGTTCACTCGATTTCACTCTGTCATTCAAAATAAAACTGTCCAAAAATGGCCTATAGACCGACTTTCCCATTTGAAAGCTGCAACTTTAGGACATTAAACACGAGCCTATTTGGGAAATACGCTTCATAACTAACTTGTATTAATGCTTTGATAGGCTATTTTAATTAGTAGGATTTGCCTTTTGGTCGATTGATTTGCAACAGCAAGGAAGAGGGATGCATGTGTCATTTCCTTTATAGCTAATAAACTAATATTTACTGAACTGTATGGTTTTTTAAATGACTCACCGTTTTTTTTGTCTTGCTATGGTTTGTTCTACCTCTGTCATTATTACCTTAGGCCTATGATGGGTTCTGACTTCTAAACTTGAAATATGTTACAGAGGGAGAGAGAGGAATGCCGAGTTGACATTGTCAGAACATGTTAATGTTTTTAGGTCATTCAAAAACAACTTCAAACTTCCTGATATAGCCTAGAACTCTATTAGATAAATTAATTGTTTGATCATGAAGTAGCGCGGTGGGAGAAAGCCAGCATGCATAAAAACCAAAGTCATATCAAGTGGGAGAGAAAAAACACATTTAGGCTTTAAAATAATTAAGACACCAGTGTGTCTGGTAAAAATATTCAAAGAGAGAAAAAAAAATAATAATTCTGACTGGACATTTTGCGCTGCTTTGGTGAAACGCTTAGCTTGTTGAAAACATATTTATTGAAATAGCTTATGCAGGCTATAGCAAAAGCCACCTAGCATGGCCCGGCTGTGGGCTGCCGGGTCAGCTCTACTGCGGTGCCAGTCAAGTTTAAGTAAACTATACATCGGCACGTCGCCCAACCCTAGTAGGCACCATTACATGTGAAATAACTCCATGTTTAAGACATTCCTCATTCCAAAACTGGGCCCTTTTCAATAGTAATGAACTAGGCTTTTCCATAGAGAACCTTTGTCATAGTCAAACAACTTCCCATACCAACCAGTGAGGCAACAGATAAGCCCAGAAAAGTATGAATGAACATTTGGATGCCTTCATTTCAACTGCCTCAGGGGCATAACTGATTCTCCATAACTAAATGACTGGACAAGTTGCAACAGGCAGTGCAGCAGTATCACTCACCCCAGATAGGTAGGTCATCAATGTACATTTGGTACCAATAGTGGTTTTTAATGGCATATACAAAGGCATCCCGTTTGGCTTTGTCCAACTCGATTTCACAGTATGTTTTTTGCATGACTTCATCTGTGAGAGCAAAATGACAACAACAAAAAAAGTGTTTAGTATGACATAACACTACAAGACATAATGCAAGTGTAGGCTGCTTCTGGGTCTAACTTCATGCTAGGAAAGAATATAATTGACTACTCAAAATCAAACAACGCTGATCAAATAGTGACTTTGTCACTCCAGGGTCCAAGTAGTACAGTTGCCTGTGGGTGTAGATTTTTGGATACCTTTGAACTTAATGTCTAGGCCGCTGAACTCCAGCTCGACTCCTTGCAGAGCCTCTCCTAATGTCTCATGGTAGTGGCTAATGGTCTTTTTGGTGCCCACGCAGAAGGGCAGGGAGAAGTACTTGTACGTTTCTTGTCTGTTGTGGTAAGGCCCCACTGTATTCATCCATAAAACCACCTCCTCTTTATCTGTGTACTGAAAAAGGGAAGAAACACATTAAACATGCTATAACTTACTTGTTTTGCTAGTTCTCAGATGGCAGCATTTGGTATTCCATTCAAGGATATAAATTGTGCATTCAGGCAAATAAATAACAAAAACAGCCAACATGTTAGTCTATTCCAAGCAGCCTCCATCTATAAAGCTTTTAGATAGAAGCTGTCTGTGGCAAAAAATACATTGACAATGAGTCATAAAGTTACTCTTGTAATGACACCATGTCAAAACCAATCCACACGACATACAGGCATATGTCATCAACAACAAAATGTATATTGAACTGAATACAGGTCTTTTCAACCGGAGTGAAAACTCAAGCAAGCGCCCTTGTTAGTTGTCAGCTTGACAATCATGGGCAGAAAACAATGTAGCGACAAGGGGCTTTATCCATATAAAAACTCACCTGATCACATTCACACTGACAACACAGCATTGGTAAGGATGTCTGCTTTGCGCTGGTTGTGTAGTCAGCTGTTCATTCTGCACTGAGTGCGGATGCAAAGCTTACTAGCTAGTGCTAACTGGCTACGGTACCAGTGAGGACCAAGCTGAAGCTTGCTCTTGAGAATCCAATGCATTAATAAGGCACTGTGCCTTATGCAAAGGGTTCTCAACTATAAACAAGGATTAAATCCAATTTATACTTGATCCAAAAATGTGGTTGGAGGCTCCATATGGAGGGACGCAATTGCGGAGCTTCTGGAGACACGCAGAGGCCAAATTGAGCGCCGTACTGAATCGCCATGCACCTCCCAAATTTTGTAACAATGCAGAGGGCTCTGTATAGCTCTGCATTGACATGATTGGTTGATGGTAGGTGGGGGCGGGAGGTTCTGTATAAACACACTCACTTCCTTGACAACAACAAAGCGCAAGAAGTATGACTTCTGCAGAGGCCATATCACCGTAAATGCTGTACGGCCACTGCAGACGTCAGATTGACCACGCAGAGCCTTTTACCGGTAAGACCATGTGAACTTTTAATGTTTATAAACGTCAATAATTGCTTGCAAATGACATACGTTTTTTTTTAACATACACTACATTGCCAAAAGTATATGGACGCCTGCTCGTCAAACATCTCATTCCAAAATCATGGGCATTAATATGGAGTTGGTCCCCCCATTTGCTGCGATAACAGCCTTCACCCTTTTGGGAAGGCTTTCCACTATATGTTGGAACATTCCATTCAGCAACAAGATCATTAGTGAGGTATGGACCTCAGTGCACGGGGCATTGTCAGGCTGAAAGAGGAAAGAGCCTTCCCCAAACTGTTGCCACAAAGTTTGAAGCACAAAATCGTCTAGAATGTCATTGTATGCTGTAGCATTAGGATTTCCCTTCACTGGAACTAAGGGGAATAGACCGAACTATGAAAACAGCCCCAGACCATTATTCCTCCTCCAAACTTTACAGTTTGCACTACGCAGTTAGCGTTCTCCTGGCTTCCCCCAAATCCAGATTCAGCAAGCTTTACACTACTCTAGCAGACTCTTGGCATTGTGCATGGTGATATTAGGCTTGTGTGCAGCTGCTCAGCCATGAAAAAACATTTCATTAAGCTCCTGACGAACAGTTATTGTGCTGACGTTGCTTCCAGAGGCAGTTTGGAACTCAGTCGTGAGTGTTGTAACCGAGGATGGACCATTTTTACAGGCTACGTGCTTCAGCACTCAGCAGTCCCGTTCTGTGAGCTTGTGTGGCCTACCACTTTACGGCTAAGCTGTTGTCACTCCTTGACATATCCACTTCACAATAACAGCACTTACAGTTGGCCGGGGCAGCACTAGCAGGGAATACATTTTACAAACTGACTTGTTGGAAAGGTGGCATCCTAGAACAGTGCCACATTGAAAGTCACTGAGCTCTTCAGTAAGGCCATTCTACTGCTAATGTTTGTCCATATTGATGGCATGGCTGTGTATTCGATGTTATACACCTGTCAGCAACAGGTGTGACAAACAGCCAAATGGACTAATTTGTAAGGGTGTCCACATACTTTTGGCCATGTAGCAGGTTCGCACAGATCCATACTGCTGTGTGTGCCTTCAACCAACAAACTACACTTCTGCTACACTTCCCCCTTACACACAAGTTTTCGGAGCAAGCTAGATAGTTGACCACCTGTATTAATTAGCTATATTCTGTCTGACTTCAGTAAACAAGCGCTAACATGGAGATATGGCCGTGTGGGATCACAAACCCTATACAAAAAAAAGTGTAGTAATTTAACTTTGTTTTTTTGAAAATTATTTGTCACTGATATGAAATACACGTCTCTTACGTTTCCAAACCAGCACCGCAAGCGATGCGCGTTAACGTTCAGACCGAGCTTCGGGGCTATTACAGCACTCCCCCGGCCAGAAGATACGTTAATGAATAAGACGCTAAAGGTAGTCAGTATCTATGAATAGGCTAGTGTTGACACTAGCCAACGTGCAAAGTTGAGAATTATTGGCTAGGTTGAAGCATGATCAAAACACTATATAGGTTACAGGTCAGAAATCAAGAGCAAAAGTATTTACTTCCAATTGTACTGTAAAACGCGGAATGCGATTTGCTTTTGTCTTGACCATTTGATGTCCTAGTACCTAGACAGGCCTGCCGCCTTAATAACCGGATATGCAGTCTTCGCAATGGCAACGTTAGTAAACTACCAAAAATACTTAACTAGCTAGGCATATTCCTAGAGTTATTTTCCTATATGTACTTTGCAAACTAGCTAGATAAGTAGTTAAATAACCAAATATGGATGAGTGGTTATGCAAAATATTCCTACCATATGTATGCAATGAGATGTCACTGGCTAACATTAGCCAGCTAACTTCGCTAGCTAACTTTGGTCCCCTACGTTAACTTGTTCGCCAACGTTAGTTATTGTATTTATAATTTATCAACATTGAACGTTAACCTCATAATAATGAACTAGTTAGTTACATGTAACGATATTATTACTCTTATCTCGCTGAGTTAAAAAATAATATATAGGCTAATCGGTTGTATCATGTAGCTACTACAGCTGGCTAACAAGCCAGAACGTCCATTATTTTCACACTACACACAAGGCTACCCATTTTTATTCGACCTCAAATGATCTTACCGTGTGTTCGTGTTCATCTGCCTCAATCGGCATTAACATCTCGGCAACCGAGAGAAAGACCACCACTGCAATCTTCCACCTGGAAGACCCCATCATTTTCTGGGAAAGTTTGCAGATTTGGGATGTTAGCTCTGTTAGTGCTATCCCACCTTCTTCCTGGTTGTACGACAGTGGCAGTTTTTCTGGATGCTCTCGTACGCATATGGCGTAAATTGCCTCACTCGCATCGCATTCGCTTGTGATTGATGCAGACATGTCACATGGCTTGTAATCTCAAATCAAATCGAAGACGGTGAACAATCCGTTGAATAATGGAACTCCGGTTTCTACGCTGTCCGCAACTTTCAGCCACGTCATCCGATTGTAAGTATTAGAAATGCCTCACCTTTGGGGGCATGAAACCTGGCCCACTTCTCATGTATGACTAAACTGTTGATATCTCATTTTACAGAGACAACTCATTGAACAGATCATCATTATACACTACCATTCAACAGTTTGGGAGTCACTTAGAAAATGCATTATTTTTTAAAAGAAAATATCTATTTTTTTGTCCATTAAAATAACATACAATTGATCAGAAATAGTGTAGACATTGTTAATGTTGTAAATGATTAGTGTAGCTGGAAACGGCAGAGTTTTTATGGAATATCTACATAGGCCCATTAGCAGCATCCATCACTCCTGTGTTCCAATGACATGTTGTGTTAGCTAATCCAAGTTTATAATTTGAAAAGGCTAATTGATCATTAGAAGACCTTTTTGCAATTATGTTAGCACAGCTGAAAACTGTTGTCCTGATTAAAGAAGCAATAGAACTGGCCTTCTTTAGACTAGTTGAGTATCTGTAGCATCAACATTTGTGGGTTCGATTACAGGCTCAAAGTGGCCAGAAACAAAGGCCTTTCTTCTGAAACTTGACAGTCTATACTTGTTCTGAGAAATTAAGGCTATTCCATGCGTGAAATTGCCAAGAAACTGAAGATCTTGTACAACGCTGTGTACTACTCCCTTCACAGAACAGCACAAACTGGCCCTAACCAGAATAGAAAGAGGAGTGTGTGGCCCCGGTGCACAACTGAGCAAGAGGACAAGTACATTAGAATGTCTAGTTTGAGAAACATACGCCTCACGAGTCCTCAACTGGCAGCTTCATTAAATATTACCCGCAAAACACCAGTCTCAACGTCAACAGTGAAGAAGCGACTCGGGATGCTTTCAAAAACAAGGACATTTCTAAATGACCCCAAACTTTTGAACGGTAGTGTATCTACTTGGATTTCTAGGTACATCTCATTACATCATCATAAAATACAGTATGTATCACTTCCACTGTAGTGATTTGTCTCTTTTAGTCTTTATCTCAGACATACTAGTAACCAGTCATGTAAACATCCAACAAGAACATGTACGATTCATGGACGTTGATCACGTTTTATTTGTAATGTAATACTTGCCAAGAAGAAAAGCTTTTACAGCAGTAACTTTTCTGTAATCACTACTAAGAATTCACCTGAGCTTGAACACGTTAACACTTTAAACATTGATTAATAATCATTTTTCACATTTATAATTCATAGAAAGGAAACCAATGCATTGCCTCCATCTCAAAAGTTCTGTAATTTGCACATAGACTAAGACTATAGCTAGATAATAATGCATTGGACATCTCAGTAAGTGCTAAACCCAGAGCTGAACCTCATAGATTCTCTTTTTTTTCTCAGTCCTTTCAGCTAAGTAAGTGCTTTTACATTACTGGCAATGTAACTTCTATCTGATATTAGATCAATGATTGGACCATGTGATTGAAGTCCACCCTACTGATTTGCCATAAGGTAAAGAGACATGCAAACTGTGCATCTAGGTTTTGCAGTTCTCTAGATATGTTGAAACAGTTGAAGTCCAAAGGTTCTTCTGCATAGGTCACTGGATTAGGGGGGCAACGAATGTACAAATTCCCTGTAATGATATGGATGAAAAAAGGTGTACGTTTTATAGTTAGAATAAACATTGATATAGAATCGGAATTGCCTTTTTTTTCAAATTGCAATTGAAGAGTTGACAGGATTTCCTCACCCAATAATGTTGGGCATGTGAGGGTCTTTGTACAATCCATTGTGAAGGTACCCAAGGGATCTGGCGAACGGTACCATCTTAACTCGATTCTCTGAGTTTTGGGCACTCTGTGCAATTTCATACAGCTTGATAGGAACACAACAAAGGACGAGAGGTGGAAACTTCCTTTTAACTGTATATCATGTTTCCAGGAACCCTTCTTGCTATTGTCATTCAAACCATACATATAATATCACACATGTTGCCTGTGATAAAATAGACAGATGACAACAGATAAATGATTGTTAGTTACAGTAAAAGTATAAGCCACACCTGCTGAGCCATGTGGATAGGCACTACGTGGTCATCCTCTGCATGAAGTATCAGAAGAGGACTCCTCATCCTCTTCAAGCTGTAGAGACATGGTGAAACATCACTTTCATGAACAGTCAACCTCAAACTCTCAGAACAATTCCTGAAACACATTTAGGTTGCAGTGGGTGTAGCAGTTATTTTGATTTGATTTGTTACCGCATATTGCTAACCTGATATCAAAATAAAGGATGACAAGTATGGTGAAAAGTTGCATGAACCAAAACAAATGTACAACAAAATTTTTAGGGTAAATCAAAAATACTTACTTTTCGTCATTAGGGAAGATTATATTGTATTCTGCCATTGTGTCCAGGAAAAAGTACTCAAAACCTGGGAACTTCCAATAAAACTGAAGACAAAATGCAGTTTAGTACATTAATGAATACAAAATCATGGCGTTTAAAGATGTACTGTATCGCTATGGAGAGGAGGGTATGTGAATCTTACCCAGCCAAATGGATCATGAGCACCCTTCTGTCGAATGTTGGTGTATGCTCCCTCAATGATCACACCATCGACAACAACCCCTGATAAAAGCAACAATATTCCAAGCATGTAAATATATCAAGTCAGCTTCCATAATGAGTCACACAAGAAACTTTCATGAAATGAATGTCATTATGCCGATCATGTGTATTGTACTTTAACCAGAGGGTATAAAATACGAAAGTTGAATGGATTCAGGCCTACCATGTTCCATTAGTTTGACTGCAGTATTAGTGGCCACTCTGTACAAAGATGAGGGGGAAAATGGCATTTTACTGCTCATGTCTTAAACTCTATCAGAGTAACTGTCAAAATGTTCTGTCATATTTCTAATCATTGATTTGAGTATTTCAATCATAACCATTAGTGAAGGTAGATTAAGTAGAAGTAGTGATAGTGACAGATCCTCTAACTTAAACTCACAACATAAATATCACAAATGCTGTATTGTGTGTGTGAGGGGAACAAGCAACAAATGAAACAAGTAAGTGTTGAATCAAACTTTAAACATAGTCCAGTCTCTTGAATGAACAATGCTTACTTTGAAACATAATCATCATTTAAATAATGAGATACCTACCAGTGGAATGACATACACATCTCTCTGGAATGTAAGACAAGGCATTACAGGGAAAGTTTAAGTTAATCAAGGTACATTTAATAAAGGTAATATTGTGTCTGCTTATGCAGACGCAGTATTACTTTTGTTTTCCTTTGCTTTTATGAAATTTGCCTTACACTTCAATTACATTACATCTGAGATGTGCATTTTATTTGACTGTTAGGCTCTTCATGGTTTTAATCGTGGTTAAAATGTTTTGAATTGAAATCTGACCATTGTTCATTTAAGAGACCGCTGTGTATAGTTTGAGTAAAAGCAGAATTGTGTGCAACTATGCATTGACATAAGTTATCATTTCCACTTGCTTTTCTCTACAGACTGAACCATCCACCTGGTCACTCACCCAGTGCCAAGAGAGTGTCCCCATAATACCACCAGACTGCTCCCACTGCGGGCTTTTACCCACTGGTACAAGTAGAGGGTGTCAGTGGTAATACCAACTTCAGTGGGCTCTCCGGTGGAGTCCCCAAAACCTGTCAGAGTTTCTTATATCAATGGCTGTACAGTATGCAAACGTACTAGACTACGTATAGTCCTATCATGTCATGTCTGTGCCTGAGGTCAACTTGATGCAGTTGTATACTGATTTGTAAATTACCACAAGGGGGCAGTCAGAAGCAAAACAACCCCAAGAGGGTGAGGTGAACTTTACTACAGTATTTGGAATTGGGAGCTGGTTATCAGTCTCTTTACAGCAAGGTGAAATAACACACCACAAAATTAGGCTAATGTCAGGTTGTCAAGGATATGTGTAATGACATGTTTCAACCGTCTAGTAGAATAATGAAATTTTAACCAACCTCTGTAGTCCAAAGCCAAAACATGGTAATCCATTGCACTCAGTAGCTGTAGACAAAGGCCAATTACCAGTTTATCATTCACACCATGATGAAGCAACTTTTGTTGTAGTTGTCAGTCACTTACATTTATTACTCCCACACGTTGACTTTCTGCCCTGTTTGAAATAATGTGGACTTTTAGATTCAAAGTGAGAACATTTGAAATATTATTGTGTAGCAATCCATTGTTCTTGCTACCTTGTGCCTCCATTGCCATGGAGATAAATGATGATCGGATTTCCAGCTCCCAAAGAATCTTGGTACCATTCCAAGTCCTTTCCCTGTGCCTCTTTCCACTGGCGTTCAGGGACTGTGTGCCTTGAAGATATTGTACAGTGACAACACTTGTAAGGGACTGTATACTGACTTTGTATAAAGTTCAATGCAGTCTTTTATAAATCTACACTGTCCAGTGGCAGTGAATGTACTTCAGATGTAAGGTAGGTAGGCTACATTAAACGTAACTCACAATGTAACCTGGAGAAAGGGTTTATGTTAGCCTACTCACCATACGCCCAATGAGATCCCTTGTTCGGATGTAAGGTACATGTTCATTGTGTGGTTAAGAGACAGGTCGGCTGGCTGGCTATGGTCGACGAAGAATGGGACCCTGACTAAAAACAAGGTGAGAATATATACTAATTACTCTGAGTTATTATTCCTAATTTGTCCAGTAATTTGGATAATGCTCATGATTACACTCACCTCTGTGAGAATAAACCAGGTGCTTTATGATGTCAGGAAACAGTGGCATCATGAAAGGCACAGAAACATAAATGACACATACAGCCAGGAGACCTCTTTTGAACCACCACAACAAATGGGGGCTAGGTCTGAGACGGAGAGAAAGACAGAGGGAGAGAGATCTATTTCACTTGCTTTGGCAATGTTAACATATGTTTCCCATGCCAATAAAGCCCTTAAATAAAAACATTTAAATTGAATTGAGAGAGAAATTGGATCATTACTTCCCCAAACTCAAGAAAAAAAAGCATAAACATTACAATGACAACTGTTTCATGCTGTCAGCTGACCTTACTGGATATTACTATTGAAGTGCATGTTACGCCAATAATACAGTTGAAGTCGGAAGTTTACATACACCTTAGCCAAATACATGTAAACTCAGTTTTTCACAATTCTTGACATTTAATCCTAGTAAGAGTTCTCTGTCTTAGGTCAGTTAGGATCACCACTTTATTTTAAGAATGTGAAATGTCAGAATAATAGTAGAGAGAATGATTTATTTCAGCTTTTATTTCTTTCATCACATTCCCAGAGGGTCAGAAGTTTACATACACTCAAATAGTATTTGATAGCATTGCCTTTAAATTGTTTAAATTTGGTCAAATGTTTCGGGTAGCCTTCCACAAGCTTCCCACAATAAGTTGGGTGAATTTGGGCCCATTCCTCCTGACTGAGCTGGTGTAACTGAGTCAGGATTGTAGGCTTCCTTGCTTGCACACACTTTTTCAGTTCTGCCCACAAATTTTCTATAGGATTGAGGTCAGGGCTTTGTGATGGCCACTCCAATACCTTGACTTTGTTGTCCCACAACTTTGGAAGTATGCTTGGGGTCATTGTCCATTTGGAAGACCCATTTGCAACAAAGCTTTAACTTCCTGACTGATGTCTTGAGATGTTGCTTCAATGTATCCACATAATTTTCCATCCTCATGATGCTATCTATTTTGTGAAGTGCACCAGTCCCTCCTGCAGCAAAGCACCCCCACAACATGATGCTGCCACCCCCGTGCTTCACGGTTGGGATGGTGTTCTTCGGCTTGCAAGCCTCCTCCTTTTCCTCCAAACATAACGATGGTCATTATGGCCAAACAGTTCCATTTTTGTTTTATCAGACCAGAGGACATTTCTCCAAAGAGTATGATCTTTGTCCCCATGTGCAGTTGCAAACCGTAGTCTGGCTTTTTGATGGCGGTTTTGGAGCAGTGGCGTCTTCCTTGCTGAGCGGCCTTTCAGGTTATGTCGATATTGGGCTTGGTTTTACTGTGGATATAAATACTTTAGTACCTGTTTCCTCCAGCATCTTCACAAGGTTGTTTGCTGTTGTTCTGGGATTGATTTGCACTTTTCGCACCAAAGTACGTTCATCTCTTGGAGACAGAACGCGTCTCCTTCCTGAGCGGTGTGTGTTTATACTGGCATACTATTGTTTGTACAGATGAACGTGGTGCCTTCAGGCGTTTGGAAATTGCTCTCAAGGATGAACCAGACTTGTGGAGGTCTACAATTATTTTTCTGAGCTCTTGGCTGATTTCTTTTGATTTTCTCATGATGTCAAGCAAAGAGGCACTGAGTTTTTTTTAAGGTAGGCCTTGAAATACATCCACAGGTACACCTCCAATTGACTCAAATGATGTCAATTAGCCTATCAGAAGCTTCTAAAGCCATGACACAATTTTCTGGAATTTTCCAAGCTGTTTAAAGGCACAGTCAACTTAGTGTATGTTAACTTCTGACCCACTGGAATTGTGATACAGTGAGTTATGAGTGAAATAATCTGTCTGTAAACATTTGTTGGAAAAATGACCTGTGTCATGCACAAACTAGATGTCCTAACCAACTTGCCAAAACTATAGTTTGTTAACAAGAAATGTGGGGACTGGTTGAGAAACGAGTTTAAATGACTCCAACCTAAGTGTATGTAAACTTCCAACTTCAACTGTAGGCCTATTTACTAGTCTAGACTCATTGACTCTAGTCTCGACTAGACTAGACGGGATGATCATTTTAAGCAGTGCTAGTGTGAGGCACAGCCTACCAACTCACCTCGGCTGCGCACTCAATGACACCTTAGTTTTATTTCCATCAGTCTTCTGCTCCTCGGAATCATGGTCACCGGTCCTCTTCCTCATCCTGAGACGTTTACTAACCGAGCCACCAGTCCTCTGCATCTGTAATACAGCCGTTATGTTCTGATCTAGATTGACATCCAGGCTATGTGACTAACTACTTTATGGCCAACCCTTTGTACTTTTTTTTGTCTACCGCCGAGGCTCTATGGGTGAAAGTCCAGTAGTCTCACACTGTTGATAAGGAAATTAGGGAGGAGTTAAGCGGGTTTCAGGTAACCTAGAGTTACCTGTGTATGTACAGTCGTGGCCAAAAGTTTTGAGAATGACACAAATATAAATTTTCACAAAGTCTTCTGCCTCAGTTTGTATAATGCCAATTTGCATATACTCCAGAATGTTATGAAGAGTGATCAGATGAATTGCAAAGTCCCTCTTTTCCATGCAAATGAACCGTCATCATTGTTTTGCACAAAAAGGGCTTCACAAGCAAGGATATTGCTGCCAGTAAGATTGCACCTAAATCAACATTTATCGGATCATCAAGAACTTCAAGGAGAGCCGTTCAATTGTTGTGAAGAAGGCTTCAGGGTGCCCAAGAATGTCCAGTAAGCACCAGGACTGTCTCCTAGTTGATGAAGTTAGTCTCCTAGCTCCTGAAGTTGATTCAGCTGCGGGATTGGGGCACCACCAGTACAGAGCTTGCTCAGGAATGGCAGCAGGCAGGTGTGAGTGCATCTGAGGCGAAGACTTTTGGAGGATGGCCTGGTGTCAAGAAGGGCAGCAAAGAAGCCACTTCTTTCCAGGAAAAACATCAGGGACAGACTGATATTCTGCAAAAGGTACAGGGATTGGACTGCTGAGGACTGGGGTAAAGTAATTTTCTCTGATGAATCCCCTTTCCGATTGTTTGGGGCATCTGGAAAAAAGCTTGTCCAGAGAAGACAAGTTGAGTGCCACCATCAGTCCTGTGTCATGCCAACAGTAAAGCATCCTGAGACCATGTGTGGGGTTGCTTCTCAGCCAAGGGAGTGGGCTCACTCACAATTTTGCCTAAGAACACAGCCATAAATAAAGAATGAAGAATACCAACACATCCTCCGAGTGCAAATTCTCCCAACCATCCAGGAACAGTTTGGTGATGAACAATGCCTTTTCCAGCATGATGGAAAGTCTATGCTAAACACAGGTTTGGGAGATTTTGTATATTTTGTTCTAGGCAAAAGTGATAATTAAGTGGCTCGGGGAACAAAACATCAATATTTTGGGTCCATGGCCAGGAAACTCCCCAGACCCTAATCCCATTGAGAACTTGTGGTCAATCCTCAAGAGGCGGGTGGACAAACAAAAACCCGCAAATTCTGACAAACCCCAAGCATTGATTATGCAAGAATGGGCTGCCATCAGTCAGGATGCGGCCCAGAAGTTAATTGACAGCATGCCAGAGCGGATTGCAGAGGTCTTGAAAAAGAAAGAGTCAACACTGCAAATATTGACTCTTTGCATCAACTTCATATAGTTGTCAATAAAAGCCTTTGACACTTATGAAAGGCTTGTAATTATACTTCAGTATTCCATAGTAACATCTGACAAAAATATCTAAAGACACTGAAGCAGCAAACTTTGTGAAAATTAATATTTGTGTCATTCTCAAAACTTTTGGCCACGACTGTACAAGCCATGAAATAATGCTTCCCGGTGTACCTTTATGAATTTACAAATTAGAAATATGTTTGGCAATCATAAGGATAACAGTCTTTCATAGAACCCAATCCCAACGCACAAAGGTATACTTCAGTGTATACAATGGGGACATATAATACCTGTAAGAGGGATCTTTTCACATGGAACATATACAATTCAGTAGGATACCTACAGCGTAGGCCTTTATGAATAAGGAATTTGATATTGGTATGTGTTTTCATGTTTTATGATCACAGCAATACAGCTTTGAGATCCACTGTGCTTCGATGTACAATGGCGTACACTGAGTGTACAAAACATTAGGAACATCTGCTCGTTCTATGACAGACTGGCCAAGTAAATCCAGGTGAAAGCTATGATCCCTTATTGATGTTACCTGTTAAATCCACTTTGATCTGTGTAGATGGGGGGTGTAAACGGGGTTAAAGAAGGATTTTTAAGCCTTGAGACATGGATTGTGTATGTACCATTCAGAGGGTGATTTAAGTGCATTTGAATGTGATATGGTAGTAGGTGCCAGGTGCACTGGTTTGTGTGAAGAACTGCAACACTGCTGGGTTTTTCACACAACAGTTTCCCCGAGTGCATCAAAAATGGTCCACCACCCACAGTATTGGTATAAACATGGGCCAGCAGCCCTGTGAAACGCTTTCGACACCTTGTAGAGTCCATGCCCCTACGAATTGAGGCTGTTCTGAGGGCAAAAAGAGGGGTGCAACTCAATATTAGGAAGGTGTGCTTATTGTTTTGTACAGTCAGTGTAAGTTTAGTATTGCCTTTCAACCAATCCAGTGCATTTTTTAAGAAAAATCAACAATACGTCAAAGGATTTAACTACTGGAAACTGAAACAATTGGATCAAACAAAGACCAACAGATCAATCCCACTTTTCAAGCCTGCTGAAGGCGTGGTGGTGTGGTAAACACAGTGGTGGAAAAAGTACCCAATTGTCATACTTGAGTAAAAGTAAAGATGCCTAAATAGAAAATGACTCAAGTGAAAGTCATCCAGTAAAATACTACTTGATTAAAAGCCTAAAAGTATTTGGTTTTTAATATACTTAAGTGTCAAAAGTGAAAGTATAAATCAATTCAAATTCCTTATATTAAGCAAACCAGATGGCACCGTTTTCTTTCTTTCTTTTTTAAAATGTACTTACGGATAGCCAGGTGCATACTCCAACACTCAGACATCATTTATAAATGAAGCATTTGTGTTTAGTGAGTCCATCAGATCAGAGGCAGTAGAGATGGCCAGGGATGTTCTATTGATAAGTGCGTGAATGGGACCATTTTCCTGTCCTGAGCATTCAAAATGTAACTAATACTTTTGGGTGTCAGGGAAAATGTATGAAGTAAAAATCACAATTGTCTTTCGGAATATTGGTGAAGTAAAAGTAGTCAAAAATATAAATAGTAAAGTACAGATACCGCAAAAATTGCTTAAGTAGTACTTACTTAAGTACTTTACACCACTGGGTAAACACCACACCCCGCTCTACTAGGAGCATGCACGAGGTGGTCTGCGTATGTCATATTCTGTGGCCTTGCCATTCCATTTCTTGACTGCCCCTGTAACACAGAAATAAACATGTATATTTTGAACTTGAATAAACTTTCTTGAAATGTTCCGTATTGACTGACCTTCAAGTCTTAAAGTAATGATGGACTGTCATTTCTCTTTGCTTATTTGAGCTGTTCTTGCCGAAATATGGACTTGGTCTTTTACCAAATAGGGCTATCTTCTGTATAATGTCACAACACAACTGATTGGCTCAAACACATTAAGCAGGAAAGAAATTCCACAAATTAACTTTTAAGAAGGCATACCTGTTAATTTAAATGCATTCCAGGTGACTACCTCATGAAGCTGGTTGAGTGAATGCTAAGAGTGTGTAAAGCCGTCAAGGCAAAGGGCTACACTTTTTTGGTTAGTACATGATTCCATATGTGTTATTTCACAGTTTTGATATCTTCACTATTATTCTACAATGTAGAAAACAGTAAAAAATAAAGAACAACCTTTGAATGAGTAGGTGTTCTAAAACTTTGGACCGGTAGTGTAGTCTGGATGCAATCAGGCATCCGAATATGCATAAGCAATGTAAAGAGATATGTTGAATGAGTGGGGAAATGTACATTCTACACAAATTACTTTGATAAAAACGAAGAAAAATGTGTGTGCCTGAGGGGAAATACACTTTCATACAGCCAGAGATGAACCACTATGGTGACAAATATTTATAATCTAAACCATGTGACCTCTCACCTCACTGTCTGTAGAAGTGTTCTTCCTAACCAGTCCCTCAACAGCTCTCTGATTGAGCTCCAGCCTCACTGGGTCCTCAGAGGAGATAAAGGCTGGGAAGAGATAGAGGGATGGAAGAATCAGTCATTCGACAAGTCAGTTAAATAAAGAGAGCATTGATAAGCTAAAATGTCCATCTCCCATCCATGGAGAGACCTACTATATATACTGTATTTTACCATCAAGAGGTCTCGGAGGTAGCGAGGTGGGGTGGCTTGGCTCATCTCCTGGTCAATAGGGATGAGCGAATCATCACTGGTTCATACACACACAGGACAGGGACATAGAGCCTAGTTAATACAACACTACTACAGAGAGAAATGGCATCTTTTGTAGGCACTAACGCTGAAAATAAAGTCTATGGTAAACAAAGGTTTGGGAGATTTTGTATGTTTTGTTCTATGAGATAGTATTCATCCGTGTTTTTGTAATCATAAAATGCACATAAAGGCGTCATAATTCATAAAGGTCATGTTAACTGACTGACATTATCTCGTATAACAAAACACATAAGATCTCCTAAACCTGTGTTAACCTCAGACCTCATTTTCTGCATTTATCCCAAAATCATTTTCTTTCCCAATAGAAATGACTGAACAAACCAGAGGTAAATTATTTCTGTTTTTTAAGACTACAAACTGGCGAGCTCTATACCATGCCTTCTTAATTGCCCATGGGAAGATTAAACACGTTGTAGTGATTTGAATGGGAATCTAAAGCTTCAGTCTCATAGACTGTTAATGTCTATGTTAATAAATGTAGTGCGTAACAAGAGGTATTACAGAGTGTTACGGGTTTAAGTATGATAATGCTATCTCTTACCTATCCAGCTCTGAATCTGGGTCAGCTCCTGATTTTTGGGACAGTGAAGCAGCCTGGGATGGTACAACCTGAGCGGTTACAGTCTGCCCAATCTGTCATCAAGCAGCTCCGTTTCTTCATCAGCCAGTGATCATCCTTGAGAGCAGCTACCCAAAAGGAAAGGATAGAAGGGTCGTGATCATGAAGCACCAAACAGTAGAAAATAGTCTTCAACAAGACGGAACTACATGGACACTTCCCATAACAAAATGTTAAGGATTTTTGTTGTTGTTCATTTCTCAAATGAACACAACCCGGAGGTGGACAGGTCAGAAAGTAATGTGAACAGCTCTGATCGTGTGACACAGTACTGTGTCGTAGTGTATCCGAGCGTAGCTCCTGTAGCCCTGTATCACTCAGTCGTCCCACACACAGCAGCAGAGCCCGTCTCACATACAGCTGCTGCTCCAGAGGGGATTGGGTGATGACAAACCGGGCCTTTTTGTCCTTCAACACCAGGTTCCCAATGATCCTGGACCTCTGTTGGGCCTAGAGGAAAAATAACACTTTTACATTATGAGAGAAAGAGATTGGACAAAGACGCAGACAGTTTGACACCTTTTTATAACCTCTACCCATCCCCTTCCCTTACCTGTTGACAGCCTGCACCTGCCCAGTGATCCCATTCTCCAGCCAGCACTCCAGGACCTTCTCCAGAAGCTTCCAGCACACAATCTGCCACACCATGTCTGAGTGAGTGCAGGAGGAGAAGCGAGGTGCCAGTACCTCAAACACTAACCCTGCAGAAAGAGACACACAATTATGTAACTCTTTTGATGAATGGACAAGTGCAGCAGTTGACAATCATCAATGCAGGAGAAACACATATTGAATGCAGCCTTGCTTACCACTGTGTCCCTGAACACAAGCCTTCCCCAGTGCATGGGCCACAAAAGTCAGAAAGCAGTGTTTTCCATCGGGTAACAACACAGTGTATTGACAGTGAGTGACACACAATAACATACATGTTGGATGTAGACAGTTAAAGTTAAAACAACCATAAGTAGGCCCTTAATCAGAATTTACTATACTGCATTAAATAATTACTATATTCTGCATACAAACAAACCTCTGAGCTTGACTGACAGGTTCTCTCCAGCGCAGTCTAAGGATGTTTATAAAAGCCAATTAAACTGCCAATAATCAAACAAGTATAATGGCAAAGTTTAGAGCTTGTCAGTGAAGTATAACCAATGTTTTTTCCCCCATATAAACATGTATCGTTCTTGTATCATATCTACATACGTATCGGGTCGTCCTGAAAAGGAAAGATAACCCCCCCAGTGGATATTTAGTGTTTAGAATGTATTTTATGTTTTAACATCAGTCGCGCAAAAAAAAATACTGTTACGTGACATACCTTGTGTAAGAGCCCACCAACACCATGCTAATCTGTGGAGAAAAAAACTACAAGCAAAAATTAGCCTTGCATGGCAACATGTTGTAAAAACTGTTCTGTTGATATTATCCTACCATGACGGTATGACAGTAATATCACTAGCTAGCTATTACTGTTGGTTGGGCAAACTAAACAACAAAAAAATGGAGATGCATGCCAGCAAAGCCACTACACAACACTAAATAATAATTGCACTTAATTGCACTGTAACAGTGACAAAAGGTGCCTACAAACTGTTAGAGCCTACATAAAGCTGTCCCAACAGCAGAGCTTTTTTTTCAGCTCCATGGAGTGAATCCTTACCACCGCTACACCTGGCTATCAGCGGAGCCTGGTCTGGCAGCAAAACAGTTCAGCCTCCTTTACTGCTTAAAAAAACACAGCTGATATGGCTGACTTGCTTAAACAAATGTGGTTTCTAATGACAATTGAGATGTACAAACTATGGTATAAGGGAACGATGAGCGGATCAGAAGCAATCAATGTTGATTAAGACATTAATGAGCGAGCTAGGATGGATGTAGTCAATATAACAATTTGTTCAGAACTTTTGAAATGTACAGTGACAGAATTCAGAACATGGGCCATTCTTATAGTATTCTCTCTGTACACCAAGTCAGAACCGTAGGATAAAAAAAGGGGGCATATAAGCAGACAAGAAAAGCACTTACATTCAATGATTCAATTTCTCTGAAACAGCCTATAGGCTATATGTGCACCACTAAGTCAGAACAGTAGGCTAAGTTATGAGGGGGAAAGGGACAAAATTGTTATGGTGAGAGGAACACTAACAGTTTACTACACAACATACACTTAGTATTACTTTCTACGCTACTGTATACATATCTCCCTGGCATATTACATAATGTATGCAGCAGCAGCATACAATACATTTTTCTAGTTTGTTGTGCTATGCACATTTGAATAGGAAGGTGGCGCGGCGGTCATCAAAGTCTGGAATTCTCTGGATTTATGGTGCTCTCAAGACAACTGGGAACTCGGAAAAAAAACAAGTTTTAATCATGAGGTCATGGATCTTCAGGTCAGAGCTCTAGAAAGAGGCCCGAATTCCCGACTTGGAATTATCTTGCCCATTGTGTGTTGCGAGTAAATATTTATCCTTTTAAGCTTGGGAAAGAGACCCTTAAACCCAGACTTGGACCACACGCCCTCTCCACTGAATAGCAGGCTAGTGATTGCTTTGCAAAGCTTGCAGTTAGCCACTGATCCCTTCCAAATCACTCATGGTTGAATTTGCGATTTCCAACGTGTTGTGTAATGTTTATGTCCAATGGCCAATGAGCACAGATACGTTTTATCTATAATTTCTCTTCATATGAAAAGGATTTGCCAGTAGATTGTTGACTTGATTCATGATGATTTTTAAAGTTTGATGTTGACATGATCAGTCCAATCAAAGCTACTGTAGATATGGGGCCTCCCGAGTGGCGCAGCAGTCTAAGGCACTGCATTGCTAATTTGCGGCATCACTACAGCCAGGGGTTGGATCCCAGGCTGTGTCACAACCGGCCGTGACGGAGTCCCATAGGACGGCGTACAATTGGCCCAGCGTCGTCCGGGTTTGGCCGGAGGGGCTTTACTTGGCTCATTGTGCTCTAGCAACTCCTTGTGGTGGGCCGGGTGCATGCAGGGAAGGTGTTGCTAATGTTTTGTACACTCAGTGTATAATGTTGGGTTTAGACCTATGTCTATGATTTACTACTACCGTAACCTTTTTTTTTTTTTACTACTACCGTAACCTTTTTATGCCAGTAAAAGTACATGTCGGATATAAAAATATCATGACATTTTTCAAATGTCCACAAAACAAAATATGCTAGACAAGGTACTGTAGGGTGTTTTTGTGTGGGTGGTAACGCTTTTATCCACAAATATTGATATAACATCATCATATCTAAGTAAACTTCAAGTGACGTGATGACAAGTTGTCTGGTACCACTATGACTCGTTGGAAACCATGCAGTTTATTAGGCTACAGATGAAATAAGTTAGGAACTTCACAGGATGGTGGAAGTGCAAGGTGATGCTCCTTTCCAACAAATATTGAGGGTCTAATGCTGTACTCAAAACAACTGGGAACTCTGGGAAAAGGTCAAATCATGACATCAGTGATCTTCACGTAGGAAAGTCAGAGCTCTAGAAAGATGCCAGAGTTTCCGACTTGGAATTTCGAGTTGGGTGACCATTCAGAAAGATTTTTCCCAGTCGGAACTAGTTTTTTTGCAAGTTCCCAGTTGTCTTAAAAGCACTGAAGTCGGAAGTATCCCAGTTTTTTTTGAACGCAACATTTTTCTGGTGACATGATCATCACTGCTTGGCTGGCAATTATTTTTATTTATTCAATCTCTCTCTTTAGTCCATAATAATATCATTTTGTAGGCTATACGTGCACTCTATCCAACAGTGCGCAGATGTAGCCTCTATGCGCTCTGTTGGCTAGAGATTAAAATGCGATGGAAACTAAATGTAAATTGCATTGTCTATTCAGGTACATGGGAACTTAACCTCAAAATGTATTTTATGTGCACTACGTCATCACGCCCTTACAAAAATGTACCACGGTACTACTATGGTATTTTCATTCATGCAATGCTACTATTATGGTACTTTCACTTACAGTGCATTCGGAAAGTATTCAGACCACTTCCCTTTTTCCACATTTTGTTACGTTACAGCCTTACTCTAAAATGTATTAAATAAATGTTTTCCCCAATCTATACACAATACCCTATAATGACAAAGTGAAAATAGGTTTTTAGAATTTTTTGCAAATTTATTAAAAATAAAGAACATAAATACCTTATTTATGTAAGTATTCAGACCATTTGCTATAAGACTCGAAATTGAGCTCAGGTGCATCCTGTTTCCATTGATCATCCTTGAGATGTGTCTACAACTTGATTGGAATTGTCTGTAGAGCTCCGAGACAGGACTGTGTCGAGGCACAGATCTGGGGAAGGGTACTAAAAAATGTCTGCAGCATTGAAGTTCCACAAGAACACAGTGGCCTCCATCATTCTTTAATGGAAGAAGTTTGGAACCACCAAGACTCTTCCTAGACCTGGCAGCCCAGGCCAAACTGAGCAATCGGGGAAGAAGGGCCTTAGTCAGGAAGGTGGCCAATAACCCGATGGTCACTCTGACAGAGCTCCAGAGGTCCTCTGTGGAGATAGGAGAACCTTACAGAAGGACAACCATGTCTGCAGCACTCCACCAATGAGGCCTTTATGGTAGAGTGGCCAGATGGAAGCCACACTTCAGAAACAAGATTCGCTGGTCTGATGAAACCAAGATTGAACTCTCTGGCCTGAATGCCAAGCGTCACGTCTGAAGGAAACCCTACGGTGGAGTATGGGGGTGGCATATCATGCTATGGGGTTGTTTTTCAGCGACAGTGACTGGGAGACTAGTCAGGATCAAGGGAAAGATGAACGTTGATGAATCCTTGATGAAAACCTGCTGGGGCAAAGGTTCACCTTCCAACAAGACAACGACCCTAAGCACACAGCCAAGACAATGCAGGGGTGGCTTCGGGACAAGTCTCTGAATGTCCTTGAGTGGCCCACCCAGAGCCCGGACTTGAACCCGATTGAACATCTTTGGAGAGAACCTGAAAATAACTGTGCAGCGACACTCCCCATCCAACCTGACAGAGCTTGAGAGGATCTGCAGAGAAGAATGGGAGAAACTCCCCAAATACAGGTCTACCAAGCTTGTACCATCATACCCAAGAAGACTCAAAGCTGTAATCGATGCCAAAGGTGCTTCAACAAAGTACTGAGTCAAGGTTCTGAATATTTTTTGTTTTTTATTAATTTGCTAAAATGTCTAAACCTGTTTTTGCTATGTCATTATGGGGTATTGTGTGTAGATTGATGAGGAAATAAACAATTTAATCAATTTTAGATGAAGACTGTAGCGTTACAAAATGTGGAAAAAGTGAAGAGGTCTGAATACTTTCCGAATGCACTGTACTTCCTTAATTACCATGGTATAGATAGATGTGGATCATGGAAATACCATGGTTTTTAACCTGCATTATACATTCTACCATAGTAATGCAGAATTATGATAAATGCTGCAAATAATTATCATATAGTTGTCACGCCCTGACCTTAGATATCTCTGTTTTTCTATATATTTTGGTTAGGTCAGGGTGTGACTAGGGTGGGTACTCTAGTTTTTTGTATGTCTAGGGGTTTTTGTATATCTATGTTGGCCTGATATGGTTCCCAATCAGAGACAGCTGTTTATCGTTGTCTCTGATTGGGGATCATATTTAGGTAGCCCTTTTTCCCCTTTCCCCCCGTTTCCCCACTTCCTGTTGTGGGATCTTGACTATGTGCAGTTGCCTGTCAGCACTATTATGGATAGCTTAACGTTTTGTTTGTTCTTTATTGTTTTGTTTAGTGAGTTTCAGGTTATTAAAATATGTGGAACTCTACACATGCTGCACCTTGGTCTCCTTCATACGACAAACGTGACAATAGTACCAGCTTTATTAATTGTGCGTTACCATAGCACAATCGCAGAATCATGTATTCAATAAATGAACCCCACAAGGTCTAAAGAGGTTGGTTGGTTTTATATTGATGAATTGCTACACCAGTATGGGCAAATTTCTGATAAGGTCAGGCTACTATTGTTGATCCTAGTTTGTCTGTAAAATTAAAGATAAAGGGAAATAGTTGATGTGAAAAATGGGTAAGACTTTCTGTATTAATTGTACCATTTTTTTTGCTCATGTTTGGGTTCCTGGTCTTGCCATCCTAAAATGTGGGAGATTGTAAGATTCACTACATCACCAAAAGTAGCTGGACACCCCTTCAAATTAGTGGATTCGGCTATTTCAGCCACACCCGTTGCTGACAGGTGTGTAAAATCGAGCACACAGCCATGCAATCTCCATAGAAACATTGGCAGTAGAATGGCCTTACTGAAGAGTTCAGTGACCTTCAAAGTGGCACCGTCATAGGATGCCACCTTTCCAACAAGTCAGTTCGTCAAATTTCTGCCCTGCTAGGGCTGCCCAGGTCAACTGTAACTGTTGTTATTGTGAAGTTGAAACGTATAGGAGTAACAACGGCTCAGCCCTGAAGTGGTAAGCCACACAAGCTCACAGAACGGGACCACCGAGTGCTGAAGCGTGTAAAAATGGTCTGTCCTCGGTTGCAACACTCACTGCAGAGTTCCAAACTGCCTCTGGAAACAAAGTCAGCACAATATTTGGGTGTCCATGGCCGAGCAGCTGCACACAAGTCTGAGATCACCAGGCGCAATGCCAAGCTTCGGCTGGAGTGGTGTGAAGCTTGCCGCCATTGGACTCCGGAGCAGTAGAAACGTGTTCTCTGGATTGATGAATCGCTTCGCCATCTAGCAGTCCGACGGATGCACAAAGTGAGGTCCATATAGAAATGGTTTGTCGAGATCGGTGTGGAAGAATTTGACTGGTCTGCACACAGCCCTGACCTCAACCCCATCTAACACCTTTGGAATTAATTGAAACGCAGACTGCGAACCAGGCGTAATCGCCCAACATCAGTGCCCGACCTCACGAATGTTCTTGAGGCTGAATGGAAGCAAGTCCCCTTCAGCCATGTTCCAACATCTAGCGGAAAGCCTTCCCAGAAGAGTGAAGGCTGTTATAGAAGCAAAAGGGGGACCAACTCCACAGTAATGCCCATGATTTTGGAATGATATGTTCGACAACCAGGTGTCCAAATACTTTTGGTCATGTAGTCTATATGGTAGCCAAATGTTTGGCATTGTGTAATCATTAACAGTATTTAAAGTCAAGGGTGTTGCCCTTGATTCAGGCCCGCAGAGGGAGCCGCTTGCTCTAGTGTTTGCTTCAAGCACTCTCACTCTTGAGCAAACCTGCCTAGTAAGGGTGCGTTCGTAAATTCCCTCAGGATAACTAATTAATTTAACAACACTCAACACTCCTTGAATATGGCCAGTGTCAGTAAACGTCAGCAAAAAAATGAGGAACGGGGGAATCTGATAACTCTCTGAATTTACTAACGCATAGAGCGCACTCTGGCTCTCCAGATTGAATTTAGGAACACACCCAAAGAGAAACATTGTAACTTAGTGTTTTTAGGGATATGTTGAGAATTACATGATGGAAATGTATCTATGAGATAAGATGACAATTTATACCTTTTTACAAGTAGTTTTTTAGTATGTTGGCTATTAAGAATTGTATAAGAGTATAGCCAAGTCATGGTACTGTTGCAATACCATAGTATTTTCCTACCATGGTAGTGACCAGAAAAACATGATAGTACCATGGTATTTATTTCATTGTACTACCATGGTACATTTTTGTAAGGGCGCACAGCATTTTATCAGCAACAAGCCATTGTTTTTATAGATTTTAGAATATTCGCATGAAAATCTGTTGCCAATTGGATAGAAGCCTAGCTAATGTGCTGTTTTGTATGTGTTTATATAGAATATAATAGAATCCACTATGATACAAATACTTTACTCTTCTCTATTTTATTATTTTGTCAAAAACCTGATCCATCAGGTTTTGACCCTGAAGTCAAGGGAAATTGACTCGTTGAAATTGATAGAAAAATAGTCAGCTGATTGAAAAGAGGAACAGAAAGTCCTAAAAATACCACCATACAATTGCAGATACATTAGAATGCTGTGTTAACACTTTCACAACCCCTACTGTCGCATGACTAACAGTCATGCGGTCAGAAAACAATATGTTGACCATGATTTTTTTTCTCAAATCACCCTTTTTTTTGTGTGAAAGTGCATAACTTGCTAAATGTAATTCCTGGCAGCCAGGGGACTTTTACATTATAACCGACTCGCTTGCATAAATAACCTATTTCACAAAGACTGAAGATGAGCATTTAAACAACAGGAGAACGAATCCCCTAAGATAAATCTGTTTTTTTTACAAAACCGACAAGGTAGGCAACATTATCATAACATTAAGATTACATTATTATAACATTAACATATTATTATTCTAACCACTAAAATGTGTAATGTACAGTACCAGTCAAAGGTTTGGACACACCTACTCACTACAGTTTCTTTATTTGTACTATTTTCTACATTGTAGAATAATAGTGAAGGTATCACAACTATGAAATAACACATATGGAATCATGTAGTAACCAAAAAAGTGTTAAACAAATCAAAATATATTTTATACTTGAGATTCTTCAAAGTAGCCACCCTTTGCTTGATGACAGTTTTGCATACTCCTGGAATTCTCTCAACCAGCTTCATGAGGTGTCACCTGGAATGCATTTCAATTAACAGGTGTGCCTTGTTAAAAGTTAATTTGTGGAATTTATTTTCCTCTTAATGCGTTTGAGCCAATCAGTTGTGTTGTGACAAGGGGGGGGGGGGGGGGGGTACACAGAAGATAGCCCTACTTGGTAAAAGACCAAGTCCGTATTATGGCAAGAACAGCTCAAATAAGCAAAGAGAAATGACAGTCCGTTACATTAAGACATGAAGGTCAGTCAATGCAGTCGTTTTTTCATGTGCAGACGCAAAAACCAGAGGATAAGTTCATTAGAGTTACCAGCCTCAGAAATTGCAGCACAAATAAATGCTTCACAGAGTTCAAGTAACAGACACATCTCAATATCAACTGTTCAGAGGAGACTGCATGAAATCATGCCTTCATGGTCGAATTGCTGCAAAGAACCACTGCAAAGAAATTATCCTTCGGTCTGATGAGTCCAAATTTGAGAGTTTTGGTTCCAACCACTGTGTCTTTGTGAGACGCAGAGTAGTGAACGGATGATCTCTGCACGTGTGGTTCCCACCATAAAGCAATGAGGAGGAGGTGTGATGGTGTGGGGGTACTTTGCTTTTGACACTGTTGGTGATTTATTTCGAATTCAAGGCACACTTAACCAGCATGGTTACCACAGCATTCTGCAGCAATATACCATCCCATCTGGTTTGCGCTTCGTGGGACTATCATTTGTTTTTCAACAGGACAATGACCCAACACACCTCCAGGTTATGTAAGGGCTATTTGACCAAGAAGGAGAATGATGGCGGTGACCTGACATTCCAGGTGAAGCTGGTTGAGAGAATGCCAAGTGTGTGCAAGGCTATCATCAAAGGTGTCTACTTTGAAGAATCTAAAATGTATTTTAATTTTTTAAAACATTTTTTGGTTACTACATACATATGTTATTTCATAGTAGAAATGTAGAAAATACTAAAAATAAAGAAACTCTTGAATGAGTAGAGCTGTCCAAACTTTGACTTTGACTGTATATGTGTGCATACACTGAGTATACAAAACGTTAAGAACACCTGCTCTTTCCATGACAGACTGACCAGGTGAAAACTATGATCCCTTATTGATGTCACTGGTTAAATCCATTTCAATCAGTGTAGATAAAGGGGGGGGAAGACAGGTTAAAGAAGGATTTTTCAGCTTTGAGACAATTGAGACATGGATTGTGCATGTGTACCATTCAGAGGGTGAATGAGCAAGACAAAATATTTAAGTGCCTTTGAACAGAGTATGGAAGTAGGTGCCGGAAACCGGTTTGTGTCAAGAACTGCTCAACAGTTTCCCATGTGTATCAAGAATGGTCCACCACACAAAAGACATCCAACCAACTTGACACAACTGTGGGAAGCATTGGAGTCAACAAGGGCCAGCATCCCTGTGGAACGCTTTCGACACCTTGTAGAGTCCACGCTCCGATGAATTTAGGCACATCTGAGAGCAAAAGGGGGGAGTGCCACTCAATATTCGAAAGGTGTTCCTAATGTTTGGTATACTCAGTGTATTTGTGTTAATGTAATGCAATTTTCTATTTAAAAAAAAGGATGTGTTTTGATTGGATTACATTTTCTTTCTATAGATGGACTCTTTCTTGTGCATGTTCTGTTTACAATGTGCTGGGCTGTGCCTCAAGGTGAGAAGTCTGACCATTTATTCCTAAATCCAAAGCCTAAAGTTTGTCACGCTACAATAGATATATTGTCTCTGTATTTTATTTATTAATGTATCCTTTTTCCAAGACAGAAAGTAGGTGCCGAGGTAGCCTAAAGATCTTGAGAAAAAATCAATCAGTCTATTTTTAGGTTAGAACAGAATAAACAGTCATTCATGCAATTATTAATGATTGAATTAACTCTCTCAAAAAGTATTGGTGCCTGACAATACTGTCTCCACATGTCGAATATGATAATTATTCAGATCTAAATGGCCTACATGAGAAATGTACATCAGAGCATGTATTGTACTGTGGGCTCCTGAGTGGCGCAGCGGTCTAAGGAACCGCAACTCAGTGCAAGCGGCATCACTACAGTCCCTGGTTTGAATCCAGGCTGTATCACATCCGGCTGTGATTGGGAGTCCCATAGGGCGGCGCACAATTGGCCCAGGATTGTCCGGGTTTGGCGGTCATCGTAAATAAGAATTTGTTCTTAACGGACTTGCCTAGTTAAATAAAGGTTCAATAAATATATATCATTTGTTCATCATACAGAGGCTACCAGTATTTACAATGTACTCTCTCTGTCTCATCAGACCTCTCAGGTAAAATGTTCACATTTCCAAAGGAGTCCGACTCTGATCATGTGGGGCTAATACCAAAGGGAGAAAACTATCCTTCTGTGACAGTATGTCTCAGGTAATCAATGTAGTATTCAATACTTCAATATGTGTCTGTATCTAGCATTAGAAAGCTGTGCAATGCATATTGGCAACAATACTATGGTGTGAGCAGCAGTCAAACGTCTTTGAAATATTTATTTTTCAGTGGTAATTCTTAGTAAATAAGTGGGTAATATTTTTTGTTGTTGCATTTAGTTCATTTCAGCCACCAAATGAATTTCCAAGGCTTAGCTAATGTGTGTATTATGAATTTCATAAAGGTATTTCACAGATGTCAAGAGGGCGTTTTCCATCTTTTCCATGGCAACTCCGACAAGCACCAATGACTTTCTGTTGTTCAAAGAGTCCAATGGTGACATGGAGCTACAAGTTAGATATGTGGGAAATACATTCACAGGGCTACCAGATGAGCAGAACATGTGGATGGCTCTGTGTGGGAGCTGGGACTCAGTCACCGGACTCAGTCAGGTTTGGATCAATGGGAAGCCAAGTGCAAGGAAGATAGGATACACTGCTGGGAGTGTGCTGAATGGAAAACCCATCATAATCCTAGGTCAGGACCAGGATTCTTATGGTGGACATTTTGATAAAGGACAATCGTTTATTGGTCAACTCACTGATGTGCACATGTGGAATTATGTTCTGTCACCTTGTGAGATCCAGCGCTTCACAAGCGACTTAAATTTCACCCCTGGGAATGTACTTAACTGGAGGTCCCTTGAATACACGATTAATGGGCATGTTGTTCTAGAAAACAAGCAAACACCCTGCCAAGAATGAGCAGTGTCAACCAATCATTCAGCGTTGTTGAGAAATGTTGACTATAATCAAACATCTGAATATGCTTGTGTTCACAACTATCCTGCAAATCATCATAAAAAGTGTTTTTCTAATCAAATCAAGAAACACATTATATTATTTCCTAAAGCAATATCCTCCAATGAATCTAATAAATTTACACTCTTTATAATAACTTGTGTATTTCAGTGCAGGCTCATTGGCACCCGGGTTAAAGGTCGAATTCAGACGTTTTTAAAGGGCAATTTCTCACGGCAAGAATTTTGCTAGGACTGTCTGGGTGTGGTCTGAGTGGGGAGGGGAAAACTGAAAAGTAGCTTTTATTGGCAGAGAGGTTTGGAACTTTCTTATTGGTCTATTGACTAATTTACTGCCAAATTAGTCTGGCATGGTGACATCACCATGCAAGGCCAAAACTCCACCCCACCAAAACAGCCTGAAATGTCAGGGGGTCTTTTCAAACAGCTCTTACACTAAAATGGCATTATCATCATTCTCACTATTCCACAGTATTATTCCAACTTCATAGTGTGGAAATATATATAAAACACAGAAAAATCCTGTTTTATTTGGGTAAGCAAACATACTTAATCCACATGTTTAAGGACGAAGTTAACCAAATCAGTTTTTCAAAGATAAACCCACCAAAATACAGTTTTGTTTATTTACAAAACATTAAAATCATGTAAACTTAAAAGGTTCAGTAATTGATTTACACTTCAGTCTGAATGAGCTCTGTTATTTCCTGGGTTGTCTAGCAATATGCAAACACTTACGCAAACACTTCAAATAAATTGAAATTGTATCCCATGCAATGTTTGCTTAACATTTTTCACGGTCCAGACAAACGAAAACACATCTGGAATTGGTAACCTTATCATGACATTTCAGACTTTACAGACGAGCCAACAGATAGGGTAGAATTAGAGTCTTCCAGTGATTGGTGAACCAGGTACACACCAAATGTCACCTAAAAAACAATCAGAACACATTTACAGCATACTTACTGAATGGCTAAAATGGACATTGTATCCAAAATGGGTCATTTGGGGATAAAGGATACTGTGTACTTTACTGTGTGCTTTCTTTGTGATTTTTCTTTGTTTTCTATGTACTCTGGCTACCTCCTATTCTAATGCAGTCCACCCAATAGTAAGTCAGACGGTGTGTCAAAAAACTCTACACACCCTGGGACATATTGTCACACACTGAAATTAAACACTGCTCTCTCTCTCAATCTCTCTCTCTGTCACACACATACACACTGCAGCAGTTGTTTTACACTGACCTTCCCCTTGCGATAGGCAGAGAGAGACAGAAGAGGCTCCTTGGTCTTGGCTCCTGTGCTCTGATCAACCCCGATCATCTGGCATCTGCCACACCGACCTGCCACCTTCACATCACAAAGAGATGATGCAGTTATAGCTTTTCATTACCATTTCAGTAATAAGTATCCCCGTTTATGATCTGCATCCTCACCTGGAAATGGGTATTTCCAATAATCAAGTGTGACCAATCATCTTCCTCAAATGGCTCCTTTCCAGAGATGACTAAATTGGCCCGAAATCGACTAATAAGTGTCTGGGTGTCAAGAGGCTGATGGTCATCAGAGGACTCCTGTCTGTACCACAGTGGTTAGATGGACCACAAGGAACAAGAAAAAAAGGATGGCTCACATTAATAAAAAACAATTGATCATTCAAATGTAACTGTTAACAGACATTACCTGGGGATTGTTGTGAATAAACTCCCTGCTATCAACCAATCAGCATCCAGGATTTAAACAACCCATTTTATAATGCAGAATTTAGTATGTCACAAATTTCAAATGTCCTCCACCAAGAATGAGTGAGGCCCTCAGGCAATAATAACATGTTATACTATACCTGTTTGTGATATGTCTCTGAAGCAAATCGACACTGGCACGGTTGACTATTAGGTACTGGGCTTCATTCACCAATGAGAGGGCAGTGGACGAGACCTCTGGGGCAAGTCATTATGCATTTAAGAGGGCAAAGAAAACATTCAAGAAACATTCATGCATACAAAATATACTCAACAAAAATATAGATGCAACAGTTGTTTCATGAGCAGAAGAAAAAAAAAATCCCAGAAATGTTCATTACTCACAAAAAGTGTATTTCTCTCATTCTGTGCACAAATTTGTTTGCATCCCTGTTAGTGAGCATTTTCCAAGTTAATCCATCCACTTGACAGGTGTAGCATATCAATAAACTTATTTAACGGCATGATCATTACACAGGCGCACCCTGTGCTGGGGACAATAAAAGGCCACTCTAAAATGTGCAGTTTTGTCACATAACACAATGCCACAGATGTCTCAAGTTTTGAGGGAGCACGAATTTGGCATGCTGACAGGACAGCAGGAATTTCCACCAGAGCAGTTGCCAGAGAATTGAATGTTCACTTCTCTACCATAAGCCACCTCCAACTTTGTTTTAGATAATTTGGCAGAACTCCCAACCGGCCTCACAACCACAGACCAAGTGTAACGCCAGCCTGGACCTCCACATCTGGTTTCTTCAGCTGTGGGATCGTCTGGGGGGGTACTTCTGTATGTAACAAAGCCCTTTTGTGGGGACAAAACTCATTCTGATTGGCTGGGCCTGGGTCCACAGTATAGGTGGGCCTGGCTCCCAAGTGCGTGGGCTTACCCAGATGGTCATGCGCCATCACAATCTTCAGTCTCTTTCCCACTACTCTCTCCTCTATTATCCTATCATCTCTCCATTCTGCTAAATCCTTCTCCCTCTCTCAACATCGACAAGACGGAGCTGCTCCTCCCGGGGAATGCCTGCCTCTCCGTTACGTTTGGGAACTTCCCAGTGTTGCCCTTCCAGAGTGCAAATAACCTTGGCGTGACCCTGGTCAACACCCTGTCGTTCTCTGTAAACATCAAAGCAGTGACTCGCTCTTGCAGTTTCATCCTCTACAACATCCGTAGAGTACAACCATGCCTCACACAGGAAGAGGCGCAGGCACTTGTCATCTGCCGACTGGACTACTGGAACTCGCTGTTGGCTGGGCTCCATGCTTGTGCCATCAAACCTCTGCAACTTATCCAGAACACTGCAGCCTGCCTGGTTATCAACCTTCAAGTTCTCCCAAGTCACCCTGCTGCTGCGCACACTCCACTGGCTTCCAGTTGAAGCTTGCATCCACTACAATAGGATGGTGCTTGTCTACATCAAGCATCAAGAGGAACTGCCCCTCGCTACCTTCAGGCTATGCTCAAATCCTACACCCCAAGCCAAGCACTCCGTTCTGCCACCTCTGGTCTCTTGGCCCTCCCACCCCAACAGGATAGCAGCTCCCACTAAGCACAGTCCAAGCTCTTCTCTGTCCTGGCACTCCAATGGGGGAACCAGCTTCCCCCTGAAGCTAGGACAGCAGAGTCCCTGCCCATCTTTCTGAAAGCACCTGAAACCCTACCTCTTCAAAGAGTATCTTAAATAATCCCCTCCTCACCTCAAACTGACTTTGCTGATAGCTAGATGGGACAACCCCATATCACAGTAGTTATCTTAAGATGAATGCACTAACTAACTCGCGTTGGATGAGAGCGTCTGCTAAATGACTAAAATGTCAAATGATACTCTAGTATTGCATCTGAAATTAAGTTTACCAAGGACATTTCCCTTTCACCTTTTTCATGGCCCTTTTTCATGTCGCGACTGAAATCAGGACTTTGCCTTATCAAACGACAAGGCTGTCCAAGGAACTCTGAGAGCCATGATGCAGCTTCATCGCCACAGTCCACTGTCTCCACCCTTGGGATGGAGAGAATACAATAACAACCATTACAACATTCCTGAATCAAGGGGATGGTCAAATATCCTTATTTTAAATGATCTGTTATAACATCCGAAGGTGACTAAAAAGCATTGAAAAAAATACTCAGTGGCAGACCAGTGATTGTGGGAAAATGCGTCAAAATGAAACATGTCATTCTGATGATACATGTCTTTCAAGCCTACTCTACAAAGACCTAGCTAGTAGTTTAATAAAAAAAGCCAACTCACCTGTCACCACACACCATGTTTTGACACACCCTATGACTCTGGGGTGGCTCGCTGTGGTTTTTCAAAGGGACACAAATAGTGTTCATGCCTGAGAGAGAAGAGGAACTCTTTTAGAACAGTTCTGAAAATGTGTTACTGAAATGTATTTGACGGGTGCTGCTGGATAACTGACGTGTCACAATAAAACATTTTATAAATGTGTATATATACAGTGCCTTGCGAAAGTATTCGGCCCCCTTGAACTTTGCGACCTTTTGCCACATTTCAGGCTTCAAACATAAAGATATAAAACTGTATTTTTTTGTGAAGAATCAACAACAAGTGGGACACAATCATAAAGTGGAACGACATTTATTGGATATTTCAAACTTTTTTAACAAATCAAAAACTGAAAAATTGGGCGTGCAAAATTATTCAGCCCCCTTAAGTTAATACTTTGTAGCGCCACCTTTTGCTGCGATTACAGCTGTAAGTCGCTTGGGGTATGTCTCTATCAGTTTTGCACATCGAGAGACTGACATTTTTTCCCATTCCTCCTTGCGAAACAGCTCGAGCTCAGTGAGGTTGGATGGAGAGCATTTGTGAACAGCAGTTTTCAGTTCTTTCCACAGAATCTAAATTGGATTCAGGTCTGGACTTTGACTTGGCCATTCTAACACCTGGATATGTTTATTTTTGAACCATTCCATTGTAGATTTTGCTTTATGTTTTGGATCATTGTCTTGTTGGAAGACAAATCTCCGTCCCAGTCTCAGGTCTTTTGCAGACTCCATCAGGTTTTCTTCCAGAATGGTCCTGTATTTGGCTCCATCCATCTTCCCATCAATTTTAACCATCTTCTCTGTCCCTGCTGAAGAAAAGCAGGCCCAAACCATGATGCTGCCACCACCATGTTTGACAGTGGGGATGGTGTGTTCAGCTGTGTTGCTTTTACACCAAACATAACGTTTTGCATTGTTGCCAAAAAGTTCAATTTTGGTTTCATCTGACCAGAGCACCTTCTTCCACATGTTTGGTGTGTCTCCCAGGTGGCTTGTGGCAAACTTTAAACAACACTTTTTATGGATATCTTTAAGAAATGTCTTTCTTCTTGCCACTCTTCCATAAAGGCCAGATTTGTGCAATATACAACTGATTGTTGTCCTATGGACAGAGTCTCCCACCTCAGCTGTAGATCTCTGCAGTTCATCCAGAGTGATCATGGGCCTCTTGGCTGCATCTCTGATCAGTCTTCTCCTTGTATGAGCTGAAAGTTTAGAGGGACGGCCAGGTCTTGGTAGATTTGCAGTGGTCTGATACTCCTTCCATTTCAATATTATCGCTTGCACAGTGCTCCTTGGGATGTTTAAAGCTTGGGAAATCTTTTTGTATCCAAATCCGGCTTTAAACTTCTTCACAACAGTATCTCGGACCTGCCTAGTGTGCTTCTTGTTCTTCATGATGCTCTCTGCGCTTTTAACGGACCTCTGAGACTATCACAGTGCAGGTGCATTTATATGAAGACTTGATTACACACAGGTGGATTGTATTTATCATCATTAGTCATTTAGGTGAACATTGGATCATTCAGAGATCCTCACTGAACTTCTGGAGAGAGTTTTCTGCACTGAAAGTAAAGGGGCTGAATAATTTTGCACGCCCAATTTTTCAGTTTTTGATTTGTTAAAAAAGTTTGAAATATCCAATAAATGTCGTTAAACTTCATGATTGTGTCCCACTTGTTGTTGATTCTTCACAAAAAAATACAGTTTTATATCTTTGTTTGAAGCCTGAAATGTGGTAAAAGGTCGCAAAGTTCAAGGGGGCACTGTAGGCAAGGCACTGGCACTGCAAGGCACTGTATATATATATATATATATATATATATATACTCAGTTTATTAGGTACACCACCCCTTTCACAAAAATGGTTCGCTCCTAGAGACAGTGAGTCACGTGGCCGTGGCTTGCTATATAAAACAGGCGGACAGGCATTCAGTTACAGTTCGCTTGAACGTAAGAATAGGCTAAACGAATGACCTAAGTGACGTTGAGCATGGTATGATTGTCGGTCTAGGCGTGCCGGGTTCCAGTATTTCAGAAATGGCCGGCATCCTCTACTTCTCACGCACCACAGTGTCTATCTAGGGTTTACCGAGAATGGTGCGACAAACAAAAAAACTTCCAGTCAGCTGCGATCTTGTGAGCGAAAACAGCTCGTTGATGAAAGATCGAAGGAGAACGGCAAGAATTGTGCAAGCTAAGATGCAGGCCACAAACAGGCAAATAATGGCGCAGTACAACAGTGGTGTGCAGGACGGAATCTTGTAATGCACAACTCGTTAGTCCTTGTCGTGGATCTATAGCAGCAGACGACCGCACCGGGTTCCACTCCTAAAGGCTAAAAACAAGACAAAGCAGCTCCAGTGGGTACGCGATCACCAACACTGGACAATTGAGGAGTGAAAAAACATTGCCTGGTCTGACAAATCTAGGTTCCTGTTGAGTCATGCTGATGGCAGAGTCAGGATTTGGTGTAAGCAGCATGAGTCCACGGCCCCATCCTGCCTGGTGTCAACAGTACAGGCTGGTGGCAGTGTTGTAATGGTGTGGGGAATGTTTTTCTGGCACACGTTAGGTGCCTCATAACCAATTGAACAATGTTTCCATGCCATGAAAAATTCAGGCTGTTCTGGAGGCAAAGGGAGATCTTTGATGTTATGGTGCTATTTTGCTTCCACCGGTCCAGGGGCCGTTGTTAAGGTCAACGGCATCATGAACTTTATCTAGTACCAGGTCATTTTAGCCAAAAATCTGGTTGCCCTTGCCAGGAGGTTGAAACTTGGTCACAAGTGGATCTTTCAGCAAGACAATAACCCCAAGCACACATCAAAACAAAATAATAAATGGTTAATTGAACACAAAATAAACATTTTGGGTCTAAAGTCTACGGACTTTAGACCCATTGAAAACCTGTGGTTTGATTTGAAGAGGGCAGTCCATAAGCGCAGATGAAGGATATCAAGGAGCTGGAAAGATTCTGTATGGACAAATGGTCTAAGATCCCTCCCAATATGTTCTCCAATCACAAAAAAAAGGCTCAGCTCTGTTTTCCTTGCAAGGTGAGGTATGGGAAGGTATTGAAAACAGGGGAGCCTGAAACATTATTACTTGTTAAACAAAATGTCTTTCTCTGGGCAATTGTATTAGTATAAAATAATAATAAAAAAACATTTGCATACAAAATTTACATTTTAGCAGACACTCTTACCCAGAGCGACATACAGTAAGTAGTGAGTGCATACATTATTTATATAATATAGCTCAGATTTGAATAATTTATTTTATAGTCTTTTTTGCACATCCTTGTCAGGGGTGCCACAACCTTCGGAACTGACTATATAGATGTCTGACCTGAGGCCTGCAGGAGCAGTGTGTTTGAGGGCAGGTAGATCTGTGGATGAATGAGGCATAAGCGTGGTTCTCTCTTTTGGTTCAGACACACTCCATTACCATTCACCACCATCCAGCCCCGGTCATGGAGCAGACCCAGAGCACCCACTGGCCAGTCAGTCACCTGCATAAACACATATCACAATCAAAACACTGAAGAAGTGAGAAATCAATTAATAGTACTGCTAGGCAAACACACATATCGTAATTGTGTTTAGTTGATGAAATAGTACTTTTATCAAATCATAATATGGGTACTTGGTGAACCCTAATCATTTGCATTGTAGATTTAATGACAGCCAAACAATATTAAAAGTGACATGTGCTCAAACCTCAAACGCTGCACAGGATTTGATTGGATATATGTAAATGTTAGTCAGAGTCTGGGCCTTCTCATGGCTCTTTGCATCTTTGGTGATGGCCTTCCCTCCGCGTTGGTTCACAACTAGATCTGTAGATGCATGCTCTCTCTCATCTATGTGGTCAGGTTTACCATTGGTAAGCATGGTGAGCAGACATTGACTGGAACCTTTAGAAGAGGTGTTCGATTTCAGTCTGTCTAGTTTATCTTGGTCCACTTTTACTGGTTTCTCCACAAAGCAGTCCGCAACGAAGTTCAGGAAGTTTTGGCAGTCCTGGAAGGTTGACATGTAGCCGAAAGATACACGCACAGATCCCGTTGGACGGCCGTCTACCAGGTCTATGTTGTCTCCACAGACATGACCCGCCTTGAAGAACCCAGAAGAGGACATGACAACAGTATATTAAGATGAAGAATGATCTTTATTGTCTTTTGCACAAACATATGTGCAATGACACTTACAATTCATTGCTCACCTGTAGGTTGCTCTTCACCACTTGATTGGTGATGCCAAGGAAGAGCTGACAGGCACCTGTGTTGCAGAAGCAACCTGTCCGCAAATGGATATTAAAAAGACTAGCCAGCTTGTCCACCTGAGGAGACGAGAAAATGGAAAATGGCTAGACATTTAAATCAATCAGCAGAAATGTAAGACAAAAAAAAAAAAAATGGCATTCATAACACACTTAGGCTTTGTTAATTATGAATCTACTTCTGTGTGGATGTGTGAAAGAAATAAATGCAACAAAAATCTCGGGCGCAGTAAATAAAATAAGCTAATTTGAGTGGACCTGAGAGTATCCAATCATTTGTCCATGACAGTCCATCAAGTTGAAGTTGAGGATGGCTCCCTGTGTGCTCGGGTTCTCAAACTCACTGTCGGAGTATATCTGAGCAACCGGTTGTCCGTTGCCATGGCAAAGACTAGACAGCAACATGTAGGTATAGCGTGTTAAACCAAATGTATGCAGCTGGATCTTGTCCATACCTCCTGAAGGAGAAAGAAAATGATACTGAGCTGCAATACAATAGCAGAAGGGTTTCATTGACTCATTTCAATCTCTGTTGAATATCGGTCCTCTCCTTACTGATGTTAAAGATTTCTGTCAAATTGATTTAATGAACAACCACTCAACCATTTGAAAATGATTTAACATTCGGAGTTCTTACTTTGATACTAAATGTAACGACAGATGATATTGATGCATTATAGTGATGCATATTGATGCATTATAGTGATGCATATTGATGCATTATAGTGATGCATATTGATGCATTATAGTGATGCATATTGATGCATTATAGTGATGCATATTGATGCATTATAGTGATGCATATTGATGCATTATAGTGATGCATATTGATGCATTATAGTGATGCATATTGATGCATTATAGTGATGCATATTGATGCATTATAGTGATGCATATTGATGCATTATAGTGATGCATATTGATGCATTATAGTGATGCATATTGATGCATTATAGTGATGCATATTGATGCATTATAGTGATGCATATTGATGCATTATAGTGATGCATATTGATGCATCACTTTTTGTTTCATCCATGTCTTTTAAATGATTCACATGTACATACCTGTGAGCGTGTGGAGAGAATCAAAACTATGATTTAGAGCAATGATGTCTAGGAAAGAGACGGTGCCATCTTCAAACCTTAATCGAGAACAAAACCACAAGATGTATCACAAAAAAAAAAAGAATCCCACAAAATATTCTCTCTCTAAGCCTTGATCACTCAACTTCATAAATCATATTTGTTCATTTACACGTGCATTATTAAATTTCAAAGCTCATGCAATAGTTTACCGGCTAGACATATTTGACGCTGGCACATAATAGTTATCCCCTGCTAGGTAGGCCGCTGCTGTCCCCCCACCAAAATACGTCTTTCTTAGGAGGGCAGCTGTATCATTCCGGACCAGGAGAGCCCCTAAACCTGTGGGGAAGCCAAACATCTTATAGAAGGAGAAGGGAACAAAGTTAGCTGAGTGCTCCTGCAGATCCAGAGGAGAGCAGCTGGCAAAAGAGGCAGCATCCAGCAGGACGAACCACCGGCCCTTGCTATCACACGCTGGGTAGAGCTGCCGCGCCTGGATGCCCCTCACGTACCCCAGAGGGTATTTTCTGCCAGAGAAATTGCTCTGTGCTGGGTAACAGAAGAGGTGTGGTGTCTGGCAACTGCTACCTTCACTCTGGTCCACATCTTTGGCTCTGGCCTCTATCTCCTCGGGGGAGACAGGTAGAGAAACTACTCCCAGTGCTGAAATAACTCCTCTGATACCAACCACTGAGGTATGGTTATCGGTCAGATAGCAGAACTGACTGGCTGGCTCCGCAGCAGTGGGAGGCCTCCAGGGAAAGCTCTCAGCGACTAATTTGAGAGCTGCCGTACTGCCAGACGTGAAAATCACTGAGTATTCGTCAGGAGTGGTGTTAAAATGCTGCAATATCCTGCAAGAAAATACATTTCCGTTCAGTTACATGTCCTCAATAGGAGGGCATAAATTAGTGGTCACGCAGTCACATTCATTAGGATGGTATAATGGTGATGAATTATTTCTGTGAACGGAGAGGCTTACCTGTATCTGACATGCTCCACTGTGTCATGTGTCAGTCTGCTGCTGGGGTTATGGCTGTGAGGGTTGCCTAAAAACAAAAATATTAGAAGAATATATTGAAACTATTTCTCAAGCTAGAATTTTGCTAGAACTGTGGAATGAGTGAGGGGGAAACTTAAAACTAGCTGTTATTGGCAAAGAGGTTTGGAACTCTTTGTTATTGGTCTATTAACCAATTTAAAGCCCGGTGATGTCACCAGGCAAACCAAACACCAGCACATGCACATAGTCTGATTTAAAAGGTCCTGTGTAAAATGCATTTTCAACCAGCAACTATCAGGAGATAACATCGATTAAATGTTTTCACACTTGTACAGTGTTAGTTTCATCAGCTGTTGTACAATATGATACAAAACACAGGAAAACTTAATTTTAACTAAACTGGGCCTTGAAGATAGAGGACCCAGCAGCCTATTTAGTTGGTGTGGAGCAGCAACAGTCTCTGAGTCGACGAGTCACAACCACGGTGGACATCAGTCTGCATAGCTCTCTAGTCATGATTGCAAATGCTTGAAGAGATACATAATTCAGGCTGCAGAGATCCAGGTCTGCTATGAATTCATCCACCTTAGGCATATGGTCCAGCCCATATTGTTTTGTGTTGCCCATGGCAGGTAGCATCCTACGATCCTTGCCGTAGTGGGCAAGAGTTTGATCAGAGCCTTGGAATGACTCCTCTAACCCATCTTTAGCATTGAGACTGAATGTGTCTACAACACTGGTTGGCCCCTTTCCTTCGCAATGTTGGGCATGTCATCATCCTGGTCACTAAAGTGCCCGCTGGATGCCTGAGTGGAAAGAAGGTCATCATCACGGCTATCTGAGTCCTCTGTTGCGTCCCCCATTCTGGAGGGTGCTAGAGGGCCCCGACTCAGGGTGCTTGAGGGAATTCAAAATCGTTTTTTTCTGCTCTATCTCAGAGGATAAGGAATCGACCTTCCAAGTGAGGCTCTTGTTTTTTTAACCTTTTTCACCTATTATATTACTTAAATCATTAACTAATATAATAGTAACCGGGGACTGTATTACAACAGCTAGCACAATATACAGTAAAAGGTAGAGAGCTACAATAATCTGGCGGGAGTTGTACAGCCCCTGCAAAATCATTTTAGGTGAGCCTAGCTATGACCACTGTGCTGGAGCTGGAGAGATATGTTTAAAGGTAAGCTTATTTATGTGAAACACACACGAATGGCCGTCGTTTGGTAAGCCAAGCTGACAACACACAGTGGAGTTGGTAGACTAGCATGTCAGTAATACCTGGGGAGAGGGATGCCTAGGGAAGGCAATGCGAATCTCACGTCTTATAGCTGGCTAGGCTAACAACCTTCCTAGATGCGGTTATCTAGGGAAGTGACCCATTCGAGTTTTAAATAGTCGAAGGACGACTAGTGCCCGGTGGCCTCGATAACGAGCATAGTAATGGAGGATATCTTGACAAGGTTAGCACCGGAGTACGGTGGACAACACACACATATAAACTAGCTGGTGGGCGAAGTCAGCACAACACAAGAAAGCCCGATATCCTTTGATAAAAGGGATAGGTAGGGGAGAGCTGTCACACAGCATCGGAGGGCAAATTTCGCGCTCTGACACACAGGTCACACAGGCTGTTGGTGACAGACTGACAATACACACAACTCACACAGAGTTTACCTACCGGGACCTGGGAAGATGCAATCTGAACAACGGGAGCAGCGGAGCAGTCAACTTGTGCTATACAGCTCCGCTGACTTTGCGAGAATAAATAAGAGACAGTGCATGGTAGAGCATGGTCTGCCGTTTTATATGAACACTGGGGCATGTCCTCCCATGCTGTCAGGTCACTGGTGTGACTTTGTTGTTATAACTCGACCTGTGTGGAACGTGAGGGATATAACCCATACTATACTGTCAACCATACTGACAGTCTGAAAGGTATGACGTAGAACTGGTAGAAGCAGTAGAATGGAATGAAAAATAATGATGGTTCTTTTCGGAACTAAACTAGTGGAAAATAATTTGTTACCCCAACAAGTAGCTCCCCGTGAATAAGGAGAATGGGGATCCTAAAATGACTTGCCCTGACCTGGCATACACCATTCACCATCTTTAAAAAGGTCAATTCTTAATAAACAGTGATAATAATACGCTTGAATGGCAATAGTATTGTACAATTGACATGCAATGGCCAATACATTACCTGTTAATAAAAACAAGAGCATCATTTACATAAATAGTCCAAAAATGTATTTAGCAATCACAGATTTCCCCTTTAATTAAATTACTTTTTACACTTGTAACAATTCAGCACATTATATCAGTTGCAGCTAATTATATTTGGTATGTGAGGAAATACTCACCATATACATTCGTGCAGATATCCTGATAGAATTCTCTCACCAATGACTCAGGATATAGTGTTGTTCCAGCATGATCCAGGTATGTAATGCCTGTCAAAAAGTTGGTTTTGAAATGAGAGAAATCTCGGCAAAGAGTTTTTATCTGGATATACCCTGCTGAAAAAAACTGTTCTAAAAAACAAGCTGGTCAGTGCTGGTATGATGCTAGTCAAGCTGGTCTGACCAGCATGGTCGCTCTGGTTTAGCTGGTGACCAATCTTTGCTGTGTTTTGGACACTGGCGACCAGCCTTCACTGTGTTTTGGACACATACCAGTTTATGCTGGTGATGCTGGTATACCAACATGGTCTTGCTGGTTTTGCTGGTGAACAGCCTTTGCTGTATTTTGGACACATACCAGCTTATACTGGTGATGCTGGTAAACAAGCTGGTCTGTGATGGTCTAGCTGGTCAATCTGGTCTGATCACACCCATCATTATCATATTCCCCAGCATTCTCTACTGCGGTTTCATTTTTATAATTGTTTGTTTCAATATATTTTTTGTTTGTTGTGTTTGTGCATGTACATTGAGTGATTAATTAATATTATATTACACAAATATACATCACAGAACTGTGGGAAAGGAGTGTTTGTCAGGTGAGGGTGAAGGACACTGTCTACAGGTGTCCTAGCTAGCTAATTACCGGTGGGTGTCGACCCGCCTCCTGCCTGTGTACTGGGGTCCTAGCTAGCTAGTACACAGTGTCTTTCGACCCCAGCTTTTCCGAGAACCTGCCCTCGGTATAACGTTAACAGAACTGCGGGAAAGCAGTGCTCGGCGGGTGGGGGCAAAGAACACTTTCTCCCGGTGTCCTGGATAGATAACTACCGGTGTCGCCCCCGCCTGCGGCCTGTGTATCGGAGTTGTAGCTTAAACATTGACCAAAAGAACACCCACATGCAGGAATGCCCTGAATTGCAGGCCCCAAGCACACCCTTCTTGTTTTTTCAGCAGGGTAATCACGTATGTGCATCTAATAACAACATTGTCATAAGAACACAACAACATACTATGGAGGACCAAACCTGCTGAAATTATAATTAAATAAAGTAATAAATACATGCACAAATAGATTCATTAATTAATCCACACATAATTTTAAAAATGAGCAAGCAAATACAAAAACACTGACTAAAATTAATATTCTCTACATATCTGTACGTATTCAATTATTTATCCAATTGTTCAAACTTTAATTAATTTGATTAATTTATATATTTTTTGTATTTCTTCCTCCAACATCATGAGGAGGTTTCAATCAAACTTCGGTGGGTGGTATCTAACACACCATTGCTTGATGAATGTCACAGCACGTGGGTGGGTATAATTTGTGGAACGTTCCAACAGGAATCTGTTCCAAAAGCGTTGTAAAGTACAAGGTTGACAACAAACAAGGCATACAAAGTAGCATGATCAATTCACCTAGCTAACTAGTTCACCACATAGCTTATTCTTAATGTTTGTCCATAGGCTACCAGACACATTTTTCGGAATAAACGTGGTGAGTGAAAACTTCATGAAACAGCCCACTCCCTACCCGGTATTTTATTCGGCCGCTATACAACTCCGTATGCGTTGTTTGTTGGCAACCTTGTTATTTACGAAGTTTTTGGAATAGATTCCTGTTGGTACGTTCCACATTTTATACCCATCCGCAGCACGTTGCTTGACTGTTTTTTGAACCACCTATGTGAAGCTAGCCACAATAACGATTAGCCACAATATTAGAATTTGAGGATTGCCTTCAAAATAAAAGTCCAGAATGGAAACTGACGCAAACAGATACAAATAGGGGAATCATGCCATATTTGAACTGGATAATAATTAAACGTTTCGAATGTTGTTATATAAATTCAACAAAATACAATAATTGGTTAATTTGAAATTGCACTGTGGATGTATTAGACTTCAGAATTGTATTGGGGCATACTGTAAGCTACTGTGTATTGAATGTTCATATTGCAATGTACAGCTTTACCTATCGATCTTGGCTCCATGAAATGAGGTATCAGCCTACTCGGTGACAACCACGGAATACAACTGTTTAGAGTTTATCATAACAGACTTTATCTCCAATGTCCCTCCAAAAAAGTGACATATCATATTGATACATAGCTATATGCGCTACACATTATTTTTTTGGGGGGTGCTAATGTGGAACAAAACTTTGAATAAGTGCTGTCATACTTAAACGCAGGCCAGGCAAATGTAATCGCTCAATACGCCGTGGCATTGATCAACCAATGGTGTTATATACCACGCACAAAGGAAGAAATACATAAATCAATGAAGAAATAATATAAATGAATAAAATGAAAGAAAGTGTGGTTAATTATTTAAATCATGAATACATTTTTTAAATATGTTTGTGTGCATTTATTTATGTATTTACATATGCATTTATCTATGGCAGATTTGTCCCTGCATAACATATACAGTAGGCAGACCTATGTTACAATGTTACATCACCGGTTTGCATTGAACCAGTTTAATTTAACTTAAACCCCACGCAAAAAGTAACCCAATGTACCTTTAATCCTTGAGAACTCCCGTTCTATCACGTCTTGGAAGACACTCTTATAACCGTAATGATTCCACACTTCCTCGAAGCTCTCAAACGTACACAGTTGATTAAAATTCAACGATTCCTTCTCCATGCCCTCATGCAGTGGCATTTTCACGTCTTGCACATGTCGAATGGCAGTATCGAGTTGACAAAGTTCTAAGTCCACACTGCATCGCTGACAGACAGTGACAGTCTGTTTTAGTAGTAGTCATTTGTATCGAAACGATTTACCTCGCATTCCCAAGACAATATGACTGAGATCATTATAGATCTGTTACTGAGAAAGCAGGAAATGGAATACAACATCATTTACATTTGAAAATGGACCGAATCTGTCAATCGGGACAATAATTGGGCAAAACATAATACTGGCTAATGAAAATGAAATACTGTTGCTATTACGGATTTATTTAGTGATAACCATAACAATTAAAATTCCTATTCAGTCAATTCAAGGAGTGATTTGAAATGTAATTCAAGAATGTGCATAAACACACACATCAATGTAATGTACACACACATGCAGAAATGCAATAATAATCATTTTTGATATATGGAGGCCAAAGCACGTGGTCTGGAAGCAAGTGACATGAGGAATTTCCAGAGGCCATTATTGTCTCCTTTCCATGCAGTGAGCAGTAATTAAATATGCCACTTATGCTTCGCTGATTCATTTCCCTTCACAATTTGGTGGCTCAGCTGAATGCAGCTCTATGGGCAGAAGGGCTGCATTGTATCCATTATGGCCTCATTATGGGTTGTATAAAGGGCTTGATGTGGGGGAGGGGCAGAGTAAGGGTAAAGCATCCCATGAAGACATTATGGATGTCTCTCTAAACATAACCCATGCAGACACTATAACCATAGCGCTCTCTGGACAGTGTCCTGCAGAGGAGCCAATTTGCCCTGCCCTCAGGCCTCAGCAGCTGGTGGATCTTTCCACAGAGCAACACCTCTCATGTGCCACTGAAATGGAGAGATGCAGGTTATTTTGCCCTCTGTAGGGGATTATCTAGGGCTAAACTAGAGGACGGACAAATAGCAAAGCCAACCTCACTCTAGCCAGTCTAGGGGCACAGATAGCCAGCCATCTGTCGATTCTCTGTGCAATAACTGACAACAAAGGGGGTCAAACATTTAACGACGACTGTAAAACTAGAGGACTACTCATTCTGGAGAGATGAGGAAGAGGAACTAATATTTATACTAAAACAGCAGGTTAGTGTTTAATACTAATAGTTCTTGTCACATTACAGGCCCCTCAACCAATGGGGCTAACAGAGGATTTAGGCTTTCAGATACGTTATGTTTCCCTTGGTACTAATATTGCAAAGAAGAAACTACAGTAGTCTTACTCAACCGTAGACTTTAATCCCCTGTTCTTTTAACGATTTACAAATAAATTGCACTCTTATCTTGAGTTCTGTGAAGTAGACTTACAATAGCCGTCTTCCCTGAGTTGACACATACTTAGCTACCCGCGTCATTGAGTTTCTATACCCTTATTGTTAAATTAAAATCAAAATCAAACTTTATTTGCCACATGCGCCGAATACAACAAGTGTAGACTTTACCGCGAAATGCTTACTTACACGCCGTTAAACCAACAGTGCAGTTCAAGAAGAAGGAAATATTTACCAAGTAGGCTACAATAAAAAGGTAATAATAAAAAGTAACACAATAAGAATAACAATAACGAGGCTATATACAGGGGGCACCGGTACTGAGTCAGTGTGCAGGGGTTGAGGCTAGTTGAGGTAATCTGTACATGTAGGTGAGGGCGAAGTGACTATGCATAGGTAACAAACAAACGGCGAGTAGCAGCAGTGTACAAGAGGGGGCAATTTTGATGAATTGTTCAGCAGTCTAATTGCTTGTGGGTAGAAGCTGTTGAGGAGCCTTTTGGTCCTAGAAAACAGTCTATAACTTGGGTGACTGGAGTCTCTGCCAATTTTATGGGCTTTCGTCTGACACCGCCTATTATATAGGTCCTGGATGGCAGGAAGCCCAGTGATGTACTGGGCCGTTCGCACCACCCTCTGTAGCGCCTTACGGTCAGATGCCGAGCAGTTCAAATCAAAGTTTATTTGTCACGTACGCCGAATACAACCTTACAGTGAAATGCTTACTTACAGGCTCTAACCAATAGTGCAAAAAAAGGTATTAGGTGAACAGTAGGTAGGTAAATAAATAAAACAACAGTAAAAAGACAGGCTATATACAGTAGCAAGGCTTTAAAAGTAGCGAGGCTACATATAGACACCGGTTAATTCAGGCTGGTTGAGGTAGTATGTACATGTAGATATGGTTAAAGTGACTATGCATATATGATGAACAGAGAGTAGCAGTGGCGTAAAAGAGGGGTTGGTGGGTGGGACACAATGCAGATAGCCTGGTTAGCCAATGTACGGGAGCACTGGTTGGTCAGCCCAGTTGAGGTAGTATGTATATGAATGTATAGTTAAAGTGACTATGCATATATGATAAACAGAGAGTAGCAGCAGTGTAAAAGAGGGGATGGGGCACACAATGCAAATAATCCGGGTAGCCATTTGATTACCTGTTCAGGAGTCTTATGGCTTGGGGGTAGAAACTGGTATAAAGCCTTTTTGTCCTAGACTTGGCACTCCGGTACCGCTTGCCATGCGGTAGAAGAGAGAACAGTCTGTGGCTGGGGTCTTTGACAATTTTTAGGCCTCTGACACCACCTGGTGTAGAGGTCCTGGATGGCAGGCAGCTTAGCCCCAGTGATGTACTGGGCCGTACGCACTACCCTCTGTAGTGCCTTGCAGTCAGAGGCCGAGCAATTGCCGTACCAGGCAGTGATGCAACCACTCAGGATGCTCTCGATGTTGCAGCTGTAGAACCTTTTGAGGATCTCAGGACCCATGCCAAATCTTTTTAGTTTCGAGGGGGAATTGGCTTCGTCATGCCCTCTTCACGACTGTCTTGGTGTGTTTGGACCATTCTAGTTTGTTGTTGATGTGGACACCAATGAACTTGAAGCTCTCAACCTGCTCCACTACAGCCCCGTCGATGAGAATTGGGGCGTGCTCAGTTCTCCATTTCCTGTAGTCCACAATCATCTCCTTAGTCTTGGTTACGTTGAGGGATAGGTTGTTATTCTGGCACCACCCGACCAGGTCTCTGACTTCCTCCCTATAGGCTGTCTCGTCGTTGTTGGTGGTCAGGCCTACCACTGTTGTGTCGTCTGCAAACTTAATGATGGTGTTGGAGTTGTGCCTGGCCATACAGCTGTCGGTGAACAGGCAGTACAGGAGGGGACTGAGCACGTACCCCTGGGGAGCTCCAGTGTTGAGGATCAGATTGGCAGATGTGTTGCTACCTACCCTCACCACCTGGGGGCGGCCCATCAGGAAATCCAGGATCCAGTTACAGAGGGAGGGGTTTAGTCCCAGGATCCTTAGCTTAGTGATGAGCTTTGAGGGTACTATGGTGTTGAACGCTATGAATAGCATTCTTACATAAGTGTTCCTTTTGTCCAGGTGGGAAAGGGCAGTGTGGAGTGCAATAGAGATTGCGTCATCTGTGGATCTGTTTGGGCGATATGTAGATTGGAGTGGGTCTAGGGTTACTGGGATAATGGTGTTGATGTGAACCATCGGGTTTTGTTCAGGGGGCCTCCCGAGTGGCACAGTGGTCTAAGGCACTGCATCACAGTGCTCGCTGTGCTGATAGAGATTATGGGTTCGAGTTCTATCTCTGTTGCAGCCGGCCGCGACCGGGACACCCATGGGGTGGCGCACACTTGGCCCAACATCGTCCGGGTTAGGGGAGGGTTTGGCCGGCAGGGATATCCTTGTCCTATTGCTCACTAGCGACTCCTGTGGTGGGCCGGGCGCAGTGCACGCTGACATGGTCGTCAGGTGTATGGTGTTTCCTCCGATACATTGGTGCGGCTGGCTTCCAGGTTAAGCGGGCATTGTGTCAAGAAGCAGTGCGGTTTGGTTGGGGTATGTTTCGGAGGACGCACGGCTCTCGACCTTCGCCTCTCCCAAATCCGTACGGGAGTTGCAGCGATGAGACAAGACTGTAACTACTAATTGGATACCACGAAATTGGGGTGAAAATACACACACAAAAAAAGAATGTTTTGTTCACATCGACTACTGAGAGCATTATCACACAGTCATCCAGAACGCCTGTGCTCTCATGCATGCTTCAGTGTTGCTTGCCTCGAAGCGAATATAAAAGGCATTTAGCTCATCTGCTAGGCTCGCGTTACTGGGCAGCTTGTGTCTGGGTTTCCCTTTGTAGTCCGTAATGGTTTTCAAGCCCTGCCATGTCCGACAAGCGTCAGAGAATGTTTTGTTCCATTGTATTCCATGCAGTATTCCATTTTATGTACAGAACTGCATTTTATTGACGAAACTGATATAAAGGTGAGGCTTTAGGTAAAAAATGGTGGTTTTAAGTATAAATATGTTTGCCAATGTTCTATGCCCTTGTATACCAGGAAAACATTTATTTTATCCCCAAGTTTAGATTGGCCTAATCTCGTTGCATGATGTGAGAGGAAGGTTTTAATATACTCCGATGTTACAGAACAGTATTTAGGCCCTATAACGCACAATTAGGGCGCGGGCCACAACACAGTCTCTGAACAAAGTCATTTTTCTTATGATAAATATCTTCCAGAAATGACTATTTCATGAGTATCAAAGATCAAATTCAATATCGATTTTGTTCTCAAGATAAGAGTTAGTCAAGAGTACATGTGAACACTGACGCGTAATTGAATTTTGCTCACAAAGATGAAATTGTTATTAAAATCCGTTGTCACTGCACATGTTTGTTTGTTGTTGTTTGGGAAAAGCATGAATGATTGAAATATGAGATAATCTGTAAATCATGTTTATGGCTGCTGTTTTGTATCAGTGTTTTGTTCTAAAGTAGTGAGTGGGTGCTGACATGCTAGAGGTGAAAGAAATGGGTCAGAAGGGTCTTAAGCATTAACCAAACAAATCCTGGCCTATAGGATTAGGCTGGGATGTTGCTGTTTGTTGGATGCATTTACAGTACCTTAAACTGACACAGACAAGGGAATCACTCTTGTTAGGCCATATATACAGTGCATTCGGGAAGGTATTCAGACCCCTTGACTTTTTCCACATTTGACACGTTACAGCCTTATTCTAAAGGTATTAAATAAAACAATTTCCTCAGCAATCTACACACAATACCGCATAATGACAAAGCGAAAACAGGTTTTTAGACATTTTTGCAAATTTATACAAAATAAAAAACAGAAATACTTTATTTACATAAGTATTCAGACCCTTTGCTAAGAGTCTCGAAATTGAACTCAGGTCCATCCTGTTTCCATTGATCATACTTGAGATGCTTCTACAACTTGATCGGAGTCCACCTGTGGTAAATTGATTGGACATGATTTGGAGGCACACACCTGTCTATATAAGGTCCCACAGTTGACAGCACATGTCAGAGCAAGCCATGAGGTCGAAGGAATTGTCTGTAGAGCTCCGAGACAGGATTGTGTCGAGGCACAGATATCGGGAAGGGTACCAAAATATTTCTGCAGCATTGAAGGTCCCCAAGAACAAAGTGGCCTCCATCATTCTTTAATGGAAGAAGTTTGGAACCACCAAGACTCTTCCTGGAGCTGGCTGCCCTGCCAAACTAAGCAATCGGGGGAGAAGGGCCTTGGTCAGGGAGGTGATCAAGAACCTGATAGTCTCTCTGACAGAGCTCTAGAGTTCCTCTATGGAGATGGGAGAACCTTCCAGAAAGACAGCGATCTCTGCAGCACACCACCAATTAGGCCTTTATGGTAGAGTGGCCAGACGAAAGCCACTCTTCAGTAAAAGGCACATGACAGCCCGCTTGGAGTTTGCCAAAAGTCACCTAAAGACTCTCAGACCATGAGAAGCAAGATTCTCTGGTCTGATGAAACCAAGATTGAACTATTTGGCGGAAACCTGGCACCCTCCCTACGGTGAAGGATGATGGTGGCAGCATCATGCTGTGGGGATGTTGTTGTTTTTTCAGCGGCAGGGACTGGGAGACTAGTCAGGATCGAGGCAAAGATGAACGGAGCAAAGTACAGGAAGATCCTTGATGAAAACCTGCTCCAGAGTGCTCAGGACCTCAGACTGTGGTGAAGGTTCACCTTCCAATAGGACAACGACCCTAAGCACACAGTCAAGACAACGCAGGAGTGGCTTCGGGACAAGTCTCTGAATGTCCTTGAGTGGCCCAGCCAGAGCCCGGACTTGAACCCGATCAAACATCTCTGGAGAGACCCAAAAATAGCTGTGCAGCAACATTCCCCATCCAATCTGACAGAGCTTGAGAGGATCACAAGAGAAGAATCGGAGAAACACCCAAATACAGGTGTGCCAAGCTTGTAGCGTCATACCCAAGAAGACTCAAGGCTTTAACTTCTGCCATAGTTGCTTCAACAAAGTACTGAGTAAAGGGTCTGAATACATACGTAAATGTGATATTTCAGTTTTTAATTTTTAATTTATTAGCAAACATTTCTATAAACCAGTGTTTGCTTTGCTATTATTGGGTATTGTGTGCAGATTGATGAGGGAAAAGTACAAGTGAATACATTTTAGAATAAGGCTGTAACCTAACAAAATGTGGAACAAGTCAAGGGGTCTGAATACTTTCCGAAGGCACCGTACCCTGCTGGCTGCTCAACAACTTTTTGGATTCCTAATATTGTTATTTGCAACGATAGTATATTATTTTTGAAATGGCCCTTGTCTGGTATTTGCAACAATGGAATGTGTGTAGATTTTTGCATTGCTTGCTGGGAATTGACCCAGGCTTGACCTAGCTCTCCAATTGTCCTTGTTCACAAGCAGGAAGTTGAGGACCCTTAAGAAAACCCACATTTTATTGGAGAATTATTATGAATATTGAAGCAATTGTAATGAAACAAATATGTGCTGTGTGAATGTGATGATATTCCACTGGGCAAAATTGGTTGAATCAATGTGGTTTCCACGTCATTTCAACTCCAAAAATGTATGTGATGTCGTTGAATCAATGTGGAAACTGATTGATTTGCAAAAAGTCATCAACGTCAGGGAATTTAATATTTTGTTCACCTAACCTTTAACCTAATTCCAATGACAATTAAAAAAAATTGTTGATTCCACGTTGAATTCACATTAGTTGACAACTCAACCAAATGTAAATCCAAACTAGATGTTAAACTGACCTCTGTGCCCAGTGGGATGTTATTGTCAAACTCAAACATTATTTTACTCATGATCAATCCTTGTTGCTTCCATGCCCTTTTTAGGTGTGGCATGGCGGCAAAGCTGTGTCTTCATCAATTGGTGTGTGCGTAGAGATCCTATTAAACTATGTAAGTATCTGAGTGGGGTCAAACATCATGCAGGAGTCACACTTTGTAAGATACATAAGTGACAAATACAGTTATATTTAGAGCATTGTTGTAGCCTTGGGAAATATTTGAAATAATTTTGGTTGGTTGAAAAAATGATTCTGTTCAGTTAAGAACAAATTCTTATTTACATTGACTGCCTACACCGGCTAAACCGGGACGATGCTGGGACAATTGTGCGCCGCCCTATGGAAATCCCAATCACAGCCTGGATTCAAACCAGGGTGTTTGTCGTGACGCCTCTAGTACTGAGATGCAGTGCCTTAGACCGTTGCATTCACCCTCACCAAGTAGCATGTATGTCCATGTTGAGTGTCCTACTTCCGTCTGTGTTATATTCAGAGACATTCCTCTGTGGTTTTGGGTATAGGATGAATGTTACATGCGAACAGTGGGACATTGTTCTCCCACAGTGTGATATTGGCAGGGTCATGTTAGAGACAGTCACACAGACATCAGTTGATCTTCTTCTCTGTAGGACTCAAGCAGTTCCTTTTTGTATAATCAAAGAAGAGTCACACATGTTCTGTTTAGATGGAACTAATGAGGGAGTCCCATGTGAGCATCACACCAGGGGCAAAGCTAATTTTACCCAGTAGCAACTATCAACCGCTAAAACAGGATAATGATCAGCCTTGCATCATCGGGCTAATGATAAAGAAATATGTTACCATGCATGCTTACCGGTATGTGGGCACATTTCACTCTGGAGGCTTGGATTTAACTTTTGAGTTCATATGTGGTGAAAAACTTGACGTCAAAATCAAAGACAACGGCATTATAGGGAAAACTCTTTAATTGTAAAATGACAAATTAATTGTCTGATTAATTCTGGGAAAGCCTTTCCATTCGAGTTTTATTGACTGCCTGTTATATTGGATACATTTCAAGGGTCGTGCAGGGCTTTTGAATTTTTATGTTATGTTATGACCGACTGAACAAAATCTATTGACTATGCCAGTTTCATGTGAATTGGGTCCCTGTTTTTGTCTACAGAGTGTTGTATGAGTGTCTAGTCCGTTGATAAGTGTGAATATGTCTGACAAGGAAGATGGGGCCTCAGGGGGGGGGCTGAATGTTACCCTCACGTTTCGGCTTCTCATGCATGGGAAGGTAAACGCACGTCTCATCATTACAACATATCCCTCTTTTTTTTGACATTATTCTGATTGTCAGATCACATAATTTTTTAGGATTGTTGTTGATTTAAGGCTTAGAAATGTTGATGCTACATTTTTGGGTGTCTCATTAACAGGAAGTGGGCAGCATAATTGGAAAGAAAGGGGAAACCGTCAAAAAGATGAGAGAGGAGGTAAGTCTTATCCCTACAACTGTTATTAAAAAAAACATGTTTTTTTTTCTCAATATAACGGAAATAAAATGTCAATAGAATTGGAATACAGTGTATGCCTTGCTTTCTTGAATAAAGTGTATGTTTTACACGACTCACCTAAAACTCTGTGAGTGTTTCCAGAGTGGCGCTCGCATCAACATTTCAGAGGGATCTTCTCCAGAGAGGATTGTTACCATCACAGGACCAACAGAGGGCATCTTCAGAGCTTTCTCTATGATCGCTGAGAAGTTTGAGGAGGTAACAAAATACTCTGGTACCATGTTAACATCCTGTAAGTACTAAAGTAACTCATTTCCTCACCTTGTGGCAACATTTGACTCAAATCTTCCATTGACTTCAATGAATGATACAGTACAAAAGCCCATGATATCATTTCTGAGATCAGACCCCTATTTTTTGATAACCTTAAAAACTGTTGTCTAAACCTCTATTTCAGGACATTACAGCTGCAATGACAAACAGCACTGTAACAAGCCATCCTCCAGTGACACTCCGCCTTGTGTTCCCAGGCAGTCAATGTGGCTCCTTGATAGGCAAAGGAGGCTCCAAGATCAAGGAGATCCGAGAGGTAAAAGAAGCTAGGCCTCAAGCATCTCTCATTTACATTTGTCCAGCGGGGGCTCATTTGATTTAGACTGCTCCCAGATCTGTTTGAGCTGTATAGCCAACTCATGACTTTAGGAGTTGTTTATACAGCACATATCTGGTGATCCCTTCCTAACCTTTCAATCACCCAATGAAACAGCCTCAGGTGTATTAATTACAATGACGCAACAGCACCACACAACACTATTCAGGGAGACTGATAAGTGTGGAGTGCCAAACAATGTGCTCACTCTAAATAATGTATTCATCGACGGAATGGGGTGCTGAATCTTCATTGTAAACACAGTAAATGAACAATGAGCAGGATTGCACTCTCCGAATAATTAGATGTCAAATATTTATGTTGACATAATCTTGGAACACAGAACCAAATCTTGTGTGCGCTGTCCAGCAGTCAAATTTGTACAACATGAACATGGTGCATGTCAAATATAAATATCCGACATTGTACAATTATACAATATATTTGTAATATGTTAATAATATATGATCTAATGGCCTATGTAATCTTTTGACAAGTAATTCCTTATCTCTGTAATTGACTCCTATTGTATGATATGTCCAGACCACAGGTGCTCAGGTGCAGGTGGCAGGGGACATGCTGCCGGAATCCACTGAGAGAGCTGTCACTATCTCAGGCACTCCTCAGGCCATCACGCAGTGTGTCAGACACATCTGCTCTGTCATGCTGGAGGTAATCATGCCAATACAATTAACATACAGTATTATTATAGCATCCAATTAGCTGTTTGGGCAGACCTGAAATGGCTATAGGCTCCATAATTATGGTATTTAACTCAGGTTCACACCATAATAATGGAGGCTACAGATATATCAGACCAATTGATATCAAAGTCATCTAAGAAACAATGCAATCTCACTACCTGCCCCATAGGGTGGCGCACAGTTGGCTCAGCGTCGTTCGGGTTAGGGGAGGGTTTGGCCCGGGTAGGCCGTCATTGTAAATAAGAATTTGTTCTTAACTGACTTGCCTAATTAAATAAAGGTTAAATAAAAAAATGAAACCTGTTGTTGATAGTGATGTGTTTGTCCAATCAGCCATTGCTGTTTGTTGTTTGTTCGTGTCTTCAGTCACCGCCCAAAGGAGCAACAATCCCATATCGCCCCAAGACCATGCCTGGAGCTGGCCATCCAGTATTTCAACAACAACAACAACTTGCCTCACAAGTGAGTACCATTTTTGCATATACAAAAGTGACACTTTAATACAAAACAGCAAGGTAAAAAAAAACCCACACACATCAGCCCTTTGGCACTAATGATTGGCAAGTGATGGCAAGTGTCCTTCTCTGTCCTTGCACCCCAATGGTGGAACCAGCTTCCCCCTAAAGCAGGGGTGTCAAAGTCAAATGGACGGAGGGCCAAATAAAAAAATCAGCTACAAGACGAGGGCCGGACTGTTCGAATGTTCATTGAAAATTTTTTAAATGACGCATATAGTCTAGTGAACCTAATTGAACCTACTGAAAACCTAACAAATATATTACAATATGATCAGATAAATAAAGCAATATTTTCTTATGGCTCTGTCAGTAATCTTTAATTTTCAACAGACACAAAAGACAAATTTCCTTTATATAAATATCCCCATAACATGAACATTAAATGAAAGAAACCGGTATTCAAGGCACCATCAGTAGACTATATTTTCTATTTTAGCAAAAGTGGGCTAAATTTACTTCAAAGAAAAAACAATAATAGCAATTTGCTATCATCCACTCAACTGAAATATTTTTAAAATATAATTGGATTGAAATACAAAAAAATAAAGTGCAAAAATCTATTAATCAAAAACAACACTTTGTTTAAGGAGAAGTAACATGCAGTGAAAACAAATATTAAATTTTAACTTTTAAACTTGAACTGAGTAAAAACTCTAAATATGTGATTGCACAGTAATGTTCACTTGTTTGAGGTTGAGGGTGATACTTGGTGGTGTCCCATCTTTTCCACAAGTTCATCAATGTTCGGGGTAAGGCTCTGAGCTGAAGAAATCCTCAGAATTGAGTGGAGGTGTTCAGCAGTAAGTCGACTTCTGTGTGATGTTTTGTTCAGGTTCATCAAAGAAAACAGTTGTTCACACAGGTATGTGCTGCCAAACATAGACAACGTTTGAGCAGCCTGGATGCGCAGCTGGGGCATTGTGCCGGGGAGGAAACGGGCGAACTCCGCAGCACCCACTGCCGCATATTTTGCCCTCAGTGCATCATTGCATTGGAGGTCAATCAACTCCATTTGGAGGTTTGGTGGTGAGCTTTCCACGTCAACAGCAAATGGGTTACCGAGCAGTTCCAACCTGCTTTTTTGTGCTTCAAAGTCAGCAAATCGGCGTCGAAAGTCAGCGGCAAGCATACCTATTTTATCAGCCAACTGTGTGCTCGGGAACGCACTGGTAGAGAGCTTCTCTTTCATGGTCTGGCAGCTGGGAAAGTGGCTCAAATTTTCTTTCCGCATCTGCGTCTCCCACAGAGTCAGTTTGGTTTTAAATGCCTTCACTGTACTGTACATATCAGAGATGACACGATCCCGACCCTGCAGCTGCAAGTTTATTGCATTCAGATGACTCGTAATGTCACACAGAAAAGCCATTTCACACAGAAACATTTCGTCTCGGAGTTGTGTTGTGTCTTTCCCTTTGCTGTCCAAGAACAGACAAATCTCCTCACGAAGCTCGAAACATCTTTGAAGCACCTTTCCCTGGCTTAGCCATCGCACCTCTGTGTGATAAGGCAAATCACCATGCTCCGTTTCTAACTCCGTCAGAAATGCCTTGAACTGGCGGTGATTCAAACCTTTGGCTCTGATAAAGTTAACTGTGCGCGTGATGATGCTCATTACATGCTCCATTTTCAAGGCTTTACCGCACAACGCTTCCTGGTGTATGATACAATGATAAGCTGTCAGCTCACCTGTCGCGTTTTCCTCTTGCATCTTTTCCCGTATCTTCGCCACCAGTCCGCTCCTGTGTCCACACATCGCAGGTGCTCCGTCGGTTGTCAAACCCACGAGTTTTTCCCAAGGCAGCTCCATCTCATTTACACATCTTGACACCTCTTCATACAAATCATGCCCCGTAGTTGTGCCATGCATAGGACGTAAAGCCAAAAACTCCTCTGTCACGCTTAGGTTGGAGTCCACTCCGCGGATGAAAATTGACAACTGGGCAATGTCAGAAATGTCGGTGCTCTCATCCACAGCCAAGGAATATGCAATAAAATCTTTTCCCTTTTTCACAAGCTGCTCTTTTAGATTGATGGACAACTGGTCTACTCTCTCGGCAATGGTGTTTCTGCTCAGACTCACATTTAAAAAGAGTTGCCTTTTTTCTGGGCAAACTTCGTCACAAACTTTAATCATGCAGTTTTTGATGAAATCCCCCTCCGTAAATGGCCGGGCTGATTTAGCGATCTCTTCTGCCAAAATAAAACTGGCCTTGACAGCAGCCTGGCCTTGTGATTTGGCTTTTTTGAACAGAGCCTGTCGAGATTTGAGGCCTCGTTTTAATTCCTCTGCCTTTTGTAGCCTTTGTTCCATGTCCATATTCTTGTTTTTGTCCGCGTGTTTCGTTTCATAATGTCGTCTCAGATTATACTCTTTCAGTACCGCCACACTTTCTCCACACAGAAGACACACAGGTTTTCCAGCTACCTTCGTGAACATATACTCCGACTCCCACCTTGTTTGAAACCCCCGGTTCTCAGTATCCACCTTCCGTTTTGCCATTTTTGATGGGTATCTGAAAGTTAATTTTACTGTGATGCTGACGACTGCTGTGCCAATAAATATTGAAATGAAGCAGCCTACTGCTCGGTGCGTCACCTTTGCATTGTGGGAAATGTAGTATTGGTGCGTGTAAAAGATCTGCGGGCTGCCGGCTTGCTGCGGGCCGGTTCTAATAATAAATCAAGATCATCCCAGGGGCCGTAAAAAACCTTCTTGCGGGCCGGATGTGGCCCGCGGGCCTTGACTCTGACATATGTGCCCTAAAGCTAGGACCTGCCCATCTTCCAAAAACATCTGAAACTCTACCTCTTCAAAGAGTATCTTAAATAATACCACAGCACCACCCACCCTCTTATTTTTTTGCCTTTTGTGAACTAACACTCGCACTTGACTTTGCTGATAGCTACTTTGTTGAGGAAAAATGTACTTACTATGAGTGATATATGTGGTTGTCTCACCTAGCTATCGTAAGATGATTGCACTAACTTGTAAGTCGCTCTGACTAAGAGTGTCTGCTAAATGACGAAAATGTAAAATGTAAATGTATATGATCAAATATCTTTCTAAGGGTGATGACGTTATGTTCAGGACATTGTCGATCACCTTGCTAAAAAAGCCACCATGTTCAAGGCATTCTGCATAGTTATGAGGATAGGTCACTTCCATTAGAAATGTTAATGTATGTGTCCATGCTAATGAATTCCTTGAAAATTAACCTGTTATATGACGATAAATGAATTCACATTTGGTCATCTAACTCTGTGGAAGGCTGGAAGGACAGCTACTAGCCACATAATGTTGTTTTGTACATTAATTAACATACCTGCTTGTAATTAAATATGTGTATAAAAATGAGCTCTGGTAAAAATGCAAACTTGGCAACAATCATTCCACGAATTACAACATTTTTTTTGCATTTTTTTTTTTACCCCCTTTTTCATGGTATCCAATTGGTAGTTACAGTCTTGTCTCATCGCTGCAACTCCCATACAGACTCGGGAGAGGCGAAGGTTGAGAGCCAATGCATCCTCCGAAACACAATCCAACCACTGCTTCTTGGCACAATGCCCACTTAACCCAGAAGCACCAATGTGTCAGAGGAAACACCGTACACCTGGCGATCATGTCAGCGTGCACTGCGCCAGGCCCACCACAGGAGTCACTAGTGCGCGATGGGACAAGGCCCTAACGACGATGGGCCAATTGTGCGCCGCCCCCTGGGTCTCAAGGTCGAACCCAGAACCTCTAGAGGAACAGCTAGCACTGCCACTCAGTGCCTTAGACCACTGCGCCACTTGGGAGGCCCTCATTCTTGGAATTTCATGGAAATTCATTGCATTTCCTGTTTTTCCAATTAAAATGCAGATTCTGCATTTTCCTGGCCTTTTTCAATTCAGAGTAATCAAGTTATGAAATGTAATTATGAAGTGAAACAATGCACAAGCCAAACATCAACCAGGGTATCTTTCACCACTAGAGGGAAGAATCTGCATATAAAGACATCTCACCACTATTTGTAGATTGTGAGTGGCCAGATGAGGAGAAATTGCTGCTACAGCCAGTTGACTGAAACATCTATTGCCCCTGGTCAGATCTGTCATGGAAGTACACAGCTGTTAGTAAGCCCATCTTCCCTTTACAAATAACGGCAACGTACTGATGTGCATCAATGCTAGACAAATATGACGCTTAAACCTCTAACTTTGTCATGTAACATTGTGCATTATGCGCTCTCATCTTACATGTAGCAAAATCCAATGTGACCTTTCACATTTAAAAAAAACAAAAAACGAATGGATTATCTTTTAGATTAAATTAGGTGGATCGAACCATGGAGGTAGTAGATAAAAACATGGGACATTTTTTAAAGGTCTTACAGATTTCGGGGATGTGAATAAAGCAGCATAGAAGCTACATTCAATTCTCACGTGTTGCAACTCTTTTGAAAATAATCAGAAAGGGACAAGAGTAAAAATGTTCAAACAGTTATAGTAACCCAATCAATATTGTATCCCATTTTTTTCAGGCCTTCACAATTCAAGGACAGTATGCTTTTCCACATCAAGATGTAAGTGTATTTGTCTGATCCAGTAACACCCACCCCAATGACCCACTCCTGCCCACCACCACCACCACTGCCTTCCAAGCAAGCAAGCAAGGATGAAACACTAGCACTTTCCTGTACTGTAGTCTTTACTAACACTAACATAGCAGCGTGCTTTCTTTCAAAAGAGTGTCAGCAAAGACAGGGACCATAAAGCAAAACTAATGATGGCTTGGCCCTTCTTGCTCATAGAAATACCACATGTAATAATGACAAATCAAATCACTTCCATGACAAGCCAGCAGGATTCTGATGACCCTCGTCAAATTCTTCACCAAATTAACACACACTTTGAACTCTGTGTTTGAACTTCAGATTGGTTCTGTATGGTAGCTATAGCTGTCATCTCCTCTGAAATAATCTGGTTTGATTGGTTAGTTCTAACTTCCTTCCTACCCTGCAGTTGACCAAGCTTCACCAGTTGGCTATGCAGCATATCCCCCTCCCTTCCCTTGGGCAGAGCAACCCTACCTTCCCTGGTACGTACCCAAGGCTCCCTGGGGAAGTCCATCTATCCCTCTCTCTTTGTCCTCTTTCTTCCACTCTCTGTCCTGCTGTGCTCATCACACCAATCAAAAACCCTCTTCTGCTTCTGGAAGGAGCACATCTTCTTTCCATTATTTGACATGGTTATGTTCTACTGTATGTCTGAAAAGATGGAGCCCTTTCTATATGAAGTGGTAGCCTACAACTTACAGACCCCTCTCCTTGACCTTGGCAATGATTCTCCTCTGTTTCTTACACCCTCCATACCAATCCTGACCTATACCACCCCCACGTATTCTACCCCACAACAAACAAGCAAGCAAATTGAAATAACACAACATTCAAACAGGGAGAATTATTGCCTGACAGGGTATTGCAACAACAAAAAAAATGGTGCACTTCAAAATGAGAAAATTCCCTGATTGTAATGCTAAGGTCTATTAATAATGTGTTAAGGAACTTTGCTCTTTTTTTTGTGGTATCATGTTATAGTTTCATGTTAGATGTGCATGCAATATGACCTGAATTGTTGACAGTTGCCAAATAGTTCATGAATGTGATGCCTCCGGCATCAGACATAGCATACAATGCCATTATATTCAGTGCATATGGAAACGATGTAGCACTGTCGTTACCATGCTATGTCCTACTCTGCAGGAATGGGTGCCTCTGTCCCCACCAGTTCTCAGGAGCTGGCAATACCCAATGAAGTAAGTTTTGCTCAGTCTCATCAGCATCATACAATGTACGTCATATAGATCACATTCTTTTAGGCACCCGTTTCGCTGCTCTAAAATGAGAATGACAGCTGAAATGGTTGTTTTCCCGAAATGTAAGCCAACTGAATGCTATCTCTCTACATTATGTTCTATTCTTATCTTTTAGGTAGACATGTTTCCAAACTGAGAGAAATAAAATAGTCAGATGTCCAAATTGGCAAGGAAAATGTCAGATATTCCAATTGGGGAGATAACATTATGGAGGATGCAGATATTTTAATTGGACTGATAATGCACGAGCAACATGCATGACACATCTTTTCATTTTCATTTTCACTTTCCAATCTTTCCCTCAGCTTATTGGCTCCATAATTGGCAGACACGGAAGCAAGGTCAATGAGATTCGCCAGGTGTCAGGAGCTCACATTAAGATAGCCAGTGCCACGGACGGATCGCCCATGCGCCAAGTCACGATCATAGGCTCTCCGACCAGCATCAATGTGGCACACTACCTCATCAATGCCAGGTAAGACTGCCTCACTACCTCTAACAGGTCAATTGGGAGTTGTGACCAATAATGCACTACATGACAGACAACTGACAAGATACGGCTGACAATAGAGGAGAAAAACAGACAAGATAGTCAAACAACAGACAAGATAGTCAAACAAACAATGTTGACATGATGAAAGGATGACATTGTTTTGTTTTTTGGAAAAGCATTACATCTAATCTTAGTGCCTTGGGGTCTACTTACAATCAACTGATCCATACTCACAAAAGCATGAAAACCCTTTTGTCTTATTAATTCTGCTTTTAACACATAACATTCTTCATGTAATTATTTTTTCTCTATTTTTCAACTCTCCTCCAATGCTTTGCCCATTCTCTTTCCTACTTTCTTTGGATATGCCTCTCTTCAACACCTTTGCTGAATCCTACCCATTTTCTCCCCACCCGATCCTCTCCAAAAAATGACTACCTTCCCTGTATCTGTTTACAGCTTAGAGATGGCTAAATACACCATGCATGCTGCTTCCTCTGCATCACCTGTTGACCTCAACAACATGAGCTTCTCTCAGTCTGTTCCCACTGTCTCCACACCAACCTCTATGGCTGTCATGGCTGCCACTACCCAAGTCCCTGACACCATGAACATGCACTCCCCCTCCACCTTACAGTCTATCCCCACCCAGCACTATGCTGTCCCCGTTTCCAGTCTACTTGGCATGAAAACGCTCCCTATGCTGGCTATGCACCCAGCAGCTGCCTCAGGCCTTCCACAAGGTCTCTCCCCTTACAGCACTAAAGTACCTACTGCTGGCATGAAAAAATCTGACCGCCAGAAATTTGCCCCATATTGACTTAATAGGATAAGAATTGAATCCCCCATCCAAAAATGTGTTTGGGGTCAGTACTGCATTACACTTGTTCCCTGTTGCAAAGCTTGATTAAGTTATATTGACTGTATGATTAAGGATATCTCTACTGATAATGAAACCTGACATTCAGCTACTTTAGTGTATCAGTATAATTGTTTGCAACTGTAAGTGAAGCTAAATACCCCCTAGTGTATCTGAACATACATAAGAATACACAGCCATTTATCAGGCTTGCAGTATGTGATGCACAGAAACAGCTGATACTTCCAATATAACAATTTCCTCAGATAGAATGTACTGTACTTTGTTTGGTATCAATGTAAGTAGTTGACCAATGATATTCTTAGGAAAAGTCTAGTTTCAAACAGGAATTGACGCTGTAGCAGCTGCATACCATTGGTAGGTTTACTTGTTTTATAAAGTAGTTATTACTGTGATGTTTACTGTAACAAGGGTTGTTCCACTCTATTCCGCTGTCATATTTCCTTATCTCCTCCAATAGGCTCTCGTCAGTGGTAACAGGCTTGGGTGTTCTGTAGTGTTGTTGTTGCATATGCAGTGCTGAAAGGATTACCAGGAAGCCATATTGGATTCTTGTGGCTTTGACAATACACAAGAATCCTGTAGAGTGGGACTGTCCTAACTAACTCATATAGTGCTGTTTTTGTGACTTGGTTTTCTCAGAACTGAAGTCCAAGAGAACAGAACTCTACAGTCCAATTCATATTCTACTCTGCTCTCAGTGTATGTGATTGATGCAGCACAATATTGTAACAACGTTATGTTTATGCTTGTGTTTTTAATTAGGGTCTACCCTTAGTTTTGTTGATGAGCTATTCCAATTTATTATATTTATGACAACGTACATAATGTATTTTAAATAAATTGAGCCTTTTGTGAATACAAATGGGTATTTTCTATTTTTTATTGTGCAGCAAAATTAAACAATTCACACACTTGAGGTTAGGTTACCCTGAATTTGAATAATTCTTGTTTTGATACAGTGGGTATCATAAGTATTCACCCCCCTTGGATTTTTTTCACATTTTGTTGTGTTACAAAGTGGGATTGAAATGGATTTTATTGTGACTTTTTTGTAATTGATCTAAACAACAAAATACTCCATAAAGGTGAAAAGACAATTATACAAACGTTTACAAGTTAATAAAAATGTAATAACTAAAATATTTTAGTTGCATAAGTATTCACCCTTTTGTTTGGCAAGCCTAAATTAGTTTAGGAGTAAACATGTGACTTAACAAATCACATAGTAAGTTACACATGGACTCTGTGTGAAATAATAGCTGTTGACTTGAATGACTAACCCTTCCTCTGTCCCCAATACATACAACATCTGTAAGATCCCTCAGTCAAGTTTTGAATTTCAAGCACAGATTCAACTACAAAGACCAGGGAGCTTTTCGAAAGCCTCTTAAAGGGGTAAAAGTCAACAACAACAAAAAAAAGAAGGGAAGTGATTGGTAGATGGGTAACAATAACAAATCAGACATTGAATATCTCTTTAAGAAAGGTCCTATTAATAATTATGCTGTGGATGATGTATTAAACCACCCAGACACAGCACAGATACAGTTCTGAACTGAGATGCAGGACAGGGAGGAAACTGCTGAGGGATGACACAATGAGGCCAATGGTGATTTTAAAACAGCTACAGAGTTCAATGGCTGTGATGGGAGAAAACTGAGGATGGATCAACAACATTGTAGTTATGCTACAATAATGACCTGAATGAGTGAAAAGAAGAATAGAAATATACAGAATAAAATATATTCCAAAACATGCATCCTGTATGCAACAAGGCACTAAAGTTATACTGCAAGGAAACACACACTTTTTGGCCTAAATGCAAAGCCTTATGTTTGGGGCAAATCCAACACAACACATCACTGAGTAACTGCCTCCTTATTTTCAAGCATGGTGGTGGCTGCATCATGTTATGGGCCTTAATGGCCATGTACTCTTACAATCTCCACCTGGCACATCCAAAAAAGGACTGGCAACCCCTCATAGCCTGGTTCCTCTTTTCTTTCTGGGTTCCTGCCTTTCTAGGGAGTTTTTCCTAGCCCCCGTGCCTCTACATCTGCATTGCTTGCTGTTTTTAGGCTGGGTTTCTGTTTTTAGGCTGGGTTTCTGTTTTTAGGCTGGGTTTCTGTTTTTAGGCTGGGTTTCTGGTTTTAGGCTGGGTTTCTGTTTTTAGGCTGGGTTTCTGTTTTTAGGCTGGGTTTCTTAATAAGAACTCTGTGACATCTGCTGATGTAAAACAGGCTTTATAAATACATTTGATTGAAAATGGATTGATATGGGTGTGCTTGACATTGGCAAAGATTAACCCAAGAAGACTCACAGCTGAAATCACAGGGTGGGGGGGTGAATACTTCATTAATTTTGTAGAAATTGTAGATTTTTTTCCCACTTTGACATTTACTGAGATCATTGACCAAAAAAGTATAATTAAATCTATTTTAGTCCCACTTTGTAACACAATAAAATGTGAAGAAATCCAAGGGAGGGGAATATCTATGATACCCTCTGTACAGTATATCTTTCTCATTCACATGAAGAGTGAGACAGAATTCAGATATGGTATGGTAATTGAGTCCACAAATACCTTTCCACTTTGCTAGATTCTTTTTCAATAATTTATTGTACACTAAAGTCTATGTTATTTTTGTCAAAATAACCTTTTTCTAGGAACTAACACTATTTATATCTAGTATTCCTATGGGGGAAATTGTACAGAGTTGCATGACAGCATTCAGGATATGGAGTTTACAAGACTGTTATACCCCGGCTAGAGTTTGTCATAATAGTTATCCTGATCATACCATACAAAGTCTAATGCAGTTATAGTTAAGTTTGGAGCATGTTTAGCTATGCAAACCTTGATAGAGTACTCTGTAGTCTCGCTGGTGAAATCTCTGTTAATCGATATGTTTGTATGACTGTTGTGTGCTATTTATTGCATCAGTTGTTCAATCTTGTTTTTGTGGTTGGTCACAAATCACATCACAAATCTTCTGTCTGTCAATACCCTAGTCTAAAACCCTAGTTTCCTATGAAATAATATTGCTTTCTGTCAAATGATACACTGTACCTTTAAGCTACAAAAAGTGGACAAACTGTTTTAAATAATAAAACATTTAGATGAACTTGGCTTAACCCAAAACATCAACTCAATATTCAACAATGTTTCTCATGTCCAAATTGTGTATTATTTCCATTCAGGTCTAAAATGCTGTTGGTGATAATCAATAGTTAATAGGGGATGGAAATGTAATGACAGCGAGTGAAGCCATTTCAACCTTTGGGTGAAGTGTAAATGCAGCAGCCAACTGCCAACAGTGTGCTGTGCTGTGTCCCTGGGCAGTTAGGAGTTCACAGATTCTTGCTTAATGCTATATTAATGATTTCCCCTATCACCCTGTCACAGGGAAAAGGGAAGAGACACTGAATTACTCTAAATAATCAATTATATTAATGCAGTACACACAGTATCGAGAATGAAAAGCATTTTAAGGGCAAAATCACTCTGCAGTGCTGCATATCGCCATACTCACTCAGTTAGTTGCCTAGATTTTCAGACAATGACCATGGAGTAAGACATAGACCAAAGGGCTTAATTATGGTACTGGAAAGCTTTATAAATTATATTATTTTCTCATGGAAAAGGGTAAGGAGTCCTGAAGTTTATGAGGGATGTTTGTGTGTGTATATGTATGTAAACAAAAAATAAATAAACGTCCTCTCACTGTCAACTGAGTTTATTTTCAGCAAACTCAACATGTGTAAATATTTGTATGAACATAACAAGATTCAACAACTGAGACATAAACTGAACAAGTTCCACAGAAATGTGACTAACATAAATGGAATAACGTGTCCCTGAACAAAGGGGGGGTCAAAATCAAAAGTAACAGTCAGTATCTGGTGTGGCCACCAGCTGCATTAGGTACTGCAGTGCATCTCCTCCTCATGGACTTCACCAGATTTGCTTGCTGTGAGATATTACCACACTCTTCCACCAAGGCACCTGCAAGTTCCCGGACATTTCTGGGGGGAATTGCCCTAGCCCTGACCCTCCGATCCAACAGGTCCCAGACGTGCTCAATGGGATTGAGATCCAGGCTCTTCGCTGGCCATGGGCAACGTTGTTGCGGGTGATGTCTGGTGAGGACCTGCCTTAGAACAGGCCTATAATCCCTAAGTCCAGCCTCTCTCACCCTATTGCGGACAGTCTGAGCACTGATGGAGGGATTGTGCGTTCCTGGTGTAACTCAGGCAGTTATTGTTGCCATCCTGTACCTGTCCCGCAGGTGTGATGTTCAGATGTACCGATCCTGTGCAGGTGTTGTTACATGGTCTGCCACTGCGAGGACAATTAGCTGTCCATCCTGTCTCCCTGTAGCGCTGTCTTAGGCGTCTTACAGTACAGACATTACAATTTATTGCCCTGGCCGCATCTGCAGTCCTCATGCCTCCTTGCAGCATGCCTAAGGCAGATTCACACAGATGAGCAGGGACCCTGGGCATCTTTCTTTTGGTGTTTTTCAGAGTCAGTAGAAAGGCCTCTTTAGTGTACTAAGGTTTCATAACTGTGACCTTAATTGACTACTGTCTGTAAACTGTTAGTGTCTTAACGACCATTCCACAGGTGCATGATCATTAATTGTTTATGGTTCATTGAACAAGCATGGGAAACAGTGTTTAAACACTTTACAATGAAGATCTGTGAAGTTATTTGAATTTTTACGAATTATCGTGCGTGCGTGCGTGCTATTAGACTATAGGATTGATCCATCTGGGCACACTCAGTTCACCATGTATTTCTCATATCAGCTCAATTAAATTACAGTCGTAAAACATTACACAGAGACCATTAAAGATTAAACAGGATACTAAAATCAATCTTAATTGGTTAATCTGAGCGTCTTCTCAGAGTTCACTCATTAATTCTCTACAGAGAAGCTATACCCCTCCTAGTGGTCAAGTCGGCGCTCCCATTTCACTGAAAAAAATAATATGTGACGTAAGGACCCTAATATTTTTTTTGTCACTCATACCCAAAAAAGTGCCAACGTTGACGAGGAAGAAAGCATTGGCGCCACTCGCCTTGCAGTATTTCGAACGAGCGACTGAAAGGGAAGGAGGACCTCTTTATAGCAAGGAGGACCTCCCTATATGAAAGAGGACCGCAAGTTGCTCAAGACGCATCTACGGACAATCAAGCATCCTTATTGGAAACTACTAGACCCGTGTTTGCAATAGTGTTTGTAGTTTTGTTTTGTTGTAGGCTATATGCGACAGTTGTTATGTCTCTATAGTGATATGTTGTTACCGTGAGTAGCTTATAGCCTGCAATAAAAAAAGCTTCGACTTCTACCTCAACCCAACGGTCACCCAACGGATAAGGACACATGCAGAAGCTTACAGGTATGCATTTATATTATCTGCCACTCTTTCAATTGTTTCGCAACTTAACAGGTGAATACTCAACCAATTAATCCAATATGAAGTAATGTACATTCATACCAACTTACTTTGTTGCAATAGGAGATAGTATCTATACATATTGATGCATAACGTTACGCCCCTGACGTCCATAGTAGCCAATCTGCAAAGGATTTAAAGGTAGTAAATGCAAATGCACAAGCAATTTTTTATGCATCTGAAAAGCATGGAATCGAGTGAGGTAGTAATAAGAGCACCATTCGAAGACAGTCCACCTGCTAAGACTGTGGTGCTCTATTGTGCCAACCAATTGAATGAACTCAAATTGTGTATGCCGCTATATTCAGAATAATTAACGGTTTTATTGTCATTTTGAAGTGGACTACAGTACGATGTGGATTGGCTGCCCCCCCCCCTCCAAAAAAAATTGATTTATTGTTTGATCGTGCCTCCTGTTTTGCGACGTTTTGCAATGTCTGAAGTGCATGCAGTAGACAAGGCTAGGGCTGTAACAGGTGGGGATGTCAAGACTAAGCATCATCTATTTGATCATATAATGCATTATACAGCAAATGCACGCCTTGGAATGAGCAATTGCAATATGGAACATTGCATTCTCCTATCACATGAATCATTTGTCATCAAGTTAAATCATATTGAAAGGTATGTATGCATACATTGTGTTGAATGACCAGCAAACCCCATTTTTCACAGGGACCCATACATTATCCATCTGCACGATTCCAGACATGCATGGACTTCAGGGGCCAATTTTTATAATATGAATCAATATCAAAATGATCATGCTTTAAGATTCTGTTCACCCATAGGAGTGGCAATATTTCAGCCAAAGGCAATATTTGGTTGAAATGCAATATTTCAATTACATAGCATGGGATCATTAATAAAACAGGTTCTTTGCTGTTGCACAAGATGCAGTATCATCAGATACATTCAAATTTGATTTCAAGTTCCACCCAAAAGCAAAGAGATACCAGGGTGGTGGTGGTGAGGGGATACATTTGATCTGGATTACTGGATCAAAGATTTTGCAACCTCACACAATTTCTGAATAATCCCACACATCTCAGATAGCCCACATGGTTAACACATTAACCCCAGCAGACATGAACCTGGGACATTTTGCATATCAGCCTTATTAACTGGCCATTAAGCTTGAGGATCAATATTGAGGATCCAATGTTGTTATTTACAGTTACAACCTTCAACAGGCTTAAAGTATTTGGGCATACACAATTACATTGATAAATTACATTTTGGGATAATTTAATTATTTTTGATTAAGGATTGTTATTGCATGTTTAGGCTTCTTTTTTGGGGGAGTTGGGATTTGGGTCAGTAATAAATATAACAGTCAATGCATGCAATTCAATGAAACACTGGCAGGCAGCATTAGAAATGTATTGGATTCTGTCTCAGCCACTCTCATTGCTTTAATTCAATTTTTCTAATTTCACACCATTTATTCACATAAACATATGGAAGCTTTTCAAGTGAAGGAAAATGTATTCAATGCCATCCCAACACTGTCAACTCTCAGCCCACTTGCTGTTGGAACACTTTCCATTTCATCTCACTTGATCTACATTGTCACAAAATTAAACCGATCTCAAAGGAAATGCTTGAGTTGCATATGCCTTCTTTGCAGAACATGCTATTTCATCTATGCGTACAGTGCCTTCAGGAAATATTCACACCCCACATTTTGTTGTGTTACAGCCTGAATTTACAATGGATTAAATCGAGATTTTATTCAGCTGGCCTACACACAATAACCATTGGCCAGATAAATTTGAATTATGTTTTTAGAAATTGTACAAATTCATTGAAAATTAAAAGCCGAAGTGTCTTGTTATGGCAAGCATAAAATTCAGGAGTAAAAATGTGCTTAACAAGTCACATAATACGTTTCATGGACTCACTCTGTGTGCAATAATAGTGTTTAACATTTCTTTTGAATGACTGCTTAATCTCTGTACCCTACACATACAATTATCTATAAATTCCCTATATTCGAGCAGTTAATTTCAAACACAGATTCACCCACAAAGACAAATGCCTCGCTTAGAAGGGCACCTATTTTTAGATGGGTAAAAATAAAAAAGCAGACATTGGGATTTCACCATCAGGCCAATGGTGACTTAAAAACAGTTACAGAGTTTTATGGCTGTGATAGGGGAAAACTGAGAATGGATCAACAACATTGTAGTTACTCCACAATACTAAACTAAATGACGGAGTGGAAAGAAGGAAGCCTCTACAGACTAAAACTATTCCAAAACATGCATCCTGTTTGCAATAAGGCATTAAATTAAAACTGAACTTTACTGTGCATTCGGAAAGTATCCAGACCCCTTGATTTATTTCACATTTTGTTACGTTTACAGTCATTTTAAAATGGCTGTAAAAAAAAAAATAGATAAGAACTCTATTGGTAGATAGTGTGGTCTACAGCTTATCATAAGGTACTCTACCTTAGGCGAGCAATACCTCAAGACTTCTTTAATATTAGACATTGCACACCAGCTGTTATTGACAAAAAGACACACACCCCCACCCCTCGTCTTTGTTCTGCCGGTGCATTGAAAATCTCTCCAGCTCTATATTATCTGTGTTGTCGTTCAGCCACTACTCGGTGAAACACAAGATATTTCAGTTCTTAATGTCCCGTTGGTAGGATAATCATAATCGTAGGTCATCAATTGAATTTTCCAATGATTGTATGTTAGCAAGTAGGATTGATGGCAAGTGAAGTTTACTCACTCGCCTACGGATTATCAAAAGGCAGCCCGATCTGCGTCCTCTTTTCCTCCGTCTTTTCTTCACGCAAATGACGGGGATTTGGGCCTGTTCCTGGGAGAGCAGTATATTTTTCTCGCTTCGGACTCGTTAAAGGACAAAAGCTTCTTCCAGTTCGTGGTGAGTAATCCCCATTCTGATGTCCAGAAGTTATTTTCGGTCATAAGAGACGGTAGCAGCAACATTATGTACAAAATAAGTACACAAATAAGTGACAAACAATGCAAAAAAATGACCAAAATAGTACAATTGGTTACGGGCATGTAAAATGTCAGCCATCCTCGCTGATGCCATCTTAACATGATTGGAGTTCCTCTGTGGAGATGGGAGAACCTTCCAGAAGGACAACCATCTCTGTAGCACTCCACTAATTAGGCCTTTATGGTAGAGTGGCCAGAATGAAGCCACTCCTCAGTAAAAGGCAGTGGTGGGAAAAGTACTACATTTTCAAACTTAAAGTAAAGATACCTTAATAGAAAATGACTCATGTCAAAGTGAAAGTCACCCAGTAAAATACTACTTGAGTAAAAGTCTAAAAGTATTTGGTTTTAAATATACTTATAAGTATCAAAAGTACATGTAGTTGCTAAAATGTATCAAAAGTAAAAGTAAAAGTATGAATAATTTACAATTCCTTAAATTACCCAAACCAGAAGGCACAATTGTTTTTTATTTTTTATTTATGGATCGCCAGGGTCACAATCCAACACTCAGACATAATTTACAAACAAAGCATTTGCATTTAGTGAGTCTGCCAGATAAGAGGATTGGACCATTTTCTGACCTGCTAAGCATTCAAAATGTACTTTTGGGTGTCAGAGAAATTGTATGTAGTAAAAAGTGCATAATATTCTTTAGGAATGTAGTGAAGGAAAAATAAAAGTTGTCAAAAATGTTAATAGTAAAGTAAAGGACAGATACCAAAAAAAACTACTTAAGTAAAAAATACTTTAAAGTACTTTACACCAATGATAAAAGGCACATGACAGCCCGCTTGGGGTTTGACAAAAGGCACCTAAAGGACTCTCAGACCATGAGAAACAAGATTCTCTGGTCTGATGAAACCAATATTGAATTATTTGGCCTGAATGCCATGCATCATGTCTGGAGGAAACATGGCACCATCCCTACAGGGAAGTAGGGTGGTGGTAGCATAATGCAGTGGGGATATTTTTCAGCGGCATGGACTGGGAGACTAGTCCGGATCGAGGGAATGATGAACGGAGCAATATACAAAGAGATCCTTGATGAAAATCTGCTCCAGAGCGCTCAGGACCTCAGACTGGGGTGGTTCACCTAAGGTTCACCTTCCAACAGGAAAATTAGCACACAGCCAAGACAATACAGGAGTGGCTTAGGGACAAGTCTGAATGTCCTTGAGTGGCTCAGCCAGGGCCTGGACTTGAACCCGATCGAACATCTCTGGAGAGACCTGAAAATAGCTGTGCAGCAACGCTCCCCTTCCAACCTGACAGATTTTCAGAGGCTCTGCAAAGAAGAATGGGAGAAACTCCCCAAATACAGGTGTGCCAAGCTTGTAGTGTCATACCCAATAAGATTTGAGGCTATAATTGCTGCCAAAGGTGCTTCAACAAAGTACTGAGTAAAGGGTCAATACTTACAGTACCAGTCAAAAGTTTGGACACACCTACTCATTCAAGGGGTTTTCTTTATTTGTACTATTTTCAACATTGTAAAATAATAGTGAAGACATAAAAAAATATGAGTTAACACATTTGGAATCATATTGTAACCAAAAAAGTGTTCAACAAATCAAAATATATTTTATATTTGACATTCTTCAAAGTAGCATTTGCACACTGTTGGAATTATCTCAACCAGCTTCATGAGGTAGTCACCTGGAATGCATTTAAATTAACAGGTGTGCCTTGTTAAAAGTTAATTTGTGGAATTCTTTCCTTCTTAATAATGCATTTGAGCCAATCAGTTGTGTTGTGACAAGGTAGGGGTGGTATACAGAAGATTGCCCTATTTGGCAAAATACCAAATCCATACTATGGGAAGAACAGCTCAAATAAGCAAAGAGATATGACAGTCCATCATTACTTTAAGACATGATGGTCAGTCAATCTGGAAAAGTGCAGTCGCAAAAACCATTAAGTGCTATGATGAAACTGGCTCTCATGAGGACCGCCACAGGAAAGGAAGACCCAGAGTTACCTCTGCTGCGGAGGATAAGTTCATTAAAGTTACCAGCCTCAGAAATTGCAGCCCAAATAAATGCTTCACGGAGTTCAGGTAACACACACATCTGAACATCAACAGTTCAGAGGAGACTGCGTGAATCACACCAAATTTCAAATCAATTGGTATTTGTCACATGTGCCGAATACAACAGGTGTAGACATTACAGTGAAATGCTTACTTACAAGCCCTTAGCCCTTAAACAACAATTCAGTTTTAAGAAAAATGCCAAGAAAACTAAGAAGTAAAATGAACAAATAATTAAAGAGCAGCAGTAAAATAACAATTGCGACACTATATACAGGAGGTACCGGTACAGAGTCAATGTGTGGGTGTACCGGTTAGTCGAGGTAATTGATGTAATATGTGGGTAGAGTTATTAACCTCTCTGGGATAGGTGGGATGTTAGCGTCCCACCTGGCCAACATCCGGTGTAATGGCAAAGCACCAAATTCAAATTAAATTACTATAAATATTCAACTTTCATGAAATCACAAGTGCAATACATCAAAATAAAGCTTAACTTGTTGTTAATCCAGCCCAGGTGTCAGATTTCAAAAAGGCTTTACAGCGAAAGCATACCATGCGATTATGTTAGGACAGCGCTTAGCCACAAAAAGCCATACAGACATTTTCCAGCTAAGGAGAGAAGTCACAAAAATCAGAAATATAAATAAAATTAATAACTAACCTTTGATGATCTTCATCTGGTTGCACTCCCAGGACTCCATGTTCCACAATACATGTTTGTTTTGTTCGATAAAGTTAATATTTATATCCAACAACCTCCGTTTAAATTGGCGCATTATGTTCAGTAATGCATTGTCTCAAAAACATCCAGTGAAAATGCAGAGAGCCAAATCAAATTACATAAATACTCATCATAAACATTGATGAAAGATACAAGTGTTATACAGGCTATACAGTTATACAGGCTTAAATATAAACTTCTTCTTAATGCAGCCACTGTGTCAGATTTCAAAAAAGCTTTATGGCGAAAGCATACCATGCGATGATCTGAGTACAGCGCTCAACTAGCAAAACAAGACATACCCGCCAAGTTGTGGAGTCAACAAAAGTCAGAAATAGCGTTAAAATGAATCACTTACCTTTGATATTCATATTGATGGCATTTCCAGGACTCACTCCCAGTTACACAATAAAGTTACACAATAAATGTTAGTTTGGTTCGATAAAGTTCCTCTTTATGTCCAATAACCTCCTTATTGTTTGCGCGTTTAGTTCAGTATTCCATATGCACAAAGCGCGGTTCCATCATCCAGACCAAAAGTCCAAATAGTTCCATTTAAGTTTGTAGAAACATGTCAAGTGATGTTTCTAATCAATCATTAGGGTGTTTCTGTCATAAATATTCAATAATATTTCAACCGGACAATACCGTTTTCATTACAATGGAAAGAAAACAAACGGCGCGCTTCACGGGAACGCGCGATAAACAACTCATGCCTTTGATCTGAGCCACTTACAGTGACTGCTCTTATTCTCTCCCCTTTCACAAGTGAAGCCTGAAACAACTTCTAAAGACTGTTGACATCTACTGGAAGCCTTAGGAAGTGCAATCTGACCCCACAGACACAGGATATTGGATAGACAATCCCTTGAAAACAACAAACTTGAGAATTCCCACTTCCTGGTTCGATTTATCTCAGGTTTTCGCATGCCCTACGAGTTATGTTATACTCACATACATTATTTTAACAGTTACGGAAACTTTAGAGTGTTTTCTATCCAATACTACCATGCATATGCATATCCTAGCTTCTGGGCCTGAGTAACGGGCAGTTTACATAGGGCACCTTATTCATCCAAGCTACTCAATACTGCCCCCGTTCCCAAATAAGTTAAAGTGAATTGTGCAGTGCATGTAGTTTGGGGAGCCATTTGATTAGATGTTCAGTAAGCTAAAGATCCTGGGACTAAACACCTCCCTTTGCAACTTGATCCTGGACTTCCCGACGGGCTGCCCCAGGTGGTGAGGGTAGGTAGCAACACATCTGCCACTCTGATCCTCAACACTGGAGCCCCTCAGGGGTGTGTGCTCAGTCCCCTCCTGTACTCCCTGTTCACCCACGACTGTATGGCCATGCACGACTCCAACACCATCATTAAGTTTGCAGACGACACAACAGTGGTAGGCCTGATCACCGACAACGACAACACAGCCCATAGGGAGGAGGTCAGAGACCTGGCCGGGTGGTGCCAGAATAACAACCTATCTCTCAACGTAACCAAGACTAAGGAGATGATTGTGGACTACAGGAAAAGGAGGACAGAGCACGCCCCCATTCTCATCATCGACATGGCTGTAGTGGAGCAGGTTGAGAGCTTCAAGTTCCTTGGTGTCCACATCACCAACAAACTAGAATGGTCCAAACATGCCAAGCCAGTCGTGAAGAGGGCACGACAAAACCTATTCTCCCTCAGGAAACTAAAAATATTTGGCATGGGTCCTCAGATCCTCAAAAGGTTCTACAGCTGCAACATCGAGAACATCCTGACTGGTTGCATTACTGCCTGGTACGGCAATTGCTCTGCCTCCGACCGCAAGGCACCAAAGAGGGTAGTGCGTTCAGCCCAGTACAAAGCTGCCTGTCATCCAGGACCTCTATACCAGGCAGTGTCAGAGGAAAGCCCTAAAAATTGATTTGACTTATGACTTGGGGATAGAAGCTGTTTAGAAGCCTCTTGGACCTAGACTTGGTGCTCCGGTACCGCTTGCCGTGCGTTTGCAGAGAGAACAGTCAATGACTAGGTTGGCTGGAGTTTTTAACAATTTTTAGGGCCTTCCTCTGACACCGGCTTTCATGGTCGAATTGCTGCAAAGAAACCACTGCTAAAGGACACCAATAATAATAAGAAACTTGCTTGGGCCAAGAAACATGAGCAATGGACATTAGACTGGTGGAAATCTGTCCTTTGGTCTGATGAGTCCAAATTTGAGATTTTTGGTTCTAGCCGTTGTGTCTTTGTGAGACGTAGAATAGGTGAATGGATGTTCTCTGCCTGTGTGGTTCCCACCGTGAAGCATGGAGGAGGAAGTGTGATGGTGTGGAGGTGCTTTGCTTGTGACACTGTTGGTGATTCATTTAGAATTCAGGGCACACTTAACAGCATTCTGCAGCAATACGGCATCCCATCTGCTTTGCACTTAATGGGATTATCACTTGTTTTTCAACAGGACAATGACCTAACACACATCCAGGCTGTGTAAGGGCTATTTGACCAAGATGGAAAGTGATTGAGTGCTGCATCAGATGACCTGGAATCTACAATCACCCAACCTCAACCCAATTGAGATGGTTTGGGATGAGTTAGACCACAGAGTGAAGGAAAAGCAGCCAACAAGTGCTCAGCATATGTGGGAACTCCTTCTAGACTGTTGGAAAATAATTCTAGGTGAAGCTGGTTGAGATAATTCCAAGAGTGTGCAAAGCTGTTATCAAGGCAAATGGGGGCTACTTTGAAACATCTGAAATATAAAATATTTTTTGAGCTGTTTAACAATTTTTTGGTTACTACATGATTCCGTATGTGTTGATGTCTTCACTATTATTCTGCAATGTAGAAAATAGTACAAATAAAAAAAAGACCTTGAATAAGTAGGTGTGTCCAAACTTCTGACTGGTACTGTATGTAAATGTGATAAATTCGAAACATTTTCTAAAAAACATGATTTTCTTTGTCATTATGGAGTATTGTACGTATATTGATGAAAATAAGGCTGTAAAGTAACAAATGCCCTGAATACTTTCCGAATGCACTGTATGTCCTGAATACAAAGCCTTATGTTTGGAGCAAATCCACCACAATTACTGAGTACCACTCTTCATATTTTCAAGCATGGTGGTGGCTGTATCATGTCATGAATGTGTTTGTCATTGGCAAGGAACTAGGGAGTTTTTTGGGGGGTAAAAAAACAGAATAGGGCTAATCACAGGCAAAATCCTAAATAAAAGCCTGTTTCAGTCTGCTTTCCAACAGACACTGGGAGTTTAAATTCACCTTTCAGCAGGACAATAGCCTAAAGCACAAGGCCAAATATACACTGTTGCTTACCAAGATGACATTGAATGTTCCTGAGTGGCCGAGTTACAGTTTTGACTTAATCTGTTTGAAAATCTATGGGAAGACTTAAAAACGGTTGTTTAGCAATGATCAACAACCAACTTTACAGAGCTTGACATTTTTTTAAAAGTATGATGTGCAAATATTGTACAATCCAGGTGTGCAAAGCTCTTACCGAGACTTACCCAGAATTCACCCACAGCTGTAATCGCTGCCAAAGGTGATTCTAATATGTATTGACTCAGTATTTAATTTTCAATACATTTGCTAAAAAGTCTAAAAACATGTTTTCACTTTGTCATTGTGCGGTATTGTGTGTAGATGGGTGAGAAAAAATATCTATCTAATCCACTTTGAATTCAGGCAGTAACACAACAAAATGTGGAATAGGTCAAGGGGAATACTTTCTGAAGGCAGAACAGAAATATGAGCCCTCAGTGTGCTTAGTAAACATCTCTCACACAATCCGTTTAGAAAATTGTGTGTCTATGTTATAGTTGTAATAGTGCTTACTATAAGCCTAAGGAGAACACTGCCTTTCCCTTTAATTGCAGCTTAGCTTTAATTGGGGAATTTTGGTTGTAGACTCCATTTATTGATGTACAGTATCTTTTTAAATATTTGATTTGACTAGACAAGTCAGTTAAGAACACGTTTTTATTTACAATGACAGCCTACCCCGGCCAAACCCTAACCCGGCCAATTGTGCTCCGCCCTATGGGACCTCAACATGATGGAGTTGAACTACTCTGGAGATTTGTGGGGCTTCATCGCTGATGTGATAGGTGACCTCCAACACACAGATGCTACCTGATTCAGGAGGCAATGCCTCTGTACACACTCACGTTGTACAACTGATACAAATGGTAGTGATACAACAGAGAGTTTTTCTGCACAAAATAAATACACAAGCATTTTGGAGTCACCCCACAGTCATTGTGTAAACATTATTCGTGCAGTCAAGCTCTCTGTTTGACTCACAAAAAAATATCAGCTGTATCACAACCATTGTGAAAAATTCTTTGTACACCAGTTGTACAACATGAGTGTTGTACACGGCCACAAAAGAGGAAATGCTGTCGCCAGTTATCCTCTTCCCAGCCGTAGTCTTGTTATAATACACTGCTGATAATATCCTACCTCGGAGGTAAGAGCACACTCCACACTCATTCCTATTTGCATAAGAGTACATTTTTGGGTAGACACTCCCTGACACAGGAGGCTGAACAACATAGTGTAGAGATGATAATCATTAATAAACAATTATGGTAATTATTTGCTCATTGCCCCCAGAAGATTTTGGCATGAAGTGAGAACTCCACTCAAGAATAAGAGATTGCCCCTTCATAGATGTGTGTTGGACCAACAAGAGCATTAGAACAATCAGCCATGGAACAACCCTAGGCTCACAACGAACCCACTGGGCACAGACGTCATTTCAACGTCTAGCTTTGATTTACATTTGTTTGAGATGTCAGCTAACGTGAATTCAACATGAAATTAACACAAAAAAAGGTCACCATGTCATTGGATTTAGGTTGAAAGTTTGGTGGAGAAAAAAAAGACGAAATTCCATTTCGTTGATGACTTTTTGCAAATCCCAATCCGTTGCGTTTTTTGTTGTTGAAATGACGTGGAAACAACATTGATGCAACCAGTTTTTGACCGGTGGGAAGGAAGGAAGGAGGAGGAGGATCAAGTCCCCTATAGTGCTACTTTGCTATGTGTGCCTCCAGTTGACGAACTACACTGCCTCCCCAGTTACGCTTACACACAGGTGTTCCTAGCACGCTAGATAGCTAATTAGTACAGGCCTATGTCTTCCGTCTGTCTTCTGTAAACAAGCAATATAACATGGCTATATGGCCGTGTGGGAACACTCACCCTATAAAGGTGTGTAGTATTTTAGCCTTGTGTTTTTGGAAAATTATTTCTCGCTGATATGAAAGACAAGTTCCATATGTTTCCAAAACCGTACTGCAAACGATACGTTTTAACGATCAGAACGAGTGTCGGGGATTTTAACAAAACTCCTGACCAGATGATAATATCGTCCATAGGCGCAAAAGCAGTTTGCGTCTACGAATGGGTTAATATAGGACAGAGAAAATGACCCAATGAAATGACTGTAAGCAGCCAGTTACATTATATCAAAGTACTGATGTACAAAAAAATAAACATACAAGCCCTTGTAGAATGGATCATTGTGTAATATGATGAGAAGTAGGGAGAGAGATCAATCTTCAGTCAGTCTTCAATCAGGTTAGATCTTGACCACTTAGCCGGCCACACGGGGACTGACTCTTCCCATCTATCGATGTGGAGCTCCTCTTGATGAGCAGCTTGCCATAAGTCCCTCCAACCTGGCCCATGGTCCAGGATTGACACACACACACAGCCAATCACATCCTTGATGAAGTAGCGCACATCAGGACTGAGGGGTATCTGGACCTAGCTCTGGAATTTCTAATTTCATCAGCAGGTATAGGGGGTAGTAGCTTCTCTGGGTCAGCATGTGTTTCAAGATGCGTGAGAATCTTTCCGAACCGGCAGCACATCTGATCTCCTCTGCTCCCATGTTGAACACGATGTTCGTAGAGGTCAAGTCAAAGGTCACGCCCTCAATGACAGCGTAGCCTAATGGTTAGAGCGTTGGACTAGTAACCGGAAGGTTGCAAGTTCAAACCCCAGAGCTGACAAGGTACAAATCTGTCGTTCTGCCCCTGAACAGGCAGTTAACCCACTGTTCCTAGGCCGTCATTGAAAATAAGAATTTGTTCTTAACTGACTTGCCTAGTTAAATAAAGGTAAAATAAAACAATTAAAATGAGCAGGGTGCAGGGGTCACGCACTCAGCATCATGCTTGCTGAGGTCCGGCAGGGTGAAAGGGGGTTGTGGGTAAATTAAGCGATGGAGGACATATCTCTGGGAGGGAACAAATGCCAACCGCCATCCAACTCCTTGTGTGTCCTCTACAATGCTTCCCATACATCTGGAGAAGATGGCGTCAAACGTCTCAGTCACCTGAGATTTCTTTATCTGCTCATGCAAAGTCGCCAAGCAGTATGCAGACGTCGGGGCGGTCCCTGACGATGACGTTAATGAAGTCCACCAGGAGGTGAAAGGTTAGGCTGTTAGACGGGTTTAGGGACCACAGGCCATTAGCTGCTCTGGTACATCAGGAATGTCCATTTCCTGTTTGATGGGATTTGAGTAGAACAGAAGAGGGACTCCCTCATAGAGTTTAGATGCCACCAACTCCCTAATACAGTCTTACAGAATAAGACTATAATATAACATATGTCACAATTTCAATGTCTCAATGAGTGCTATTGAACCTGGCAGTCTCACACTCTTCAATACCTCAGCTCAATTAAATGCGGCTGAAATATTGCTCTGTTCAGTCAGATACGCACTGTATCATTTTTAGAATCCTTTGCACTCCAGTATCTCTACTTGCACCTTCATCTTTTGCACATCTATCACTCCAGTGTTTAATTGTTAAACTGTAATTATTTCGCCACTATGGCTTATTTATTGCCTTACCTCCCTTGTCCTACCTCATTTGCACACACTGTATATATACTTTTTTTCCTATTGTGTTATTGACTGCATGTCTGTTTATTCCATGTGTAACTGTGTTGTTGCTTGTGTCGCTTTGCTTTATCTTGGCCAGGTCGCAGTTGTAAATGAGAACTTGTTCTCAACTAGCCTACCTGGTTAAATAAAGGTGAAATAAAAAAATAAAAAATAAATAAAATAATTTGAGATGTCAAGACAGCCTTGACCTTAAACAGAATGAATTAAAACTATGTCAACAGGTGTGACTTAACCTTCTCTCTTTAACAATGAAGACAAAACATGTTTATTCATTCTGACCGCAGTAGAGCAATAACGCCATACACCTTTAGAAGTCACCGGAAACATTGATAGTCTTCTGTCCGCCAGAGGAACCATTCATTCGGTGCTGATAAAAACCACCACGCTTGTTCTGTGCTATACAGAAATAGCTAATAACCACTGTTTGATAACCATTGGGATATTCTTTTCCACATACGCAATTTCCTTTCACATGCACTAACAGATAAAAGGCAATAAGAAAAAAAGAATATGAGCAAAAGAAAGATGAACATGCAACTGACTAGGGCCACTAGAACCAAGGAGATGATGGTTAGCCTGAGGGCCATCCAGAGGCAAGTAGGAGGGGAAGAGGACAGCCAGCAGCAGTAGCAGTGTGGGACTGTGACAGCCAGGCACTAGCAGCTGTTAAAGGTAGTGAGGTTATGGAGAACGGAGCCAAATTAAGTACTTTTACGAATGAACTATTGGCTCCGTCTGCTGCGGCACTATCTGTATGGCACTATCACTACCTCGTTCTGCTACCTCGTTCGGCTACCTCGTTGGGCCCAGTCTTAGCCTTGCTCCTTGGATTTTGCCTCTTGGCTCATACACAACAATATAACAGAACAGAATCACCAGTGGTGTAACAGCTGGGTAGAGTCCGTTCATTTTCAAGTCGGGTCTTTTCTGTTCTGTGAATGGATTGGACTGATTTTCGGGCATTGCAAAATTGTCATTGTTTTGAAATGCATACAGTGCATTCAGAAAGTATTCAGACACCTTGACTTTTTCTTCATAATGACAAAGCAAAAACAGGTTTTTAGACAATTTTGCACATTTATTACAAATAAAAAACAGAAATACCTTATTTATATACATTTTCAGACCCCTTTGCTATGAGACTCGAAATTGTTTCCATTGATCATCCTTGAGATGTTTCTACAACTTGATTGGAGTCCACCTGTGGTAAATTCAATTGATTGGACTTGATTTGGAAAGGCACACACCTGTCTATATTAGAGGTCGACCGATTATGATTTTTCAACGCCGATACCGATTGTTGGAGGACCAACAAAGCCGATACCGATTAATCGGTCAATTTTTATTTATTTATTTATTTGTAATAATGACAATTACAACAATACTGAATTAATTAACACTTATTTTAACTTAATATAAAACATCAATAAAATCAATTTAGCCTCAAATAAATAATGAAACATGTTCAATTTGGCTTAAATAATGCAAAAACAAAGTGTTGGAGAAGAAAGTAATATGTGCCATGTAAAATATGTGCCATGTAAAAAAGCTAACGTTTAAGTTCCTTGCTCAAAACATGAGAACATATGAAAGTTGGTGGTTCCTTTTAACATGAGACTTCAATATTCCAAGGTAAGAGGTTTTAGGTTGTAGTTAATATAGTATTTATAGGACTATTTCTCTCTATACCATTTGTATTTCATATACCTTTGACTATTGGATGTTCTTATAGAAACTATAGTATTGCCAGTGTAACAGTATAGCTTCCGTCCCTCTCCTCGCCCCTACCTGAGCTCGAACCAGGAACACATCGACAACAGCCACACTCGAAGCATCATTACCCATCGCTTCACAAAAGCTGCGGCCCTTGCAGCGCAAGGGGAATAACTACTCCAAATCTAAAAGCGAGTGACGTTTGAAACAGTATTAGCGCACACCCACCTAACTAGCTACCCATTTGGTTACACCAGCCATTGTTATAAACAGCGCTGTGCTTGTGAAGAGCTGCTGGCAAAATGCACGAAAGTGCTGTTTGAATGAATGATTACGGGCCTGCTGCTGCTCTATCAAATCAGACTTAATTATAACATAATAACACACAGAAATACGAGCCTTTGGTCATTAATATGATCGAATCCGGAAACTATAATTTTGAAAACAAAATGTTTATTATTTCAGTGAAATACGGAACCGTTCTGTATTTTATCTAACGGGTGGCATCCCTAAGTCTAAATATTCTTGTTACATTCTTGTTACATTGCACAACCTTCAATCTGTTCTACTCAAATCCCATCAAACAGGAAATGGACATTCCTGATGTACCAGAGCAGCTAATGGCCTGTGGTCCCTAAACCCGTCTAACAGCCTAACCTTTCACCTCCTGGTGGACTTCATTAACGTCATCGTCAGGGACCGCCCCGATGTCTGCATACTGCTTGGCGACTTTGCATGAGCAGATAAAGAAATCTCAGGAGACTGAGACGAGACGTTTGATGCCATCTTCTCCAGATGTGTGGGAAGCATTGTATGTCATAATTACGTAAAATTCTGGCAAATTAGTTCGCAATGAGCCAGGCAGCCCAAACTGTTGCATATACTCTGACTCTGCGTGCAATGAACGCAAGAGAAATTACACTTTCACCTGGTTAATATTGCCTGCTAAACTGGATCAGTAGTTATAACTAGTGATTATGATTGATTGATTGTTTTTTATAAGATAAGTTTAATGCTATCTAGCAATTTACCTTGGCTTCTACTGCATTCGCGTAACAGGCAGGCTACTCGTGGAGTGCAATGTTTAGAGCATTGGACTAGTTAACTGTCCGGTTGCAAGATTGGAACCCCTGAGCTGACAAGGTGAAAATCTGTCGTTCTGCCCCTGAACAAGGCAGTTAACCCACAGTTCCTAGGCCGTCATTGTAGATAAGAATGTGTTCTTAACTGACTTGCCTAGTTAAATAAAAGTATAAAACAACAAAAAATAATATATATATATATATATATATATAAATATATATATATATATAAATACCGATTTCCGATTGTTATGAAAACTTGAAATCGGCCCTAATTAATCGGCCATTCCGGTTAATCGGTCGACCTCTAGTCTATATAAGGTCCCTCAGATGACAGCGCATGTCAGAGCAAAAACCAGGCAATGAGGATGAAGGAATTGTCTGTATATCTCAGAGACAGGATTGTGTCACGGCACAGATCTGGGGAGGGGTACCAAGACATTTCTGCAAACCTGGCACCATCCCTACGGTGAAGCATGGTGGCGGCAGTATCATTTTTCAGGGACAGGGACTGGGAGACTAGTGAGGATCGAGGCACAGATGAATGGAGCAAAGTACAGAGATCCTTGATGAAAACCTCAGGCTGGGGCGAAGCTTCACATTCCAACATGACGACGACCCTAAGCACACAGCAAAGACGATGCAGGAGTGGCTTCGGGACAAGTCTCTGAATGTCCTTGAGTGGCCCAGCCAGAGTCCGGACTTGAACAAGATCTAACATCTCTGGAGAGACCTGAAAATAGCTTGAGAGGATCTGCAGAGAAGAATGGGAGAAACTCCCCAAATACAGGTGTGCAAAGCTGGTAGCGTCATACCAATGAAGAATAGATGCTGTAATCGCTGCCAAAGGTGTTTCAACAAAGTACAGGGTGAAGGGTCTGAATAGTTACGTAAATGTGATACTTCAGTTTTTTTTGTATGGGTTATTGGTATAGGTTGAGGGGGGAAAAAACAGTTTGATCAATTTTAGAATAAGGCTCTAACGTAACAAAATGTGGAAAAAGTCAAGGGGTCTGAATACTTGCTGAAGGCACTGCATTGTGACGTAACTGCCTCCCCAGGCTGGAAGTCTGAGGCTGTGGTGTTCGAGACTACACATGAAGTGACTTTCAACCTATGTTTAGAATTGTCTAGAATTGAGCTTGACCACAGCCCTTATCTCTATCTCTTATCTCCTGCTGTTTTCAACTCTCTAGAGACAGCAGGTAGAGATACTCTGAATTATCGGCTATGAAAAGCCAACTGACATTTACTCCTGAGGTGCTGACCTGTTACACCCTCTACAACCACTGTGAATATTATTATTTGACCCTGCTGGTCATCTATGACCATTTGAACATCTTGGCCATGTTCTGCTATAATCTCCACCCGGCACAGCCAGAAGAGGACTGGTTCCTCTCTAGGTTTCTTCCTAGGTTCTGGCCTTCCTAGGGAGTTTTTCTTATCCACTGTGCTTCTACACCTGCATTGCTTGCTGTTTGGGGTTTTAGGCTGGGTTTCTGTACAGCACTTTGTGACATCAGCTGATGTAAGAAGGGCTTTATAAATACATTTGATTGATTGATCTCAATATACACTTCCCTGAGGTGCCAGGGCATGATTTTACTTGTCAGGCGCATCCATTTATTAAAATGTAGTATTCCCTAAGAAATACTATGTTTTTATTCTTACTGATAACATACGTTTTTCATTCCCTTTATATTAACCTACTGCATTTTTTAACAAGGCTGACTTGCTCAGGGAAAGCTTAAAGTATTTATATACCTTCTGTTCTTTCTTGAGAATCCTAATTCGGAAACAGCAGTTGTACTCTACTCTATTGAAAACGAATTCATTGCCAGCGGAGTTGACATATTAATAAATACTGAAGGGTTTATTCTTAAATGAGTCCAGACACTCATCTACAGCTAATTGTCAGGTCAAAGTCAATACAGCTAAAACCTCACCTTTTTACACAAAGATACAAATATTGATCCCACTGCAAGTGTTTTAGTAGAGAGAAGGAAAAAAAATGTACTCAACATACTACTCTTAAGAACATGATTGAAAGTCGAAACAAAACACAGCAAGGCATTCAAACTCAAACCATTAACATGTCAAGTTAGTTGGGTAATCAAGTCATGTGATTAGTAATGAAACCAAAAAAGAAACTCATCAACTTAATGCATTCAGTGTCGTATGTCCTGCTTACCTAAGACCAACTTAGTGGCACATACACACACACACACACACACACACACACACACACACACACACACACACACACACACACACACACACACACACAGTGAGATGAATTATCGATACATACCAAAGACTGTAAAAATGGGACCAGATGTGGACCCATAGGGTAAACCCTGTCTCACGCTACAGAAACTGGAGATAGGCTCCTGCTCCTACAGCATGAGCCATTCTGGCTCGCAGAAGCCAAGCCTTGTTGCAAGGCTACGACTTAACTAGGATGTTGGTGCCATGATAATATCATAGCCAATGTCATATATAGTCATGACAGTTTGTCTGTTTATGACAGCATGTTTGTCATAAAACAACCATTGTTTGATTACTGAATTCAATAGATTTCATTGTAACAACAAAAAAAGGGGGGGGGCATTATTTGACCAATATAAATAGTGAAACAAATATTGATTCCCTTAACATTAGTGGTCTTAAACTCCTGGCCTGCATGCCACATCAGATCCGTAAGCTGCAGTATGCTGGCCCCAGGCCTGGTGTGTGAGACCACTGCACATGTACAAAACCAGAGCCATAGATTTAGAACATATAATGGAACACTTAATTTTATTGTTATTTTTTTCAAATCCATTTTTTGGGGTTGCATACACATATTTAGCAGATGTTATCGCAGGTGTAGCGAAATGCTTATGTTTCTAGCTCCCACAATGCAGTAATGCCTAACAAACACCAAACAATGCACAACAAGTCCCCCAAAAATGTAAAGAAATAAATGAAGAAATATACACTTTTTACGCTGTTCAGTGATCTAAGTTGGTCTAGAAATGTCCTCTAGCTACAGTAAATTCATTCTTCCTGAAAAGAATCAAGATCTCTTTTCTAATCAATTTCTCCCTGTATAGTTGTCTGATTTTATTTGAACCGGAATCCATTGATTATATTTCCTTTGTTCCGGGTGGGGAGTGAGATTCAGGTTCGTTTTTGGCCATTTTCTCCACAGTCTGTCCCTGCTGGGAGCATTTGATGCAAGGAAGTGTTAGTGTAAGAAAGCCTATTGATTTCCTGACACCGGCAATATGAATGCACTCCGTTCTGACAGCCCAAGTCGCTGAGGTTTTCTTTAGGTCATGTGAGGTGTTTCTTTGATAGGATCCGGTATTGCAATGAAAAAGCAGAACCCTTATTGGGGCTAACATGAAGACAATTAGTCAGATATTTTTATGCTTGTATAGCCAACTCCTATGGTCATTGTCTTGGTCATTGTTTGGCCATGATAACGACAAGAGGAGTTTGCTATAAAGCACAGAATTTGGACCAGGCTATGAGACAATATCAATGTCTAGCCTACATATGGTCAAATACTTAATTCCAGTTTCATTCTCTTTTTCCAGATGGACTGGCTCACACCTGAGATATGAAGTGTGTTATGTGAAGCCAAGGTGTCATCCCACCTTCCAGGTGGTGGGGAGAGATGGTGCACTCTGTTGCCATGACAGTGGAAGTCCTCTTTGTTATGTTGTTTCTGACCAGTACTCAGTGTAATCCCCTGGCAGACTTGTCAGTGAGCCGGGAACGCTTGGAGCGTGTCCTGACCCAGGCCAGAGAGGACAAGCAGGACAAGCAGCAGGCCTCAGTGGGGGCGCTCAGCTACAGCACCCAGCAGCAGCTGGAGGAGATCAGCTTCATGGGCCTGGAGACCCACAGAGGGGCCAGCAACAGAACCTCTGTCAACAGATCCAGGCCAAACTCCAGCATCCAGAAACTTGCTGGATCCAAGGGTGGGAAGGCATCACAGGAGTTGTGGGAAGAGCAAGAGGGGGGCCTGAGCCGAGTAGACGAGGGTCCCACGAGTGAAACAAATCTTTCTCTTGACGCTATCGACGAGTACGCATATCCAGATTACAGGGGGAAGGGCTGCATGGACGAAAGTGGCTTTGTGTTTGCCATCGGGGAGAAGTTTACCCCGGGGCCCTCCACATGCCCTTGCCTCTGCACGGACGAGGGACCCCTGTGTGCCAAACCTGAATGTCCCAAAGTTCACCCTCGCTGCATCCGGGTGGACACCAGCCAGTGCTGTCCAGAGTGCAAAGAGAAGAAGAACTACTGTGAGTTTAGGGGAAAGGTCTACACAACGCTACAAGAGTTTAAGGTGAGTCTGGAAATTATATATTTAAAGGTTGACAGGGTGTTATTCTCTAGGAAGCAAACATAAGAAAATGAGCCAAAACGGGAATGGATTACCTGAACGTGTACAATAAGAAACGCTAGTGTTTGTTATCCGTTTCAAAACGTTTTTCTACATGAATACAACCCAGGTGATGATGACATCCTTAGGCAACCTCTTTCATAGTGCTATTTAATTGAAATGTTTTCTTGTGACAGTTTTCTTATGACAATCTGTGTTTCAAGAGATCAACCTCTGAATTGAAAAGAAACTCCAGCACACTAGTGATCTAGTAGCTGATTAAACGCAACTCCACAATTTACGATGGAGTTGAGCGGCGACTTGTGTGGGAAGACTGGAGCTCTGACGTCACATAAAATGAATTACACACTACCAGTGGTTGAAAAGGTACCTAAATATCATACTTGAGTAAAAGTAAAGATACTTTAATAGAAAATGACTCAAGTAAAAGTGAAAGTCATCCAGTAAACGACTACTTTAGTAAAAGTCTTAACGGTATTTGGTTTTAAATATACTTAAGTATCAAAAGTAAATGTAATTGCTCAAATATACTTAAGTATCAAGTAAACGTATAAATCATTTAAAATTCCTTATATTAAGCAAACCAGACGGCACTATTTTCTTGTTATTTTTTTATTTACGGATAGCCAGGGGGGGGCACACTCCAACACTCAGACAACATTTACAAATGAAGCACGTGTGTTCAGTGAGTCCGCCAGATCAGAGCCATGTTCCCTTGACGAGGGATGTTCCCTTGCTTAGTGTATGAATTGGACCATATTTCTTTCCTGCTAAGCATTCAAAATGTAATAATTCATTTTGGGTGTCAGGGAAAATGTACGAAGTAAAAAGTACATTGTTTTCTTCAGGTATAAAGTATTTTTATTTAAGTACTTTACACCTCTGCAAACAACATTGTTCTGGGTAGCTATTCTTTGGATGCTAAAATGACGTCGGAGCTCCAGTCCCCACTAGTCGCTGCTCAACTCCATTGTAAATCATGGAGTTGAATTTAGTCGGCTGGCAATCTAGATGTTCCACAGTTTTAGTGGAACTTGTTACCAACATTTCGGTCTCCGTAGACATTACATGTGGGAAACTGTTGATAGATTGCCAGTGTATCATGAATACTATGACAAAATACTTTTCAGTGTAGCGAGCAAACAAGCAGCGAAGCACATTTTATGATGGCAAAAGTCAGCATTTATTTTATTCACACAAAGTTTGAACATTCCTTGGGGCTGCTAAATTCAATAGTATGTTTAAGCTTAAGAGCAATTGTGTTAATATTCTTATCTTGATATATTCTAGTCTTGGTGGAGTTATCTATTTTAAGCCAAGCCCAGGAGACCTCAAAAGGGCTTATTCTTTTATTTATTTTAGAAGTTCCATCCACAACTATTCCTTCAGCCTTCTATTCTATTTTTGATGAAAGAATGGTATTATATGTGACTGTTTAAGGCGTCCCTTTGTGCTAGCACTGGAGGGTCACACCAGGAGGTTAGGTCTAATATGGGACTTATTTCCGTTAATGCAGAGTGATACAAGCAGCTCTGTATTGAGAGGCACAGCTTGTAGCTCTCCTGGGAGAAGTCTGTGCAGAGAGAGAGAGAGAGAGATCAAAAAGAGAGAAAGGAAAGAGAGAGAGAGACCCACTTCCACTAAAGTAAATGTCTCCTATCCTCTGTGGATGCCTGCCTAGAGGTTTAGAAACAAAGCAACAGGCAGAGCCTTGTGGTCGATTGCTGTGTTCTGCGGTGGTACTGTTAGTGGGGTCTCTCTCTTGCCATTTTTCACGTTGGAGTGCTGGTCAGAAGCTCGAGCCGCTCTGCAACCGTCTTGATCCATGCTGTTAGGTTTAACCTATGTTCTCTGATTTAAAGGGAAATGCTCACATGGCCACGAGTGGCTTCAGACTAAAGCCTACGGTGGTAGCATCTCCAGTCAAGGGGGGTGACTTGGTGGAAGGCATATTGTCGACACAAGTTGCATCATACGGTCATGGGCCCTGTTTTTCCCCAATACTTTCAGACTTGGAAAGCTCCATTAATCAAACTGTTCTCTCTAGTTCACAAAGCAAGACATTTGCAGCTTATATCTTCTGTTTCCAACTGAGCGCACAATCAGCACATTGATTTCACTATTCTCGGTTGATTGTGCACTGAAGTTCATTTCTCAACTCATGTCTCCTTCAAATGAAGTATGTATTTCCAATAAAGTGCCGTGAGATGGGACCTCCCTGTGTTCTAAGCTCTGTGGCTGAATGTTTGATGTTCAATGTCCCTGTATAGTGGACCAGACAGGCGAGTGAGTGAGTACTTGCATGAGAGAGAGAGAGATTTTTAAACAGTCTTTTTCCCTCTGCCCCCAGGTGTCTCCGTGTGAGAAGTGTCGCTGTGAGGGGAGTGGAGAGGTGTTGTGCTCTGTGTCAGCTTGCCCCCAGACAGAGTGTGTGGACCCAGTGTATGAGCCTGATCAGTGCTGCCCCATCTGTAAGACCGGTGAGAGATCCTGCTTTTGTCAACATTTTTGGTACCTTAATACGGAACACACGGCATTTCATTTACCATTTTGATTTGACTGTATGTCTTTGAGAAATCATACATGATTGGCCTGACAAATTATTGCCAATAGTTGGTTGCAGTGCTAGATTTATTCATATGATTGTGTGCATGTGATAATGTATGACTCTTTATTAGCCAGCCCTGTTTGTTTCCAACGCGAACAGATATTCTAGGTTCGGTGCCACAATATGCTGGTGTGAATAAAAGGCGAAATCAGGGTTTGAGCATCCTGGGTTAGTGTGTGAGAGCTCTCTGATTTGAAAGAATTACACTGTCTTATAAGGGCGCTTCTCTGGCTCACTGTGGACTCTCTGAAGTTGTTTCAGATGATTTTAGACAGCATGTCCTAGATTGTGTCCTCTTATTTTTCTTGGCGTGACTCTAATGCAACATGGCAATGTCAGCAACGTAGCTTCCTTCAGCAGAAAGAATGATGGCTGGCGAGACTCATCTCAGGCGTGGCCTCTTAAAGCGATGATGTTTATCACAAACAAGGGAAATGCTATCAACATTACATTAAATACAGTGCACTTGGAAAGTATTCCGACCCCTTGACTTCTTCCCTGTATTGTTACGTTACAGCCATATTCTAAAATGTATTAAATTTTAAAAAATATCCTCATCAGTCTACACACAATACCCCATAATGACAAAGAGAACTGGTTTTCAGACATTTTTTTTTACAAATGTATGAAATAATTCAGTACCATGGCTATGAGACTTGAAATTGAGCTCAAGTACATCCGGTTTCCATTGATCATCCTTGAGATGTTTCTACAACTTGATTGGAGTCCACCTTTGGTCAATTCAATTGATTGGACATGATTTGCAGCGGCACACACCTGTCTATATAAGGTCCCACAGTTGACAATGCATGTCAGAGCAAATACCAAGCCATGAGGTTGAAGGAATTGTCCGTAGAGCTCCGAAACAGGATTGTGTCGAGGCAGAGATCTGCGGAAGGGTACCAAAAAATGTCTGCAGCATTAAAGGTCCCCAAGAACACATTGGCCTCCATCATTCTTAAATAGAAGACGTTTGGATCCACCAAGACTCTTCCTAGAGCTGGCCGCCCAGCCAAACAGCAATCGGGAGAGAAGGGCCTTGGTCAGGGAGGTGGCCAACAACACAATGGTCACTCTGATAGAGCTCCAGAGCTCCTTTGTGGAGATGGGATTACCTTCCAGAAGGAAAACCATCTATGCAGCACTCCACCAATCAGGCCTTTAGTGTAGAGTGGCCAGGCAGAAGCCACTCCTCAGTAAAAGCACATGACAGCTGGCTTGGAGTTTGCCAGAAGGCACCTAAAGCACTCTCAGACCATGAGAAACAAGATTCTCTGGTCTGATGAAACCAAGATTAGACTCTTTGGTCTGAATGCCAAGTGTCACATTTGGAGGATGTCTGGCATCATCCCTACGGTCAAGCATGGTGGTGGCAGCATCATGCAGTGGGGATGTTTTCAGCGGCAGGGACTGGGAGACTAGTCAGGATCGAGGCAAAGATGAATGGAGCAAAATACAGAAATCCTTGATGAAAATCTGCTCCAGAACGGTCAGGACCTCAGACTGGGGTGAAGGTTCACCTTCCAACAGGACAATGACCCTAAGCACATAGCCAAGACACAGAAAGGTCGCAAGGAAAGTCTCTGAATGTCCTTGAGTGGCCCAGCCAGAGCCTGGACTTGAACCCAAACAAACATTTCTGGAGAGATCTGAAAATAGCTGTGCAGCAACACTCCACATCCAACCTGATAGAGCTTGAGAGGATCTGCTTGAGAGGATCAGCAGAGAAGAATGGGAGAAACTCCCCAAATACAGATGTGCCAAACTTCTAGCATCATACCCAAGAAGAACCGAGGCTGTAATCGCTGCCAAAGGTTCTTCAAAAAGTACTGAGTCAAGGGTCTGAATACTTCTGTAAATATTATATTTCTGTTTATTTTACATGATATATTTGGAATAAATTAAATGTTTTTGCTTTGTTATTATAGAGTTTTGTGTGTAGAATTTTAGAATAAGGCTGCAATGTAACAATGTGGGAAAAGTCAAGGGGTCTGAATACTTTCCGAATGCGCCGTACCTTGATATCATTTACCCTATAGCAGCAAACATTCAATGAAAAGTGGTACCAACAAATATTTTTGGGGGGTGTATTTATTGATACACATCAAATAACCAGGCATTTCAAGTGAAGTTAAAAGGTCACTATGAACCTTATCAACTTCACCTGACCTTTGTCAACTACATTTGAGAAATACAATATTTTAATATTTTTGATATATTTCTAAGTACTGTATTGTTTTAAATTGCAATTTTTGCAATAGATATTTTTGCATACATGTGCATTTGTTCTCTTCAGCAGTAATACTGTCTCTCTATGGATGTTATGGGGTTACTATAGTTACTGCAAGTTCCCTGGTGCAGAGATTTAGACAGTAATCAATGTTTGCCCCAAAGTCAGGATTTAAATGTTTGCCCCAAAGTCAGGAGTTATTTAAGAGGCACAAGGACTAGCAGAACTATGACATACTGAATGTAGTGTCCATGTATATTCAAAGATCGAAACAAATTCATGTGCTCATTCAGGCAATAAGAGCTTTGTGGTTTCATGCTTTTAAGACAAATCAAGGCCAGTGTCAGGCCCTCTATTACCATAAGATTACTACATTACCATTTTCCCCGTTTCAGAGTGCCACTTTAAAAGTGTCAAGTGGTACTTGACTCTACATTTAACGCAAATGTTGTCATGGCTTCATTGAGAAGTACTTGGATCAGTAGATTATTACATGGGTAGCCGCATAGGTCTGTCTGGTAACAATGAAACATTTTCCTCATCCTGAGTCCGTAAGAGGACCACTGTCAGCTATAGTAAAGGCCACTTGTATCTGAGTCAAGCTGAGAAGTTAACCTTTTTCTCATTTGTCTCTGTTAAAATGTCACACCTCCAGCTGCTTTAAAAGGACTATGCGTGAACATTTTGGCACCCCCAGTCACACCCATTCGCCACGTTACGCAAATCTAAAATAATTCAAATCAGTGAGGCTGAGTGAACAAGTGCACACCTTGCTAGGAAGCACAGATAGTTGTGACGTGGCCAGTGTTGATGCAGGAAGTTGTGTTACTGGGCCAGAAGGCAGCATCGTCATTCTGATCTCAATGTCCCAGTGTATCATAGACACTGAGCTGTTTAGGTTCTCATGTATTTGATCCCCCCCCCCCCCCCCTTCTCATCAAAGAGATTGAAATACACGAACACATGTTTGGTTGAGCTCATTTGCTTCCCTCGATGGTTCCCTTGCCACCTCATTCACATTTCTTACATTAGGTTTCCTCGTATGCGAACGTGTAGTTAGACAACACACCTTTTCATATTTTCCTACAGTAGGCTACTTTGTTGCTTACAGTATGGGCTCTATTTTAACAAACCTAACACAATGGTACATCTTGGAGCCGGCAATAGCGCTATAGGTACGATGTCGTAGTAGTTGAACATAGCATTCACACTGATATAGGGGCTAGGCCCTACCGTAAATCCATTATGGCTGAGCTATGGACATGCAAGAATGTTGTCAATAAGCAAGATAGAATGCATTATTTATAAGGCCTAAATAGAGAGTGAATAACTCTAATGAAATTCTAATCAAAACAGCTTGTTTTAAATGGGCTATGTCTGAATACAGTTGGGGGGGGGGCAGGACGGCTGGTGTGTGTAGACAACACTACAAGAAACATGCACGGTCCAATTCCTCATTAAGCCCTTGTGGGTGTAGAGTTTTTAAGGAGAAGATCCATAGGGCTTCGCACTGGAGAAGGCACTCATGCGTATTGCGGCATCTGCAGCTTGAGAATGCGGTCAAAGGCACAGAATTTAAGATCAACCACAACATGATTAGCCTCATGAAAATGTCTGGCCACTGGAAACCTATGGATCTTCTCCTTAAAAACCTCAAGGGCTTAATGACCTTTTATGTTTCTTCTAGGGTTGTCTACACAAACTGGTAGTCCGTCCATATCTATTGCTTCTGGTATTGCTATGTAGCCCAGACTGTTGTCTCTTCCCAATTATATCAGACAATGAATTGTCAATAAAAAATAAAAAAAATGTTTTATAAATTCTTTGATATATTAATAAGCATTGACTCCCTATTTGCCAGTCTCTAATTAACTATCTGCTTGCACCTGTTGCACTTGTTACACACAGCAGGTGTTTTAAGTACGTGTCGTCTTAATTTGTTTGTACAGCACTGATGAAGGCATATGGTCGAAACGTATGCTCTGTTTATTTAAAAGAAATATATATTTTTTATAAAAGCACCACAGCACTTTCACTTTGTGTATTCTTTTGAGCATGGAATAAATTAATTGTATCATTTTTGCACATCGGCCTGCTTGGGTTATTCCTCTTCATGGTTTTGAGTGCAAGTACTTTTTGAACTCTATAAACATAATAGAACCATCTTACGAATCTCATTCACACTTCTCCAGAAATAGCAGACAGCTCCTTAATTCTTATCTTAAAGCCATTACGGTGAATAATTCTAATATGTTTGGTTTTTAATGAAATTGTGTATGTACATTTTTTTTCTTTTCTTTTGCCATAATATCTCTAAATAAATTGGTCAGGAGCATGATATCATAAAATTGCCAAGATAATAAAGACATGACACATTGCTTTTGAACCAGCCTTCATTATAGTAGCCTAGGCCAAGGGTAAATGTAGCCTATGGAGGGCTTGGTTTTTAATCATATGACATGGAAAACATGCAATTGTTACAGAAAAATAACTTCTAAATATGAGGGTCACCGGCATCATCTCATCTCTCGTTTCATGATGATCATATGGACAAATACAGGACATTTTCCACATTTTGTTACGTTACAGCCTTATTCTAAAATGGATTAAATTCATTTTTCCATCATCAATCTACACACACTACCCCATTGTGTCGAGGCACAGATCTAGGGAAGGGTACAAAAAAAATGTCTTCAGCATTGAAGGTCCACAAGAACACAGTGGCCATCATTCTTAAATGGAAGAAGTTTGCATCCACCAAGACTCTTCCTACAGCTGGCCGCCTGGCCAAACAGCAATCGGGAGAGAAGGGCCTTGGTCAGGGAGGTGGCCAACAACCCAATGGTCACTCTGACAGAGCTCCACAGTTCCTCTGTGGAGATGGGAGAACCTTCCAGAAGGACAACCATCTCTGCAGCACTCCACCAATCAGGCCTTTATGGTAGTGGCCAGAAGTAAGCCACTCCTTGGTAAAGGGCACATGGCAGCACACTTGGAGTTTGCCAAAGGCACCTAAAGCACTCTCAGACCATGAGAAAAAAGATTATCTGGTCTGATGAAACCAAGATTGAACACTTTGGCCTAAATGCTAAGCGTCAAGTCTGGAACAAACCTGGCGCCATCCCTACGGTGAAGCATGGTGGTGGCAGCATCATGTTTTGGGGACGTTTTTCAGCTGCAGGGACTAGGAGACTAGTCAGGATCAAAGAAAAGATGAACAGAGTAAAGTACAGAGATCCTTGATTAAAAACCTGCTCCAGAGTGCTCAGAACCTCAGACTAGGGCGAAGGTTTACTTTCCAACAGGACAATGACCCTAAGCACACAGCCAATACAACGCAGGAGTGGCTTCGTGACAAGTCTCTGAATGTCCATGAGTGGTCCAGCCAGAGCCCGGTCTTCAACCCGATCTAACATCTCTGGGAGACCTGAAAATAGCTGTGCAGCGATGCTCCCCATCCAACCTGACAGAGCTTAAGAGGTCTGCAGAGAAGAATGGGAGAAACTTCCCAAATACAGGTGTGCCAAGCTTGTAGCATATTACCCAAGAAGACTCAAGGCTGTAATCGCTACCAAAGGTGCTTCAACAAAGTACTGATTAATGGGTCTGAATACTTACAGTACCAGTCAAAAGTTTGGGGACACCTACTCATTCCAGGGTCTTTATTTTTTTTACAATTTTCTACATTGTAGAATAATAGTGAAGACATCACAACTATGAAATAACACAAATGGAATCATGTAGTAACCAAAAAAGTGTTTAACAAATCAAAATATTTGAGATTCTTCAAAGTAGCCACACTTTGCCTTGATAACAGCTTTGCACATTCTTGGCATTCTCTCAATCAGCTTCATGAGCAATGCTTTTCTATCAGTCTTGAAGGAGTTCCCACATATGCTGAGCACTTGTTGGCTGCTTTTCCTTCACTCTGCGGTCCAACTCATCCCAAACCAACTCAATTGGGTTGAGGTCAGGTGATTGTGGAGGCCAGGTCATCTGATGCAGCAATCCATCACTCTCCTTCAAAACACACCTCCAGACAAAGTCTGGAGGTGTGTTTTGGGTCAGTGTCCTGTTGAAAAACCAATCATAGTCCCACTAAGCGCAAACCAGATGTGATTGTGAATCGCTGCAGAATGCTGTAGTAGCCATGCTGGTTAAGTGTGCCTTGAATTCTAAATGAATCACTGACCATGTCACCAGCAAAGCATCCCCGCACCATGCCTTATCGCATTGTTATTATTATGTGTTTAGATTGATGAGGGGAAAAAACGAATGTATCCATGATATACTTTTTTTAACTAGGCAAGTCAGTTAAGAACAAATTCTTATTTTCAATGACAGCCTAGTAACAGTGCTGCTTTGTTCAGGGGCAGAACGACAGATTTTTACCTTGTCAGCTCAGGGATTTGATCTTGCACCCTTTCGGTTACTAGTCCAACGCTCTAACCACTATGCTACCTGCCGCCCCATAAGGTTGTAATGAGGCTGTATAAGGCTGTAATGTCATAAAATGTGGAAAAAGTCAAGGGATCTGAATACTTTTTGAATGCACTGTATAGCTTACATGAAGGGGGTTTTACGCATGTTCAAAATGGGGAGCTGGCTAAAATGTCAGCCTCTAATACATATATAAAAAGGGGATGTCCGCTCACTGTTTTGCTGCTCCCAAGCTTGATCTTTTAATAAAGCTTTGGTTGTTAAGATTGATTTCAAACCAGTCACACGAGCCAAACCCTTTATTGATAGGCTTGCCTAATTGGCGAACACATTAGGCAGAACAAAAAAATGTGGCTTCATTGAGGGGAGGTTATGCTTGTTTTAAATCTAATGAAACTAAATCGAAAAAAAACATTTGTTTTTTATCTTTATTAATGCAAGGGTTACTGGCACATAAACAGACCTCCTCTCTTGTTCCAACTGCCCCTGAACAGGCAGTTAACCCACTGTTCCTAGGCCGTCATTGAAAATAAGAATTTGTTCTTAACTGACTTGCCTAGTAAAATAAAAAATAAAAATAATAAAATAAAAGGCACTGTGCATCGCGGCCAGATAGGTTGCGCTTCCACTCACAAAATCCATGGCATTACCAACTGCCTTACACTGCTATGACCTGCTTTTCGTTGGTCTTTAAAATTCCGATATGCGCTTAATTTTAAGCACACACCTCAAATATTGCCACCTCTCCCACCTCGGCACAAGCGAGCTGTTATTAGACAAGTGAATTGCTGAACCTGGCTCAAGGGTTGGAAAATGCCAGAACGCCAGTTTTTACATGCTGAAATGGCCAACTAATGTGCGTTTGGCACTTGCACCGCCTTAGTAGAGCCCTATGTGATCTTTATGTTCTTATCCACTTCAGTGTTGATTATACATCTACCAATATTCAACAACTCACCCATTCTCCAATAAGTTTGACTCAGGGTAGTCTCAAGTTTTGATTGTATTGTAGGTGTCAGGCTCACACGCAGATGTTGTTTAAGGCGGAAACAGCTGTTGCAACCTCCTGAGAGCTCCGTGCATCTGAAGTGTGACATCAAAGCATCTCTCATTGCTAATGGCCATCATGCTGTAGACAGGGTGGGAGTCTCACAAAAAAAGATTGTGCAGTCATGGAAATACCTTATTCTTACCCTTTCTTACTGACATGTACAACAGGAATTGTTTTTAGAAGAAAGACTGAGAAATAGAAGTTGGTCATAGAATACTTGTCATCATTCATGCTGTCATTCTTTTTATCTAATTTTCACACACATTACATTACTATCATTCATTTGATAGTATGCATTGTATTACCATTGTAAAAAAAACCTAAGGTTTGGGAAGATTGACACAGTCATTTGGGCTTTTTCAGTCATGCCAAATCCGTTATAATCAGCAGCTAGAGAGCACCATGTCTCAGATGTGTTGTTCACACTGTATGCAAAGAGACACTTGAGGAAGAGCCAGGGAGAGAGATGAAAGTGAGCGGTATTGCTAACATCCACTCCAGGCAGTTGTTCATGAATATCAAAGAACATCTGTGGCATGGCACCTTTGTGAAATGAAAACAGGTTCCACCAGGTTTTTACCTGTTCATTTAACCAGGGTAATCTGTCGTGACGATACAATCATCATGTTAGATTTTGTTTCATATAACAGCTCAAATACAATTAGTCGATTGTTTGGTCGTTGGGCTGTTGGTCGACCGAGATTGTTTTAGTCGAGCAGTAACAAATACATATATTTGCGCCCATCTCGAGGCATGCAGAGGCCAAATCGAGCTCTGTACCACATTGCCAGTTCTGTCAATTTAGTCATTGTCTTTTGTTTGGAGCACTCCAGTCAATGTTGAGTAAGGACACACATGCATAAAAATAGGCCTATGGGCTACCTGGCCTGTGCGCAAATGTAGGCATATAAATGTGCCCGTTTGGGGATCTGATAGTATTTCTGATTGGCCTTAACTCACCACCACTAATGACCTGTGGAGCTTCTCCAATTTAATGTTTTCTTCACATCAAACAGCAAACAACAAAGTCTGTTTTTACATCCATTGAGATTTACAACAGTTTCTCAATGTATTTGAAAAATCATTCCAGCTCTCTCCCTTTCGATATCCACTCAGTGTGAAAGGAAGAAAATGTCATGTTCTGATCTAGTGGAAACGTCATAAAATAGGCTTCTTATCAGTGCATGACTTGGACTGAAATAGGTTCCGGTACTCATTTTGGGTGCTGGTACTGTTTTATATTTAGGTGGAGGAGCTCCATAATATTTTTGAGCAAATATTCTACAAGAGGAACAGGAGCTCAAGCAGTAGAACATTTGAGGTACCGCTACTCAGCTCCTGCCCAAGTCAAGCACTGCTTCTTATCCCTTGCGCAAATAGCCTAAAGCTGTTTCTGCCCCGAGCTCACTGGCGCGGGCAACTGCGGGCCCAGAATATTTTATATAATGTTGTAAGTTTGCTAGCGCAAGCTTTGGACCAGACCCAAGTTAATAGTTGATACAATGTATCAAGTTTGTTGCAGACAGGCCATGTGTAGCCAATGCAATTTATAGGATATTTATTTTTTCATTATATTTTCTACCTGCAGGTTGCAATGTTCATATTTGTTGGCTTTATGTAGGCTATTTTTACATAGTTGGCAATGGCAGTAGAAGTTACTTTTTAGGTTTGTATCATTTTCATTTAGCTTTGGATATAATTTTGATTAGCCACATGACAATGATTTTGAGATATGAAGACTTAATTATAAAATTAAACTGTTTCACGAAAATGTGCATATGAAAACCATAATTGGCATGCAGATCAGTAGAAATGGTAAGATAACTTGGCATTCCATATGAGAAAGGTTGCCGATTTCCTTGTGTAGCCTATTACCGGCATCTTGATGCCGTGCTTCTACACCTGCATTGCTTGCTGTTTGGGGTTTTAGGCTGGGTTTCTGTACAGCACTTTGAGATATCAGCTGATGTACGAAGGGCTATATAAATAAATTTGATTTGATTTGATTTGATCTTCAGGAGAGTAATGGCAGAATCTGCGAAAGCCAGCAGGAGCAGGGAGGAGAATAGTTGGGTCAGGTTATTTTATTTCTTCTGGTTATCTAGATCTCTGGCACCCTCTTGAAGCATCAAACCATAAACTTAAAGCATCAGACAACCTCAATGCACATAGTTGATTTTATTAAAACACATATGGTGTGTCTATATATGGAAAAATAACATTTTGAGCAAATGATTGGTCGAAATAACATAACTTTCGGTCGACCAATATTTTTTTTAGTTGGGGACAGCCCTAGTTTACCATATAGTAGAATCTGGAATGATACAGTAGATGTCAGAATGCATGCACAGTCAATTTTGTAATATTTGTGTTGTGGAGAATAACACCAGGCAGGAGACGGGAGTACAGGTTAGCGTGTCGTTTAATTAAACATCTCGTGTAATACCACTTAGGACCATAGTGCGCATGTGCACTGTCTAATAGGTGTCGTAACGTAACACTTTCGTAATGCATTACTGCTTAGTAACATCATTGCAACTAATATAGACAGACGTAGATCACAGATACTGCACTCCTGCGCCATAGCTTTTAACTCCTAAGAATGAGGTAAGTATTTTGGAAATACTCTAATGCAATACCTGAACAATGCATATTTAAAATGTCTCAACTACTGGGTGGAAGTAGACTTATCAGAGCCCAGCACAAGTCCAGGGGATTATTCTGCCCTGAAGGAGGAACTTGTGCTCTATTAACTAAAGACAGGTAATGTCATTTTTCTTTCACTTTGCTTTTGAACGTATCAGTCTTTGTTATTTCACTGTTCATTTTTCAACTCAAAGGTCAAGCTTTCGAGGTGCTCTTTGCTGTTGAAAAGGATACCTCCGCTCTTCCTGGGCTTCCAGTGGTAGGCCAGGTTCGGGTGGAAGGTCAGGCTCTGTCTCTTTTGTACGTCCACAGTCAGGAGCATCGTCCTGGGGGTCGTTGTTGTCGTTGTCTCTGCTGGGGCATTGGACAGTAGCAGATGATCCACATAAACGTTGAAATGGCATTGGTCAACTTGGACATGGAAGGTAAAAAGAGCTATGCGTCGAAGGATCACACCTTCTTGGGGTGTCTGAAATCATGTACATCACCCTTTTCTCCCTCTTTGAATTCTCTGACAGTCTGAGTCTGTCATGAGCTTTCTTCTGCTGTATCTGGTGCTTAGCCACAGTGTTGGACAACTCTGGTTTCAACAGTGTCAAGGTGGGTATGTGGTTGGCGTTTCAGAAACATTTCAGCTGGTGTACATTCCGTTACTGTGTGTGTGGTGTGTGCCGGTAAATGAACAGCAAGTGGGCAAGCCTTTGGTGGGTGGGCACAGACTGAACCTTGAGTCTAGTCCTTCTTAAAGGTTTGCACTGCTCTCCGCTGCTCCTTTTGATGCAGGATGGTAAGGTGGTAGCAGGATGTGCCTTAATCCGTTGTTTTGCAAAACATTTAGAAGTGGTTCCAGATAACTGCGGGCAAGTGTTTTATTTTGAGTGACCCCTGGAAGTCCCTCATACAGGTCAGACAGCAGTCTCCTCCAGAACTTGGGAGGTAACACCACCCTTGATCCCCACAGAACACAGCCTTGATTTGTAGATAACTGATATTTGTTATTGTTGAATGGACAAAGGCTATTGTCGCTTACAAATGTTGGCCCGCCCACCTATGTTAAGTCCAAGACTTTTGAAAGCACTGGGTCTTTCTTGGTTTCCTTTGCCCTGTCTGAAGGAGATATATGCAGTTTGTCGATGAGAGAGATCTGGAAGACTGCTCCATTACTTCAATGGCGGTGTCACTTTTGCATGGTAGTCTTGATAGTGCATCGGCATTTGCGTGATCACTGGATCGTCTGTACTCGATCTCGTGGTCGTAGGCTAGCCCTATCAGAGCCCAAAGTTGCATTCGAAGTACAGCCATGGTTGGTATGGCTGATTTTGGTCCAAGGATGGCCAACAAAGGCTTGTGATCTGTCAGCAATTTGGAAGTTCATTCCGTAGAGGTATTTGTGAAAGTTCTGCACTCCAAATATTATGCTCAGGGTTTCCTTCTGAATTTGAGCTGAATTTTTCTCACTTGGTGACAGTCTGTGTGTCACGGTCGTCGTTAGAATGAGGTGAGGACCAAAGCGCAGCGTGGTAAGTGTTCATCATATATTTATTAAGCCGAGAACATTAAACAAAATAACAAAGGAAAAACGAAACGAAACAACTAACGACACCTGCCTCTGATTGAGAACCATACCAGGCCAAACACAAAACACAACATAGAAAAGGAACATAGACAACACACCCAACTCACGCCCTGACCATACTAAAACAAAGACATAACAGAAAGAACTAAGGTCAGAACGTGACACTGTGATGCAAATGCGATGGGGGTGTTCTTCACCTGATGATAAAATATCTGAGATGACGGCTCCTACTCCTTATGAAGATGCATCACAAGCGAGCCTCCGCTTCGTCTCTGTGTCGTAGTGGTCAAGCCGCTTGCTCTTTCGAAGATGCTGTTCGCAAGTTTTGAATGCTTCTTCTAATTACGAAAACCATTTCCACTTTGTTGGCCTGCAGCAGTTGGTGAAGTCGATGCAACAGTGTGGATAGGTTTTTGTAGGGGATAATACATTTTTCGTAACGAAAAAAATCTAGTCTGAAATTTCAAAGTGGAAATTACAAACTTCATATGCCTTTTTAAATCTCAAATACACTATAGAAGTTTTACATTTCCTACATTGCAGGGTGATCAAATTAAGATCCTACGTCTGTAGTTCAGGAACCCCAACAATTATCTCCGCTCTGATACATTCGTAGTTGCTGTTGCTGTCGGTTTGGTGCAATCCTTGTGCATTGATCTTGTATCTGAGATACCTGGAGAAACTCACGCAATTGTCTGCGTTTAATTCTCACTCCAAAACATTGAGAAACACGTGTGCTTTTTTTCATCTTTTGAGTTCATTTGCAGTCAGCCAACGCTCAAAGCACTCTAAATAGTAATCCTCTTTTGTAGCCTCAAACTCTGGTACTTGACCAATGGTTGCCATTTTCATAATTATTTGTTCTGTTTCTACATTCACTTGTATTCCTTAATTTTCAGAATGTTCATCTAATTCTTCAAGTTTTTGCAATTTCTTCATTCTCTGCACACATTTGTAATCATGCACACACTGTTTTACGTTTATTTTGTCTTCGTATGCCTATTTTTTTTGTTAAAAATATTTCCAACTTTATCAGAATACACATTCTCCACTGAGATCACCTTTTTTTCAATGGGTTCAATGCCAGTTCTTACTTTCCCCACCAGTGTCGAATTTCTGGACTCCAATAGGATCACTATTAGCAGCTTCCGATCACTGTGCTATTTAGCAATGCTTAGCTAGCTTTATAGCAGTCTTCTACTGGTGGTAAAAACTGACGATTGCCCATGCCATCATATTTTCGAGTTTCATTACTCACGCGACATTCTTCCCTTCAAGCAATGTCTGTTGATGAAGTTTGATCACCTCATCGCCACTGTAATATTTGTGTTGTTGAGAATATCCCCAGGCAGGAGACAAGAAGTGTGTCGTTCATTAAAACATCTTGTGCAATATCACTTAGGACCATTAGGTGTCTGTCTATTAGGTGTTGTAACATAACACTGCCGTAATGCATTACTGCTTAGTAACAGCATAGTAACTAATATTGACAGATGTAGATCACAAAACTAAAAATGTAAGTCTCGGTAGTTCTAAAGATTCCATTTCCATATTTTGTACACACAATCAATTATACCTGTCAACACAATATATAAAGAGCATGCTGAGGAACTTCACTGCTGTACATTTTCAGTTTCCTGCACTCTCCAAGAAGGCATGAAGAAGAAAGTCAATCCGGTAGTTGACTTGACTGACTTTCAATCAGTGTTGGGGAAGCTACATTTACATTTAGAAAATATAGTTTACCAAGCTACCAATTACTTCCCATTGGAAGAAGTTAAGCTACCCTTAAGAAAAATATAGTTTACTTAACTAAAGTTACCTTGAAAAAGTAGTTTTTTTACGGAAATAAACTGAACCAGAGCCAAAACCACTTCAAACAGCGAAACATGATGAAGCCTGGTCGTCAGGGGAAGCCTAGTCATCAGGGGGAACAGGAACTCTCATTTAAAATGAGGTAAAAATATTAATGGAATAGGTTTAGAGATGCTGCAAAAAATATATTCTTCTTGCTTGGACTATAAATGGAATTAAGTGGCTATAGTTTACAAATGTTTTGTTATTTAATGAAATGTTGTTTTTATAAATGGGCTGTTTTCCCCAAGTACCAGGGCAATAACAATAACGAGGTAATAAACAGGGGGTACCGGTACCGAGTCAATGTGTGGGGGCACAGGTTAGTCGTGGTCATTTAAGTATTATGTACATGTAGGTAGGGGTAAAGTGACTATGCATAGATAATAAATAGCAAGCAGCAGAATTGTAAAAAAAAGGGAGGGGGTGTCTAGACTTGGTGCTCCGGTACGGCTTGCCATGCGGTAGCATATAAAACAGTCTATGACTTGGGTGGCTGGAGTCTTTAACAATTTTTTTTGGCCTCCCCGAGACACCGCCTAGTGTAGAGGTCCTGAATGGCAGGAAGCCTGGCCCCAGTGATGTCTGTGCCATACGCACTACACTCTGTAGCACCTTCTGTTCGGATGTTGAGCAGTTGCCAGGTGGTGACGCAACCGGTCAGGATACTCTCGATGGTGCAGTTGTAGAACTTTTTGAGGATCTGGGGCCAAATCTTTTCAGTCTCCTAAGGGAGAATAGGCGTCATGCCCTCTTCACGACTGTCTTGTTGTGTTTGGACTATGATAGTTTGTTGGTGATGTGGACACCAAGGAACTTGAAGATCTCAACCCGCTCCACTTCAGCCCCGTTGATGTGAATGGGGGTGTGTTCGGCCCCCCTTTTTCTGTAGTCCACGATCAGTGTGGCAGATGTGGTGCCTACCCTTATCACCTTGGGGCGGCCCGTCAGGAAGTCCAGGATCCAGTTGCAGAGGGAGGTGTTTAGTCCCAGGGTCCTTAGCTTAGTGATAAGCTTTGTGGGCACTATGGTGTTGAACACTGATTTGTAGTTAATGAACAGCATTCTCACGTAGGTGTTCCTTTTGTCCAGGTGGGAAAGGGCAGTGTGGAGTGCAATTGAGATTTAGTCATCTGGTGCTGATGTGAGCCATGACCTGCCTTTCAAAACACTTCATGGCTACAGACGTGAGTGCTAGGCAGGTTACCTTCCCTGTCTTGGGCACAAGGACTATGGTGGTCTGCTTGAAACGGGCAAGTGTCAGTGAAGACACGTCCTGGTAATCATCTGTCCCCACGGCCTTGTGAATGTTGACCTGTTTAAAAGTCTTACTCACATCGGCTACGGAGAGCGTGATCGCACAGTCGTCCGGAACAGCTGGTGCTCTCATGCATGCTTCAGTGTTGCTTGCCTTGAAGCGAGCATAAAAGGCATTTAGCCCATCTGGTAGGTTTGCGTCACTGAGAAGATCACGTCACTGGGCAGATTGCACAAGGTTGTGCTATTTTCTTTGTTTTTTTGCATTGTTTGTAACTTTAAAAAATATATATATATTTTGTACATAATGTTACTGCTACCGTCTCTTATGACCAAAAATAACTTCTGGACATCAGAACAGCGATTACTCACCTCAAACTGGAAGAAGATTTTTATTGTAACGAGTCCGATGTGAAGGATATACTGCTTTCCCGGGAACAGGCCCAAATCCCTGTCATTTGCATGAAGAAAAGACGTAGAAAAAGGAGGCGGGGGTCGGGCTGCCTTCTGAGAATTCGTAGGCGAGCGAGTAAACCCCCACTGCCATCCATTCTATTGACCAACGTGCAATCATTGGAAAATAAAATCAATGACCTACGATCAAGATTAAACTACCAACGGGACATTAAAAGCTGTAATATATTATGAGTTGTGGCTGAACGACGACATGAATAACATACAGCTGTCGGGTTGTACACTGTATCGGCAGGATAGAACAGCAGCCTCTGGTAAGACAAGGGGTGGCTGTCTATGTATCAAGGTTTTGCTTGCCTTAGGTAGAGTTTTCATCTATACTCTTCGTAGCTGTCTGTTTACAACCAAAAACTGATGCTGGTACTAAGACTGCACTCAACAAGCTGTATACGGCCTCCTAGTGGCCGCGGACTTTAATGCAGGGAAACTTAAATCTGTTTTTACCTAATATCTTACAGCATGTTAAATGTGCAACCAGAGGGAAAAATAACTCTAGACCACTTTTACTCAACACACATAGACGCATACTAAGCTCTCCCTCGCACTCCATTTGGCAAATCTGACAATAATTTTATCCTCTTGATTCCTGCTTACAAGCAAAAATTAAAGCAGGACGCACCAGTGACTCGGTCAATAAAAAAGTGGTGATATGAAGCAGATGCTAAGCTACAGGACTGTTTTGCTAGCACAGACTGGAATATTGTCTGGGATTCTTCCTATGGCATTGAGGAGTACACCACATCAGTCACTGGCTTCATCAATAAGTGCATTGATGACGTCGTCCTGACAGTGACTGAACGTACATACCCCAACCAGAAGCCATGGATTACAAGCAACATCCACACTGAGCTAAAAGGTAGAGCTGCCATTTTCAAGGTGCCGGACTCTAACCCAGAAGCTTATAAGAAATCCCGCTATGCCCTCCGACGAACCATCATACAGGCAAAGCATCAGTACAGGACTAAGACTGAATCGTACTACACCGGCTCCCACTCTTCGGATGTGGCAGGGCTTGCAAACTATTACAGACTACAAAGGGAAGCACACCTGAGAGATGCCCAGTGACACGAGCCTACAGACGAGCTAAATTATTTCTATGCTCGCTTCAAGGCAAGTAACACTGAAACATGCATGAGAGCACCAGTTGTTATGGACGACTGTGTGATAACACTCTCCGCAGCCGATGTAAGACCTTTAAGCAGGTCAACATTCACAACGCTGCATGGCCAGACGAATTACCAGGACGTGTACTCCGAGCATGCGCTGACAAACTAGCAAGGGTCATCACTGACATTTTCAACCTCTCCCTGTCTGAGTCTGTAATACCAACATATTTCAAGCAGACCTAAATGACTACTGACCCGTAGGACTCAGGTCTCTAGCCATGAAGTGCTTTGAAAGGCTGGTCATGGCTCACATCAACACCATTATCCCAGAAACCCTAGACCCACTCCAATTTGCATACTGTCACAAACAGATCCACAGATGATGTTATCTCTATTGCACTCCACACTGCCCTTTCACACCTGGACAAAAGGAACACCTATGTGAGAATGTCATTAATTGACTAGAGCTCAGCATTCAACACCATAGTGCCCTCAAAGCTCATCACAAAGCTAAGGACTCTGGGACGAAACACCTCCCTCTGCAACTGGATCCTGGACTTCCTGACGGGCCGCCCCCAGGTGGTAAGGGTAGGAAACAACACATCCGCCACGCTGATCCTCAACACGAGGGCCCCTCAGGGGTGCGTGCTCAGTCCCCTCCTGTTCTCCCTGTTCACTCATGACTGCATGACCAGGCATGACTCCAACACCATCAAGTTTGCCAATGACACAACAGTGGTAGGCCTGATCACCGACAACGACAACACAGCCTATAGGGAGGATGTCAGACCTGGCCGTGTGGTGCCAGGATAACAACCTCATCGTCATTGTGATCAGGTCAAAGGAGCTTATTGTGGACTACAGGAAAAGGAGGACCAAGCATGCCCCCACTCGGCAGGTAGCCTAGTGATTAAGGCGTTGGACTAGTAACCGAAAGGTTGCAAGATCAAATCCCAGAGCTGACAAGGTAATAATGTCGTTCTGCCCCTGAACAAGGCAGTTAACCCACTGTTCCTAGGCCGTCATTGAAAATAAGAATTTGTTCTTAACTGACTTGCCTAGTTAAATAAAGGTAAAATAAATTAAAAACAGGGTTAAGAGCAGGTTGAGAGCTTCAAGTTCCTTGGTGTCTATTTCACCAACAAATTAACATGGTCCAAGCACACCAAGACATGTTGTGAAGAGGGCACGACAAAACCTATTCCCCCTCAGGAGACTGAAAAGATTTGGCATGCGTCCTCAGATTCTCAAGAGGTTCTACAGCTGCACCATCGAGAACTGGTTGCATCACTGCTTGGTATGGCAACTGCTCTGTCTCCAACTGCAAGGCACGACACGGCCCAGTACACCACTGGGGCCAAGCTTCCTACCATCCAGGACCTCTGTACCAGAGGAATGTCAGAGGAAGGCCCTAAAAATTGTCAAAGACTCCAGCCACCCTAGTCATAGACTGTTCTCTCTGCTACCGCACTGCAAGCGGTACCGGAGCGCCAAGTCTAGGTCCAAGAGGCTTCTGAACAGCTTCTACCCCCCAAGCCATAAGACTCCTGACCATCTAATCAAATGACTACCCAGACTATTTGCATTGCCCCCCCCCCTCCTTTACGCTGCTGCTATTCTCTGTTATTGTCTATGCATAGTCACTTTAATAACTCTACCTACATGTACATATTACCTCAATTTCCTTGACTAACCTGTGCCCCCGCACATTGACTCTGTACCTGTACCCCCTCTTTATAGCCTCGCTATTGTTATTTAACTTCTGCTCTTTAATTATTTGTTACTGTTAATGCTTTTTTTAAATATATTTTTCTTAAAACTGCATTGTTGGTTAAGGGCTTGTAAGTAAGCATTTCGTTGTAATACCTGTTGTAGTCGGCGCATGTGACAAATACAATCTTATTTTATTTTTTATATGTTAGGAACCCATAAAACGGCAGCCTTCCCCTCCCGCGCCATCTCTCTCAGCACTAAATAAATCAAATGTTGAAACAGAATGGCGTTGCACATCTCACTGTTAATATTCCCACTATGATGAGGTTTTAATATAAGGTCCTTCTTTTTTAATTTTGTCCAAATCATCCTAAAGTATCAACAAACAAAAAAAGACTTTTTATCTGTGTAAATAGACTTTATTAGGGCAAGTCTACAGTGTGCACAAATCAGTTCACTTGCAAGACCTATTACGCTGGAAATATTTTAATGTTCATTTCAAGCACTTTTGATTTAGCTAGAGTGTGCTTGCCAAAGATCAGAATGAGCACAATCACTTTATAACGCAACATTTTTACAGACAAAACCATCAGTAGAGACATTTTTATTTGCACAGCCTTTTATCCCCAACAAGTCAGTTTGATGGAAACACCCCTCTTGTGGGACAATGTGCATAGTGTTTTTATGCAGATTTTTTGAATATTCGCATGTACATCTGTCGCCACATGGATGGCAACCTAGCTAGTAACCAGATTTCCATCCAACCTTTCTATGTGAGGAAAGTACATGTACATAATCATTCCGTGCCTACTTGTTCGGTCTGTGGTTGTTTATTTTATGCCTGCTGGTTAGTCGGGCAGACACAGAGAGAAGTGACAGAGGAATGCATTATCAAGAAGGATAGAGAACAGTTGCTTCACGAGGTATCTCTACCTGGAAATGCATGATCTAAGTGATTGATAGTTGGTATTAAGCATTCATAAAAGTATGCCTTATTTACTTTGAAGAACTACTAAAATAGTGATTTTTGTCAGACAGCATATGCAACAATTGAAATATTTTATTAAAGAAAAGTAATGTGAACAAATTATGGTTAAGTGAAAAGCAGTAATGGGCAGTCTACCATCATGAGACTTTTATGAATTGCTTTATTCTGTCTGGTTACAACATTCAACCCACATCATACATTGCATTTCATTTAGAAACTGAAAACCGTGATCATTTTTCAATAATAGATCAGAACCCAAACCGACAATAATCGCTTAGCACTAGTAATCGCTCAGCATTGATGGTTTTGTGTTTCATGACAAAACCACTAGTAAATTTCAAAACCCATTTAACTTCTTTTTTTTTTTGGTACATAAGAATTTAATCAATTTTTTTTGGTATGTACACTATTCCATTACACACAGTCAATTTGATGGAAACACATCTCGGGTGGGAAAATAGGCATATTGTTTTTATGCACTGGTGTAAAGTACCTCAATAAAAACACTTTAAAGTACTACTTAAACGTTTTTTGGGGGCATCTACTTTACTTTACTATTTATGTTTTTTGACTAATTTTACTTTTACTTCACTACATTCCTTAAGAAAATATTGTACTTTTTACTCCATACGTTTTCCTTGACCCCCAAAAGTACTTTTGAATGCTTAGTAGGACAAGAAAATTGTCCAATTCACGCACTTATCAACAGAACATCCCTGGTCATCCCTACTGCATCCGATCTGGCGGACTCACTAAACACACATGCTTTTTTTGTAAATTATGTTTGAATGTTGGAGTGTCCCCGTGGCTATCCGTAAATAATTTTTAAAAACGTGGTGCCGTCTGGTTTGCTTAATGTAAGGAATTTGAAATGATTTATAATTTTACTTTTGATACTTAAGTATATTTTAGCAATTACATTTACTTTTGATTACTTAAGTATATTTTAAACCAAATACTTTGACTTTTACTCAAGTAGAATTTTACTGTGTGACTTACTTGAGTCATTTTCTATTAAGGTATCTTTACTTTTACTCATGTATGACAATTGAGTACTTTTTCCACCACTGTTTCCATACGGATTTTAGAATATTCACATTAAAATCTGTAGCCAATTGGATGGAAACCTAGCTAGTGACAGCTTATGAGATAAACAAGAATGGAAAACGCTCTACTTCTAGATCAACACTTAAACCTAATATACCCTGTCGCTTCACAAGATAAAACCTTCTGCTGTCTTACAGCATTGTTCCGGAATAATAAGATAAAAAGAAAGAAACAAAGTCACACACTCTAATTATTCTCATAGTTTACTCTCCGTTAGTCAGCACCTCTACAAAACAAACATTTTTGGGTGTGCGTCAGCTTATGCCTTTTACTAGACTAGAATAAAAAGAGGACTTTTAACATGTGACAGCACATATTCAAGACTACACAGTCATTCTATTGCAACATGTTGGGAAGTAAATGATTCATACCATAGAAAAATCACTGCTCCAAAGGCTTCTCCCCTTCAAACACTTTCACTTACCATTTTCACAAAGCCAAGGCATTTTGCTGCATTCATAATGCATATGTACTAAGGAACTGCATTACGGGGAAGTGATTTTTGTCTATTCTGCTATTTCCCTTACCTCAGCTCGCAGAGCCAGAAAAGTGGAGCATTAAGGTGTCCCTGATTTCTCTCATCTGGTAATGGCTGTTCCTTTCACACTCAGTCCACCTGCTTAGTGACATATTGGGACAAGTTTTCAGTACCTGCATATTACACAAGCACATATTACACCAATCCATTTGTGTTTTCTGATACATTCTGATGCTGGAGGTTATTAATGGTGGATAATGCTCTTTTGAGTCCCTTTTTAATGTGTTCGGATAAAAACACGATCTACTGTCAGAGAAGAGAGATGTGTTAATGAAGCCACTGTGACTAAAAGGTGGGTGTTCAAGTGCTAAGCAAAAAAGAAAGGGTGACAGCAATGAGTAAGCACAGCGAAGCACAGAATGGGTGCATAAATTAATAGCCATGAGTGTCATGCTAATCATTCTGTGCACAAATTGATGACCGGCTGTCGCTTAAGTCTTGGCTGCATAATAACGTTTCGTCTGATTTGTAATGGGGTGCAGTCTACCTCTTTATAGTGTCAAACATATGATATGCCAGTTTGTTCATTCAGAAGTGTGTCTCAATAATTTTGACCGACTATCCTTGAGGCAATATTTTGCTTATTATTATTAATGAATCAATTGCGACAGCAGACAGGGACATGTGGTGAGTTGTTATTCATGGAGTGTTTCTTCAGTTTCCATTTGAAGAGTTATAAATGTGTGAGTGCTCACATTTTTACAGCCTCAACAAACTGTTCATTATTGATTGATGCACCAGCATGCTTTTCCTTAGTATTTCTGTCCAGTGAAGATTCCTTTGCTTCAGCTGAAAGACTTGCAATTTATCAGTGGCAGCGGCATCTTAATACTAGAATAGTGTTGCTCAAGCCCATGTTAAAGGAGAAACCATTCCCTGCAGCTGTATGCCATGTTGTGGCTGCAGCTCCAGGAGTGGGTATTTGGGTCCATGCTGCTTGAAGGGGTGATTTATGTGAATATATTTTTCGCCAGTTGGGGAAGACAGATGGGGTTTTTCGAGACAATGGCTAATGTTTCACATTGGGAACCAGAGCTAAGTAGGTTATAATGTAGGTTATGTGTAACTGAAGATTGATGAACAGAGATTGTACTTTTCATTGCAACTACATCATTTATCAAATCAATGTTTTATTTGTCACATGGGCCGAAAACAACCTTATACCATGAAATGCTTACTTACAAGCCCTTAACCAACAATGCAGTTCAAGAAATAGAGTTAAGAAAATATTTACTAAATCAACTAAAGTAAAAAATAAAATGAAAAGTAACACAATAAAATAGCAATAACGAGGCTATACACAGGGGGGGGGTCAATGTAAATACAATGGTTTGCGAAAGTATTCACCCCCCTTGGCATTTTTTCTATTTTGTTGCCTTACAACTGTGAATTAAAATCGATTTTTGGCGGGTTTGTATCATTTGATTTACCCAACATGCCTACCGCTTTGAAGATGCAACATATTTTTAAACAAACAAGTAATAAGACAAGAAAACAGAACTTAACTAACTATTCACCCCCCCCAAAGTCAATACTTTGTAGAGCCACCTTTTGCAGCAATTACAGCTGCAAGTATCTTGGAGTATGTCTCTATGAGCTTGGCACATCTAGCCACTGGGATTTTTGCCCAATCTTCAAGGCAAAACTGCTCCAGCTCCTTCAAGTTGGATGGGCTCCGCTGGTGTACAGCAATCTTTAAGTCATTCCACATATTCTCAATTGGATTGAGGTCTGGGCTTTGACTAGGCCATTCTAAGACATTTTAATGTTTCCCCTTAATCCACTCAAGTGTTGCTTAAGGTCATTGTCCTGCTGGAAGGTGAACCTCCGTCCCAGTCTCAAATCTCTGGAAGACTGAAACATGTTTCCCTCAAGAATTTCCCTGTATTTAGCGCCATCCATCATTCCTTCAATTCTGACCAGTTTCCCAGTCCCTGCCGATGAAAAATGGATGCTGTTTTCGGGGTGATGAGAGGTGTTGGGTTTGCGCTAGACATAGCGTTTTCGTTGATGGCCAATAAGCTCAATTTTAGTCTCATCTGACCAGAGTCTCCCACATGCCTTTTGGCAAACACCAAACATGTTTGCTTATTTTTTTCTGGCCACTCTTACGTAAAGCCCAGCTCTGTGGAGTGTACGACTTAAAGTGGTTGTCACACCCTGACCTTAGATATCTCTGTTTTCTATATATTTTGGTTAGGTCAGGGTGTGACTAGGGTGGGTACTCTAGTGTTGTATGTCTAGGGTTTTGTGTGTCAAGGGTTTTGTATGTCTAGGGTTTTTTGTATTTCTATGTTGGCCTGATATGGTTCCCAATCAGAGACAGCTGTTTATCGTTATCTCTGATTGGAGATCATATTTAGGCAGCCCTGTTTTCAGCTTTCTGGTGTGGGATCTTGTCTACGGTTAGGTGCCTGTGTGCACACTAGTAGCTTCACGTTTAGTTTGGTTGTTTGTTTTCGATGAGTTTCAGTTGATTAAAAATATGTGGAACTCTATTCACGCTGCGCCTTGGTCCCATCATTTCGACTAACGTGACAGTGGTCCTATGGACAGATACTCTAATCTCCGCTGTGGAGCTTTGCGGCTCCTTCAGGGTTATCTTTGGTTTCTTTGTTGCCTCTCTGATTAATGCCCTCCTTGCCTGGTCCTTGAGTTTTGTTCGACAGGTTTGTTCTTGGCAGGTTTGTTGTGGTGCCATATTCTTTCCATTTTTTGATAATGGATTTAATGGTGCTCCGTGGGATGTTCAAAGTTTTGGAAATGTTTTTATAACCCAACCCTGATCTGTACTTCTCCACAACTTTGTCCCTGACCTGTTTGGAGAGCTCCTTGGTCTACATAGTGCCGCTTGCTTGGTGGTGCCCCTTGCTTAGTGGTGTTGCAGACTCTGGAGCCTTTCAGAACAGGTGTATATATACTGAGATCATGTAACAGATCATGTGACACTTAGAGTGCACACAGGTGGACTTTATTTGGCTAATTATGTGACTTCTGAAGGTAATTGGTTGCACCAGATCTTATTTAAGGGCTTCATAGCAAAGGGGGTGAATAGATATGCACGTGCCACTTTTCCATCTTTTAACATTGTATTTTTTTTTTTAAACAAGTTATTTTTATCATTTCACCTCACTAATTTTGACTCTTGTGTTTGTAATGCAACAATATAGGAAAAACGCCAAGGGGGGTGAATACTTTTGCACTGTAGGCACTGTAGTCCTGGGTGCCATGTGATTTAATTGTTAAGCATTCTTTTACTTGGGGGAAGAAGCTGTTAAGGAGCTTTTTGGACCTAGACTTGGCTCTCCGGTACCTCTTGCCATGTGGTAGCAGAGAGAACAGTCTATGACTTAGGTGACTGGAGGCTTTGAAAAAATGTTGGGCCTTCCCCTGACACCGCCTAGTATATACACTTCTGTTCCAGAGTTCCTCTGTCCAGTGTCTGTTATTTTGCCCATCTTAATATTTTATTTTTATTGGTACTATTTGATGAAGCTGCCAGTTGACACTTGTGAGGCATCTGTTTCTCAAACTAGACACTCTAATGTACTTGTCCTCTTGCTCAGTTGTGCACCGGGACCTGCCACTCCTCTTTCTATTCTGGTTAGAGACAGTTTGTGCTGTTCTGTGAAGGGAGTAGTACACAGCGTTGTACAAGAACTTCAGCTTATTGGCAATTTCTCGCATAGAATAGCCTTCATTTCTCAGAACAAGAATAGACTGACGAGTTTCAGAAGAAAGTACTTTGTTTCTGGCTATTTTGAGCCTGTAATAAAACCCACAAATGCTGATGCTCCAGATACTCAACTAGTCTAAAGACGGACAGTTTTATAGCTTCTTAAATCAGAAAAACGGTTTTCAGCTGTGCTAACATAATTGCAAAAGGGTTTTCTAATGATCAATTAGCCTTTTAAATTGATCAACTTGGATTAGCAAACACAACGTGCCATTGGAACACAGGAGTGATGGTTGCTGATAATGGACCTCTACGCCTTTTCCAGCTACGATAGTCATTTACAACATTAACATGTCTACACTATATTTTGGATCAATTTGATGTTATTTTAATGGACAAAAATTAGCTTTTCTTTCAAAAACAATAATTTCTAAGTGACTCCAAACTTTTGAATGGTAGTGTAGGTCCTGGATGATAAGGAAGCTAGGCCCCAGTGATATACTGGGCTGTACGCTTTACCCTCCTTAGCGCCTTACGGTTGGATGCCAAGCAGTTGCCATTCCAGGCGGTGATGCAACCGGTCAGGATGCTCTCGATGGTGCAGCTGTAGAACTTTTTGTGTATTTGGGGATCATGCCAAATCTTTTCAGTCTCCTGAGGGGGAAAAGGTGTTGTCGCGCCCTCTTCACAACTGTCTTGGTGTGTTTGGACCATGAACCTGCTCCACTGCAGCTCCTTCAATGTTAATTTGGGCCTGTTCGGCTCTCCTTTTCCTGTAGTATCCATTGGATATCTGTGTTTTACAAAGTTGTACAGTGTGTTGTATGGTATGTTGGTTGATATACTCATGATGTTGAAATGGTTTTGTTTGGATAATCCCTCAACTATTAGTAGATATTTTTGGTTAATGGTCATTTGTGCATCAGTAACATTATCTTTCATCAGAGAGACAATCCAATGAAGGGCAACAAATTAAGGCATGTCTTCCCTTTAACCAAACGAAAAACAGCTCTGTGGGATCGTGGGTGGAATGGCCCTACTGTGTTTGCCATTCCATCCACTCCAACCACAATCCCACTAAACATTTTTTCAGGTCTTGGATTGACTGTATACAAGATCATGAGATTGACTGAGACCAATTTAACAGTTTATTCAATTCCTCTTTTGCCAGGGCCAAACTGTTATGCAGACACACAAGTGATCCCAGCTGGACGTGAGGTGAAGATCGATGAGTGTTCAATCTGTTACTGCACGTATGAGGAGGGCACGTGGCAGATTGAGCGTCAGGCCACCTGCAGCAAGAATGAATGCTAGCAGAACTAGAGACTGGCACTGGAAGTGGGCATGGGGGCAGGGGTTATGGGGCCATGGGTGCTCCCACCGTGATAATTGCCAGTAAGTACGCAACTCAATGCTAGCCTGACTAAACCAAAGTGAACTCTGTTGAGCACAAACAATGGTGAGCGCAGTGTTCATTCTGGTTTGACCAGGCTAACTCAACGCAGCCTTCACTCAGTCTAAACCTGAGGTCAGGGTCACCCTCCAGACCGTATGATTTCTGCATTTATAACCACATGGATTATTAAATCAAGCTTTGTATGAAGATTTGTAATCCACATACAGAATATCTATTTATCTATGTACTGAATTATTTATGGAGAAATACAGTAGAAAAACTATAAACTAGCCAAAATATATTTTTTATAGGCGCTGTATTTTATTAAGCTGCTATGTCTTGGGTTAGAGGTCAAATAAACATCATGGAATGTATAGAATCCTTACTGTACAGCTGTCTGTGTTTTATAGAGGTAGAAACCATAGCCTACAGACAGGCAAGTGTCATTACCTGAAGTTAACCAATTGGTAAGGTTTCAATAGGACAACTTTATGTAATTTTGAAAATGACTTGTTGAAGAAATGTAAGAAGTTACTTGACTGTTTAAAGATTTAGCTCTCTTTTCTTGCCATTTTGATGTGTTTTGATTTTATGTGCATTTTGTAAGCAGTTCTCTATTATGTATTCATGTTTAAAATAAACAGCAACCTGGTGCACTGTAGGCGCTTGTATGGTAATATCAATTCCTTGAACCAAATACAGTTTTTAGATGTCGCAGCACACATCCTATTGATTCATGTTGATTTAGATGTTTCATTTTTGCAACTGTTATCTCACAAGACCGTTTTTATATGCTTGATGCAAGAGCTGATGGTTAATATTTCATAGACTGTCAAGAGAACATAGAAGAAATTAGTAAACAATTGTGCCAATTAATATGCAACCGCTATCTGCATTACAATAGAGGTTCAATGGTAACTGAAAATCTTGAATTTCCATAAAATCTGCCTAAGGACATAAGCTGGAATCGTGTTATTTTTAACTGAATTAATAAGGAGGAGACTGGGCTCTAATTACGTTGATCCCCACTTCCTGCTCTCTTTCCCAGCTGTAAAAGGTTTGCTTACTGGGAAGGTGTAAGTCGGAATTAATATTTAGGGAAGAGAAAAGGTTGTCTTTAATCATTACAGGTAGGCTAAGGATGAAAATACAGTACAATGTCATGATACAGTGCATTTGGAAAGTATTCAGTCCCCTTCCCTTTCCCCACATTTTGTAACATACAGCCTTATTCTAAAAACCCGTCTTTGCTTCATCAGTATGGGGTATTGTGTGTGGATTGAGGGATTGTTAAAAATAAGGCTGTAATGTAACAAAATGTGGAAAAGGGGTCTGATTACTTTCCGAATGCACTAAATGATGGAGTACTAAAACCAGCTCCAGGGTTGGAGACACAATCTGCAATGGTGGATTTAGTGTTGAGCTGTGTTTTTGTATTGAACCATTTTCACTCACAGTGTGATCGGTTGCAGTAGTACCAGATGTTTATACATCTAAACTCAGCAAAAAATAAACGACCTCTCACTGTCATCTGCGTTTATTTTCAGCCAACTTAACATGTGTAAATAGCTGTATGAACATAACAGGATTCAACAACTGAGACAAACTGAACAAGTTCCACAGACGTGTGACTAACAGAAATGGAAAGATGTGTCCCTGAACAAAGAGGGGGTCAAAATCAAAAGTAGCAGTCAGTATCTGGTGTGGCCACCAGCTGCATTAAGTACTGCAGTGCATCTCCTCATGGACTGCATCAAATTTGCCAGTTCTTGCTGTGAGATGTTACGCCACTCTTCCACCAAGGCACCTGCAAGTTCCCGGACATTTCTGGGGAGAATGGCCCTAGCCCTCACCCACGATCCAACAGGTCCCAGACGTGCTCAATGGGATTGAGATCCGGGCTCTTCGCTGGCCATGGCAGAACACTGACATTTCTGTCTTGCAGGAAATCACGCACAGAACGAGAAGTATGGCTGGTGGCATTGTCATGCTGTAGTGTCATGTCAGGATGAGCCTGCAGGAAGGGTACCACATGAGGGAGGAAGATGTCTTCCCTGTAACGCACAGCGTCGAGATTGCTTGCATAGACAACAAGCTCAGTCTGATGATGCTGTGACACACCGCCTCGGTGTAATGCTCATTCCTTCGACAATAAATGGCAAAAACCATGACTTGTCAGAGAAGAGCACTTTTTACCAGTCCTGTCTGGTCCAGCGACGGTGGGTTTGTGCCCAAAGGTGACGTTGTTGCCTGTGATGTCTGGTGTGGACCTACCTTACAACAGGCCTACAAGCCCTCAGTCCAACTCGGGCAGTTGTTGTTGCCATTCTGCAACTGTCCTGCAGGTGTGATGTTTGGATGTACCGATACTGTGCAGGTGTTGTTACACATGGTCTTCCACTGCGAGGACGATCAGCTGTCCATCTTGTCTCCCTGTAGCGCAATCTTAGGCGTCTCACAGTACGGTCATTGCAGTTTACTGCCCTGGTCACATCTGCAGTCCTCATGCCTCCTTGCAACATGCCTAAGGCACGTTCACGCAGATGAGCAAGGACCCTGAGCATCTTTCTTTTGGTGTTTTTCAGAGTCAGTAGAAAGGCCTCTTTAGTGTCCTACGTTTTCATAACTGTGACCTTAATTGCCTACCGTCTGTGAGCTGTTAGTGTCTTAACAACTCTTCCACAGGTGCATGTTCATTAATTGTTTATGGGTCATTGAACAAGCATGGAAACAGTGTTTAAACCCTTTACAATGAAGATCTGTGAAGTTATTTGGATTTTTACGATTTATCTTTGAAAGTCAGGGTCCTGAAAAAGGGACGTTTCTTTTTTTGCTGAGTTTATGTCTGACTCTACTACAGACTACTTTTGGACAATTACCCTTCTTAATACTGGTGGAAGAATTGAGCCTAATCCCGTTATGGTTTTACAAAGTAACAGCACAGAACAGTGCATGATGAAAAGGAGGCAAATGGACAGATGTGGTGATGTTTTGTCGGAGAGGGTCTGCTCTTCAGCTTGGTTCTCGGTGCCCCGGTCCCTAATGAGCAAGCCACACAGCAGCGCTCTTTGATCCAGGGTTGCCAGACAACGGTAGTGTGCCTCCAGCAGTGAGACGTGCCTGTGAGCCAGCCCTGCAGGATCGAGGTAAATAAGCCCAAATGTGTGCATTTACATGACAAGCTCCGCTCAAGCAGCAGGGGAGCAGTGCCACACATCCGTTTCTGTCTCTCCTCATCTACCCCTGTTCCCATACGCTTCCGCTCCCTTTCCAATCACATCTCAATTCACTCTCAAGATTTATGGATTGGGAATGTACTTGTGTGAAATGAATGCTCTTCTTTCCCTCTTTTCCTGTATACAATAGGTTACACTTGCTGGTGTGCACTGTGCATACTCCAGTCTCCATTTAGATGTTGATCTCTTTACTTTGTTTGGATAGTCCATCTGTAGATGCTTTACAGACTATCTGCAGCTTCTCTCCCCCCTCCCTTCCGTCTGTCTCCGTCTGTCTCTCTCCCGCCTCCCTTCATCTGTCTTTGTCACTCTCTCTCCTCTCTCTAAGTTAGCAATGAAAGAAAATGTAAGATTCACTTCCAAATGACTAATTGTCAAAACAGAAGAGAGGCCAGCTGTGTATCCACTCCAAAAGTAATGAATGTGTGCATGGACTTTATTTTATATCTCTGGTGATTGTGGATCCAATATTAATGAAATATTGGTTTTGGGATTCAGCCATTTATTCAACAGTTATCTATTCAAAGTTGTCTGACGTGAAGTTTAAGATTGAAAAGCATGATTAAAACCATCTCCAATGTCTACATACTCAAATTAAATGAGTTATCTACTTTGAAATGAAATTCCCAAAGTATCGTGCTTCAAGACTGCCGAGTCTTCCTTCAAAGAGTGTACATTAATTGGAGACATATGTCTGGGAAAAACACAAGAGATTATCCTGGTTCTCTCGACACAGTCACCTCACAATGAATCCCTATCGTTCTGGACAATGCTCATATCAGTGAGCCTGCATGCCTTTGCTCCTATTAAATGACGAAATTCATTATTCTTTAATGGCACCCAGCCATGGACCTCTGTCAAATTAAAAAAGTGCCTGCAAGGGTTGAAGGACCATTTGTGTAGTCAAGTGTTCAAATAATGAAGGCACCATCAGTTAACCAGTATCTGCGACAGTATACCAGTATCTGAGACTAGAATCTGTCATTAATTACATTTTGTTAGGATTACATTGCTGAGCTATCTCTTATATTAATGTGTTAGTAACATCTACATAAATTACTTACAATATCCATACGGCTGTGGAATAAACAAGTTGGGATAAATAACATTTACATGTGGATGCCAATGTAGCTAATCTATGCATACTGTACACACACACATATATATATATATATATAGCTCTTTGAATGCTGACACACACATATATATATATATATATATATGTCAGCATTCAAAGAGCTACAGATCACTGCATTTGAGCTCCTCAAAGGTTCCAGGGATATTACAAGGACACCTCAAACAGAACATGTAAAGGGTCTGTGTGCGTCATAAATACGGCGGATTCAAATGATGTATGATATCAAACATAGGCATAGCCAGAGATCATTTGTTTACAGACACATTCTCTTGATATTTTTCATCATTGCCCCCAGTGGAAAAGTCTGGCAAAGAAAAAGTCAAGAGTTTTACGGTACTGTACTGGAGGTTTGGAAACAGCCCAGACCTAGGCTACTGCCTGTGTATGCCAAGAAGAGTTGAGGCATTTTGTTGGCTAATCTGTTAGGAGTGCATCTCATGCAGCTTGTCAGTTCTCAGAGTATAGGATGCAACATCGCTGCATTCTCAATGTGCCCGTAGGAAATATCTGTAACAAATGCTTGTGCTGAAATATGTTTTTTTTTCTTTTTACTCTTTAAGTTTAGGAGATGTGAGTCATTCTGAGTCTCCTTTCTATCTGTTTATGACATTGAAAGTAATATTGTTTACCATTTTACATCTTTCTTGCTTCATGACCTGTACCTTTAATGGGAGCTAAAGGCCATGCTTCCATGTTGTCATGTAGAGGCCACCCATTTAAAATGATTTCTGCTTCTGGCAGAGTTCACATTGATAAGAGGATTCTGTTCTCCAGGTTCATAACCCAATTTAATTATGTTACTCCGTCTGCAAACCAGAATTTGTAAGATCCTGGTCGAATGAAACAGACGGAGGCCCAGCTAGGTCAAAAAGGTTTGTTCACGGAACGTTCTAAAGTCAAGAATACAAAACAATTCATTTTATACTGACTTCTCACGCACACACATACACACAAACATACGCACACACATACACACAAACATACACACACACATACACACAAACATACGCACATACATGTCCTGCTACGCACACACTGTCTGTCTCACTACCCTTGACCTTCAGACGTACTCCCTGTTCTCTCCCAAATCTCTAGACAGGTCGGCACCAAGCTCAGACAGTCTGTGTTTGAAATACCATAAAGACATTGTTTTACCCTAATTCTGACTAGGACTACACATTTATTGATTATGATTTGATACATTCTAATCAATTCCATACAATTATATGTTTCAGGGCGGAATATTCTAATCATTCAATTAACAGACAATTCTCACCTATCACACATCCACAAACAAATCTACCTTTATACCATTTCAGTCCGAATATTAGGAATGTGTGTTGCTTGTGAGTGCATTGAGGTGTGCTGTTTTCTGTAATGTGTGGCTGTTATTATCAACACTCTGACTCGTTAAGATATTTCATATACACAGACTTCGAGACTAAAGTTGCAGTAATTCAGTCAGTCCTTCTTTATGTATAGATAGAATCGTTTTTTCTGCCTTTGTGTATTTCAGTCATGGTCTTCACTTTATTTCTTAAGAATTCTGCAGTGCAGCTGTACACACTGTACATGAATTACACCAGACAGCAGCCTAATGCTAGTAAACAGCTTCGATAATTCCATTTGCTTCTACGTCCTTCTGAATCAGATCTGTCCAAATCCATTAAATCCATCTCACAGAACACGTACAGTAACATTCCCATGTGACCTGGCACTCCTTGATCAATTTAAGTTCATCTGTTCATGATTGAATGCTGAGCTCTAGAGAGTCTGACTGGCCTGAAATTGTGCTTTAGATTCAGTGTTATATTTCGTCTGTTGCTCTCAGCCACACGTTAACATTTTGAATTTCACATTTCTGGATGGGGTTACATTCAGCTGGGGTTGACACAGTCACAGGGGTGAAACGCCAACATCTCTGTAACATTCCCTACCATAGCATTATATTCCAGAATCCCAGTCACCATGTTTGGTTGAAAAGGGTCCAGTTGTGGTATCAGAAACCAGCATCAGCAACAGACAATGCTTTACCTCAATATCAACATCAATCACTAATGAAGAGAGGAAAGCATGTCTCCGTCTCCCCTTCTCCCAAAAGTAACTGTCTAATGGATATTGGGGATTTAATCTAGCTCTATCCATCATGGCCTGTTTTCCGTCCAGATGGGTGAATGATAAGATAAGGACTACACGTCTTCTAGGACAACACTGCAACACCATCTCCTCCAGAGAGAGGCAGCCAAACTCCGGTGTGACCTGATTACTGGATGCATGCCAGGTGGTTCAATAACGAAGAGCATTGTTTTGATAGGCACATCTGCGTAACTAGCTGTCAGTCAGATTGCAGGGAGGATTGTGTTATCGTAAAGAAAGCAGCCTTTCTCTTCGCTCGACTGAGTTCCACATGTTTGTATTTATAACCCACCATTTTATATGGCCCTCGTATTGTAATTCATCATCTAACACTTGATACGGGCTGTCAGAGCACACAGTGCATATATTCACTTGGCTTACAGTAATATCGATGGCCCATCTTCTCCCCTGCGGGTACCTAGTTTGTGAACAACACAGGTGTGTCAGAATTAAATGCAAACAACTCTTGACATTTTTAACGGAGTCTTTCCTTAATGATATCTATCCTCCAGATACCTGACAGCAGTTATTGGTTAGCGAGTGACTGACTGAGGCAGTGCATTTGCTGCATTTAAGTTTCAAAAGCAGGTAATTCCACTTTGGTCGGTGGGAATGAAAACAGCTTGGCTAGGCAATAGTGGGGTTGTTTAATAATGGAAACAAAGGTCTCTGAAGACAAGTCCATTTCTCTGAGCAACAGAGAAAGTCCATTACCCTCGGGGTTTCTTTGCCTAATGCAAACGCGTACTATCTTAATTCAGAATCAGAGATGTATTATTGCACACAGATAAAGAGCTTTTAGCCACATCCAGAGCTGTCTCTTTCTTCTGCCTCACCTATGGAAAATACTACACAACAAAATATATACAAGGAGAATGGGTCTGAAATTCCTTCGGGTAGATTGTTTCCTGTGAGCAATTTCCTATTGTTTCCTATGATAAACCATCTGAATATACTTTGTTTCTGAGGAATAATTGTTTGATTGATTTTTCTATAGCCTTGTAATGCTGGGTCATAGTCTACATGTTAAAAACCTATTTGATTTAAGTACAAATGGGTGTAAACATGGGCACTTGCCAAAAATGGAATTCCATATTTCAATCATAGACCATTGACCTAAACAGTTACACATATTCAGTCATCACTGTTCTATCACTAAAATAATGCATCTTATTGGTTGATGCTGATGCATTATTTTAGTAATAGAACAGTGATGACTGAATATGTGTAACTGTTTAGGTCAATGGTCTATGACTGAAATATGGAATTCCATTTTTGGCAAGCGCCCATGTTTACACCCATTTGTACTTAAATCAAATTGTGTACTGCTAGCTAAGTGTACTGTTAGCTAGCTAGCCAACGTTAGCTGGTTGGCTCGCTAGCTAACATCACGTGCATGATCTTATTATTTGTATCTCAGAGCCATTTGCTTGGCTAGTTACAGCCTAATGTTAACATTGAACCTGGTTGCTTAGCTACCTGCAGATTCATGCAGGGTAGTAACGTCATGAGTTGGGATTATGGTTCATTATTTAGCTGGCTAAATAGCTACATGTCTTAACAAAAGACTCCACTAAGTAACCATTTCGCGTGTGTTCGTAAATTCAATCTGGCCATCTACTCCGGTTACAGAGCACTCTCGTCTGACTGTGCAAGAGCACGGAATAACTGATGAATTTACAAACGCTCAACACCTGTTGAATATGGCCGGTATCAGTAAACCTCGTTAAAAAAGCGGAATTCAATTGTTGCCAGCAGCGCAATTAGTCACCAACTCTCTGGATAACATGAAAACAGCCTAACCAGCTTTGCTAGGGCGAGTAAAAAGGTCAGATTTTGGGTGGGGCTAAAGCTTAAAAGGGTGTGATTGGTGCTGAATGGGTGTAGACAAAGAAGAGCTCTCCAGTAGGTACCAAAACATTCAAAGGCCATTTTTTTCAAAAGTGAGGTCACAAGTTGATCAACTTTCAAAGCAGAATTACGTACGTACGTAGAATTATGTTCCTCAAATGCAGTGTATGATATACAATTTTGTAGCTCTGAGTCTCTACTTTTATCCAATGTAAAAAAAAACACAATTTAAAATGTTGAGTTAAGACTGAATCAATTCGGTCGGTCACATATGATTGGATTTTCTGCTAATAAAATTGTTTTTAACATTGCTTATGTACATTTGCATTATTCTTTGAAGCGCTATGCTTCAGTTGCATAATCCAGGTTAGGTTGAACACCCACTAAAAGCTTTAATTAGCAGTATGTTTAGTGGAGACTCCACAGCTGAATTAGTGATGGGAATGAACAGGAGAAACTTAATGAGGTGACTCATCACTTTTCTCCAGCAGGTAGACCTTTGTTTGCGTAGGTAGGCTGCTTACTTTTCTTTTGTGAGTTCTATCTACTCATGAATTCTTCATCTGCATGTTCTGTAGGTTTCCTAAGTCTCTGACAGCTTCGCTGAGCGTGACATTGGTATATGATGATTTTCAGTAATATTCAGCCTTGGGGAATCTGAACATTAACCATCATGCTCATACAGCGTCATGATGGCGCCTTAGAGGCTGGACTGGGGAAATAATGTGTGTGAAAAGCTCCATATTAGAAGCATTATAAAGTGGAGATTTTCCGCCCCCCACCTCCTTCATGAAAAATGTACAGAGGCATATTTATGACTTCATTGAACTAACTGAGTGTGACAAGTACAGAGCAGGAGCGACTGAGGGCAGGGAAGCAGTAGCACAATAAAGCCCTTGGCCACTCTCAGAGGACATGACTGCCCCTGGTGCTCATGGGAGTTTTCATCTAAGCATTCTGTTAGAATTGTTTTTCCCAGTGGTTGGAGGTACAACATGAGACCGAATCTACTACATCCACTTTGCCCTGAGTCAACTCTTATGCATGGCCAGTGATCAATTCACTGCCTCTTTACAGTATGATGCATACATCCCAAGTGCCATGACCTACAGCACGAGGCTATAAATATATGGCCATACATTTTCACGAGTTTAGATAGACATATGGACATACTGTACTCCAAGTAACCAGTACGAAGAAACACCATGTATGGACAGTGTTTGACTCTCTTTATTTCTAGCTTATATGTAAGTGCACATTCCTCACATACCTCATGTATAAGGATCCCTATAGATCAGATTTCTCTCAGGCCATCACAAGACCCAATAACTTCTTCTGGAATGTTCCACTATTACTTTATTTCCTTTTGGTTATCAGCTTTTCTGGCTAATTTATGCATTTATATGTTACATTAAACATTAAACATTAAACTTTGGAATCCATGCCCTCCTAACAGTATCTGTCTCTCTTTCTCCCATCAAGATTGCCTAATCTGTAGGTGTCATTCTGGGTCACCATCAGTCTTCAGCCCGTTGTCTGATTGCTTAAAATAATCCCTGCCCAGGAGGAGAATCAACCCCACACACATTGCCTACGATAACAACACTGAAATCATGACTGCTTTAATGACCCTCTGCATCACAAAAGCTCCAAATTCCAAAGCTGCATTTTCTTACAGAGGAATGCAGCCAGTTCAGATCTGTCCCTGCAGCGTGGTAGTGTTAGGCCCGGCACTATGGGATAGATGTGAGATTTAAATAATTTCCGAGACTGCAGAGGAGGAGGAGAAAGAGGCAGACAAGCTGACTAATAGTAGAGAATTTTGTAACAAGCACTGCTTCAACGGAAATTTCTCACTCCAGAAATACCCCTGTCCCTGCCAAAAATACTTTCATCCTGGGGCAAAGGGGAGGGTTTCAATTCATTAATAGCTTTTCCCGCTACATAACTGGATTTTTTTTAAAAACACATCCATTGAAATAAATGATGGGATATCATATAGAATACACTTTGAATGGGAGTGTAATAAATAGGGCACTGGGTGGAATTAATTATTTGACCTCGGGAGTAATGGACATGGAACTTTTCAATATTATTCTATGCCAGGGCAAATGTACTGTACTTGACACATACTACCTGACGCATTCTACAAAGGGTATATTGACTTGGTAAATGGTTGTATTATTAATACGGTAGGCCTATTCAGTTCTGTGAAAAGCCAGTGTCATTTGAGACACTGTGAGAGACAAGCAGTGTGATTTTTCACAGCACATGGTTATCAGAAAAACTAATTAGGTTATTTTTAACCCAGCACTTTTAACATGTACAGCTCTTGAGAGGTTTACGTTAGCTAAAGACAGCCTGACTAAAGATCATCCATCAACAGACGTCACCATCATCACTATGACAGCCTAGATTAGAATGAATTACCGCTCAAGATCAGAGCATAAATAGGCCTTCATTTAGCCACAATGAACAATTGAGATTGAGACGACCATATAATTGTAAAATAGTGTTTAATATGGAAGAGTTTCAATTTATTTGCACAAACATTTACTTTTCAAATTGCAATTTTAACAACCCAAGCATCTTCTAATGTATGGGCACTGAAGCAGATTGTATGTGATGTAATTTGCTCCACTGCACATAACAAAACAGCCCTTTGCAGGCAGAACAGCAATATCACCAGATCAAGCCATTTACAAATGAACAATCCTTGTGTATCCAATGCACCTACTGTATTTGTCTTGCTTCAAATTAAAAGTCAGCTATTCCTAATAGTCATGTCAGACTGTCAGCACTATCTTTGTTTTGAATTTTGACTTTTAATTTTCACACTGGATAGTTTACATGCAACAACTTCAAACGTATTATATTATTGTCACCATACTGGTTCTGTCCAAGAAAAACTATCACATATCCACTAGGCCTAAATTGTAGGTCTACAATTACTATTAGGATACTGAATTGTCATAGATAGTGGATCTGTGCCTCCATCTAGTGATCATTTACAGGTATTGCTGAAAATAATGCACACATTAAATAAAGAGAATGCCCGCTGTGCAGTGCATACTTAAGTGGGTAAATGTATTTGTTATTATTTTGAATTTCCTCCAAATTACAGGGGAGCTCCATTCTGCAAATTCTCCTTGTAATATCATCCCCTGTGTTAGATCCTTTTTGCTCCACCAACCCTCAAACCACCACCACAAATGCACAGAAAGTGTTTATAGCCAAACGATATTACAATCTAAATACATGTAATCTTATTCTTATTTTCTCTCTCTGATTAAATCATTGATTTGCTTAAATCCTTGAAAGGGTGATCCTCTTTCCAAATCAGTAATTTGACCCAGCAGCCAACATAGCAGTCTCCAGGCAACAAGATACTCAGAAAGTCATTACCTGCCTTGACTCCGTCATAGTTATCCAACAAAGGCTCTGTGACTCAAGCAATCGTGGGTTGATTTTTTTTATTTTTTTATCTTGGTCTGTCACTCGGTGTCCGATTAAACGATGGCTGGAGTGTGCGTTCCATCTGAGCCATCCTCTACGGATTTGCACCGGGTCAGACTTCTGCAATCAAATGTAAACCGAGTTAGTGCAAGATGGATGCACAGGCAAATGAACTTGCCCTGCGAGAGAGGTCCGGAGGGAAGATATTACTTTAAAAGTTTACTAGAACAACAGAGGAGTGCATTCTCGAAATTCAACCTACTGGCCCATCCACCTGCGGACAACGCGCCCTTGGCGCCTTTACGAGATGAGGTCTTGTTGATTGATCCGTGCTCTGGGCATCTAAGTGCGGGGGCTGAGGTGGATTTGGCAACTAAAGGAAGACCTCAATTTATAGATATCCCTTATATTCCGTCTGGATTATGGGTCGCCGCCGGTTCCAGAGAAAGGCCCCAGACTCCTTCAGTCAGGCCATCAGCCTGCGACCTGTCAGAAAACAAGGCATGGAACTCAAGGACAATGCCAGACGCAGCTCTTCGGGCCAGTCTTGGAGGTACACATTTAAACTAACCTAGGCCTAATTATAAAGTTAAATGTGAAGTACACTTATAAGGCTAACAGTATAGCATAATACACATAAGCCGACCCAATTCTTTAGGCAAATGTATTTATTTTAGTTATAAAGACTGTATGTATATAAATCCAACATTTCACTGTAGCCTACTATGCCAAATAGGCTTGCAGTTTCCCGCACTTTACTAGCCTGATATGTCGTCAACAGGTTGGACAAGTCATTCGAAGGTGAAACCAGGGCCTCCCAAAATGCCATGTACCTTGAAATCCTTCAGTTTTTTCCCTGAAAGAGAGAACCTGGTATAACCCTAAGCATTTACATAATGATACATTTTCAACGGTTTCAAAGCAGTGAAGTGAAATCTTGTTGATTGTTTATGTGTTTGATTTTGAAGGATGTCAGCCCCTCTGGCCCCAGTCAGTGGATAGAGAAGGCAGCACAACGTTATATCTACACTTCAGTTGTTCAGAGGTCAGGTGCCAACCAGGACCTTCATATTTTCTCCCAAACACATTGTGCAGCATAATATAGTCACCGTGTTCCATTCTGATATGTATCATATGGTTTCTTTGACCTTGTGCCTGATCAAGACATTGCAACCAGAGCATCCAGTTATATTCTAACTTGTGTGCGCTTTTTTAATAAATCACAAACCGTGTAGGCCTAAGTGTGTCACCCTGCTGTGTCATATATTAACTTGCAGGGGCTATGAGGACGTCGGTTGGGACGCAAAATTACCGCGGCGCGTGAAGCCCCCGGCAACCACCCTTGAGAAAATGGCGGACCCTGTGAATCAGCATTTCACCCAGAAGTGTTACCACAGAGAACCAGAGCTGTGGCAGGTGAGTGCATGTGTTTGGAAAATACACAACACTGAAGTTCATTTAAATGCTGTCCATCCCAGTTGGAATGAGAGGATTTGGTTTTAATGGGACACCCTAAACTAACAAATAATGCAGAAATGGTGCTGCCTCTAACTCTTCTCTAAGGCGATTGGAGCCCATTGGAACAGACACCAGCTTCGTGCTAGGAATGAAGTGAGGAAACCTATAACATTGTGAGTGTTTTGGCCTAGCCTTATTTCATGATGTAATTACAAGAACGGATTTTGCTAGATGCTCGTCTTGTTGAAAAAACAAGCCTGTTTCTTTGTTCTAAGATTGTTTCATTTTATTTCACAGCACCAGTCCCTGCCCAAACACCTGCCAAATTCCATTGTATGGGTAAGAAGTTCTAGCCTCTGTTTGTGCTCTTGCCAACATTTTGTATTTTACTATTTTTGTTATCTTTTTTTTCACATCAATTTGTTTTGTTTGTAGGTTCATGTGTAGGCTAAAGCAGTGCCTCTGAGGAAGAGTGAAAATGTGTCTCTGAGTGTGACTGGACGTGCTTGTTGTGTGTCCTCTTTATGTCATTGGAGTGGTGTGGTGGGGTCCATGAACATGGACAACATAGATAAGACAGGACATGACTTCTACCCCTTGACTATGCAGCGGACCACATTGCCCCCATACACTCCCACGGCACAGTATGTATCTTCATGATGTACCTTCGCTGATCATTATACCACACTTGCCCAATATAAGGGAAAGGGGGATACGTAGTCAGTTGTACAACTGAATGCGTTCAACTGAAATGTGTCTTCTGCATTTCACCCAACCCCTCTGAATCAGAGAGGTGCGGCGGGCTGCCATAATCGACATCCAATTCTTTGGCACCCAGGGGTTAACTGCCTTGCTCAGGAGCAGAACAACCGATTTTTACATTGTCAGCTCGGGGATTCGATCTAGCAACCTTTCAGTTACTGGCCCAACACTCAAACCACTAGGCTACCTTACACAAGATACCTTGACTAATAATACACTAAGCATTATTGGTGGCATTGAAGATTCTAGTAAGATTGGAATCACACACATTCAAACGTATGATCTGTTTGTTTATAGTGTCATTCATTAAATTGTATTCTATTGGATATACACTACCGTACAAAAGTTTGGGGTCACTTAGAAATGTTTTTGAAAGAAAAGTAAATTTTTTGTCCATTAAAATAAAATAAAATAGATCAGAAATACAGTGTAGATATTGTAAACGTTGCAAATGACTAACTGAAAATGGCAGATTTATTATGGAATATCTACATAGGCGTACAGAGGCCCATGATCAGCAACCATCACTCCTGTGTTCCAATGGCACGTTGTGTTAGCTAATCCAAGTTTGTCATTTTAAAAGGCTAATTGATCATTAGAAAACACTTTTGCAATTATGTTAGCACAGCTGCAAACTGTTTTTCTGATTAAAGAAGCAATATAGCTGGCCCTCTTTAGATTAGTTGAGTATCTGGAGCATCAGCATTTGTGGTTTCGATTACAGGCTCAAAGAGGCCCAGGTGCACAACTGAGCAAGAGGACAAGTACATTAGAGTTTCTAGTTTGAGAAACAGACGCCTCACAAGTCCTCAAGACTGGCAGCTTCATTAAATAGTACCCGCAAAACACCAGTCTCAACGTCAACAGTGAAGTGGGAACTCCGGGATGATGGCCTTCTAGGCAGAGTTCCTCTGTCCAGAGTCTGTGTTCTTTTGCCCATCTTAATATTTTATTTTTATTGGCCAGTCTGAGATATGGCTTTTTCTTTGCAACTCTGCCAACTCTGCCTAGAAGGCCAGCATCCCAGAGTCACCTCTTCACTGTTGATGTTGAGACTGGTGTTTTCCGGGTACTATTTAATGAAGCTGCCAGTTGAGGACTTGTGAGGCATCTGTTTCTCAAACTAGCCAATCTTGTCCTCTTGCTCAGTTATGCACCAGGGCCTCCCACTCCTCTATCTATTCTGGTTAGCTCCAGTTTGCACTTTTCTGTGAAGGGAGTAGTAAACAGCATTGTATGAGATCTTCAGGTTCTCTGCAATTTCTCGCATAGAATAGCCTTCATTTCTCAGAACAAGAATAGACTGACGAGTTTCAGAAGAAAGTACTTTGTTTTTGGCCATTTTGAGCCTGTAATCGAGCCCACAAATGCTGATGCTCCAGATACTCAACTCCAAATGCTGATGCTCCAGATACTCAATACTCAACCTGAAGAAGGCCAGCTTTATTGCTTCTTTAATCAGAAAAACAGTTTGCAGCTGTGCTAACATAATTGCAAAAGGGTTTTCTAATGTCCAATTAGCCTTTTAAAATGACACACTTGGATTAGCTAACACAACGTGCCGTTGGAAAGCAGGAGTGATGGTTGCTGATAATGGGCCTCTGTACGTCTATGTAGATATTCCATACAAAATCTGCCGTTTCCAGCTACAATAGTCATTTACAACATTAACAATGTCTACGCTGTATTTCTGATAATTTTTTTATTTTATTTTAATGGACAAAAAAAAGTGCTTTTCTTAAAAAAAAAAAAGGATATTTCTAAGTGACCTCAAACTTTTGAACGGTGGTGTATGTCCATTTTTTTCCATTGTACAGTGGACTGTATGCAATTTATGAATAATGTACAAATGTACAATATTTTTGTCCCAGCCGCCCCACCATCCCTGGCTATACCGGCAAGGCTCACTGTGATGGTGCTCGGTCCTCTGGGTTCAGTCTGCCTCGTCTACCCAGCTCTGCCCCATGGTGAGTCCCTAGTACCCTACATACACAATGATTCATTACCATATTACATATATGTCAACCTCATTCAGCTGTGTGGGACATACAGTATGTGAAACAAGTGTTTTTTTTTTCCATTCACATTGGACAAGGGTTACCACTATAATCCATTAGAGGGCATCCTAAACTCTCTAACAACATCTGCCGCAGGCTACGTCGATGAGTGTAAACCCCAAGGCATCCATGGGCTTGCCAGTGATTAGACCGACAATTCCTTGATAACAAAATTAATGTTTTTAGTAGTGTGCACCCGGCTTGTGTGGGCCCTATGGTACCTTTATTTCACAAAGGAATGTTCTGTTTTGTCCTTGAGCGACGCTATATATACAAAATTATGTGGACACCCCTTCAAATGAGTCAATTTGTCTCTTTCAGCCACACCCGTTGCCGACAGGTATATAAAATCGAGCCCACAACCATGCAATCTCCATAGACAAACATTGGCAGTAGAATGGCCTTACTGAAGAGCTCAGTGACTTTCAACGTAGCACCATCATAGGATGCCCCCTTTCCATCAAGTCAGTTAATCAAGTTTGTGCTCTGCTAGAGAGCTGCCCTGGTCAACTGTAAATGCTGTTATTGTGAAGTGGAAATGTCTAGGAGCAACAATGGCTCAGCTGTGAAGTGGTAGGCCACACAAGCTCACAGAATGGGACCGCCGTGTGCTGAAGCGCGCAGCATGTAAAAATCGTCTGTCCTCGGTTGCAACACTCACTAGAGAATTCCAAACTGCCTCTGGAAGCAACATCAGCACAATAACTATTCGTCGGGAGCTTCATGAAATGGGTTTCCATGGCCGAGTAGCCACACACAAGCCTAAGATCACCATGCGCAATGACAAGCGTTGCCTGGAGTGGTGTAAAGCTCGCCGCCATTGGACTCTGGAGCAGTGGAAACCCTTTCTCTGGAGTGATGAATCACGCTTCACCATTTGGCAGTCCAACTGACGAATCTGGGTTTGGCAGATGTCAGGAGAAAGCTACCTACCCGAATGCATAGTGCCAACTGTAAAGTTTGGTGGAGGAGGAATAATGGTCTGGAGTTGTTTTTCATAGTTCGGGCTTGGCCCCTTAGTTCCAGTAAAGGAAAATCTACAGTATACAATAACATTCTAGGCGATTCTGTGCTTTCAACTTTGTGGCATCAGTTTGGGGAAGGCCCTTTCCTGTTTCAGCATGACAATGCCCCCGGTGTACAAAGCGAGATCCATAAAAAAAATAGTTTGTCAAGATCGGTGTGGAAGAACTTGACTGGCCTGCACAGAGCCCTGACCTCAACCCTATCGAAAACCTTTCGGATGAATTGGAATACCGGCTGCGAGCCAGGCCTAATCGCCCAGCATCAGTGCCACGACCTCACTAATGCTCTTGTGGCTAAATGGAAGCAAGTCCCTGCAGCAATGTTCCAACATCTAGTGGAAATCTTTCCCAGAAGAGTGGAGGCTGTTGTAGCAGCAAAGGGGAGACCAACTCCATAATAATGCCCATTGTTTTGGAATGAGATGTTCAATGAGCACATACTTTTGGTCATGTAGTGTATATCAGTTCAGAACCACAGCAGGTAGAGGAAAAATATGTTTTTATTTAAATAATAATCCTGCAAAAAAAAAATCAAAATTCGAAACAACAAACTTCAAATAAAAATATAGTTATTTTGAATTGTGACATGATAGCTCAAAAATCATATACTGTATTATTTAAAATGTTAAGGAGTTCTGAATACAATCTAAGCAGCTAGTTACCAATCGTATCACTTGGAAGTTTTGGGAATTAAAGCTGATCCACATGACTACTTGTTTATCAAATGGAGAATTCGTATTGGCTCAAGCTTTTCAAGTCCTGTCATACCATAGCAATCAGCACCAAGCAAAGAGTTTGGGCCTTAGTTATACAAGTTTTCTAAAGATTCCCCCAGTATTGTTGCCCGAACACAATATGGATGTTTTGAGAATGTGTTTAGGATGACTTTTGTTAATGTGTCCCCAATATACCCATAGGAACCATGTTTCTTACATTAATGATTGTATGCAGTATGACAATATCCAATACTAACCGCAATATAATTACTCTGCTATACATTGTAGCTGAAGATTAGATATCCAACTATTACTAAAATGAAACGAAAGAACTGCTTGTAGTTTCAAATTAAAAGTATTTATGTGGTTACATTTAATTTCACCATGAAATCTAAATTCCATGTAATAACATGGTATCTGTGCGACGCCCATTTAAAATGTGGGGAATACCTTTAGTTTTTAAATGAACCAAGGCCGGGTTCAAATCCAATCAGCAGCAGATCCACGTTATAGCGCGCTTTACATTTATAGGTTATTTCCGATTGAGCAGACGTATGCATATTTTATTGTGAATGCGGTCTCTGTGAACATTGTCTTTAAAAGGTGCTATTGCCGTCAATGAGCAGTAAGATTGAATCCTGGGCCTAAATGTTTCTGTTAAGGACAGTAAACTGAGGGCAAATTGCAATCTTATAAGTACTGTATCCAGGCCCGGCTTTAGGATATGTCTGAGGAGTTATTTTAAATCCTTGGGAGGCACAACTAGTATCACTTTCGAGCCCTAATATAACAAGGCAGATTGGTCCTACTGTAACGAGTGTGCTGAGAGTTGGGAAACAAGTTCAGGGAGTGAGTGTTTTAATAAGTAAATTAAACAATAAACAGGTAACACAAACCAACATGAAAACAGAGTCAATAACACCTGAGGAATCAGATATAGGGAAGATAATTAAGGAGGTGACGGAGTCCAAGTGAGTGTCATGAGGCGCAGGTGCGCGAGACGATGGTGACAGGTGTGCGGGATAATCAGCAGCCTGATGACCTAGAGGCCAGAGAGGGAGTATACAGTGGGGGAAAAAAGTATTTAGTCAGCCACCAATTGTGCAAGTTCTCCCACTTTAAAAGATGAGAGAGGCCTGTAAAATCACATTGTAGGATTTTTTATTTAATTTATTTGCAAATTATGGTGGAAAATAAGTGTTTGGTCAATAACAAAAGTTTATCTCAATACTTTGTTATATACCCTTTGTTGGCAATGACAGAGGTCAAACGTTTTCTGTAAGTCTTCACAATGTTTTCACACACTGTTGCTGGTATTTTGGCCCATTCCTCCATGCAGATCTCCTCTAGAGCAGTGATGTTTTGGGGCTGTTGCTGGGCAACACAGACTTTCAACTCCCTCCAAAGATTTTCTATGGGGTTGAGATCTGGAGACTGGCTAGGCCACTCCAGGACCTTGAAATGCTTCTTACAAAGCCACTCCTTCGTTGCCCGGGCGGTGTGTTTGGGATCATTGTCAAGCTGAAAGACCCAACCACGTTTCATCTTCAATGCCCTTGCTGATGGAGGGAGGTTTTCACTCAAAATCTCACGATACATTCATTCTTTCCTTTACACGGATCAATCGTCCTGGTCCCTTTGCAGAAAAACAGCCCCAAAGCATGATGTTTCCACCCCCATGCTTCACAGTAGGTATGCTGCAACTCAGCATTCTTTGTCCTCCAAACACGACGAGTTGAGTTTTTACCAAAAAGTTATATTTTGGTTTCATCTGACCATATGACATTCTCCCAATCTTCTTCTGGATCATCCAAATGCTCCCTAGCAAACTTCAGACGGGCCTGGACATGTACTGGTTTAAGCAGGGGGACACCTCAGGATTTGAGTCCCTGGCGGCGTAGTGTGTTACTGATGGTAGGCTTTGTTACTTTGGTCCCAGCTCTCTGCAGGTCATTCACTAAGTCCCCCCGTGTGGTTCTGGGATTTTTGCTCACCGTTCTTGTGATCATTTTGAGCCCCAGATCGAGGGAGATTATCAGTGGTCTTGTATGTCTTCCATTTCCTAATAATTGTTCCCACAGTTGATTTCTTCAAACCAAGCTGCTTACCTATTGCAGATTCAGTCTTCCCAGCCTGGTGCAGGTCTACAATTTTGTTTCTGGTGTCCTTTGACAGCTCTTTGGTCTTGGCCATAGTGGAGTTTGTAGTGTGACTGTTTGAGGTTGTGGACAGGTGTCTTTTATACTGATAACAAGTTCAAACAGGTGCCATTAATACAAGTAACGAGTGGAGGACAGAGGAGCCTCTTAAAGAAGGAGTTACAGGTCTGTGAGAGCCAGAAATCTTGCTTGTTTGTAGGTGACCAAATACTTATTTTCCACCATAATTTGCAAATAAATTCATTAAAAATCCTACAATGTGATTCTCTGTATTTTTTCTTCTCATTTTGTCTGTCATAGTTGAAGTGTACCTATGATGAAAATTACAGGCCTCTCTCATCTTTTTAAGTGGGAGAACTTGCACAATTGATGGCTGACTAAATACTTTTTTGCCCCACTGTACATGACACTTACTGCTGTTTAAATGTACAAAAAATGTATCTGAAATGTAACCGGACACATCAACAACGGTTGTTTTTTAGAACTGTTGTTTAATACAATTGTGTTATATAAATACAAGGAAGATATGCGCCCCCGCTATGACATAAGTGTGTCTAAAATGCAGCCGTAGCTGCCATAGGCCTACAAATAATTTGCGCCTACCGACACGCACAGATCAGCTCGACAGAATGAGCACCACTAGCCTATCAAAGATTCTTACCGGCTTCATGGCTTCAACTTGAATCATTACAACTATATGCTACATTTCTGTCGAATTTGTGACGCTACATAATGTGCGCAACCTACAGTAAGCCATGCCGCCACTTCTCCAGGTGTGCAATATTTTCTGTGGGAGAGTTTCAGAAAAGCAAACTAAATTTAACTTAGTGCATATTCTATATTCATAGCAAATTTGCCATTTCCTACCTGACAGTAGCCTATTTGAATCTGCCGTGAATAACAGTAAATGCCCATTCACATTCAGAAAGCAACACACACGCGCACACACACGCTAAAGCAAGAGAGCAGGGAGGTTTTGAAAAAGTAGGCTGTGTGTCGTTTTCATACTATTGACATCACTTGTACAGTAGCCTATCACACAATGACTGTGTGTAATGAAAATGAATGACGACAGAGGGAACTTCTTTGAGTAGGCTAGGCACAGCAATGGTCCTGTACTACTGCGACATCCAAAATGTAGAAAAATGTAGGCCTATCTGAAATGCAGCCATATACACAAACGTTTTCATTTTTCAGCAAGAAAGCACACAATGTTGAAGAGAAGCCCCACGAAGACTGGCAGGCCAAGATGCGCTCATTAAACAGCACACACCATAACCATCGATTCAGGACCACGGACAGAAGGCTACCGCCAGTCAGCGCGATGAAAGGATGCGCTGCCAATTTCAGCACCACCGCAGTGGACAGCCAGGACAGTAGGAGGACCGCGCCAGGGCTCACCTCAGAGCACAACAAGAGGCTTCATTGGTCATTGTCCCTATACCCATAAAATAACGCAAAGCTGAGAATGTTAAAGCTCACTGAACCCCACAATGAAGCAATTAGGGTTGCAAACCGTTGGTAATTTACCAAAGTTACCAAATATACACATTAAGAACACCTGCTGTTTCCATGACATAGACTGGCCAGGTGAATACAGGGGAAAGCTATGATCACTTATTGATGTCGCTTGTTAAATCCACGTCAATCAGTGTAGGTGAAGGGGAGAAGACAGGTTAAAGGATTTTTAATCCATGTGACAACTAAGACATGGATTGTGTATGTGTGCCATTCAGCCCTACGGGGTATGGTATTAGGTATGGTATTAGAATTGCGCCTCCCGGGTGGCGCAGTGGTCTAAGGCACTGCATTGCAGTGCAAGCTGTGCTACCAGATATACATTCTGGGTTCGGGCCCATGCCCTGTCGCAGCCGGCCGCGACCGGGAGGTCCATGGGGCAACGCACAATTGGCCCAGCGTCGTCCGGGTTAGGCCAGCAAGGATATCCTTGTCTCATCGTGCACTAGTGACTCCTGTGGAGGGTCAGGCGCAGTGCACACTGACCAGGTCGCCAGGTGTACGGTGTACAGCCAGGACAGTAGGAGGACCGCGGGTCAGGCGCAGTGCACACTGACCAGGTCGCCAGGTGTACGGTGTTTCCTCCGACACATTGGTGCGGCTAGCTTCCGGGTTGGATGTGCATTGTGTCAAGAAGCAGTGCGGCTTGATTGGGTTGTGTTTTGGAGGACGCATGGCTCTCGACCTTCGCCTCTCCCGAGTCCGTACGGGATTGCAGCGATGAGACAAGACTGTAACTACTACCAATTGGATGCCATGAAATTGGGGAGAAAAAAGGGGTGAAAAAAAAGAATGTTCCACTACCCAAAGGACTTCCAGCCAACTGTGGGAAGCATTGGAATCTACATCGGTCAGCATCCCTTTGATACTCTTTCGACACCTTGTAGAGTCCATTCCCCAACCAATTGAGGCTGTTCTGAAAGCAAAAGGGGGTGCAACTCAATATTAAGAAGATGTTCCTAATGTTTTGTACACCTCAGTGTATATAAATTCCCATAGATTTCTATAGTAACCTGTTAATTACCAGTGTTTCCGAAAATTCCTGTAACTTTGGTCAATTAATGGGAGTTTTGCAACCCTACGATTGAAACATTTCCAAACTCTAAGTGGGTCCCACAGACAGACATCTGTCTCTCCCTCCTTCTCTCTCCCCCTGTCTCTCTCTACCTCTTCTTTATTCCCCCTTCTCTTCTTTCACCTCCTCCACTCTCTCTCTTTGTCTCTTCCTCTCTCTTCCTCTCTCTCCCCTCCCTTCACCTCTCTCCCCCTCACCCCTATACCTCTCTCTCATCTCTCCCCCTCCCTCCTTTAACCTATTCTCTCTCTCCCCTCCCGTAATGTGTCCCCCCTCCTTCCTTTACTCTCTCCATCTCTCTCTCTCTTTCTCTGTCTGAGTCTCACCAATTTACCCATTGCAGCCGTATCACCAACTTGTTTGCCTTAAAATGCAGTGTATTGACTTATGTGTCAACTACCTTGATGCATATCTATGTGTCAATATGCTTGACACATATCTTTTTGCATTGAACGCAATGTATCAACTAATGCGTCGTGACTCCTGATACATCTATTTTTGTCAATGCGGCACAGACTGACGCTTATCAGTGACATTGTGTGTCGCAGACCGGTGTCGGTGAAGTAAGGACCGTAAAAACTTCAGGCGAACTTCCATGTGAAGTTTTGTTTCCCATGTTTCTGTTAGATCCGCATCACCCATAATGCTTGTCAGCTTTTGTGTCGCTTTTGAAAAGAAAAAAAAACGGTTGGTGGATAGCACATGACAGTGTTCCCTAAAAGACTTCACAGCGACTGTTGTGACACAGGAAAAACAATGGTTGACATTGGCACAGAGGGAGCAGAACCACACCATGAAAAGAAAAATCAGGAAGAAAGAAGCGTTCATCATACTGCCAATCTTATAATGATAATAATACATGCCATTTAGCAGATGCTTTTATCCAACGCGACTTAGTCTCTTAAATATTGAAGTGTTTTTCATACTTACTTATACAAACTTTCATCCTTATTTCATAATGAACAGAAACAGTACGCACGGCTACTTCTTTGTATGTTGAAGTCAATATAAAACCCAGATAGATCATTGTAAACTGTACTCAAATTACAAAAGAAGAAGACCACAAATAATGATTAGAATTGGAATCTATGTAGCAGTATCAAATGGAACATGTATTGCATACTATAGTCTACTATAACAAATAAGCAGAGAAAAACCATCCCCCAAAGTCAGGGAGTCTTGTGTGTCTGTTGTTCAGGATGTAAAAACCTGTTTCCTAGTTGGGCCCCAGTTGAGCAAATTTTACCGGCTTTTTTGGAGCAGCTCTCTCCAGATGGTTGAATCCAAAGCAGCTCGTGGTAATGGTGGTTTTTCACAACCCAGGTCCATTTTCCTGGTGCCCAACGCCCTGTGAGATCTGTTTCCTCTACTGATTAAGGCTGGCCTCCCATCTCTTTTTCCAAAAAACTAAGCAAAAAGACATGTTCTCGGATTGATTGATTGTCGCCGCCAACATTAGGAGGCCTCTGGACTCTGGCTGATACTGTCATTCTGATCGTGCCTTTTCCCTCCAATTATTGTCACAATCAGTGTTGTCCATTTTCAAAACAGTGTACTTAAGACACAGAACTCTGTGGACGTTTGCAAAACAGGAAATGCATTTTCAAAAATGCATTTGCCTTCTCAAAGCATAAATACATTCATCAAAACTATATGATAAAGCGCAAAGAGTAGAACTAAAAAGTAGAACCAACTCACCTGCTTTTACACTATGATTGGACTATTTTACAATATTCAAACAGGAGCTCAGTTCACATAACAGGGTTGACCTTGAACCTGAGGGACAAATGTAAATAAATCACAGTAAATACATTTAAATCTTTAGAAATACGTTCCCAAAGGAACAAAACAACTAGGACTTTACGATGGGGATTTACAGAGAAAACGAATCATTTATTTGAAAGAAATACACAATGCTAATTGACATTTTTTAACACGGATCCAACTGTTAAATGTAGTGTTTTCTGAAAATGCACAGACATAATGTTTGAAGGACATAAAAGGAACTCTATTCGTGGAACGGCCCACTTAAAGTGGTAAAGCTTTCTGATCCCTACAATATATATACAATATATAACATAAGCAGCGGCACCCGCCATATGCGCGGTAAATCAATTAGTCTAATTAATTTGATCAATGCAATTTCATCTTTGTAGACTGCAACCACCACATAATTGTTCACCCCCCCCCCCCCCCGCCCGCAAAGCACACAAATTCATGCTGCTAATTACAACTTCCTCATCTTCTTCAATTACATTTGCCTCCACAGTTCACCACACACTAAAAACTTTATGGAACAAACTGACCAGGCCCTGTCAAACTCCCAGTGGTTGTGGTGTTGCGCCTTGTGGAGGGTTTGTGGCCACTTGTCTGCTTCTATCCATCTGCTTCTATTCGTCTACTTCTAATTTGACATTTCTTCATTGCTGGTTCTGTTGTGTTTGGTGGCCAGCTGGCTGTGGCTATCATGGTGGCATTCGGTTTTGATGTGGCACTGTTGGCGCGTAAAGCTGGAGCTTGGGTTGGTGGTAAGTGCGGGAGGAGAGAGAGACAAAGGTGGGTCCATGCCTCATTATAAAGGGACCCAGACAGGTGCACCCGTGAGGGCAATCAGAGACAACCAAACCGGGGTTGAGTTCGGGATATTACAGAATGGTGTGCAACGTTGAATTCAACGGAAACGGTACTGCACTGAATGACTAGTTGGAAAATGTTGTGATTATGGTGACCCAGAGGCTAGTTACCATATAGTGTGCTGCACAAGTTTTGCAATTTCAGATGGTCACACCCATATTGATCAGGTCAGACCTCGCCACAACCACCAGACATAAGCAAATGTACCTCAAAGGCTGTTGAAGAACGGTGCACACTGTTTTGGAGAAATGTGTTGTTTAGTACAAGCTATCACGCAACATAGCAAACATTGAAGCGAAACTGAAGGCACCCCAGAGTTGGCCTCACACACAGAAGGGTTGGGTTAACAACATGAACTTGACACATCGTATACAAATCATAATAGCCCCTTTTTCCACATATGACATAAAATCCTTGAAAGTTTCCAAGGTTCTGGTAGTTTACTGATACATTTCTCAAGTTACTGTGAATATTCCCTCCCTTTGCAACCCTAAGAGCAATCAAATGGAACCTAATGTAACTATCACTCAATCCTCCTTTCTCCTTCACTCTCCCAAATTGGCAGCCATGATTAAAGTTCAAGTTGAAGTTGTTGGAGGACATAAGGAGGCTTTTATAATAGGGACCTTGCAGCAGTCAAAGTAGATATACTAAATATACACAAACAACAGCCCAAAAGAAATACCCTCTGTATCAGGCTTAATCTGTCCTATCTACACAGAAATAGGTAGAGGGCAAGACTGCGCAGACTGTGTCGTCTTGATTCAGAATCTGCCTAACAGGACCTCAAAAGCCTTGTTCACGCTGTAGGCCTTAATGCTCAAATCTGTTTTCTTTTTTCAAATCCAGTTTCTAAATTCTGACTGTCCAAACAGCAAGTTACGAGTGATCAAATTGTATTTGTGTGTTTAGACTGTGGTCATTTGCTGACATGGCTATGCTAGTTGTCATGGTAATAGCCGGTGTGTGTCCAGTTGCATAGGCTGAGGGGTGGTGGTGCTTGTGCTTCCTCCGACTCAGACGTTGCTTGGTAGCAAGCTTTGGTTACAACAATGCTGGCCATGGAAGTCTCCCAGTTGCTTTGAATGTTCGAAATCATAGTGTAAGAACACTTTTAAAGCCTCAAAGGATAAGTCCTTTTTGGCTAGCCACAGCAGTCAACTAGCTAGATAGGTAGCTGTTTAGCTTGCTAGCACATTCACTAATTTGTTTGTAAACATTTAGCAAGGTAGTTACCTACCACATGTTCTTGTCAAACTGTCAACAGACTACAGGTAAATCCCAACATATTGTCTTGATAGGGCGTTGGGCCACCACAAGCCGCCAGAACACCTTCATTGAGCATTGGCATAGCTTCTACTGTCTGGAACTCAATCGGAGAAATGTGACACCATTCTTCCCAGGAAATTCCATAATTTGGTGTTTTGTTAATGTTGGTGGAAAACGATACCTCAGGCACCGCTCCGCAATCTCCCATAGGAATTGAATTGGGTTAAATCTGGTGACTTTAGACGGCATATAGTGAGACATCAGTAAGTTGAGCAGTCTTCGCCACTGAAGCTCCTGCCAAACGTGCCCCAACAATCACACCAGCCACTGAGATCTCTTCTTCTAGCCATGGTAGCCAAAATAATGGGAAACTAGGCCTGCCCAGCATTTTTACTCATAACCCTAAGCATGCTTTCAATATACTTTGTATCCCTCATTTACTCAAGTGTTTCCTTTATTTTGGCAGTTAGCTGTTGGTACCGAGATATGCAGACACAAGTCGCATGGCCGGTATTCAGATTTGTATCTAATTTCAAACCACCTGCGAAGGTGGTTTGAAATGTGTCTTGGAATATCTGATTCCATGTGCTTTTTGGCTGTTCAGATTGAAGGAAAAAGATCTGATTAGAATCGGATATACACATTTTTTTATTTGTGTCACTTCAAACTGCTAGTGTGAACAGGGCCGGTACGTACTGTATACTCACTTGGCACCTACCAGGACCATACAATTACGCAATTGGCAATTGAAGAGTTTATTTCCAAAATGCGATCTACACCAATTTTTCACATTTGTGTTTTTTCATCAGAAATAATTGCTTATGGGTACATTCATGTGTGTATAAAATATTACTGTTCTCAGATTTTGTATTCATAGATGTTAGATGTGTATGAAAAAGTTTTTTTTTTTGCTACATTTTTATATATCCATTGTTTAGCTGGAATTGAATGTTTGTATGCTGTATATTTTACTGTGTTATGTGGTTGTCTCACCTAGCTATCTAAAGAAGAATGCACTTACTGTGTGTCACTCTAGATAACAGCATCTGCTAGAATTACCAAAATGTAAAATGTACATGTTTTACATATACAGTGCATTCGGGAAGTATTCAGACCCTTCACTTTTTCCACATTTTGTTACGTTACAGCCTTGTTGAAAAATGTATTTAAAAAAAAAAACCTCATCAATCTACACACAATACCCCATAATGACAAAGCGAAAACAGGTTTTTAGAAATGCCTTATTTACACAACTATTCAGACCCTTTTTGCTATGAGACTCAAAATTGACCTCAGGTGCATCCTGTTTCCATTGATCATCCTTGAGATGTTTCTACAACTTGATTGGAGTCCACCTGAGGTAAATTCAATTGATTAGACAAGCATGTCAGAGCAAAAACCAAGCCATGAGGTCAAAGGAATTGTCCGTAGAGCTCCGAGACAGGATTGTGGCATTCTTAAATGGAAGAAGTTTGGAACCACCAAGACTCTGGCCACCCACCCAAACTGAGCAATTGGGGGAGAAGGGCCTTGGTCAGGGAGGTGACCAAGAACCTGACAGAGCTTCAGAGTTCCTCTGTGGAGATGGGAGAACCTTCCAGAAGGACAACCATCTCTGCAGCACACCACCTATCAGGCCTTTATGGTAGAGTGGCCAGGCGGAAGCCACTCCTCAGTAAAAGGCACATGACAGCCCTCTTAGAGTTTGCCAAAAGGCACTTAAAGGACTTTCAGAACATGAGAACAAGATTCTCTGGTCTGATGAAACCAAAATTCAACTCTTTGGCCTGAATGCCAAGCGTCATGTCTGGAGGAAACCATGCACCGCTCATCACCTGGTCAATACCACTCCTTCGGTGAAGCATGGTGGTGGCATCATCCTGCTGTAGGGATGTTTTTCAGTGGCAGGGACTGGGAAACTAGTCAGGATCAAGGGAAAGATGAACGGAGCTAAGTACAGAGAGATCCTTGATAAAACATGCTCCAGGGCGCTCAGGACCTCAGACTGGGCGTTCACCTTCCAACAGTACAACGACCCTAAGCACACAGCCAAGACAATGCAGGAATGGCTTCGTGACAAGTCTCTGAATGCCCTTGAGTAGCCAAGCCAGAGCACGGACTTAAACCCGATCGAACATCTCTCGTGACCTGAAAATATCTGTGCAGCAATGCTCCCCATCCAACCTGACAGGGCTTGAGAGGATCTGCAGAGAAGAATGGGAGAAACTCCCCAAATACAGGTGTGCCAAGCTGGTAGCGTCGTACCCAAGAAGACTCTAAGCTGCCAAAGGTGCTTCTACAAAGTCCCAAGTAAAGGATCTGAATACTTATCTAAATGTGATATTTGCGTTTTCTATTTTAAATACATTTGCAAAAATTCTAAAAATCTGTGTTTGCTTTGTCATTATGGGGAATTGTGTGTAGACTGATGAGCAAAATCGTTTTTTTAAAATACATTTTAGAATAAGGCTGTAACGTAACAAAATGTGGAAAAGGTGAAGGGTTCTAAATACTGTCTGAATACACTTATTACTCATATTATACATTTAAAAAAAATATTGATTTCACTAATGTATCATTTGTACAGTTCTTTACACAGTACATTTGACTGTGTAAAACCTAGCAGTACGTCTTATTTCTCTGAGAATGAGGCAGATATGTACAATTTGCACAAAGAAAACATGATTTTTTGTCCCTCTGAAATGAATACATGCCATGATTAGATAGTGAAAAAACACACCAATCTCTTTCATAATTCCTTTAAACAATAAAAGCTAATTTACCAACATTTCTGAAAATGGATATACAGTATGCCCTTTTGTAATGAAGCTCTTCAATTACAACCAATAAACCGGTTCTACAACGTAAAGGCGATTTCCACATCCCTTGTTACATTTGTAAATTTGTCGAAATCAGACTTAATCTTAATATTTCATCATCATTCATAATTGAACACAATTTAATTTACATCATAGTAAACTCATTCATATTAGTGTCCTCGCAGGAAGGGAGCGCACCCACAGACTAACAGCAAACAAGCACATTTTCAGAAAATAAAATTAGCTTACTCCTCAAGAGTCTTCCGAATGTTCATGTGCACTATAAACACACTCAGAAGAGAGGAAATGATAGGCCTATAGGAAAATGTAACTTTGGTGCCTATCGTAGTCTACCAAACATGAAACAGAAATGTCTAAATGTTGTAATAAACGGTATGGAAATGGAATGAGGAAACGCTAGCAAGTATTGTATGCATTTTGAACTTGGGAAGGAAACATAAAAAAAATGTTGATGCGGAAACTCTCGTTTGGTGGGAGTTTGAAGGGTGCACAGGCGGAGAGACATGCCTAGTGCGTCTTGGCCACAAGGCTGCTCTGTGACATAAACTCAAGAGCGACAGGGAATGAAAATACGATGAACCCTTCAATGAGTGGCCTGGGAATATAACCTAATTGATGTTCAAGGACATCTGACCTCCTTCACCTTGCCTTTGCCCCTCTTCACCCTGCCTTTGCCCCTCTTCACCCTGCCTTTGCCCCTCTTCCCCTTGCCTTTGCCCCTCTTCCCCTTGCCTTTGCCCCTCTTCACCCTGCCTTTGCCCCTCTTCTCCTTGCCTTTGCCCCTCTTCACCCTGCCTTTGCCCCTCTTCACCCTGCCTTTGCCCCTCTTCCCCTTGCCTTTGCCCCTCTTCACCCTGCCTTTGCCCCTGTTCCCCTTGCCTTTGCCCCTCTTCCCCTTGCCTTTGCCCCCTTCACCTTGCCTTTGCCCCTCTTCACCCTGCCTTTGCCCCTCTTCACCTTGCCTTTGCTCCTCTTCCCCTTGCCTTTGCCCCTCTTCACCCTGCCTTTGCCCCTGTTCCCCTTGCCTTTGCCCCTCTTCCCCTTGCCTTTGCCCCTCTTCACCTTGCCTTTGCCCCTCTTCACCCTGCCTTTGCCCTCTTCACCCTGCCTTTGCCCCTCTTCCCCTTGCCTTTGCCCCTCTTCACCCTGCCTTTGCCCCTCTTCACCCTGCCTTTGCCCCTCTTCACCTTGCCTTTGCCCCTGTTCCCCTTGCCTTTGCCCCTCTTACCCTTGCCTTTGCCCCTCTTCACCCTGCCTTTGCCCCTCTTCACCCTGCCTTTGCCCCTCTTCACCTTGCCTTTGCCCCTCTTCACCTTGCCTTTGCCCCTCTTCACCCTGCCTTTGCCCCTCTTCCCCTTGCCTTTTCCCCTCTTCACCTTGCCTTTGCCCCTCTTCCCCTTGCCTTTGCCCCTCTTCACCCTGCCTTTTCCCCTCTTCACCCTGCCTTTGCCCCTCTTCACCCTGCCTTTGCCCCTCTTCCCCTTGCCTTTGCCCCTCTTCACCCTGCCTTTTCCCCTCTTCACCTTGCCTTTGCCCCTCTTCACCCTGCCTTTGCCTCTCTTCCCCTTGCCTTTGCCCCTCTTCACCCTGCCTTTGCCTCTCTTCCCCTTGCCTTTGCCCCTCTTCACCCTGCCTTTGCCCCTCTTCACCTTGCCTTTGCCCCTCTTCACCTTGCCTTTGCCCCATCTTCACCTTGCCTTTGCCCCTCTTCCTCTTGCCTTTGCCCCTCTTCCCCTTGCCTTTGCCCCTCTTCACCTTGCCTTTGTCCCTCTTCACCTTGCCTTTGCCCCTCTTCACCTTGCCTTTGTCCCTCTTCACCTTGCCTTTGCCCCTCTTCACCTTGCCTTTACCTCCCCTGTTGTCTTGTCATTTTTTCATCAATATGGCTATTTTCTCCTGAACCATTTGGTCTATCCACTGGAAACTCAAGAACAATATAGACACATACAGTATATAAAGAATCCGATTTTGTGATGTTAAAAATATATATATAATTCAAGTATATTTCCATAGATGTTCAAAATAAACTGTTAATTACCATCGTTTCTGAAAATTACCAGGAGTTTTGCAACCCTACCATTGAAACATTTCCAAAATTAAAGTGGGTAAGCTAAATGCCGGGCCAATGTTTGTAAAGTCAGGACTGTAACTTTAGGTGAGCTCCATATATATATTAATAAATCCTATTCATCGTAACTTATTACCTTTTTAATTGTGCAAATTGTTTCATTATTTTTTTGTATGGTCAGAGTTAAGTATGTGTTAAGTATGAGTTAAGTTCACAGTTAAGTATGTGTTAGAATTCTGCTTTTAATATTATTTATGCTCCAACTAACTGCCTCAGTGTTGATGTGTTTCACAGGACCAATCAGGGTTTATGGAATCCTCCGGTGTATGCTCGCACTGCACCTCTGTCCAGAATGGTGACCACTGTGCCTCCACAAAACCCATTCCTACACTCCAAGCGACCAGTTTTTCCTATTTAATGCCTCTTCAAGAACACATGAGAAATATTAAACAAAGCGTATGAGAAACTTTGGAACATGTAGTCGTCCATTTTATGCCATCCAATCTGTGTGTGTGAATAGATCTATAATGATGTGATGTCAATGACTGATTCTGGCTGAGGTTGGAGAATAATGAAAGACCTCATTAGCATAATTCCCCTGATTTAGATGAGTGGTTTTGTGACTTCAGGGCTGTGAGCTTTTAGTTATCATTGTCCTCTCCAGCCTGCGCGCGTGTGTGTGTGTGCATGTGTGCGTGTGTGTGAAGGTACAGTTGTTTAGCTGTCGAGAAGAGGCGTCCAGAGAATCCGGCCACGCAGCCACTCCGAATAAGAAAACAGTGAGAGCACTAACCAAAGACCCAGTTCTTTAGGAAGAATAAGAAATAAGAAATGTGTATGTGTGTGTAGTCAATGTAAATTTCCCCATAAGTGATCTATTTTAATGTAGGTATATCATGCAGGTATAACACTTACTGAGTAATACAAATCTAGACGGGTACATTTTTGAAGTGAACGCTTAGATCTGCAGTAAGGTGAATAAAAGACGGAGTGTTGTTACAGGTTCATCTGTTGACAGGAAACTGGGGTGTGCGGCTTTCCTGTCTCTTGTCCATCATCTAATATGTGTTTCTGCGTTGAAAAGGGTCTTGCCAGGAATGGGTTGGAGTAGTAAAAATTCTCCAAAAGTAATTTTGTTGCGCAGGGGTGGAAGGAATTGTAGAATGGGTTGGAAGAAATTCACAGTGAACTCAATCAAATAAAACTCTAGGATTTCCCTTCAAAAAACAACAGACATGCTCCCACATGTTCCTCTTCAATACCACCCCATGGTTATGCACCATTAGAAATCAACATGTTTCAATTCAATAATCAAACACAGTTCACGAGGATACAATAATCGTTTAGCTAGTGGTTTAAGACCTTTTCAATTCACATGAGCTTTCACTACCTGTAGGGCCTCTGGACCGATTGAAGGATTTCCTCCCTAATGGTTCGACAGCCTGACTGCTGACACCTCTGGTGTCAAACCTCATGTGTGTGAAACAGTTGGGGCTGAAATGGAAATGTTTTCACTCTCTCCCTCCACAGAGAGAGGGAGTTGATAAGGTTCAAATGTGAATAGTGTCTTCAGTTTTGTGTTTTCTTTCCTTTACATGCAGCTGGTCATACAGCTCCTGGAGTCCTACATACTTGAATCTTTTATCATATAATTTATCTGTATATGCTTGATCATCGTGCGTTTTTTTCTTATATTTTAAGGCTTTTTCCCAGTTTTATTGACTAGAATAGGCATGGAATGAAGATGACAGATAGATGGAACATATAACGTTGAGTTTATTAGGATCCCCATTAGCTAGTCCACACAAAACATAAAATACAGTGCATTTTTAGAAAGTATTCAGAGTCCTTTTTTTCCACATTTTGTTACGTTACAGCCTTATTCTAAAATTGATTACATGGTTTATTTCCCGTCATCAATCTACTCAAAACACCCCATAATGACAAATCAAAAACAAGTTATTAGAAATGTTTGCAAATGTATTAAAAAATAGAAAAACTGAAATATCACATTTACATAAGTATTCAGAACCTTTACTCTTTGTTGAAGTACATTTGGCAGCGATTACAGCCTCGAGTCTTCTTGGGTATGACGCTACAAACTTGGCACACCTGTACAGTATTTGGGGAATTTACCCCATTCTTCTCTGCAGATCCTCTCAAGCTCTGTCAGTTTGGATGGGGAGCGCCGCTGCACAGCTATTTTCAGGTCTCCCCAGAGATGTTCGATCGGGTTCAAGTCCGGGCTCTGGCTTGGCCACTCAGGGACATTCAGAGACTTGCCCCGAAGCCACTCCTGCATTGTCTTGGCTGTGTGCTTAGAGTTGTCCTGTTGGAAGGTGAACCTTCGCCCCAGTCTGAGGTCCTGAGCGCTCTGGAGAATGTTTCATCAAGGATCTCCCTGTACTTTACTCTGTTCATCTTTCCCTCGATCCTAACTAGTCTCTCAGTCCCTGCAGCTGAAAAACATCCCCACAGCATGATGCTGCCACCACCATGCTTAACTGTAGGGATGGTGCCAGGTTTCCTCCAAACGTGACGCTTGGCATTGAGGCCAAAGAGTTCAATCTTGGTTTCATCAGACCAGAGAATCTTGTTCCTCATGGTCTGAGAGTCCTTTAGGTGCCTTTTGGCCAACTCCAAGCGGGCTGTGTAGCTGGATTCTCAGGATGCTTTTACTGAGAAGTGGCTTCCATCTGGCCACTACTATAAAGGCCAGATTGGTGAAGTGCTGCAGAGATGGTTGTCCTTCTGGAAAGTTCTCCCACCTCCACAGAGGAACTCTAGAGCTCTGTCAGGGTGACCATTGGGTTCTTGGTCACCTCCCTGACCAAGGCCCTTCTCCCCCGATTGCTCAGTTTGGCCGGGTGGCCAGCTGTAGGAAGAGTCTTGGTTGTTTCAAACTTCTTACATTTATAAATGATGGAGGCCCCTGTGTTCTTGGGAACCTTCAATGCTGCAGAAATGTTTTGGTACCCTTCCCCAGATCTGTGCCTCGACACAATCCTGTATCGGAGCGCTACGGACAATTCCTTCAACCTCGTGGCTTGGTTTTTGCTCTGACATGCACTGTCAACTGTGGAACCTTATATAGACAGGTGTGTGCCTTTCCAAATCATGTCCAGTCATGTCCAATTTAATTTACCACAGGTGGACTCCAATCAAGTTGTAGAAACATCTCAAGGATGATCAATGGAAACAGGATGCACCTGAGCTCAATTGTGAGTCTCATAGTGAGATTACGTAAAAAAGGTATTTCTGTTTTTATTTTAAATACAATAGCAAAAATGTCTTTCTTTGTGTGGACATTTTTTATTGAATCCATTTTGGAATAAGGCTGTGACGTAACAAAATGTGTAAAAATGGGAAGGGACCTAAACATGGCCCTAAACACATTAAATCAGTTTTTGGTTTGGGTACAGTGAAGAAACCCATAGTGGCGTGTCTGGTGGGGTATTTTAAGGTAGTAAGATGGCGCCGACAGATAGGAAAACTCTGCTTCTAGCTCCTAAGACACGTTGCACTAGTTTTTTGTGTGTGTTATTTCTTCATTTTTTGCACAGAAAATCTTTTGTGTTATTACATACAGCCAGAAATAACTTTTGGAAACCAGAGTAGTGGTAACTCACCAGCATTACCACCAGGAATACGACTTTCCCGAATTGAATCCTTTGTTTGTAACAATTTAACTTATCCCAGAGGCTGCTCCAAAACACCGCCGGCGAAGAAGAGCTAGTCAGAGTGGACTTCTAGTCTGACTCAGGAGGCGTGCACACCACCCACCGCTTCCGAGTATATTACTTGCTAATGTTCAGTCTCTGGATAATAACATAGACGAGCTCAGGGCGAGGATCTCCTTCCAGAGAGACATCAGGGATTGTAACATACTCTGTTTCACAGAAACATGGCTCTCTCGGGATATAGTGTCCCCATCCATACAGCCAGCTGGGTTCTCAGTACATAGCGCAGACAGGAATAAAGAACTCTCTGGGAAGAAGAAAGGCTGGGGTGTATGTTTCATGATTAACTACTCATGGTATGATTGTGATAACATACAGAAACTCAAGTCCTTTTGTTCACCCGACCTAGAATACCTCACAATCAAATGCCGACCGTATTACCCCCAAAATATAATTATCTTTGGTTATAGTTACAGCCATGTATATTCCCCCTCAAGCCAAAACCACAATGGCCCTCAAAGAACTAAACTGGACAAAGCAAATCTGAGGAAAACGCTACCAACACATGACTGTAGTACTCGCATTGGGAAAACATTGTACCACTGCTACTCAACTTTTCAAAATGCCTACAAGGCCCTCCCCTGCCCTCCCTTCGGCAAATCTAATTCTCCTCCTTTCCTATGGGCAGAAACTCAAACAGGAAGTACCTGCGCTAAGGTTTATTCAATGCTAGTCTGACCAATCAGAATCCATGCTTCAAGTGTGTCATGACTCTCCTGTGAGGATCCAAAGATCAGGTTACAGTGGATCAGTGTCTACTGAGCCCTCTCACCCGCATAGGGGAGGGATTGATGTGAGGGTTTTATCACGTTTGATTGTAAATTGTAGGCAGCAGACTACTCCTGTTGGTGTCTAGAATGGGTGAATGGAATGTCTCTTTGTTACAGATTATTTTTCTGCCCAAAAAACTCTTAAAATCCAACAATGAACACTGGGACAATATATTTCAACATCCGAATGTTGGGAATGATGAGAGATGGAATATGGGAAATGAATGTCTATTTTCTGACGTCATAAAAAATGCTATTAAGACATTATAACGAAAATATTGTAACTTGATGATCTTTTACACTGTGTATATCAGGTTTACATCCTTTACATTGTGTAGAAAATGGATAAAGAGAATATTTTTGTGACAATAGGATTGTGATTTTAGTTCTCTAACGAGATCATAGAAGTGATGATACTTTGCCTCGTAACTAGCCACGCCCGAGGGAGCTCAGAGTGTGTCAGTATGACGGAAATGACTATTTGTACCCAAGGTTATAAAAGATTGATTTAAGAATTAACATACCAGACTAGAAGGACCACCAGCTCCAGCTAGATCTACATTGGTCATGACCCTGAAAATCAACACGAGGTTGAAGAAGACAAAGGAGCCTCTAACAATCAAGTTTACAGTTGAGTAACTGTATCTAAGAAAGGGAATTTAAGTAGGACCATCCAGTTATTCTCTTCAAATCATCATCACCTACACTGCTTTCATCACCACTCTGGGGATCATCGACACAGCTGATTAGCTGTCCTCAGAAGACCACTGAAAGTAAACACAGACAACTAAGAAGAGGGACACTGTAACCTCTTTTGGACAATCAGAGCCTTATACTGAAGAATGAAGGAGAAGGCCCAATCGAACCCTTCTAACAAAGCGGAACCCTTTTCACGAAGGCCCGGATCCAACAGAGATACACAACAAAGACCTTCAATGCGTAAATATATGCATTACTTTCGGGGCAAGCTATTATGATTACTGTAAACGTACTTCCCAAATGGATCCAAGTGTTGCTTCTCTTTCTCTCTCGCGTTCTCTCTATCTCTTTAACTCTACATCATTTGTAACAAGTGTCATATTGTGTTAGTCCGCTAGGGACCTGTTGTCATCGTATTAAGTTTCTAATCAATAACCTATACTGTGTGTGTATGTATCCTGTGTTATCATTTTGTTTGTTAGTAAATAAATAATCAAATCAATTTGTGTGGTACGGAATGATCAGTAAGACTCGGTTTGTGCAGATTCAAGAAGTCTGCAACGTTCAGAATGAGACTGATATGAAGTAATGATTAATACGTGACTGCATCGATATAAACAGTTCAAGTCGGAAGATTACATACACTTAGGTTGGAGTCATTAAAACTAGTTTTTCAACCACTCCACAAATGTCTTGTAAACAAACTGTAGTTTTGGCAAGTCGGTTAGGATATCTACTTTGTGCATGACACAAGTCATTTTTCCAACAATTGTTTACAGACAGATTATTTCACGTATAATTCCCCTGTATCACAATTCCAGTGGGTCAGAAGTTTACATACACTAAGTTGACTATGCCTTTAAACAGCTTGGAAAATTCCAGAAAATTATGTCATGGCTTTATAAGCTTCAGATAGGCTAATTGACATAATTTAAGTCAATTGGAGGTGTACCTGTGGATGTATTTCAAGGTCTACCTTCAAACTCAGTGCCTCTTTGCTTGACATCATGGGGAAATCAAAAGAAATCAGCCAAGTCCTCAGAAAGAAAATTGTAACGTTCATCTGTACAAACAATAGTACGCAAGTATAAACACCATGGGACCACGCAATGGTCCTAACGCTCAGGAAAGAGACGCGTTCTGTCTCCTAGAGATGAATGTACTTTGGTGCGAAAAGTGCAAATATATCCCAGAAGAACTGCAAAGGACCTTACAAAGGACCTTACCTTTCGGGTAGAAAAATTACTTGTGTCATGTGTCAAGTAGATGTCCTAATCGACTTGCCAAAACTATAGTTTGTTAGCAAGAAATTTGTGGAGTGGTTGAAAAACTAGTTTTAATGACTCCAACCTACGTGTATGTAAGGCCTAAATTTTGAAAGTACCATGCTCAGATTCCTGATAACTTCTCAGATAGTTTCATTGCAAACAAGACACACTGATTTGGAATTGCAGAAATGTGAAAATATGAACTTATCTCTGTCCATTCTTAGCCTGTAATTTTGGTAATTTGAGAGGTATTAAAAAATATTATTCTAATATGTACAATGTCATAGAATTTCATGAAATGTTTATAAAAGCAATTTTTCACGGATCTGCAAATACGATGATAGATTCATGCAAAAAGGTAAAAATGTGCTCTTTTAGGGTACAGTTACAAAGCCATTTGTTTTTTTAAGTGGTAGAAATGTTCCTCTTCTCTACGCCAAGTCCTTCACGTGTACACGTCTTTCCGCCATTCCACTTTTGATGCCAATTTAGCAAATTCTGCGTGTAACCTCGACTGGGACTCGAACCTGGGTCCAGTGATTGTCAAGCCAACACCGTACCTCTTGACTAGGTCGCTCAGTGTTGGTTAAGGTCACTACAATATTTATTACAGCTCTTTATTGTCACATGCTCTTATGTCAGCCTTTATAAAGGCTTCAGAACTGGCTGTGACATGTTCAAACTGTATTTAACATAACCATAGATCACTTAAACTGGTAAAACACTTCCACTCACGGGTGGCCAAAAATAACTAACTTAAAGCCACACCCCCACTAAGCCATACCTTCAATTATTATACCTTTATTTTCAAAATATTGGGTGCAAAAATGTACCATTATACTAGATTATCTACACATGTACCCCAAAAGGTACCAAACAGTACCATGTGAGATCATATGTGTACCTCTGAAGGTACATTATGTATATTTTCATCTTTTTTTACCCCAGGGAACAATACTGTATGCTAACCTTGCCCTTTTTTCTGGGAGTGTGGGTGTGGACCTCTCTGCTCAACATTCAGTGATTGGCATGTGCTAATGACCATCAATATGCATGGTTCTGCTCTGTTCCTGTCTCTGACTGAAGAAACAAGACGTCTCTGACTAGCCTGGTCCCAGATCTGTGTTTTTGCCAACTCCTATCGTCATTGTCACAAAAAGGTGTCTCTGACTATTAGCTCAATGTCACAGGTATCAGAAACTTTCTTACTTGTCTTTGATAGAACTGCTTGACAATCACAATTTCACACCTATGAATTCATTTTAAAAAATGTAAAAAGTCAGTTTAGACTCTGTTTTCATCCTGTTCTTTACTGTGTAGTTTGTTACTAATTGCCAGGGTAGCAGTTTAGCAGCAGATTCTCTATAACTTTCCTAAGGCTTCAGATACACAAACATACTGCAGACATACATGTATGCTTCGGGGGCTGTGCACATTGTTTACTGAGATAATAAAAAATACAAACTGAGATTTTTGTATTTATTATCATCATGCCTCTTCATTGCCAAGGAGCGTATTGATAGTTTTGCTTTAGCTACCTCCCCCTAAAAACACCCTCCCTTTCCCACAAGATTGCCAATGGACTGCATCTCATTATTGGTCCCCTTTTCAAAGCAGAGTTTACTAACACAATGACTAAATCACCCACTATCCTTCAGGATCTTCCAATGCCTGCCTAGCCAGTAGATTAATTTCTCTTCCTCATCTTATTTTTTTTTGTCTTCGTTTCTCCATACAGAGGCTAAATGTCAAGCATGCCTGACTCCTTCTAGTAACACATTCATTCCAGCAGATAATTACCATAAGGAAATTGATGCTTCAGTGTGCAGAGGGGAATTTAATTTACTCTGACATTCCACAGCATAATACATTCCAAAAGAAGTGTTTTTTACTTTCCAATTGACTTTTTAGATAAATTTGACTATTTAACGTGATTGCCGGTCTTGAACGTCTTTGACTTATAAAGGTGTTGAAACCAATTAAGGGCTACATGCTGTTCGTGCTTCCAGATTTGAAGCTGTGAATACTGCTTACAGATCCATGAAATCAGAAACAGGCTGGATATTTTGTTCATTGGTCTGTGTTTGTGTTTGGTGTATGTGGTGTGGTCTATATGATGATCATTCCACAACAAGTAATTACTGTATGTTTATGAAAGCCACCGTGTGAAATAAAACATTGCGATTGATCATTTGGTAACACTTAAAGCCTGCCAGTATAATGCTTCATAACTTGTTATAAGCATATATGATTATGTATCATGTCTTATAATAAGGCTTATAAATAAATGTTATGTCTCTCAACGTAGGACATTTTTAACTAAGGGCTTTTATCCAGTCAGTATCAATATAAGATGATATCAAGACATACCCAAGCTCAGTATAAGTCTTACAATGCATTATAACCTCATCATAACCCATTATGCCTGTACACTTTATTAATGTCACTAAAGGTTTCAAAAGTAATGCTCAAGAAACAAAACTGTGCCACCTGCTGAGAGAAATACAAGTACTGTAAACGTGATGGATGAAATCTCTCTTTAAACTAGACTGTGTCCCTGTGTCCTGGTGTCGCCCCACACGTGAGAAGGTCTGCTGTGTCACTGGAATAGGGTGGTATCTCTACAGCTGGGAAAACCATGCTCCTCTGCTGGACATGATTAGAATGCACATTGTGCTGATTCACACTTCTGCTCTGAGATTCCCTCTGTCTGGCCTCTGGTCAGGAGTTGGGCTACAGGGCCCTTAATTCTGCTATGACACAGCTCTTTATGTTGGCCTCGCACTCACAGTGAGTTCCTTACCAGACCTGTACTGTAGCTAAAGGTACCTAGCCTTCATAGAGACGGAATCAAAATAACTCTTTGGAGGCTGTTGTAATCCACAGTAGCATGTGGAAACAACAGACCAAAAACACACTCCTGCTAAAAGTTCCTCTTTTGCGCCAATGACCAGCCCAACTGCATGTGAATGTTGTGCTCCTTTTGAGATAAGGGCTGCCTTCCACTGTACAGTTTAGGGGATTTAGCTATCTAGAACATGCAGCGTCTCCACAGATAGCACCACTCAGAAAGGTTAGAAAAGAATGGGATAATGGGAGAAACAGTCACTTTTCTCATAGTATATTGCAGCACAGATTCACTGTACCAGAAACTTCATTTAAGGTGTAATGACTAAACATGGCAGAGAAATGAGCCGATTTGTTTGAATAAAACAAGAGGTATATTACTCATTATTTATTGACTATTTCTATAAATATTAATCCACAAATTATATCGCTTTGAATAATTTGAGGCAATATCCCATTTGTGCATGCAATACTGTAATAGACCAATATTCTTAACAAGTTCGTTTTTTAAATATGCATTTACAAACTACTATGAATTTTCTGAAGAAAAAAAAAACTAAAGTTTATGTGCCCTAAAATATGTTGGCTAAAATGCTGCTACTATGTTGGCAGAACTTTAATTCAGTGCACTAAACAAAAATGCAATTATATAGTAGTGACATGAGTAAAAAGGTGGGGGGTTTGGCGAAGAGAGGCAGCACTTCTTCGTGCAATCCATCCACACTGCCCAGTCTGCCAATGGAGGGACATGCTGAGGTATTCCTAAACAAGGAAACAGCTGATACAATATCAGTATATATACAGTATCAATGAGACAGTAGCAATGAGTCAATTGGTTGCTTGTCTTTAGGAGTCTCTTTAAAGAGTTATTAGGTGTTTAATACATTTGACTTTTCTTTCACATTTTTTCAATCGCAGAGCTGCTTGGAATAAATGATTTCAAATGAGATTTCTAGACCAGAGCATTATCCTCAGTTAGCATCACCTGATCTAGAGACTTATCTATTTTTTTCTCGTTTTTCAGCAAACCACTGCCACCTCAAAGGTCTCTGTCCTACTGGAAAGATGGGCTAACAATGTAAAACCTTGGGTGATTAAGCGCATAGGAGTACTAGCCTACATTTCTATAATGTCACTGAATTATTCATGATTCAATAATGAAATGTGTTCGAATGGTATAAAAGTATAGGGTTGAGTATACGTGATAATATGCATTTGTTGTTACAAAAGCACATGGAAAGATGCAACTTTACACAATGGTTGTGGTGTACCTGTCACAATATTTGTTTACACATAATTTGAAACCAACACAGTTGTCGTTTTAATTGCGCTGTGACTCTTATAGGATGCCAGAACAGGTGACAGAAGGGGAGCTGCTCATATGCAAGTGAGGAGTCCCCATCCTTCTCTACGAAATAAATAAATAAACAATGAATCGTCCAGTCTCCTGTGCGCCTCATCCCATCTCATGCATGGCTGCCAGTAATGGTCTACTGGGTGTCAGCTTTTATTGGCACGATACAAAGCAAGAGCTAAGGGCTGCTGCCTCCACTCCCCAAGCAGACTCGACCTCTGGATAAAAGCAAGCAAAATGCCTCAGTCGAGCACAGAAACATTGAAATGTTAGGCTGGAAAGAGGAAGTACAGTGGAGAGGGGAGGGACCGAGGGCAGAGTTCCATGGGGCTGCCGCGGCGCTTCGAACTTCTGCACATGGAGCGGGGGAGAGTTGGAAGAACTTCATATTGCAAACTCAAGGAATAGCAGGTAGAGTAACTTTCACGATGCTTGTTAACTTCGAACTCATTTAAAGCGTTTATTCGTATTTCTAAATAGTAAGAAAGGGCCTTATTCGTAAAAAAAAATGAACTATGTAGCGGATTGGAAAACATTGTCCTGAAGTCTGGTGCAGGTGCGCGAGCGTCTGAAATCCTGTGATGCGAGTATTTGTATAGTGGCGCATGTAACGGATTTGACCAAAAAGTCCAGGGAAATTGTCATGTTTAATGAATGTTATACAATTTTGATCAGCATTGTAGTTAATATCAAACGCACTTAGGAAAATAATGGAATAATGGAAAATGTTCCTCTTTTCCCATACTCCTTTTTGGAGATTGCAGGAATTGCTCACAATTATCTTGACCATATAGAAGTATCAGGTTATATATCTTGCCATTGACGATTAAAGTCTAAAACAATTATGGTTAATATAAAAACAAAAATTCGTTTTTGTGGTTTGCAAGTTTTACATAGACTCCTTTCACTTTTCGTACCAGATCAACACCTGTTGCAACTGTGCGCATCCAGAATTAATATCTAATTATAACTATTTTGCTTCATGTCATTCAAGCTTCATGTCATTCAAGAGTTCTTATTTCAGAAGTCCACTTCATATTATTACAAATCAAACGAAGTAGGCCTGAGTTCAAATAAACGCAAAAACATTATATTAACACTCCTCAATGAGACTGCTGAAACTAATTAGCTATACTACGTTGCCTACAGGATAAAAAAAACGTGGTGTTTCTCTGCTTTCTCAAAGTTACATGAAAAAGAGACACACACACACACTTCGAAATCCTGTTTCAAGGTGCCCAAGACGTTCGCAACCATTGGTTGGTCTGAGCCGAACATGACTTGTGTGTTGAGATAGTATTGGTGGGCAGGACTCAAGTAACTGTTAACATGTTGTGAAACTGACATTCAACAAAAACACCAAAGGAAGATTCATTTTGAGAGAGAAATTGGGGAAACAAGTCCACAAAACTTCTCACACTTCTGTGCACTGGGACATAATAATTCTACAAACTTTAACTCGTAGGTTATTATATTCCTATAACGTAGAACTATATAAATAAACAATGCAAAATCCAACTCAAGTCTAATTCATTTGGTTAAACATAAGAAGGTATATCATTTGCGCATTGTCCAGTTTGTACTCACAAAGCATCAAAAGCCACGTTGATATTGTTTTAACTTGATTTAATGTGTTGATAACAATATTTCAATTCTGTTAACATAGCCTCCCGCTGGGCAAAAACTGACTGAAGTTTTCATTTGGATTGACCTCTTCAGTCTGTCATGGAAAGAGCAGGTGTTCTCTAAGGTACTCACTTTTTTTTAGGGCAGCTAAACACTTACATTTCAATTTGATGGTAGTAGCCTATATACTTTTTAAAAGTGGATTTTAAAAATGAATCCAAAATTAAAAACACAACAACTAGTCAAATGTACTTGCCCTCATATGAAATCAACTCAGTATATTGAAATTACTATTAGTAAATCAAGCAATGACTTGCACCCCACCCCATAGCACAATTATGACATTTTATGTATCTGCTTCTTCGGATTGAGGATGGTTGAAATGCTGCAAACACATGCTTATGGACACATCCACTTCCTTGTTACGAGCAGACTGAGGAAGGGGAAAGCGAAAGAAAGGCAGTTATTAAAATGATCGTCACTGAATACGAGGGTAATGAAGTGTGTCAGATGCAATTGAAGACCCTATAAGGAAACTCATTTCGCCCCTGTAATGTAGCCATTCCAACCCTTTACAATAGGTGCCCAAACATCTGCTCAGTAAGATTATCATCTTTCAATTCATGGCGACACATTTCCTTAATTTCCAATGAGAAATTGCTGTATAAATATTAAAAGATGACTGTTTTGACTGTTTATTATATTACGTGGTATAGTGTAGTAGGGCATGGTTCCCCAAATTGTGGGTTTGGAACCACAGGTGGGTCGCTGGTAAGGCATGAGCGAGTTATGGCACAAATTTTGTTTTATTTAACACCGCAATGGATGAGGTGGGACTCAGTACACAAAGTGTCATATCCATTTTTTTTTTAAATCTCCTTATCAAAATATATTAATCAAACTGATAACATTGTATTTTAGGAAAACATTGCCACAAAAGCCACTGTTCTTACTGAGTGATTGTTTTTTGTATGCCATATGTCAAAAGGAATTTTCTGGAGAAACAAATGAGTATTTTCAAGTACAGTCTTGAATCACACTTCTCACAGAAGCAGCATATGCTAATAATAGTTTGGGAACAAAAACATTTCAAGTAAGAATACCTGATATGATACGTTTCTTGTTTTAATTTTCACCAACAACAAAAACGTCTGAAAAACTTAGCCTGATGTTCTATATCACCACCTAGATTGTATTGATTTTCATATATGACTGTTTGATTCATTGGTATTAGCCCCCATGTAATTTGCATATGATTTTTGTTGATATTCCAACATTTAAGGATGAATATGAGTTGCTAGATTATAGTTTATATTATAAAACCCTGTCTGTCCGTTTTTACTTCCTCCCATTATCCAAAGTGTGCTGGTGTAGTCCACTTTGGCTGTTTAACGGTTAGGCTGTTTCAGTCTCCACCCTGCTCCCTTTCATGTGTTCGCACCCTGCTCTGCACAGACACACACACACACACACACACACACACAATCCCTTGAGTTAGGACTGAGGGTGTTGTGAACCCACAGCCCTCTTCCTGTCTCTCCTCCCCTTAGTAAGCGCACTCAAACCCACTGCCATGACTCTTCCTGCCCTTTATGAGGCACTTTCATAAAGCAGCTGTTGCCGTTAGTGCCTTGTTTTGTCATACTGGACTTTAGAAGGTGGTGTCATTCTGGAATATTGTCTGAATGAAACCATCCACAAAATATACAACATATTGAGAATTATCAACAAGGGGAAAAAAAACATTAGAGCAAGAAATTCAACTAATTGTCTTTTTTCACAAACGCCTGTGGATCAAAATGAAACGTTACGGTGAACCTTAGACAGGGGATAAAAGCATTATATGAAAAATGCTCCCCATCCCCCAAAACATTACTTGAATCTAGCATCAGGTACTAAAAGTAAGAACGGTGTCACTTTGGGTGAATATACAACTTCCTGAATGTTCTCATGCACCTTGCTCTCCACATGCCTACACAACTCGCTTGTGGTTTAACATGGGAATGCATTTCTCACTTCTGTCAAAGTCCCCCACCAACACCATCAGTATTTCCCTTCGCACCATCTGCCCAGAAAAAAAGGGCACATGAGAATACCACCCCCTCTCGACCTCCAAACTCCAGATGCTAAAGAATGATGACGCAGGCATGGCCTCCTAGTCTTATATCGACACACATCAGCACGCAACACCAACTGCGCTTTCTGCGCCACATCTCCTGCACTAATGACCTCTGCCCTTCCCACCCCCCCACCACCTCCCCCACGTGAGTCCTGGGTGTCTGTGGGTTGTGGAACTCAGCCTCGACTCGCCTGTCCGCTGAACATTGTGCGTTGCAACAGCGGCGGGGGCTGCTTGGTGGCTTCCCACTATTTGTTCCAAATGTGTGGAGCCATCTGTCAGTAAAACAGGAAGGCCTAGGTTCCCCTTCTCCCTTGGGCTTGCTTCGCTATTTTAGGGAGCTTCACTTCTCCCTGTGTGGCTGGCTGGGCCGGGCAAGCGGCTCCACCAAGGGCCTTCTTGAAGTGGCGGAGCCGAGGCTGAGGCTGTTGTGCCCATCTGCTGCAGGCTTGAGGGGGATGCATTATTAATGGGGCCACGCGCACTGGTGACTCCTCAGATATGCAGCAGGCTCTGGCCAGGGGATGTGCTCTTCTTCATTAAACTGCCTCCCTCTTGTGCGAGAGAAACTTACTTCGGGGCCCCTCGGCCTTCCTCTATCGATCTCCCTGTCCCTGGTTCTCTCTCTCCACTTTCGCTCTCTGGCACACTCCCTGTCAGTCTTGGTTCCCTCCCCTCTCTATCTCTGTATCTTCCCCCTCTCTATCTTTCTCTGTCTCGCTCTCTCTTTCCGGGTCCCGCTCTGCATCTCTCTCGGACTGTCTGTCTCCCTATTCCTCTCTCTCTCTTTCTTATCTTTCTCCCTCTCCTCTCTCTTTGTTTCTGATTGTGGCTCCTCTCGCACATGTCTGTGCTCGGGTAGTGGCGCGCTCAGCGATGCATGCTCAGTAAATTAGAGCGAACACGAGCGCCGATAAGCTTGGCACGGGCAAACAGACGCATCCTCAGTGACCTAGGGCCAGTTAATTTTCTGCTTAATTTTGCGGCAGTCAGTTTGCATTTGTGGATGATTACGTGGCAGGAAATTAACAATAAATAACAAATGTGGTCTGAAAGCCCCTTCCCAGCACCCCCATCGCCATAGCCCATCATGCGGGGCCAAGCCACTCTCCCAGCCCGCCCTCTCTGTCAGACATGTAATGAAAATGTCTGTAATTCTTTGTAATGTAATGTGGGGGACAGTGGTGTGTCTTTCAGTGTGACAAGAGTGATCTTGCCGGGGTGACGGAGTTGTACAGAGAGAGGTCACCCCTTTAGTCAGCTGTGGCTTTTTATAATGTTGTGTTTTTTTCAGCCCTGCGGAGCCGTTGATTACATTTAAACACATCTACATCGCTGTGTCTCTCTATCCCATTAGAGTACCTGCACCGAATGGAGACGGAGGAGGCACAGGAGATGTCTCAGATGCCAGGTAAGAGCTTCTGTTTTCAGAACTGGCACTGTAGGAGCATGTCTGGTAGAACAGAGAAGCACAGCGTGAGTTGCACAGAGCCCAAGCTGAGTGGCACAGTCATACCACATGTAATAGATTATAGATAATTATGGTTCTATCTTATGAGCAATAATGAACCATGTTCTGGTGGCTAATGGGTTTGCTGGTGTTTCCCCATGTAGGCAGGGACAGCCCCCCTCCCAATGATGTGTCTGAGGAGAACGACGAGGCCATGCCCATCCCAGAGGACCTGTCTGCTAGCTCCAATCTGCAACACAACAACAGGGGTGACAAAGAAGGCATGGGTGAGTGACAGATCACATGAGTTTCACCGTGCTTCCCTAATGCACCACTCCTACATCAGTAGGCCTATGAACCAGTTAAGTTGCTGCACCTAGACCAGTATATCCATCAAACCTTTACCTGTATACCCCAAAACCTAGACGTTTCCAGAGCACCTTCAGAAATATGTAAACCCTCAAAAGTAGTAGCACTGTTGTTGCTAATAATAATAATGAAAATAATGATCTTTTTAAAAATGATGTGGAAATACATGACGAAATACATGAATAATTAACAATACATGTGTTTGTTACACCCGCCTACACTTAAAATACATTTCAGCACTTTTTGTACATAGTCCTCTCATTTTAGGGCACCAAAGGTATTGGGACAAATTCACTTATATCTGTATTAAAGTAGTCAAAAGTTTAGTATTTGGTCCCATATTCCTATAACACAATGACTACATCAAGGTTTGACTCTATACATTTGTTGGATGCATTTGCTGTTTTGTTCGGGTCGTGTTTCAGATAATTATGTGCCCAATAGAAATGAATGGTAAATAATGTAGTGTCATTTTGGAATAACCTTTATTGTAAATAAGCATAAATATGTTTCCAAACACTTCTACATTCATGTGGACGCTACCATGATTACGGATACTCCTGAATGAATTGTGAATAATAAAAAGTAGGAAAATTACAGAGGCGTAAATATCTTTTTTTGGGGGGGGGGTTAGATATTTATGCCTCTGTAACCTTCTCACTCTTTCCATGACAGACAGACCAGGTGGATCCTCGTAAAACCTATGATTCCTTATGTCACTTGTTAAATCCACCTTAAATCAGTGTAGATGAAGGGGATGAGACAGGTTAAAAAAATATTTTTAAGCCTTGAGACAATTGAGACATGGATTGTGTATGTGTGCTATTCAGAGGGGGAATGGGCTAGACAAAAAATGTAAGTCCCTTTGAATAGGGTATGGTAGTAGGTGCCAGGCGCACCGTTTTGAGTGTGTCAAGAACTGCAACACTGCTGGGTTTTTTTTGCGCTCAACAGTTTCACTTGTGTATCAAAAATGGTCCACTACACAAAGGATATCCAGCCAACATGACACAACTGTGGGAAGCATTGGCGTCAACATGGGCCAGCATTCCTGTGGAATTGTCTTGAGACCTTGTAGAGCCCATGCCCCAACAAATTGAAGCTGTTCTGAGTGCAAAAGGGGGTGCAACTCAGTATTAGGAATGAGTTCCTAATGTTTTGTACATGTTTTGTGACTATGTCCCAATACTTTAGGTCTCTTCAAATGGGGGACTATGTACAAAATGTGCTGTAATTTCTAAACAGTCCACCTAATATGGATTAAAATACGCCCCCCAAAAAGCTGACAGACTCTACAAAAAATCAGCACTTTAACCTCGTAGTTATTGTATAATTTCAGAGTACAGAGCCAAAACAACAACAACATTGTCACTGTCATAACACTTTTGGAGCTCACTGCACATATCATAAAAACAAATGTCTTAGTAACATAACTATTTTGTTAGTAACATAACATTTCGTAACGGCATCCCAACAAGCGGTTGCCACATGTAACAACAATCCCTTAGATCCACTCATTACTTGCAATCTGGCACTTTAACCAAACACAGTTCTTTTGAACATGCAATCTAAAAGTTATTGATGCATTTAGGTCATTGGCAGGAAAGGTTGCACATTTCTCTGATCCGTCTCATGATGTGCAAAACCTTAAGGAATGGCTAATGTGCCCTTGATATGAGGATGTTACTAAATTAAGCCAGGGAATATCATGGACATAATATTAGCATTAGTTGATGTACACGTTTATTTCAACTCGGGACATGACTGCGATATCAGGGGACACCAGGCAGCATTTACCACACAGAGTTTTGGAATTTGAATTGTTGCTTCATGGGAACATTTGTGAAAAGCACCCCTACCTGCATGCAAGGTGAACCATATCATATTCTATGCCTAAAAGTACAGTAGCTCATGCAACCAATAGCTAGGGTGTCTTTGTGGGATGTGTCGGTGATCCATTGTGATAACTACAATACACCGTAAGTGTTGCTATAAAGTGTGGCGTAAAATTAGAATGTCGCTCCTTCTGTATTAGCTCCAGATAGCAGTGTGGTGTCGTGTACCGTTGCACTTTGAGGCGGCGTATGTCAAATAACATGTCACAGCAGAGGAAACTGAAATAGGATGTGCAAGAGTTTCCTAAGAAGAACTTGCCATCAGTCAGTTTCAACACTCCAGGAGATACAGACTTCAGGAGCAGAGTCGAGTTCAGAGATCAGCACGGCACATCCCAGCGCATCGCACCACCGCACTGCTAACGCACCTGCAAACACACACACACACGCTTTCACTTCAACTGTCAAGCTGTTAACTCAGCAGCACACATAAGGAACTCCAGCCCTTGCCAGCGTGCCATAGTTTACGACAAGGATGCCCATTGTCATGCACCGGGGATTTATTGTAACTGCCCTACCTATCATGAAGTACACACGTGTCTTTATCAAGATTCACCTTAGTTGACGTGAACACGTCGGTCAGCATTTGTTGTGGAGCAATCATCATAAGACATGATGAGACTTTCACGTCCAGCAGCTGCAATTCCAATTTTTATTCATGATCCACCAACTGATTACATTTCTGAAAGCATTACATGGACTAGCCCCTACTACTTCCTGATATTTTGGTCATAAATGCGCCTTTGGGGGGGGGGGGGGGGGGGGGGGGGGCTCTGTGCAAGTGTGCAGTTGAGCTAGAGATAGAAGAGTAGGCCATGGGAAACACAGGCATATGCTGCTGTGGTTTGCCCTAGTCAGCCATGACTTTCTCCATATGACTGTCTTTGTGGCTGAGCCTATGATTAGTCATTTCACTTGCCAGATTTTACATATTAGGAAAAACAGCTCAAATGACTCAAATCTTCACTGATGCACAATGGGGACTATGACTTAGAGATCACAGTCAGACAGTTTAGAATTTTTTCGAGCGCTTCCTAAGTCAATTGAATGATATTTGTTGATCAATTTGGGAATGTCGTTACAGACATTATTCCATAGTACTTTTAACATGTTTTTGTAAATTCACTGAGAGGTCATGAGAGGTCATCGGTGATAAAAGTTACTGTATTGTGTTCTTTGTTGAGTTTGTTTTTTAAGGACGGGTTGAATGATTCCTCGTCTCTATATCTGGTCTTATAGTATTTTGAAGAGGTCCTGAATCAGGAGAGAGGTCGGCCTAAACATAGACAATAGGGTGTGCGTCTGTTGTATGTGTTGGTCTTTGAGTGTGAGCGAGTGTAAGTGTTTGTGTATATGTGTTGCTCTGCACTCCCTGAAGATCTAATCACCAGTGTGAGAGGAAGTGACTGTTATATCTATGCAGTGCATCGCTGGCTCGCTGATCAACCCCAAATGCATCAGGGAGTTATTATTATCTGTCAGGATCATGTGGTACAAAGGCTATGGGCCTGAAGTGCAAATCGCACACAGGATCGTGTAACTGAGACAGAGAGGCTGAAAGTATAACGGAAGCTCAAGGCCTCAAAGCCTGGTTGCTTTTTGCAGTTTTCCATTTACTTTCCAAAGCTAGCATAGGTTCGTCCTACAAAGCGTCTCCAGGTTCATCCTTCATTGCCTCACCATACAAGTCAACAAGCACAACAAGTATTCCCCTTGTGTGGGGAGTACAAGACATATCATCTCACAAGTATGCTTTACAAGTTGCCTTATTGAATTCCATTGTTAATAAAAACATATATTTGGTCATTACAGTCACACAGACAGTAAAAAACATGTCACAGTAGGTCTTTCTGGTGACACAATTTCTCTTTCGCTATGAATCATTAGAGTTATTAAGTCATTCACGACAACCGTGTTTATTTCATCCCCGAGTGCTAAGCTTTTGAGTTCTCTGAAATTCAAGGCTAGTAGAAAAGTCCACTTTGTTTTTGGTGCTCCTAATCAACACTGACACACTCAAAGGAGTCATGTTCAGTGTGGCATTGACGTGGTTTTACACGCATGTGGTTGTTTCCACAGTCAGGCAAGCACACACTGGCCTATTTTCATCAGGCAGTGAGAAAAAAAGCCCCGTTACAGGAACCTCCAACAGGCTATTTTTACTTCCACACTAGATATCTAAGCCAACACCAATGACTTGTTATCAGTTACCTGTGTTTCCTGTGTATTCTTTTCTTATACTGAACAAAAATGTATTTTACTGAGTTACAGTTCATAAAAGGAAATCAGTCAATTGCAATAAATTCATTAGGCTCTAATCTATAGATTTCATATGACTGGGCAGGGGTGCAGCCATCATGCGGTTTAATCAGCTTATTGCCACACCTGTCAGGTGGATGGACTATCTTGACAAAGGAGAAATAGGGATCTAAACTAATTTGTGCACAACAATTGAGAGAAATACGCTTTATGTGCTTATGGAAAATGTCTGGGATTTTTATTTCAGCTCATGAAACATGGGACCAACACTTTACATTTATATTTTTGTTCAGTATAGCTTGTGAATTTAGAAATGTACCTTCTCTTTTGTACCAATGTATCAAATCAATGAAGCTGGAGCTGTTACTAAGTAAACTCAGCAAAAAAAGAAATGTCCCTTTTCAGGACCCTGTCTTTCAAAGATCATTTGTAAAAATCCAAATAACTTCACAGATCTTCAATGTAAAGGGTTTAAACACCGTTTCCCATGCTTGTTCAATGAATCATAAACAATTCATGAACATGCACCTGTGGATTGGTCGTTAAGACACTAACAGCTTACAAACGGTAGGCAATTAAGGTCACAGTTATGAAAACTTAGGACACTAAAGAGGCCTTTCTACTGACTCTGAAAAACACCAAAAGAAAGATGCCCAGGGATCCTTCTCATCTACGTGAACGTGCCTTAGGCATGCTGCAAGGAGGCGTGAGGACTAGGACTAGATGTGGCTAGGACAATAAATTGCAATGTCTGTACTGTGAGACGCCTAAGACAGCGCAACAGGGAAACAGGACGGACAGCTGATCGTCCTCGCAGTGGAAGACCATGTGTAACAACACCTGCACAGGATCGGTACATCCGAACATCCGAACCTGCGGGACAGGTACAGGATGGCAACAACAACTGCCTGAGTTACACCCGGACGCACAATCCCTCCATCAGTGCTCAGACTGTCCGCAATAGGCTGAGAGAGGCTGGACTGAGGGCTTGTAGGCCTGTTCTAAGGTAGGTCCTCACCAGACATGACCGGCAACAAAATCGCCTATGGGTGCATACCCACCGTCGCTGGACCAGACGGGACAGGCAAAAAGTTATCTTCACTGACGAATCGCGGTTTTGTCTCACCAGGGGTGATGGTCGGATTCGCGTATATTGTTGAAGGAATGAGCGTTACACCGAGGCCTGTACTCTGGAGCGGGATCGATTTGGAGGTAGAGGGTCCGTCATGGTCTGGGGCGGTGTGTCACAACATCATCGGACTGAGCTTGTTGTCATTTCAGGCAATCTCAACGCTGTGTGTTACAGGGAAGACATCCTCCTCCCTCATGTGGTACCCTTCCTACAGGCTCATCCTGACACGATCCTGCAGCATGACAATGCCATCACCCATACTGCTCCTTCTGGGCATGATTTCCTGCAAGACAGGTATGTCAGTGTTTTGCCATTGCCCGCGAAGAGCCCGGATCTCAATCCCATTGAGCAAGTCTGGGACCTGTTGGATCGGAGGGTGAGGGCTAGGGCCATTCTCCCCAGAAATGTCTGGGAACTTGCAGGTGCCTTGGTGGAAGAGTGGGGTAACATCTCACAGCAAGAACTGGCAAATCTGGTGCAGTCCATGAGGAGGAGATGGACTGCAGTACTTAATGCAGCTGGTGGCCACACCAGATACTGATTGTTACTTTTGATTTTGACTACCCCTTTGTTCAGGGACACATTCTTCCATTTCTGTTAGTCACATGTCTGTGGAACTTGTTCAGTTTATGTCTCAGTTGTTGAATCTTATGTTCATGCAAATATTTACACGTTAAGTTTGCTGAAAATAAACGCAGTTGACAGTGAGAGGACGTTTATTTATTTTTTGTTTACATACACATACACACACAAACATCCCTCATAAACGTCAGGACTCCTTACCCTTTTCCATGAGAAAATAATATAATTTATATAGCTTTCCAGTACCATAATTAAGCCCTTTGCTGATTTTATATGATAGCCTACAGTGTTGAAAAGTATGTTTATTTCTTTAACTTCCAAGTAAAGTGAATAAGCCCAGGGTTTTGTCATGGAAAGTCTCTGGAAAGATACCTGAGCTTCAGTGCTCTACACCAACCCTCATGTTGTCGCTCTGGCCCCTCTCTTACTCACTATCACATAGCTGAGGCAGATAGCACTGAACCTAGCAAGGCAGAGGGAACTACTACTGCTGTGCTGTAGCTTCTCAGAGATATACAGTATGGGGAAATTGTGACAAAATTCGGGATGGGAAGAAGGGGGGCTCCCGAGTGACGCAGCGGCCTAAGTCACTACATTTCAGTGCTAGAGGTGTCACTACAGACACCCTGGTTCAAATCCAGGCTGTTTCACAACCGGCAGTGATTGGGAGTCCCATAGGATGGCATACAATTGGCCCAACGTCGTCTAAGTTTGGACATCATTGTACTGACATGCCTGGTAAAAAAATAGAAGGGTTTTTACTTTATATCATGTTTGTCACACAGTCCCACACCTTGATTTACTTGTTTTGGGAAGCAAGTGTTAAATCACACAGAGAAGGGCAAACAATGAGAGCAATAAAACAGCTACCATTAATCTCTAAATCTGCCTCTCAATGTCAACGTCAGACATTTAAGTCAAATTAAACAATAATTATACACGTGGTAGTTTGGGTTCTCAATGCTGATTGGCTGAAACAACATTTCAGCTGTGTGTATATCAGACAATATGACACGGGTATGATGCAAAAATACTTGTTCAGTGTTTTATTTACTTTGGTCTAGAAGAAAAAGAAACGCACACCTATTAAGATGAGGTGCTGGCTAGCGGAGTAGAAAACTTGAAAATAAAAGAATAAAATAAAAGTTAATTACCAACGTATCGACATAAACCCTGATGAAGACAGCTTGGCTGTCGAAACGTTGGTAATTACATTTTTGCATCTGAGCTCCTAGAGTGTGCGGCTCTCTTTTATTTTATTTTCAAGTTATTTACATTGGTAACCAGTTAATAATAGCAATAAGGCACCTCAAAGTTTGTGGTATATGGTCAATATACCACGGCTAAGGGCTGTATCCAGGACACACCTACTCATTCAAGGGTTTTTCTTTATTTTACTATTTTCTACATTGAATAATAGTGAAGACATCAAAACTATGAAATAACACATATGGAATCATGTAGTAACCAAAAAGGTGTTAAACAAACCCAAATATATTTTATTTTTGAGATTCTTTAAAATAGCCATACATTGCCTTGATGACAGCTTTGCACACTCTTGCATTATCTTTACCAGCTTCATGGGGAATGCTTTTCCAACAGTCTTGAAGTAGTTCCCACATATGCTGAGCACTTGTTGGCTGCTTTTCCTACACTCTGCAGTCCAATTCATCCCAAACCATCTCAATTGGGTTGAGGTCGGGGGATCACCTGATGCAGCACCATCACTCTCCTTCTTGGTCAAGTAGCCCTTACACAGCCTGGAGGTGTTGTTTTGGTCATTGTCCTGTTGAAAAACAAATGATAGTCTCACTAAGAGCAAACCAGACGGGATGGCGTATTGCTGCATAATGCTGTGATAGCCATGCTGGTTAAATGTGCCTTGAATTCTAAATAAATCACCAGCAAAGCATCCCCACACCTCTTCCTCCATGCTTCACGGTGGGAACCACACATGCGGAGATCATCCGTTCACCTACTCCGCGTCTCACAAAGACACGGCGATTGGAACCAAAAATCTCAAATTCTCAAATCATTCAAATCAAACCAAAGGACAGATTTCCACCAGTCTAATGTCCATTGCTCGTGTTTCTTGGCCCAAGGAAGTCTCTTCTTCTTATTGGTGTCCTTTAGTAGTGGTTTCTTTGCAGAAATTTGACCATGAAGGCCTGATTCACGTAGTCTCCTCTGAACAATTGATGCTGAGATGTGTCTGTTACTTGACCTTTGTGAAGCATTTATTTGGGCTGCAATCTGAGGTGCAGTTAATTAACTCTAATGAACTTATCCTCTGCAGCAGAGGTAACTCTCAGTCTTCCTTTCCTGTGGCGGTCCTCATGAGAGCCAGTTTCATCATAACGCTTGATGGTTTTTGCGACTGCACATAAATAATCTTTCAAAGTTCTTGGAATTTTCCAGATTGACTGACCTTCATGTTTTAAAGTAATGATGGACTATCGTTTCTCCTTGTTCATTTGAGCTGTTCTTGCCCTAACATGGACTTGGTCTTTTACCAAATAGGGCTATCTTCGTATAACACCCCTACTTTGTCACAACACAACTGATTGGCTCAAACGCATTAAACAGGATAGAAATTCCACAAATGAACTTTTAACAAATGTATTCCAGGTGACTACCTCATGAAGCTGGTTGAGAGAATGCCAAGAGTGTGCAAAGCTGTCATCAAGGCAAAGGGTGGCTACTTTGAAGAATCTAAAATATATTTTACTACATGATTTACTACATGATTCCATACGTGTTATTTCATAGTTTTGATGTCTTCACTAGTATTCCACAATGTAGAAAATAGTAAAAAATTAAGAAAAACCCTTGAATGAGTAGGTATGTCCAAACTTTTGACTGGCACTGTAACTCTCTCTCTCTCTCTCACACACACACACACACACACACACACACACACACACACACATACACACACACACACACGCACACACGCGCGCGCTTTAACAAAGCACATTTTTGTGCATGTGTGGTAACTGATCAATTAAATAATACATTCATAATTAGTAGGTTTTGTTTTCGGTTTTAAAAATCTTTCTTATTTTTGTTCTTATGTATTGTATATTATGTATTGTATACAACCACACCTGCACATCGTTAAATGTTTTATTTCATTTTTTCTGTATTGCTGTCTATCACTTGTTTTCTGATGCAAATAAATAAGTGAAATCCCAGACGAGCCACCAAATACATTAGAAGTTTTATGCATTACATTAAACCGAACAACAAACACATAGAAGGTACTAACATATTTTTCTCTCATTACTGTAATCATGTAGAAGTTGGAAAATGGTTGTATTCGTGTTGTAGCCAACCACCCACTCATCTTCACGTCTATTGTTCTGCCTGACCTGTAGGCCTAACATGATTGGAGACATGCAGGCCTTAATTCAGTGGTTATTGAAAATATGTTCTTCACAGTTATCATTGCCTCTCTGCCTGGGGTGCGCTCTCTCTTTCTGTTCTATTTCGTGCCTTTCTGCTTTCATCTAGCTAGCTTCCTTTGTGTTCTATAGGCGTGTGGTTTGTGTTCTCTTCACCTCGCCTGCTCAGTGGAAAAACATGTAGGCTATGTGTCCAATTGCAAAGTGACAACAGGGCAACAGACAAAATGTTGTAAGGTGAGGGAGGAGCATTGTACTGCCCTGCACTTACAGTATTTCAGCAGTTAGCATAATATAACTAATTCCAACACGAATTGTTCTTTGGTCAATCCACTATCACCAATGTGATGTTGAATTTGATTATTTGAATAGCTAGCATAGTACTGTACACCAAATGCTGATTTCATCCAGCATCACCAAGATGGTGGTGTTGGGTTGATAATGAAGTTGTGTTTGAGAGCAACAGGAAGTCACTGTGTTCACACCAGTTGCCTTTCCGCTTTCACTGGATGAATCACGCACTATGGAAGCTTGTTCCCTCCCAAGTGTCAGTGAAAACAAGCGTCCTGCAAAAAAAGACTCAAGTTTCAGTTACACCGTTTTACAATTCCTTGTCTGTGCTTCCCTTTCTGTCACTTCTCCATAATTCTTGGTATTTTGGTTAGGCAGGCCTCGTTTCTGACGCTTCCCCTTTTTCCCCCTATAGATTCCTATAATTCATTATTTCCACTTCTTCCTCTTTGGGTGTACAAACAAGGTAGGCACATGAGGAAATCAGCCACCATGAAATGCAAATGAGGTTGAGGGGTTTGCAAGGTTTCAAGTGTTTATTCCCTCCAGTATTTAAAATCGGGCACTTGTCGTCACATTTCCTTTTTACACTCGCTTCTTTAAAACGGGTGCTTTTTATTGAGACGATAATCGTCGATTCAAATGATTGTCATGCCATAGTCTGGCTACAAAGCCATTGAAAAGAATGACAACAGTTAAGCAAACCCGGCGCCAGGATGAAGTGTAAATGGGGGCAGTTGAAATCGATATTAGTTCCAACGTCTAGTTTTGATTTACATTTGGTTGAGTTGTCACCTAACGTGAATTCAACATGAAATCTACAAAAACAGTTCACCATGTCATTGGATTTAGCTTAAAAGTTGGCTGAAAAAAATACAACATTTCCTTACTTTGATTACTTAAAAAAAAAAAATCCAATCAATTTTCCACGTTGATTCAACATTGAATTTTTATTGTTGAAATGATGTGGAAACAACGTTGATTCAATCAGTTTTAGCCTAATGGGCTATGTGTTCAGACATTGTGTTTTTAAGTTAGCGTTTTATGTGTATTTGTGTGTGTGTGTGTGTGTGTGTGTGTGTGTGTGTGTGTGTGTGTGTGTGTGTGTGTGTGTGTGTGTGTGTGTGTGTGTGTGTGTGTGTGTGTGTGTGTGTGTGTGTGTGTGTGCATGCGTGTTTGTGTGTGCCTTTATCATAGTTTGTTGGTCTGGTTGACACCGCTGCCATCCTTAGTTTCACACGGCTTCCTGTGTCTCTGTTTCCTGTTTATCTTGCTGTCATTTTCACAGAAGAGTGATGATGAGAGATGCAGTATATAGTTTCACCATCTTCTTTAGCAAAAGTTTAAAATAAATCTATATTATTCATCTGTTATGTTTGATCTGGAACATTGATCACAAGAACCCACTGCATGAGTTCAGCAAATTTGTTTCAAAGTTTTGTCCTAGTGTACTCAGCCAATAAAGTTGAATTGAGGATTGCTGCACAGAAAGTGCTGATATAAATGCTCTCACGCCGCAATTAACTATTCCTATCAGTAAGTTAATTGGAGGTGAGGCATGCTCTCACAGGTGTTCATAGACCTCATAGACTAAAACAACCAGTCAAGTAGAGTGAGACATAGACACATGCCCATAAAATAAAAAGTCACATATTGTCCCATAGAAAGTCAAAGATTTACATCTAGTCAAATAGTAATATAGTAATGTACTCATATTTCTACACAGTTAGTTAGGCTATAGTCCCCCAGAAACATGTTCCTATTCTAAACAGTGGCCCACTGCCCTCTTTTCCAGCCTGTAACATTAAAGTTGAGGCTCGCTGTGACGAGGAGAATGGGCTCGCCATTGACATGATGATGAATGGCGAGGAGGAGGAGGAGTGTGCGGAAGACTTGCGCGTGCTCGATGCCTCGGGGGCCAAAGTGAACGGCTCCCATGCAGGCGGCCCCGACAGCAAGGGCCCCTACTCCTCGGCTGGGGGTATCCGCCTGCCCAACGGGAAGCTCAAGTGTGATATCTGTGGGATAGTTTGCATTGGCCCCAATGTGCTGATGGTGCACAAGCGAAGCCACACTGGTAAGCCATCCGCGATACTCATCGCCCTTACTTTGCACCCACGCTCACTGGTAGCCTTACAGAGAGATTATGTGTATGTGGGGTAGAGAAGATGAGATGGATTCTGTCAGTGTCTTTATCTTCACTTGAGACACCGAGAGCAGTAGACAGAGCACTGCGAGGGTTAGTCTGTGTTCTTAGGTCTTATTCCAAAGTTGCCTACAGAGCATGAGTTATAGGCTTCAACACAAGTAATTGGGGTTTCACACTATTTTAGAGTCCGCCATTTACGTGGTATTTACTTGGAAATCTAAAGTGGCAATTACGTGCTTATCACCTAATAAATATGTTTTTGAATATTTGACCACTAAGCACCACTTAGTAGGCTACCATGCTACAGTGCTAGGCATCCACCGATGGTGTTAAATTCAACGAGATAAGCACCAGGAGCTGCTAACTGTTACCATGTCACTTCTCCGTAATTGAGGTGCAATGAAGCAGTTGAATACTTGTTTTTGTCAAAGTTATTACTTAAACAATTGGAGCTATTTGATGTTGGCAGAGCTTAACATGAGTAGATAATGTGTTATTAAACATTGTTGAGTTTTTTTTATGTGGATAATATGTAGCTTTCATTGGTTTGGATTAGTTTCAGAGGCATATTTTCCCATAGTTACTGTGCTATAGTCATTATATTGGTCTATAATGCTGTAAAGGGATGTTTTAGACTGAAATATTGAAATTTGGTCAAGTATGTCATCTGTCATTTGTAGTATCTACACTATATTCTGTATTGGTGACTGAGGAAGCCACTATACAATTATAATTCTCGGAGTGTTCTTTTAAATGATCACGTGAGAGAAGTGGCTCGTGATCAATTTGTTGTGTGACAAGATTGAAAAAGTATGATGAATATAATCCCTAAACATGCCCTTATATCACAGTTGAAAAACAGGATATCTGCAGCAATTAAATGGAATCTCCACAAAATGGCAATTATCCGAGTATTACAAGTTTTTCAAAATTCAGAATTGATATTCTATTGTAATGAACCCAAACCAGTGGCGGGGAACATTTTTCAAAAAGGCACTTAACTGTCAAGCTTTAGAAACTAATGGAACCCAAAATGGAAGAAAGGAACACTAGACTAAATGTAAATGCAAAATAACATATAATAAAATATATAATGAAGTGCCTCCTATTTAAATAGAAAATATTCTGTGGTGTGTCTGCTCCTGAAATGCATTTTTAATGAGTTTCCTTTTTTCTATATTTTTGCTGCTTCACTGGTAACTCTTATTTTATGGGGCCTTTTGAGAGAAAAAAAAAGCCATATTAAAACCTTCTCACAGAATGCCACAACACTCAGAGAGGCTAGATATTGGTTTATTCCAGAACCACTGATCAGGAAGACTGGCTCTCAACACAAAGTGTTTCCTTCACTTTATTCAAATGAGCTTGAATTTGCATTGTGATGGGCTGCTCTTATTTTAGAGACGAAGAAGAAGAGAAAAAAAAAGAAGAGATTTTCTGATCAAATTGACCCAGGCACTGGTGCATTACGGAACTGGCAGCCTGAGTCTGAAAGGCTCTTGTTCGATCAGAGCGCCATTCGGCTCCGAGGTTCAGGGCCAGGGAGTGCATGGAGAAATGGAGTGTCACTCCGCTCTCAAACCCTCATAGGCTGGTTGATTGGCCTGTGCTCAGAGTTCCTCCATCATTCACCGTGTTCTAGTGCTTGGGAGTCTTGCGGTACAGTGACTCCCACATTCACATCCACAGTGGTGCTATTGGTTGGAGATGCTTTAGTTCTTGCATCCAGATAGCAAAATTCAGACAATGGCTCTATACCTGGGCCCATTATTCTCTGAAGAGAGGCTGTTCTCGTTGAGCCGAGCCGACATTGGTGCGGCTCAAAGCAAAATGACAAACTCAGAATGGTTGCTAAACTGATACAAATGACAAAAATGGGTCCATCTCATACTGTAAGATGACAAAAGAGAAAGCACGTCCATACATTCCCCACACACTGTCAACACTTTGCATTAACCCTCGGTTATATAAAGCATAGAATTCCATTCATATAGGCCTACTCTTACAAACAAAATACTAATCTGCTGTAATGTACATCATTGTCATTTTGTGTCCGAGCTCATAAAACAACATTTTGCTGAAAAGATTCCTATTTTCTACATGATAATATTTGCATAACTCACAAAGACACCTATACTGCAGTTATGTATTTGTGAGATTACAAAAGTGTGCTTGTCAGTGAAAAATATGCCAACACTCATTTGCAATGAGCCAATTACATTTAAAGTGTTGATACATGCTGTAGATGAGTAGCAGCTGCTCCTGTGTGCTGGCCCTAACAACCTGCTGTGTGGTGTTTCTTGTCCTCAGGAGAGCGTCCATTCCAGTGCACCCAGTGTGGCGCTTCTTTCACCCAGAAAGGCAACCTGCTACGTCACATCAAGCTCCACTCAGGAGAGAAGCCCTTCAAGTGTCACCTGTGCAACTATGCCTGTCGCCGGAGAGACGCCCTCAGCGGTCACCTGCGTACCCACTCTGGTGAGTTAGGAGGGTAGGATTAGTGGTCAGTGTGTTGTGGACATTAGGGCACGCAACATTTTAAAAAGGTTTTGAAACAGAAACAAAAAATGGACCATGTAATCCATGTAGTCCCTCCCTGTTTCAGTCCAATTTCTCCCGTTTAGGGCCTAATCAACTTTTCCGGGTGGTGGTACTTACCCAGTGGAATTGTGAGGGAACACCTGCCCTGTACTCTGTGGTCTTAGTGTGGAGTGGGAACCATCCCACTGGGCGCACACTGGTTGAATCAACATTGTTTCCAATGTCATTTCAATGAAATGAAGTTGAATCAACGAGGACTTAGACGTTGAATTGACGTCTTTGCCCAGTGGGATATTGGTCATCTGCAAAGATATGATTATAAAACCATGACATTTATCATGTCAATGAAACATGGGACTGGGTCTTTTGGAGAATGAAACAGAATACCATTATTATAAGTCAAAATACAACATATGCACATGTACACCACTCACAATATGGACAGTACAATGGACATCTCACATGATTGAAAAATGGCTGTCAATTAAAATGCTGTCAATACTCACCGCTGTCACTTCTTGCAGTTGGAAAACCCCACAAGTGTGCCTACTGTGGGCGGAGCTACAAGCAGCGTAGCTCTCTGGAGGAACACAAGGAGCGGTGTCACAACTACCTCCAGTGCATGGGGCTGCAGAACAGCATCTATACAGGTTAGTGTGTGTCAGTCTCTCACCTTCACCCACACTGTTGACCTACTTTGAACTTGACTACTCGTCACCACTCAGGACTCTGGTGGCAACATTAATGCACCAACAATGTTGAAATTGCAACAATACTTCCAACAGGTCAGGCTCGATTTGAATGACATTTACCTGCAGAATAAATGTTTCTCTTCGGATGCAAGGCTTCCATAATATATTGGAGTGTTTTTTTGCTGTTACTGTTGACTCATATCCAGTTATTCTAAAAGGGGGAAACACTTTATTCAGTAAGGAAATGTGGTAAAAAAAGAATAATAATAATAAAGCGGCAGCTTATTTTCTTGGATGGTCTTCAAGTTGTACTACTTCATTCTGTGAGTCCATGAACCATAAATAAGAGCATGACAAAAAAAAAAATTCTGTGCTCTTCTCAGTTCATGTTTTGTTAAAAAATGTGTTGACAGTTCTGCTTAAAATCTTATAAGACTTTTGTGAATGTGGAACATGGTTTAAAGTTAAATAAATACAGTAAGATAATGTAGCTTTTTACAGTAAGATAATGTAGATTTTTACAGTAAGATAATGTAGCTTTTTATAGTAAGATAATATAGCTTTTTATATTAAGATAATGTAGCTTTTTACAGTAAGATGATGTAGCTTTTTATAGTAAGATAATATAGCTTTTTATATTAAGATAATGTAGCTTTTTACAGTAAGATAATGTCACCCTTTACAGTAAGATAATGTAGCTTTTTACAGTAAGATAATGTAGCTTTTTATAGTAAGATAATATAGCTTTTTACAGTAAGATAATATAGCTTTTTATAGTAAGATCATGTAGCTTTTTATAGTAAGATAATGTAGCTTTTTATAGTAAGATAATGTAGCTTTTTATAGTAAGATAATGTAGCTTTTTATAGTAAGATAATGTAGCTCACGTAAAAAATGACCTCTTTATACAAAGGAGAGATCCATTGTGGGCGGATGTACATGTAGCCTACTGAACTGACAACATTAGGAAGTGGGGCAAGAGTGCAGAGGTTAAGAAGAGGAAATGATGAGAAAGGCTGATCACTCTGCTTTGCTTAGTGAGTAAGGCCAATGTATACCAACTGCAGCACATCTGTCAATAAAGGCCTCCTCATCATTGTGCCATGTATCTACAGTCAGGGAGGGATGCTTTAGCAAATTGTAGCAAGATCCTGTTATATAGTAATTGTACTTTTTATCAAGTCAGATTTCACTACTTTGATTCTGAAACCTACTTTTCTGTCTTGCTTTCCAGTAGTAAAGGAAGAAAGCAACCAGAATGAGCAGAGGGAAGACTTAAGCCAGATGGGATCTAAGAGAGCCTTGGTGCTAGACAGACTAGCTATTAATGTAGCCAAACGTAAGAGCACTATGCCACAGAAGTTTGTAGGTAAGGGATAAAGTCTTCTACCTTCGCATACCAACAAACATGTAAAGCACAGGACTTAGGTTCCAATTGTCAGAATTGTGTATTTCAGTTTGATGCATTCGGATTTGCTACCTTTGCACTGCAGTATAAGCAATTTAAAAAAAACAGCACATATTCAGCATAATCACCCTTGTGCCTGGAATCTGCATATCATTATAACAATGTTTGAGCTTTATTTAAGTTGAGCAAAGATAATATTTTCATTGATTTCAACTTGATCCTTACCCTTGGTGTGTTATACATGTATCTGAAGATTACTCTTTCTTAAACTAACAATAAAAATATATTTACAAAACATGTCAGAAATAACAACTAAAACTAAGTAATCAGTCATGAGAAAAATGGAAAGAATGGAATATTCTAAATAAGGAGAATCACTTTTCAATGTCAAAAGTGGCCAATAAATTGACCACTAGAACCACAATTAAACATAAGTCCTTGTAATGTTTGATATCAGGAAACTGAGTTTTTTAAAATTTGAATTGTAGTCTAACATTGGTATTCATCTGTTTTCTCTTTCTAACCCTCAGGTGAGAAACGCCTCTCCGACATCTCCTTCGAGGGTTGCCCGGGGGAACTGATGCAGCCTCATGTCATCGACCAGGCCATCAACAGTGCCATCAACTACCTGGGTGCCGAGTCACTCCGACCGCTCATCCAGACCTCCCCAACCTCCTCTGACATGGGGGTCATGGGCTCCATGTACCCCCTCCACAAGCCCCCTGCAGAGGGCCACGGCCTGTCAGCCAAGGACAGCGCAGCCGAAAATCTTCTGTTGCTCGCAAAGTCCAAGTCAGCCTCCAGCGAGAAGGACGGCTCCCCCAGCCACAGTGGCCAGGATTCCACTGACACGGAGAGCAACAATGAAGAGAGGGCAGGTGTCGGGGCCTCAGGCCTCATCTACCTGACAAACCACATCACGTCCGGGGTACGTAATGGCGTGCTGCCCCTGGGGAAGGAGGAGCAGCAGCGGCAGTACGAGGCCATGCGGGCCAGTATCAAGATTGCCTCGGAGGGGTTCAAGGTGCTGAGTGGAGAGGGGGAGCAGGTGAGGGCATATCGCTGTGAACACTGCCGCATCCTCTTCCTAGACCATGTGATGTACACCATCCACATGGGCTGCCATGGCTTCCGAGACCCCTTCGAGTGCAACCTCTGTGGCCATCGCAGTCAGGACCGTTACGAGTTTTCGTCACACATGACCCGAGGGGAGCATCGCTACTGAGTTGCCAACTGAACACACACTTACTCATGAACATACATACACATGTAATTAACACACACACACACGATTTTTATACATTGTCAAGAAATTGCATGTTGAAGAACAAGTCTAATTAATGTGTATTTCACATGTTCAGGAGGAAAAATAAACTATTCCTCGATCTGCTTTTTTAGAAAACAAAAAGGTGTTCAAATAACTGAACAAACAACTTTAAAAAATCATTGTGCCTCAGCAGTAAGTATCATGTGTCACATACTGTATAGTTTTAAGTCATTCATCTACCCTTTGATGTCTGTGTACATTAAATACATGTCTGTTTTTCTGATAGCCTACCTAGACAGGAATATCTGTATATTTTATTCTAAAGAATACAAGGTATTGCTTGACATTTAAGTTCTAACTTTACAGTGTTATTTGTCACTGTAATAACCTATTTGAATCCCACCCAAGGAAATTTAGCTCCTTATTTTACTTAAATGTTTTTTTTATATGGACTTTTTATGTATTATTTATGCCGTGTTTTTTTGGTAATTTATTACAGTTGGTGTTAGGGTTTCCCGTTTGATTTATTTAGTTCAAACATTCCCTACCATTAATCAAATGTGATACATTAATTTGAGTTGAATAAATGACCGAACTAGAGTGTTTTTACTGAAAGATGTTTGTTTGATATAAAGTACGGATGGGATTCGATTTTGTCCCAGCTTTTTACCTCGGTGGCAAAGAAAATGTGACTCCCAATTTGGACTAAACTTTTAAAGTCTTTTCACTCATATATCATGCTTGCAAAATATCAATAAAGGATATTTTACATACACAAAAATAACGCTGATTTGTTATTCTTTCATAGTAAGCTTCACCAGGATTACATTATATACCTGTTCAAATATTTTCAAGGATATTTCAAAGAAGGTTGCACTGTATTTTCCTACTGGAGGAAATGGACAACTTTTCACACTATTCCATTTCTACCCCTGGACATTTGAATGACAATCCATTGTAGTTATTCAAAGCAATTCATAAATCATTAGGGTGCAACATCTGGCACATGAATACATTTGACTTTTAATGTAAATGATCTAACAATATCCCATGGAATAGATAACGGTGTTTGCTCTGTACATTTCAGCCATTGAGAATATACCCTAGGCAAAAAGCTACAAGTATAGTACATGACCCGAAACATGAGTCAGCAACCTTCTCAATTCTTTCATTACCAAACCATGCTGCCATGAGAACCAAATGGCTAAATAAATTGATAGAAATACAGAAATGTAATTGCACGTTCTCAAACTTTCCTAAAACGTTAAGTTAACAATGTGCCAGTCATTCAAAATGTAGCTGCTAATGGTCAAGAAAAAACTGAGGGAATGATTGACATGTATATTCCTGGTAAATATTTATATTTCTTTTTTAAGTAAAAACATTGTTGCCAATTTAATTCATGATGAATAAATGAATACTTAATGTATTTAAAGTGCACATTAGATACTTTACATGGTTTTTAACCCCAATATGGGTTTGCTACAGTGTCCTTACTATTAAATTCAGGCAACTAAAGCATTTGCATATGTACCCAACCTATCTGCTATTTTCAGAAAGGAATATTAGGGTAGTTTAGAGATTGAAATGTAAAAGTATTAATGATATAATGAAACCACATCATCACCAAGCAGTGGTACACCATGGCTTAAATGACAGAGAAGTTGATTAAGCAATTCACTATAGTTTAAAAGATCTAGCAATAGGGCAGTAGGGCTCAAATAATTCAGGTAAAGAACCACAGGGCAGGACACTGAACACCGGACAGCAGAGGTCCAGACCAGGTGTGTAATTATTAGTCCAAACCATTAGAAATTCAGGACGGTCCCTCCCTGTTCCGGTTTGTTTGCTTACGTTTGGATCCGTTTGGTCCCGAGTGAATACACCCCAGAACACAGATAACTTGAGAGAAAAGAGTGCTTACACACAAAGAAGCAGACTGCCAGGACAAAGAAAACCAGGGAGCAAAGATCCACTGTCGCACACAGAGAACAGTGGGTGAACGCTAACACACAGAAGACCAGAGAGGATTGCCAGGCCACAGAGAAGATGTGGGTGAATGCTTCATGTCGCACACAGAGATAACCTAGAAGAGTGAAATGCCAGGAAAACACAGATAACAAGAGAGTGGACAACTAGCTAGCTGGGACATTGAGGATGAGGCAGTGGAACATGAGGCTGGGGCCAGGGCTCAGAGGACCAGGCCTAGCTGCCTGGAGAGAGAGGCGAGGGACGGCAGAGGAGTTCATCAGGGCTGTGCAGCGACAGGGGCATCCGTCCAGATGGCTGCAATGTGATCTGGCCAACAAACGCTCCCCCTGCCAGAATCCCAAATCTCACCTCCACTTTCGGACAGTTTGCTAAAATAGGACTACTCAACCACTTAAGAATCAGAGTTAACCATTCCATTAGGGAGGATCCTATTTGACAGATTATGTTCAGAGTAAAAGATTGGGCCTGTAACTGAAAGGTCACCACCAATAACGACTGATCCCTGGCCGTTACCCCACTCTCCGAGGGTGTCTCGGGGGGAGTTGGATATGCAAAAAAATCACGTCCATTTCACACCACACACTTGTACATGTGTGAAACAGGACAAATATAAGCACCTCTTATTTGACCTTTGACATCAAGGGAAAAAAGCATCAAAGTTTCCATCTTATGAATGGATGGAAAGGGGTCCGTCCATGGACTGCAAATGTTAGACTGGTGTTCACAGGTTTAAATGACCTTCATGGACGGTGGGCGGCTGTGATAGCTCAAACTGGGGTGAGTTTAAGGACAAAAATACTGTGAAAGACAGATGTATGAGATTATTTGGCAGTCAGCAACACAAATAAAAGTTAGAAAACATTTATTTAAAAAAAATCAGCCATACCTCAACAGGCAGACCAACAGGCAGTCCAGTTCGCGGTCACATTTTTCAATTTACTGCTGTTGAGGTTTGTAAACGTAGAACGCACAAGGTGCAATTTCGAAATTTGGTAGTGCATGGGCAGTTTTCGTCTAGTTATGTCATTCACTGACAGACAGTTAGAGAGCTATTTATAACCTGTCAGAAATGTCCAGTTGACTACTAGCTAGATAAGTAAATTAGGCTAACCAGCTACCTAAATATTGTATCATGGCCAGATTACATGCCCAGGGGCTTTTATCCCAAATGTGCCCCGTCACTCAGGTATCATATGAACACTCATAAGACATGGCAAAATTGCAGGAATTTAGCTTTAACTGCTAAATAAATATCTCGAACCCATGGCAAAATGTGTAAAATTGCAGGAAATTTGCTTTAAAATGGAAAAATGCTCTCCGCCAACAAGAAGGGTGTGAGGTGGGCCCATTACTACACCGTTAAATGACAATATACATCCGGACCTTTGCCACCTAGGACATTAGTGTGACCGGACTTTCTCAAATAGCAGTCAAGTACCCCTGACCTATGTCATCTTCAATAAACTTGACAGGGGTCCTTTTCCTTTGTAATGTAGCCTAGTACTGTTTAACTTAAATTCAAAGCCAAAACTCAACCCAACATTCCTAGAATTAGAAGTTGTTAAAGCTACAGCGGCAAGAAAAAGTATGTGAACCCTTTGGAATTACCTGGATTTCTGCATAAATTGGTCATCAAATTTGATCTGATCTTCATCTAAGTCACAACAATAGACAAACATAGTGTGCTTAAGTTAATAACACACAAATTGCACTTTTTTCTTGTCTACATTGAATACATCATTCAAACATTCACATTGTAGGTTAGAAAAAGTATGTGAACCCCTAGGCTAATGACTTCTCCAAAAGCTAATTGGAGTCAGGAGTCAGCTATCCTGGAGTACAATCAATGAGATGAGATTGGAGATGTTGTTTAGAGCTGCCCTATAAAAAAAACACTCACAAAATGTGAGTTTGCTATTCACAAGAAGCATTGCCTGATACGAACCATGCCTCGAATATAATAGATCTCAGAAGACCTAAGATTAAGAATTGTTGACTGGCATAAAGCTGGAAAGGGTTACAGAAGTATTTCTAAAAGCCTTGATGTCCGTTCATCAGTCCACGGTAAGACAAATTGTCTGTAAATGGAGAAAGTTCAGCACTGTTGCTACTCTCCCTAGGAGTGTCCGTCCTGCAAAGATGACTGCAAGAGCACAGCGCAGAATGCTCAATGACGTTAAGAAGAATCCTAGAGTGTCAGCTAAAGACTTACAGAAAACTCTGGAACATGCTAACATCTCTGTTGAATAGTCTACGATACGTAAAACACTAAACAAGAATGGTGTTCATGGGAGGACACCACGGAAGAAGCCACTGCTGTCCAAACAAAAACATTGCTGCACGTCTGAAGTTTGCAAAAGTGCACCTGGATGTTCCACAGTGCTACTGCCTAAATATTTTGCGGACAGATGAAACTACAGTTGAGTTGTTTGGAAGGAACACACAACACTATGTGTTGGGAACAAAAAAGGCACAGCACACCAACATCAAAACCTCATCCCAACTGTAAAGTATGGTGGATGGAGCATCATAGTTTGGGGCTGCCTCAGGGCTTGGACAGCTTGCAAGTTTATCAAGACATTTTGCAAGAATCTGTCTGCCCATGAAACTCATCAGAAGTTGGCTGATAAAACAGAACTATGACCCAAAACACAGAAGTAAATCAACAACAGAATGGCTTCAACAGAAGAAAATATGCCTTCTGGAGTGGCCCAGTCAGAGTCCTGACCTCAACTCGATTGAGATTACCTCAAAAGAGCAGTTCACACCAGACATCCCAAGAATATTGCTGAACTGAAAGTTTTGTAAAGAGGAATGGTCCAAAATTCTTCCTGACCGTTGTGCAGGTCTGATCCGCAACTACAGAAAATGTTTGGTTGAGGTTATTGCTACCAGAGGGTCAACCAGTTATTAAATCCAAGGGTTCACATACTTTTCCCACCCTGCACTGTGAAGGTTTAAACAGTGTGTTCAATAAAGACATAAAAACATATAATTGTATGTGTTTTATTAGTTTAAGAAGACTGTATTTGTCTATTGTTGTGACCTAGATGAAGATCAGATCAAATTGTATGACTAATTTATGCAGAAATCCAGGTATTTCCAAAGGGTTCACATACTTTTTCTTGCCACTGTACATGATGGTAGAATATTACATTATTCTGGGTATCAAGTGTCTGGATCTGCCATCCCAGCACCAGAGGAATTCTGTGTATCTGTCCCGGTCCAGCTGTGGGGAGCCTTGCTGTTCTGACAGGCTTCCACCAACCCTCTGGCATGTGCGCACTACTTGCATTGCTGGCTGATTTTACAAAGTTTCAATACTGCAGCCAACCCCAGAACTCTGAAATATTAATCAGCGACTTGACAAAAATATAATGAAAAATACATGAAACCTTTTCATGGTCTTCCAGTTTTTCAAAGATTGTTTTATGAAAATCATGCACACAATCTATAATCGTCTCCTTCTCAACCAGTGACAGTCTATTTACAGAAAGGCATTCAACTTAAAAGGAGATAAACTACATTCAAAATCTCTGTTGACTCCTTGTACATCTGGAGAACTAAGACTTGGCAGAGAGGGCAAGTTTCAGCTTTAAGGGGAGGACAGACAGTCTTGCATTTGGTGAAACACGACTGAATAGCTTAGTGAGAGGAGCTGGATACCAAAAGTACTTGTTTTGGGATCATTCAAATATGGATTCTTACAGAAACAATTCAATTACAGTTTTCCTGTCACATACCAGCTTAATAGCATATGGTCACTGTGACAGGCAGAGGCAATTACAAGGCAGATCAGTGGGCGAGCCTCATCATGAGATCAGGACACTCCAATCCATAAAATTAAGTCAACATTTTGGATTCTCTGTTTGAGAAGTCGTTTTTATTTAAGTCTAATTCTTATTTACAATGACGGCCTCCTGCGGGGATGAGGGCTGGGATTTAAAAAAAAAAAATATATATATATATATATATATATATATATATATATATATATATAGGACAACACGTCATGACAAGAGACACCACTTAAAGAGCGACCTAAGACGACAACACAGCATGGCAGCAACACATGAGAACACAGCATAGAAGCAACACAACAACATGGTGGCAACACAACATGGCAGCAGCACAACACATGGTACAAACAATTGGGCATAGACAACAGCACAAAGGGCAAGAAGGTAGAGACAACAATACATCAGGTGACGCAGCCACAACTGTCCGTAAGTGTCCATGATTGAATGAAGAGATGGAGATAAAACTGTCCAGTTGGAGTGGTTTTTTGCAGCTCGTTCCAGTTGCTAGCTGCAGTGAACTGACAAGAGGAGCGACCCAGGGATGTGTGTTCTTTCAGGACCTTTAACAAAACGTGACTGGCAGAACAGATGTTGTATGTGGAGGACGAGGGCTGCAGTAGGTATCTCAGATGGTGGGAGTGAGGCCTAAGAGGGTTTTATAAATAAGCATCAACCAGTGGGTCTTGCGGCGGGTGTACAGAGATGACCGATTTACAGAGGAGTATAGAGTGCAGTGATGTGTCCTATAAGGAGAATTAGTGGCAAATCTGATGGCCGAATGGTAAAGAACATCTAGCCGCTCGAGAGCACCCTTACCTGTCGATCTATAAATTACGTCTCCGTAATCTAGCATGGGTAGAATGGTCATCTGAATCAGGGTTAGTTTGGCAGCTGGGTGAAAGAGGAGTGATTATGAAAGAGGATACCAAGTCTAGATTTAACCTTAGCCTGCAGCTTTGATATGTGCTGAGAGGACAGTGTCTAGCCATACTCCCAAGAACTTGTATCAAGCTCTAAACCCTCAGAGGTAGCAATCACACCGGTGGGGAGAGGCATTCTTCTTACCAAACCACATGACCTTTGTTTTGGAGGTGTTTAGAACAAGGTTAAGGGCAGAGAAAGCCTGTTGGACACTAAGACATCTTTGTTGTAGAGCGTTTAACACAAAATCCAGGGAGGGGCCAGCTGAGTATAAGATTATCATCTGTGTATAAATGGATGAGAGAGCTTCCGACTTCCTGAGGTATGTTGTTGAGAAGAGAGTGGGGCCTTGGAGTACTCCCTTGGTGACAGGTAGTCGCTGAGACAACAGATGTTCTGAATTTATACACTGCACTCTTTGAGAGTGGTAGTTAGGAAACCAGGCCAAAGACCCCTCAGACACCAATACTCCTTAGCCGGCCCACAAGAATGGTATTGTCTACCGTATCAAAAAGCATTAGACTGGCCAATAACAATAGAAGCACAATATTGCTGAGAATAAAAGGCAATAGTGGCATAATTTAGGACCTTTAACGATGCAGTGACACATCCATAACCTGAGCTGAAACCAAATTGCATACCAGAGAGAATACTAAACATGAAGAAAGCCAGTCAGTTGATTATTGACATGTTTTTCCAAAACTTTTGATAAACAGGGCAAAATAGAAATTGGCCTATAACAGTTAGGATCAGCTTGATCTCCCCCTTAAATAAAGGATGCACCGTGGCTGCCTTCCAAGCAATAGGAACCTCCCCAGAGAGGAAAGACAGGTTAAAAAAGGTCAGGAGATAGGCTTGGTGATGATAGGGGCAGCAACCTTAAAGAAGAAAGGGTCTAAACCATCTGATCCAGATGTTTTTGGGGGGTCAAGTTTAAGGAGCTCCTTTAGCACCTTGGACTCAGTGACAGCCTGCAGGGAGAAACTTTGTAATGGGGCAGGGGGAAAAGAGGGAGGAGCATCGGGGCTTGTCGCATTAGAAGGGGTGGGAGATGAGATGTTAGACGGGCAAGGAGGCATGGCTATGTCAAATAGGAATCCTGACTTAATGAAGTGGTGATTAAAGAGCTCAGCCATGTGCTCCTTGTCAGTAACAACCACATCATCAACATTAAGGGACATGAGCAGCTGTGAGGAGGGTTTATTCTCCAGGTCTGTAACCATTTTCCAGAACTTCTTGGGATTGGATCCACAGAGAGAACTGCGCTTTAAAGTAACTAACTTTGGCCTTCTGGATAGCCTGAATGCACTTATTTGCCTGAACGAGAGCTAGTTTGTCTGAGTATGCGTGTGCCTTTTGCAGACCTGCCAACCCTGTCCAACTTTTTAGAGTACCAGACGCAAGCAGAAAATTGGAGATACAACTCACCTGCATGGCATGCGCTGAATTGGGGTTCTTTCCCCTGCAAGCTCGTGCGCATGCTGTTTGATGGTCTGATCGCAATTATAGAATTGTACCAAATCAAGTATTCTTGACAGCATTCCATTTACACAAAGTTACTAACAAGACATAATTAGAAAGAAGACACAAAGGGCCTTTATTCTTGGAGATGTTTAATTTTACTAAACAAATAAGTTATTTGTTTAGGTACAAAATGTACAAACGTCGCATCCACGATAAAACATTTTAAAAAAAACTCTGATATGATAAGAACAAATGTTTGAAGAGCATCAGTATGAAATAAACATGTTATCCATAATAAAACTGAAAAGGCTATGATAGGAAACAGTGGGTGAGAACAAATCTTCTGGAGCCCTTCCAATGTTCAGGAAATCATTTCCTAGACAGATTTGCCTGGTAGCTAGCAGATTTAGCCTTACGCAGCAGGGCATCAGGGTAGACTTCTCTGTGGCAAACAGTTCCTTTGGCAATCGTTGAAACCGTCGGTAACGAGGGCACTCGGCATGTCTGTACTGGGTTTTGTTCTTGGAAACGAGACTGAATATTCGATCGCAGTCTGCATTGCTGTGGAATATGACCAATATCCCCAGCATCACAGCCGAAAGGTGGGAGTAGACAAGGCTGCCCCTCCCTTTTCATTGTGGCGATTTCTCTCTAGGCCTGATCCGTGCGCATGTTGACCAGACTCTGCTCAAAGGTTGTTGCCTGATAAGAGTCTAAACTCCTCTTCCACCAGATCAAGAGAGGCTCCCTCAGGAATAATGAAGGGAAAGCATGCCATGAAAAAGTTGAGGGATGAGGACTTGTCAGTCTGCCTTTTGGCAATGTCAGCGACCACTGCATGCTGAAGGAGCACATCTCCAAATGTAAATTTCAGCAACATGTAGTCTACTGCAAAATACATTTATTTTTCTGACATCTGCATAGAAGGTCTTCAGATCCAGCTTGCCTTGGCCCCCAAGTTTAGTCCCTAAATCAGAGGAATGCTTGTGACCTTACAAACAGGGCTAATCACTAGGGCCAGCTCACAGTTTTTTAGACACGTTCCTAATCAACACTAAAAGCTAAATCATTTAGAAAACATAAAAATAAAAACAAATGATCGCATCGACACAGAGCGCAGACTGGTTACCGCAAAGGGAATCTGAACGCTTTTCGGTAGACGTAGAGGTGCCTATTGTATTTCTTTGCAGCGCATACATCAATTCAGATTTTCGAAATTGTCAAAATCTAAAATCTAGTGCAAAGGCATTTTAGAAGCATAGCCTCTATAGCTAATACCGGACACTCATTCATTCATCACGCAGTCTTCTAAACTCCCGACTCCATTTAATGCCAATATATTTATATATCTTTTTTTACATTTATTATACTTTTGTAATGCTTTTTGTGACGTGGATCATAATTACAGTTAGTCTACCAGGTTGTGTGATCCTCGTAATGTTACGTGGAAAATACAACTAATGGGACGCAGAATTAAATGTATATCACACTCGCACAAATGAAGCTATTTTTCGTATTTGCATTTCAATTTCCTTCACTGGCAAATGCGAGTGAACTGCTGGTACTTTAGAGCCCATTGAATGTTCATCTTATGTTCGCTTGAAACAATTAGTGTTTACCTTTCCACAACACACGGAGTCAAAAAGGGATTTCTCCATGTATTTACCTACAGCTGACGTCGGCAAACTCAGCATCATAACAAACAGGAGGGGCAGACACGGGGTAGCTACATCGAATAATGATGTTTTAATCTCCATGTCCATTGACTCAAACTCCATACACGTCTGTGTGTTGCCGCTCGAGAATCAGGATGTTAGATTTACTCAGTGGATGTATTTAAAAAATAAATAAAATGTAAATAAAATTACAAAAATAAATAAATCAGGCCCTATTCATTTCTGCATACTTTTAAATCGGATCTCGTACCTGCATACGTGGACAGAGAATTGCGTAGTTGGTACGCAAAATGCGTGCGTGTTGGCAGGTCTGCTTTCGCCAAATGGAATTTTTGAGGTGGAGTAACTTTGCCAGATCACGGTCGAATGTAAACTGTAAGGGATGAAGATATGCAAGTGACAGGGAGACACTAGACCTCATTTAACAAACATTGATGATGACAAGAAACTGAAAGCTGATGTAGGCCTGATTTCATCTGCTTTGGATAAACAGGTAGCTAGCTAGCTAGCTAGCTAATGGAGTGAATAGGGAATATTTCCCGTAATCCGTCTTCAGAAAAACAGTCACATTTCCTCTCTGTGTTACAAAGGAAAACCTGTTTGCTGTGCAACGCAATAGAAAACATTTAGCAAATTTATTAGGAACATATTACTTACACCAACATCTTATTTAGTGACTCAACAGTGTAGAAAAACAAATAGCCTATATTTGGAAATAAACATTGTGCCATGGATTAGTAAATGAAAAATCAAGTTAACATTGAGACATATTATTAAAATAGTCTCATTTTATGGTGGAGTCTGTTGTGGGAAATCTAAAATGCAATTTTATTTACTCAACATTAACTAAATATATCCCCAACAGCATTAAATGGCAAATATAGGCTAATATGTGTAACGTGAGTCCATACTGCTTCCCTGATCAACGACCACAACCAAAGGTATTGTTCCACTCCTCATAGAGCTCCAGGTCTTTGGCTGAGACGCTGGGCCTCACGATCCTCAGGGCCTCCTGGAAGTCACAGTGGAGGATGGGCCGCACCTGGTCGGGGGTGATGGTGGCAATGTCACTGAGCTGGATGCTCCGGATGGGGCCCAGCGCTGCCTCCCGGCACAGTCCTGTCATATCGGCCCCGGAAAAGCCCTCCGTCCCCGTGACCACGTTCTCCAGCTCTTCCTCTTCCATCTGGCTTTTCTCGCAGGCCATGAGGTTAGAGACTATCTGCCGTCTTGCGGCTGCCTCGGGAAGGGGGATGTAGAGGCGTTTGGAAAGGCGGCGCCGAGCCGCCTCGTCTATCTCCTGAGGGCGGTTGGTGGCCCCCACCACCAGGATGCGGTCGTCGGCTGAGGTGGCCGCCCCGTCCAACTGAACCAGGAACTCAGTCTTTATCCGCCGGGATGACTCGTGCTCCCCGTCTGTACGCTGGGACAGCAGAGAGTCTATCTCGTCGATGAAGATGACTGCTGGCTGGTGGCAGCGGGCAATGGCGAAGAGTGCTCTCACCATTTTCTCTCCCTCCCCCACCCACTTTGAGGTGAGAGATGAGGCGCTGATGCTGAAGAAGGTGGCGCCTGACTGGCAAGCAATGCATTTCCCAATCAGAGTTTTTCCTGTCCCCGGGGGCCCAAATAGGAGGATGCCTTTGGGTGGACCACGGAGGCCAGTGAAGATGTCAGGCCGGAGCATAGGCCACACAACAATCTCCTTGATGGTGGCTTTGGCAAACTCCAGGCCAGCAATGTCATCCCAGGCTACGGGCGGCCCGTGGTCCATAATTTCACTCATGATCAACTCGATGATCTTTGGCTCAAAGTTTTTCAGACGCTCGTCTACTGGCTGAGTCTCCTGGGCATTGTTGCTCCCGACCCCACCCTCCTTGTCCTCTTGCCTTGGCATTGGGGACACAAATTTGGAAAATGTCCCCCGTGGCCTGTTGGCCCCCAGTGACTTCTTTGTGGCATTCCCCATGGCAACCACCATCCCAGGGGGCTGCTGAGCTCTCTGGGGCTGGTTGGAGTGCTTTTTCTGCTGATCAACAATAAACTGCTCCCTTGCAGTTTTGAAGTTAGTGCCACCACCACGTGGGTCTTGCCCTCTAGATGCCACTCTGCCACTCTCTCCACAGGAGTTATAGAATGTCTTCCTCTTGGAGGGGTTAGAGTTGAAGAAGACAGATTGGTTCGCTTCAGGGCCTGGGTTTGGATGTGGTGGAGCTGAGGCGTGCTGGCCAAACAGAGACTGAGCACTTCCTGAGGGGCCAGCAGAGGAATTGTGGTGGCTGGGGAATCCCTCAGGGCCTCTTGGTCTCTCTGCAGTAATACTCTGTAAATTGCTGAAAGTGCTGTTGCCCGCAGCCTTGGGCCATGATGTGGGTCCCAGGGGTTTGAATGGAGGCTCTGCAGCTCTGAGTCCAGTGGAGGAAACAACAGGCAGGGAGCTGCCTCTGCTCTCTTGTCCAACAGTGACGTTAACATCTGCAGGTGCCACCAGGGACTTTCCACCCCCTGTCCCAGCCTGAATCATCTTCTGCACGCACGGCAGCTCCAGCACATTCACAGTTGTCAGGGACGACTCCCATTTGTCGCTGTGGTTCCTCTGACTGCGGGCCAGGTGCAGTGCACTCTCTGCATAGTTGTTAAGCCCCGTGCGAGGGTCGTCCGAGTCCAGCACTGCGGCATAGCGTTCAGAGTAAGTCCTGAGCAGGCTGGCCGTGCCGGCCTGAGAGAGCTGGGAGCTCGCCCATGCATATTGAATGGCGAGGATGTGCGCCCGATAGGCGTCTGCCGTCTGCTCAGGTGCGCAGGTGCCAGATGAAATGTCAAAGGACCTCCTCTGCCACTCGCCTAGGTGTGCACCACTCATGCCTGGCGTGCTCCAACCTGTTTGAGAAATGAGGGACAGGACTCATTAAAAATGCATGATCCAAGAAGCAGCCAGGCAAACAATAACACACACACACACACAGAGAGAGAAGACAGTCATTTTATAAATTCCATGACCCTCAGTAAGTTGTGTTGACAGCCTGGTCTCATAGACTAGACTTAACATAGTAAATCTGGGACACTCAAATGTGTATGATATGTTACGTTTGGTATGGTTACATTAAGACAGAAGGTTACTTAAGGCAAAAACGAAAGAGGGTGGTTGGTCAGGGTGGGCATATAATGCTAATGTCTTTGCAACCCAAAGGTTGCCCGTTCGAATCTCATCGCAGACAACTTTAGCAACTTATTACTTTTCAGCTACTTTAAAACTACTAGCATGTTAGTTAACCCTCCCCCGAGCCTTAACCAAATGCCTAACCTTAACCCCTAACCTAGCTAACATTATCCACCTAGCTAACGTTAGCATTAGCCAGCAAACCACCTAGCTAATATTGGCTACAACAAATTGGACTTCGTAACATATTGTATGAATTGTAATTTGTAGTAACATATCATACGAAATCTATGATTGACATCCACAAATAAATACATACGCCATCAGACCGAATTCCCCTCAACAAAATTGGGGAAAACTAACATTATTTCCCATTGACCCACATTGTAAAAGAGCCATCTTTGTCATCGATTTTGATTTATACAGAAATCACAAAACATACCAAAAAGCTGCTGTGTTGTTCAATGTACAAATCTCGACCTACAGTTCACAATGCTCCCAGGTAGGGAAATAGAACCTGTGAGAAGAGCCCTGTGACTTCAGGTTATTCAGCGTAGCAGAGTGGGACATTGTGGGAACCTGGTGTTCAACTAGGCTACACATAGCTATGCGTGTGGAAAACATTCCATCACAGGTAAGATATAGGGGTTAAAGCAACAACAAAAAAAACATGGCTGAAACTTAAGTCGATCTCAGATCGATTGTTTGGGGCCAAGTTAACCTCCCCCTTTCAAGTAAGAAAGTCATGCTTTTAGCAAAAGAGGATCATTTTGTACATATATTAAACTGCAAGTTTGACCAATTCCAGTCCCCTTGCTTAGAGGGTTCAGGCTCCTCACCAGGATAATTTTTATGTAGGACTGAGTAGCTTAGTTCTGGTGACTTTTTAAAAATACATTATGTTCCAAAATTAATGAAAATAAAATGATGCTGGCACCATCTAAAATATAATTTGCACCTCCTGAAATGGGCACAATAATTTACTAGTAAACACTTAAAAATATTTTAACATATTCAAGCTTATGCATGGTCTATATTTTCAGATGTGCTATGAGCAATAGGCATTATCACCTGTAACCAACTGCTGAAGCATAGTTTATCCATCTGCATTTACCCCATTGGACACAACATCCTAATTTTTATTATTAATTATTAAAAAAAACATACATAAATACGTTATTATTAAATACTTTTCAGCCCAAAAATGTAATAGCTTTTTGTTTCAAATGAAATTTTATTGGTCACATACACTAGGTTAGCAGATGTTATTGCGAGGGTAGTGGAATGCTTATGCTTCTAGTTCCGACAGTGCAGCAATATCTAACATGTAATCTAACAATTCCACAACAACTACCTAATACACACAAATCTAAGTAAAGAAATGGAATAAGAATATATACATATAAATATATGGATGAGAAATGACAGAGCGGCATAGGGAAAATGCAATAGATGGTATAAAACACAGTATATACATATATGAGTAATGCAAGATATGTAAGCATTATTAAAGTGACAAGGGATCCATTTATTAGCGGCCAATGATTTTAAGTCTGATTTCAGCAGCCTCTCTGTGTTAGTGATGGCCTTGAGAGATAAGCTATTTTTCAGTCTCTCGGTCCCAGCTTTGATGCACCTGTACTGTCCTCACTTTCTGGATGGTAGTGGGGTGAACAGGCAGTGGTTCAGGTGGTTGTTGTCCTTGATGATCTTTTTGGCCTTCCTGTGACATCCTGAGGGTGTCCTGGAGGGCATGTAGTTTTCCCCCGGTGATGCGTTGTGCAGACCGCACCACCCCCTGGAGAGCCATGCGGTTTGGGGCAGTGCAGTTGCCATACCATGCGGTGATGTAGCCCGACAGGATGCTCTCAATTGTGCATCTGTAAAAGTTTGTAAGGGTTATAGGTGACAAGCCATATTTCTTCAGCCTCCTGAGGTTGAAGAGCCACTGTTGCGCCCTATTCACAACACTGTCTGTGTGGGTGGACCATTTCAGTTGGTCCATGATGTGTACGCCGAGGAACTTAAAATGTTCTATTACAATGTACAGTGCTTTCAGAAAGTATTCACACCCATTGAATTTTTCCACATTTTGTTGCGTTACAGCCTGAATTTAAAATTGATTAAATTTAGATTTGTATTTGTCACTGGCCTACACAAAATACCACAATGTCAAAGTGGAATTATGTTTTTCAAATTTTTACTAATTAAATGAAAAGCTGAAATGTCTTGAGTCAAAAGTGGCTTCCACACCATTTTAAATAAGCATGCCCCGTTCAAAAATGTAGAACCAGGAACAGATATAGCCCTTGGTTCACTCCAGACCTGACTGCCCTTGACAAGCACAAAAACATCCTGTGGCGTACTGCATTAGCATTGAATAGCCCCTGTGATATGCAACGTTTTAGGGAAATTAGGAACCAATATACACAGGCAGTTTGAAAAAGCTAGCCCACTGCACTGAGGCTAAGAAACATTGTACCATGGATGGTGTCTATTACTGCTGGTCAACATCTCCCATTTGTCTCACCGCAAAAACTGTTGTGTGCTTTATTTTTCTTATTCACACAATGTAATACACCCCCAGTGTATTACATTGCACTATTTTTTCTCTGGTGATAGTAAGTAAATATCTAAAAAAGTATTTGTCTGGTTATTTGTACTTGTGTTTGAATCAAGTCACTCAGTAAAATTGTACTGCTTTGTACATGAGCTATGTAGATGAGGGCTTGGGGGTCTAGCCTTACTGTCTACAGCTGGACAGCCATTCTCACCCATTTAACATAGCAGGAAAGATCTCATTGAAAGGCCACGACACAACCCAAGTTAATGGTAAATGTCTTGAGGGTCTTGTCACCCAAAAAATATGAAAAACTTTCTTGGTATTCTCTTAACCAGCTTCATGAGGTAGTCACCCGGAACACATTTTAATTAACAGGTGTGCCTTGTTAAGTTAATTTGTGGAACTTAATGCATTTGAGCCAATCAGTTCTGTCACAAAGGGGTGGTATACAGAAGACAACCCTATTTGGTTAAAGACCAAGTCTATATTATGGCAAGAACAGCTCAAATAAGCAAAGAGAAACAACAGTCCATCATTACTTCAAGACTTGAAGGTCAGTTAATGTGGAAAATTTCAAGAACTTTTAAAGTTTCGTCAAGTACAGTCACAAAAACTATCAAGCGCTATGATGAAACTGGCTCTCATGAGGACTGCCACAGGAAAGGAAGACTCAGAGTTACCTCTGCAGCTGAGGATAAGTTCATTAGAGTTAACTGCATCCCAGATAAATGCTTCACAGGGTTCAAGTAACATACACAACTCATCATCAACTGTGTGAATCAGGCCTTCATGGTGAAATTGCTGCAAAGAAACCACTACTAAAAGGACACCAATAAGAAGAAGAGACTTGCTTGGGCCAGGAAACACAAGCAATGGACATTACACCGGTGGAAATCTGTCATTTGGTCTGATGAGTCCAAATGTGAGATTTTTGGTTCCAACCAGTGTCTTTGTGAGACGCAGAGCAGGTGAACATATGATCTCCGCATGTGTGGTTCCCACAGTGAAGCATGGAGGAGGTGTGATGGTGCTTTGCTGGTGATACCGTCTGTGATTTATTTAGAATTAAAAGGCACACTTAACCAGCATGGATACCACAGCATTCTGCAGCGATACACCATCCCGGAGATACAGCATCCGATCTGGTTTGCGCTTAGTGGGACTATCATTTGTTTTTCAACAGGACAATGACCCAACAGACCTCCAGGCTGTGTAAGGGCTATATGACCAAGAAGGAGAGTGATGGAGTGCTGCATCAGATGACCTGGCCTCCACAATCCCCCGACCTCAACCCAATTGAGATGGTTTGGGATGAGTTGGACCGCAGAGTGAAGGAAAAGCAGCCAACAAGTGCTCAGCGTATGTGGGAACTCCTTCAAGACTGTTAGAAAAGCATTCCAGGTGAAGCTGGTTGAGAGAATGCCAAGAGTGTACAAAGCTGTCATCAAACCAAAGGGTGGCTACTTTGAAGAATAAAATATATTTTGGTTACTTAATGTTTCCATGTATTATTTCATAGTTTCGATGTCTTCACTATTATTCTACAATGTAGAAAATAGTAAAAATAAAGAAAAACCCTTGAATAATTAAGTGTGTCCAAACTTTTGACTGGTACTGTACGTGTGGACATGTTTTCCAAACCACACTCCAACATTTACTGTAGGGTGCCATGTGTGAAAGCAGCATCCTGGAAAGACACTTGACCAGCTGGTGTGAGGATGTAGTCCTTTGTGTTGTTGCACATGTCTATTGCGTCTTCTGGCTCTTGAGCGGCAGTAGTTGTAGATCTTCTTGGCGTCATCAAGGCCAGAAGAACCTTTGAATAAAAGAGTTACCATTAGTATTGAAAAGGACCATGAAAGTTATTAAATGTGTACTGTCATAACTGTGTAGCCTACACTTTGGACATAGGACCTATCCTCTTATTGGGATGCCAGATCACTTTTATGTGAAGCATAGCATTACAGTGTTTATATTGGTATAATTTTCACATAATATGTATATAGTCACATGTATTTAGAGCATCTTACCTGGATATGGTCGGTACCTTGCATCGCAGACTGCCATCAGGACCATTGATAAAAATCCCTTTTAGTTGTCGTAATTGCTGCCCGAACTTGCCGGATCTCGGATCTGAAGATGTTTTCTGTCGACAGCTCATGCACAAAACGGATAATTCCGGCAACCCCCCGAATCTCTGGCGATTTCTGCCCATTGTGCCATAGAGGGATAAGCAACTAAATCTACCTTCAGGACATGCCAGATAGCGTGGCACACTTCCATGACGATGGCGCAAACGGTTGAGATTCCCAAGTTATACATTTTAACTCTCTGCAATACTTTTCTGTGTTCTGCCACTCGCTAGGGTCACAGACAGCCTTTCTGCAGCACAAGCTGTGAGTTCTCTCGTGTGAGATGTATGGGGCAAGCTGCTGAAGCAAGTCGTCAAATCTGGCAACCGACATCCGAAAGTATTGAAAATGTCTTTCAGCGTCACTGCTTCGCTGAGGTTGGACAAGAGAAATGTACTCATCCCCTCCAAGTGTTCAGTGGATTTACTTGCCATTTTCTCTCCCCCCTCTCGTCTTGAGTAGTAATAGCAATACAAGCTCTAGAAAATGCATTTCAAATTAGAGACATGTTTGCTTCTATGGCTAAAAGGTAGTATCATTAAGCATAGAACACCAGACTAGCCTGGCATGCAACTAGCATTTGTAAACAGGCATATAATACCAGATCCGGAAGTTCAAACGCCTTTGCTAGCTAGAGTCAAAGAGTGCCTCATCAGCCCCTCTTGAATGGTAAACTACTTTGGCTCCCCAAGCCCCCAGTGGATATACACTACACAAAACAGACTTCCTCTCTGGGTGGAATGCAACATAGAGTCCGCTGCCACCGTAAACCATTATTGAATGCCACAATTGAACGAGTATAGAAATAAACGTGGTGGCAATGTAAAACTGGGATCCTCCTCTTTTAAAAAAAAACAACAAATGCCAAAAGTTCTTTCAAACGTGTTCTCCTGCTGTTTGCATTAAGAATAGTTGTGCATTGACTGCTTGAACACGTTTCTTTCCTTTGGCTCTAGCATTAAATGCGTCTCAAGAGGAATATTTATCTCGCATAGCACACACAAGCCGACTAGGTAAATATGTCAAATTTTACTATGGGGTTGTCTGATTTTGTTTTAGTAACATTACAATCCAGTAGCACTGGAAGGTTACATCCTGAGTGACAAAATATAGGCTTTGAATTACTTTGCCAGCAGCTACAGACAGCTACAGTAACCGCTGTCTGAGTTGAGCGCATTATTAGACTATTTAATTCCCTTCATCGGAACATGTCATCAACAATCATGCGGTGAAAATAAAATATTTGATTATATATTTCATGGAACAGACATGTTTCTGTCTATATTAGGCAATGAAATTTCCAAAACAGCACAGAACAAGAAAATTGTGTTTGAAAAAGTTAACGTTTTTGCTGTGATAATGGGATATTTCCACCCCAAGGCGTGCGGAGCGCAGACGTTGTGTCTATTAACTGACTGTAAATATACCAAACATAACATATCATACTAATCTGAGTGTCCTGGATCTACCCCCGAGTCCAGTTGGTGTTGAAGAGATCGTCACATAACTTCACTTATTCAATGTGTCATGTCAAGTAGCTAACTTCACATTTTAGCCATATGGCACATTTCCGAACTCCAGTTGGGATTATGAATATAACGTCCGAAAGTGGAAGATAATGTTTTTGGAAAATATTTACCCACTAGCCTCGGCGTCACGGGTCCCCTAAATTTCTGTTGTCATTTGTGTTCAAGGTTGTCTTTAGTTTTATTTTTTTACTCGCTCCGAGCATATTTTCGTAACACCTGGCTGGATATCGAGGTGCAGCGCGACTGAAACAAGATGAACTGTACATTTAGCGGGTACATTTTGCAGGCGACCAGGCTAGGCAAATGGACAGCTTTATCAAAACATAACTGCTTATTATGTTCACATAGTGGCTAGCAGTATTTCAATCTTCTCGATGGAGCAGTGTGGATAAAGATAACATTTGGAGTAAAGTGGCATTTCCCATCCCTGCATTGAGGTACGCGTCGGATCCACGGTGTCTTAATGTAATGTGACCATGATTGCGTTCCGACCCAGTGCACGTCGTAAACAAGCGCGGTAGGTTCGGTATCTTCTAGCTAGCTAGTTGGCTTAGCTAGCTCATTTACAAATTTAACGGGCGTGTTAGACAGATCTCGACTTACCACAGATACGTAACAAACAGTTGTAGCTGGAAAAATAGTGAATAACTTTTTTGCACCATGGAAAAGTGGTTATATCCCATTCACAGGCCCAGCTGGTACAAGAAATGCTTTCCGTCCATAGGAAGAAGAGAAGCGAGAGGTTTTACTCCGCCCACGAAGTGACGAAATGTTGTATGGAGGTAAATGAGTGTCGAATTTGGTCAACAATAAAAGATATTGCTACGTGAAGATTATTTGTTCGAATATAAGTTTCGTAATGGTTAGGTTGTTACGAATGCACTGATATAAGTGGACGCACGAGGCATTTTGGCAACTTTGGAGAAAAAAACGACTTTATAGCCTGTTGTCATAGCAACATATAGAGGACTCATCAAAGATATTTCAATGTGGAGTGCCAGAGGGCGTAAATTCAGATAATTATCAGATTGTCCGTGTGTAAATTCAGAGCGTTTTTGCTCTGAGCGTTCAGGGTGCACACTGGACGCTCTGGCTGAGGAGAAGCGTTGATCCGAGTGTTCTGACATCACAACTGCAGTCAAGCACCCAAGCTAACTGGCTAAAGTTAGCTAGCTTGTTAGCTACATCCAGACATAAATGAGAGAACACCTCACTCTGACCATTTTACTTGCCCTAGCAGAGCTGGTTAGGCTGTTTTCATGTCATCCAGAGTGTTGGTGATTGTAACTGTGCTGCCGGCAACCATTTAATTATGCCTCTTTGCTGATGTTTACTGACACCAGCCATGTTCAACTCATCAGTTATTCTGTGCTCTGGCACACTCAGATTAGAGTGCTCAGAAATCGGAGTAGATAGCCAGAGGGAATTTACGAATGCACCCTTAAGCAATAAGGCCAGAGGAGGTGTGGTACATGGCCAATATACAATGGCTAAGGGCTGTTCTTATTCACAATGCAATGCGGGGTGCCTGGACACAGCCCCTAGCCATGATATATTGGCCATATATCACAAACCCCTGAAGTGCCTTATTGCTATTATAAACTGGTTACCAATGTAATTAGAGCAGTGAAAGGAAATGTTTTGTCATACCCATGGTACACGGCTGTCTGACAATCAGCATTCAGGGCTCGACCCACCCAGTTTATAAAACACATTTTAGCATGGACATTGCCATTGAGGGCTTCCACTATTTTAAAGTAGTCAACTGGGTGGGGATTCCTATGAGTTGGGAGCTATCAGCCAATTCAAGAATAACAAAATGGACTATTTTTATATCGAGATAGCCTCAATGCTGTCACAGATGCTATAATGGCACAGATACAAAGATGAGTCCTCTATCTGATGTTCTGAAAGAGTTGCAAAATCTGGACCCCTACAAATCAGCAAACCAATCTGGACCCTCTCTTTCTAAAATTATCCACCACAATTGTTGCAACCCCTATTACTAGCCAGTTCAACCTCTCTTTTGTATTGTCTGAGATCCCCAAAGATTGGAAAGCTGCCGCGGTCATCTTCCTCTTCAAAGGGGGAGACACTCTAGACCCAAACTGTTACAGACCTATATCTATCCTACCCTGTCTTTCTATGGTCTCCGAAAGCCAAGTTAACAAACAGATCACCAACCATTTCGAATCCCAGCATACCTTGCTATGCAATCTGGTTACCGAGCTGGTCATGGGTGCACCTCAGCCACGCTCAAGGTCTTAAACGATATCATATCTGCCATCGATAAAAGACAATACTGTGCAGCCGTATTCATTGATCTGGCCAAGGCTTTCGACTCTGTCAATCACCACATTCTTATCGGCAGACTCAACAGCCTTGGTTTCTCAAATGACTGCCTCGCCTGGTTCACCAACTACTTCTCAGACAGAGTTCAGTGTGTCAAATTGGAGGGTCTGTTGTCCGGACCTCTGGCAGTCTCTACGGGGGTGCCACAGGGTTCAATTCTCGGGCCGACTCTTTTCTCTGTAAACATCAATGATGTCGCTGTTGCTGCTGATTATTCTCTGATCCACCTCTACGCAGACGACACCATTATGTATACTTCTGGCCCTTCTTTGGACACTGTGTTAAACCTGTTGCGACTCTAGGGGCAGTATTTTCATTTTTGGAAAAAAAACGTTCCCGTTTTTCGTCAGGACAAGATGCTAGAATATGCATATAATTGACAGCTTTGGATAGACAACACTCTAACGTTTCCAAAACTGTAAAGATATTGTCTGTGAGTATAACAGAACTGATGTTGCAGGCGAAAGCCTGAGAAAAATCAAATCCGGAAGTGCCCCATATTTTGAAAGCGCTGCGTTCCAATGAGTCCCTATTGAGCTGTGAATGTGCCATCAACCAGCTTACGCTTTCTACGTATTCCCCAAGGTGTCTACAGCATTGTGACGTAGTTTTACGCATTTATGTTGAAGAATATCCATAGGCGGCTGGCTACATTGCGTAAGTGGTCACCTGATGACTCCCAGAGTGACTCGCGTAAAATACAGAGGTAGCCATTACTCCAATCGGTCCTACTGAAAAACAAATTGTCCCGACGGATATATTATCGAATAGATATTAGAAAAACACCTTAAGGATTGATTATAAACAACGTTTGCCATGTTTCTGTCGATATTATGGAGCTAATTTGGAATCTTTTTAGCTGTTTTCGTGACTGCAATTTCCGGGCAATTTCTCAGCCAAACGTGAAGAACAAACGGATCTATTTCACCTACAAAAATAATCTTTCGGGAAAAAATGAACTTTGGCTATCTACCTGGGAGTCTCGTGAGTGAAAACATTCGAAGCTCATCAAAGGTAAACAATTTAATTTGATTGCTTTTCTGATTTCCGTGACCAAGTTACCTGCTGCTAGCTGGACAAAATGCTATGCTAGGCTATCGATAAACTTACACAAATGCTTGTCTAGCTTTGGCTGTAAAGAATATTTTGAAAATCTGAGATGACAGGGTGATTGACAAAAGGCTAAGCCGTGTCTCAATATATTTAATTAGGAATATTTTCTAGGGATATTTATGTCCGTTGCGTTATGCTAATTCGTTTCAGGCGATGATTACGCTCCCGCATGCGGGATGGGGAGTCAGTAGAGGTTCTTAACAAACCTCCAGACGAGCTTCAATGCCATACAACTCTCCTTCCGGGGCCTCCAACTGCTCTTAAATGCAAGGAAAACTAAATACATGCTCTTCAACCGATCGCTGCCCGCACCTGCCCGCCCGTCCAGCATCACTACTCTGGACGGTTCTGACTTAGAATATGTGGACAACTACAAATACCTAGGTGTCTGGTTAGACTGCAAACTCTCCTTCCAGACTCACATTAAGCATCTCCAATCTAAAATTAAATTTTGAATTGGCTTCCTATTTCGAAAAACAAAGCATCCTTCACTCATGCTGCCAAACATACCCTCATAAAACGGACTATCCTACCGATCCTTGACTTCGGCGATGTCATTTATAAAAAAAACTCCAACACTCTAATCAGGAAATTGGATGCAGTCTATCACAGTGCCATCTGTTTTGTCACCAAAGCCCACCACTGTGACCTGTATGCTCTCGTTGGCTGGCCCTTGCTTCATATTCTTTGCCTAACCCACTGGCTCCAGGTCATCTATAAGTCTTTGCTCGGTAAAGCCCCGCCTTATCTCAGTTCACTGGTCACCATAGCAGCACCCACCCGTAGCACGCGCTCCAGCAGGTATATCTCACTGGTCACCCCCAAAGCCTATTCATCATTTGGCCGCCTTTCCTTCCAGTTCTCTGCTGCCAATGACTGGAACTAATTGCAAAAATCACTGAAGCTGGAGACTCATATCTCCCTCACTAACTTTAAGCATTAGCTGTCAGAGCAGCTCACAGATCACTGCAACTGTACATAGCTCATCTGTAAATAGCCCATCCAACTACCTCATCCCCATATTGTTTTTTTTGTTGCTCCATTGCACCCCAGTATTTCTACTTGCACATTCATCTTCTGCACATCTATCACTCCAGGGTTTAATTGCTAAATTTGAATGATTTCACCACTACGACCTATTTATTGCCTTACCTCCCTAAACTTACCTAATTTGCACCCACTCTATATAGATTTTTTCTATTGTGTTATTGACTATACAGTGGGGAGAACAAGTATTTGATACACTGCCGATTTTGCAGGTTTTCCTACTTACAAAGCATGTAGAGGTATGTCATTTTTATCAAAGGTACACTTCAACTGTGAGAGACGGAATCTAAAACAAAAATCCAGGAAATCACATTGTATGATTTTTAAGTAATTCATTTGCATTTTATTGCATGACATAAGTATTTGATACATCAGAAAAGCAGAACTTAATATTTGGTACAGAAGCCTTTGTTTGCAATTACAGAGATCATACGTTTCCTGTAGTTCTTGACCAGGTTTGCACACACTGCAGCAGGGATTTTGGCCCAAACCTCCATACAGACCTTCTCCAGATCCTTCAGGTTTCGGGGCTGTCCCTGGGCAATACGGACTTTCAGCTCCCTCCAAAGATTTTCTATTGGGTTCAGGTCTGGAGACTGGCTAGGCCACTCCAGGACCTTGAGATGCTTCTTACGGAGCCACTCCTTAGTTGCCCTGGCTGTGTGTTCCGGGTCGTTGTCATGCTGGAAGACCCAGCCACGACCCATCTTCAATGCTCTTACTGATGGAAGGAGGTTGTTGGCCAAGATCTCGCGATATATGGCCCCATCCATCCTCCCCTCAATACGGTTCAGTTTACCTGTCCCCTTTGCAGAAAAGCATCCCCAAAGAATGATGTTTCCACCTCCATGCTTCACAGTTGGTATGGTGTTCTTGGGGTTGTACTCATCCTTCTTCTTCCTCCAAACACAGCAAGTGGAGTTTAGACCAAAAGGCTCTATTTTTGTCTCATCAGACCACATGACCTTCTCCCATTCCTCCTCTGGATCATCCAGATGGTCATTGGCAAACTTCAGACGGGCCTGGACATGCGCTGGCTTGAGCAGGGGGACCTTGCGTGCGCTGCAGGATTTTAATCCATGACGGCGTAGTGTGTTACTAATGGTTTTCTTTGAGACTGTGGTCCCAGCTCTCTTCAGGTCATTGACCAGGTCCTGCCGTGTAGTTCTGGGCTGATCCCTCACCTTCCTCATGATCATTGATGCCCCACGAGGTGAGATCTTGCATGGAGCCCCAGACCGAGGGTGATTGACCGTCATCTTGAACTTCTTCCATTTTCTAATAATTGCGCCAACAGTTGTTGCCTTCTCACTAAGCTGCTTCTCACTAAGCCTATTGTCCTGTAGCCCATACCAGCCTTGTGCAGGTCTACAATTTTATCCCTAATGTCCTTACACAGCCTTCTGGTCTTGGCCTTTGTGGAGAGGTTGGAGTCTGTTTGATTGAGTGTGTGGACAGGTATCTTTTATACAGGTAACGAGTTCAAACAGGTGCAGTTAATACAGGTAATGAGTGGAGAACAGACGGGCTTCTTAAAGAAAAACTAACTGGTCTGTGAGAGCCGGAATTCTTACTGGTTGGTAGGTGATCAAATACTTATGCTATGCAATAAAATGCAAAATAATTACTTAAAAATCATACAATGTGAATTTCTGGATTTTTGTTTTAGATTCCGTCTCTCACAGTTGAAGTGTACCTATGATAAGCATTACAGACCTCTACATGCTTTGTAAGTAGGAAAACCTGCAAAATCGGCAGTGTATCAAATACTTGTTCTCCCCACTGTACGTTTGTTTATTCCTTGTGTAACTCAGTGTTGTTGTTTGTGTCACACTGTTTTGCTTTATCTTGGTCACGTCACAGTTGTAAATGAGAACTTGTTCTCAACTGGCCTACCTGGTTAAATAAAGGTGAAATAGAAAAAATAAAAACATCTCTATGGCCTGTTGTTCACACACTTATCTGCCCTCTCATTGGCTAGAATGGTCCCTCTGATATAGCCTCCTCCCGCCTGCCTTTCATCTTTGAGTACATGTGTTTCCATCGTTAGAGCGGTCACTTTACTATCTTGTCAATATAATAGGCAATCGCCTGGCCTGCAAACCTCAATGCATGTGCATCTCAGATTGTATTTTTGCTTCTCAGATGGTATGGTTGCGCAACCTGTAGACGTGTGTTGGTCACATGTATCGCCTGAGTCTGTAGCTTTGTTCCAGGGCATCACTGCACTACTCACATACCAGTCGGTACACTGATCCAGGGCTTAATGTTAACCACTGTTGCAGCTAGCTAGCTAGCAAGTATACATTAGCTAGTACTCGCTAGCTAGGTTGCTTTGTCGCCACCTAGTGTTTGTTGTTGGAAGAGAGGCTCACAATGGTTCCTCCTTGGACTGCCAGGACACACAGACAGGAAGGTTGCATTTGGCTTCTGGTTAAGAGCTAGGCCATTCCCAGGTTGGTGGAGAAGGAGCGGACTGGGAGGAAGGTTGTTACGTCGGAGAGTCGGAAATGGTGGAGGGTAGTGCAGATGAAATGGAGGAAATTGAGAAAAAGTTGTTGAAGCAACAGCTGTGCTGGAATGCGAACAATATGGATGTCAGTTCTAATGGTATGGAGCGGAAGGATAAGGGTCAAAGACCGGAATGGTCAGTAGTGGAAAGACATAAGAAGAGAGACCACGATTCAGAAAGCAGTGGAGCATTTCGTAAAGACAGCATAAAGAGGGCCAAGGTAGGAAGCAAGAGTAATAATGTGTTGGAGTGGAAAGTGGTGATGGTGTTCGATGAGACCACAAGGCCTCATTTAACCCTATCCAACTAACTAATGCTGTAGAGAAATACGTTTTTGAAGTCAAATTAGCTCGGATCATTGGAATTGGCAGATTGTTCATATTTTGTGGTAGCCAGGCTCAGCAAGAGAAGATTCTGAAAATGGAAAAGTTGAATGTGAAGGAGATCAGGGAAGTAATCACTGGAGTCCCAATATCTATGTCCATAGGTTAAATTAAAGAAAATGTTAAGGGAGGAAGAGAAATTGAGGCCAAAAGCGTGGAAAAGCATGGAATGAGAACTACAGCATGGATAGATGGAGCTTCCATGGCTGCTCCTCCTGTACTAAGTGGACCTAATGTCGGTGCTGGTATTTCTACTGGTCCTAGCATGGCTTCAAGGCCTGTTATGAAATCTTGCACTCATGAATGTATGGTGTCAAAGGACACTTTGATAATGAATAAAGTTGACTTCATAGCTTTTATTGGTAAGGTTATCAATATGACCTGGGTTGTGGAAAGCAGAAATGCCAGGTTGAAGGTTATTGTGGACACTGCAAAAGAGAATTTGGGGTAACGGAAGTTACTGTTGAAATAGTTGTTGATATGCTGAACAGTCCTAATAAGAGTTGAGTTTTTCAGCACTATATAGATCAAGTTTTAATGGGGTATGGTGTTGGGGAGGTTTTTTGGGGGGGAGGGGGAGCGTGTGGTAGAAGTTAGTAGGGATTGATTTGGTTTTTATTTTATTTTCATGGTAGTACAGAATTGGGAAGATCATGATTGATCATACATTCCAGCACAGTAGGTGGAGAAATACACTTAAACGATTGTTTGCAGACCTCCATGATATCAGAGAAGAAGAAGATAGCTAGCTAGCTAGTGACTGTAGACGGAAGTCGACACTAATGTGGTTTTCTAACAGCAAGGCTCAGATCAACATGGCAGTGTTGGTTGATTTAGTGAGTTTTGTATGTTTTTATTGCAGAATTATAGATCCTTTTTAGTCAATGTTTTGTTGATATCAAATTTCTGTTGATTTCAGCTTTATTGAATGGAAAATTGCCCTCCCTGGAATCCTGTGTTTCAGACATAAGGAAGTGGATGGCAGCAAATGTTCGACTTTTAAACTCGGACAAAACAGAGATGCTAATTCTAGGTCTCAAGAAACAAAGAGATATTCAAAGAGATATTGTGAATTTAAATATGCTCTCTCTAATTCTTTATCTTTTTCTCTCTCTCTTTTTCTCTGAAGACCTGAGCCCTAGGACCATGCCTCGGGACTACCTGGCCTGATGACTCCTTGCTGTCTCCAGTCCACCTGGTCGTGCTGCTGCTCCAGTTTCAACTGTTCTGCCTGTGGCTATGAAACCCTGACCTTTTCACCGGACATGCTACCTTGTCCCAGACCTGCTGTTTTCAACTCTCTAGAGGCAGCAGGAGCTGTAAAGATACTCTGAATGATTGGCTATGAAAAGCCAACTGACATTTACTCCTGAGGTGTTGACGTGTTGCACCTTCTACAACCACTGTGATAATTATTATTTGACCCTGCTGGTCATCTATGAACATTTGAACATCTTGGCCATGTTCTGTTATAATCTCCACCCGGCACAGCAAGAAGAGGACAGGCCACCCCTCATAGCATAGTTCCTCTCTAGGTTTCTTCCTAGGTTCTGGCCTTTCTAGGGAGTATTTCCTAGCCACCGTGCTTCTACACCTACATTGCTTGCTGTTTGGGGTTTTAGGCTGGGTTTCTGTATAACACTTTGTGACATCAGCTGATGTAAGAAGGGCTTTATAAATACATTTGATTGATTGAGTGTTGCCATTGTTTATAAAAGTTATTTTTCTATAATGTCGAAATAAACACGTAGCTAACCTCCATATCACACACACAAACGGAAATCATAATACAATACTATGTATGTACACATAGTACGATCAATTAGAGAAAGCCTCAAATATCACATTTATTCGTATAAATCCATTGTAATCATAAATAACAGTAAATTGGTTCGTGTTTCAAATCCAATCCAATGTTATTTGTCACATGCTTCGTAAATAACAGGTTTAGACTAACAGTGAAGTGGTTACATGTCCTTTTTCAACAATGACGAGTTAAAGATAATTAAAAAAAACAGTATATATACAGTACCAGTCAAAAGTTTGGACACACCTACTCATTCAAGGGTTTTTCTTTATTTTTTACTATTTTCTACATCGTAGAATAATAGTGAAGGCATCAAAACTATGAAATAACACATATGGAATTATGTAGTAAACAAAAAAGAAGTGTTAAACAAATCAAAATATATTTTAGATTCTTCAAAGTAGCCATCCTTTGCCTTGATGACAGCTTTGCACACTCTTGGCATTCTCTCAACCAGCTTCATGACGTAGTCACCTGGAATGCATTTCAATTAACAGGTGTGCCTTGTTAAAAGTTCATTTGTGGAATTTCTTTCCTTAATGTGTTTGAGCCAATCAGTTGTGTATTGACAAGGTAGGGGTGGTATACAAAAGATAGCCCTATTTGGTAAAATACCAAGTCCGTAATATGGCAAGAACAGCTCAAATAAGCAAAGAGAAACAACAGTCCATCATTACTTTAAGACAAGAAGGTCAGTCAATGGGGAAAATTTCAACAAGTCGCAAAAACCATCAAGCACTATGATAAAACTGCCTCTCATGAGGACTGCCACAGGAAAGGAAGACCCAGAATTACCTCTGCTGCAGAGGATAAGTTCATTTAAGTTACCAGCCTCAGAAATTGCAGCGCAAATAAATGCTTCACAGAGTTCAATTAACATACACATCTGAACATCAACTGTTCAGAGGAGACTGCGTGAATCAGGCCTTCGTGCTCTAATTGCTGCAAAGAAACCACTACTAAAGGACACCAATAATAAGAGACTTGCTTGGGCCAAGAAACACAAGCAATGGACATTAGACCGGTGGAAATCTGTTCTTTCGTCTGATGAGGCCAAATTGTAGAGTTTTGGTTCTAACCTCTGTGTTTTTGTGAGATGCAGAAAAGGTTGAACGGATTATCTCTGCATGTGTAGTTCCAACCGTGAAGCATGGAGGAAGAGGTGTGATGGTGTGGGGGTGCTTTGCTGGTTTTTATTTATTCTATTTACCCTTTATTTAACTAGGCAAGCCAGTTAAGAACAAATTCTTATTTACAATGATACCCCGGTCAAGCCTGGACGACGCTGGGCCAATTGTGCGCTGCCATATGGGACTCTCAATCATGGTCGGATGTGATACAGCCTGGATGACACTGTCTGTGATTTATTTAGAATTCAAGGCACACTTAACCAGCATGTATACCACAGCATTCTGCAGCGATACGCCATAGCATCTGGTTTGTAATTAGTGGGACTATCATTTGTTTTTCAACAGGACAATGACACAACACACACCTAGGCTGAGTAAGGGCTATTTGAGCAAGAAGGAGAGTGATGGAGTGCTGCATCAGATGACCTGGCCTCCACAATCACCCGACCTCAACCCAATTGAGATGGTTTGGGATGAGTTGGACCGCAGAATGAACGAAAAGTAGCCAACAAGTGCTCAGCATATGTGGGAATTCCTTCAATACTGTTGGAAAAGCATTCCAAGTGAAGGTGGTTGAGAGAATGCCAAGAGTGTGCAACGCTGTCATTAAGGCAAAGGGTGGCTACTTTGAAGAATCTAAAATCTAAAATAGATTTAGACTTGTTTAACACCTTTTTGGTTACTACATGATTCCATATGTGCTCTTTCATAGTTTTGATATATTCCCTATTATTGTACAATGTAGAAAATACTAAAAATAAAGAAAAACCCTTGAATGAGTAGGTGTGTCCAAACTTTTGACAGGTATTGTATATATACATACAGCGCCTTTGGAAACTATTCAGACCCCTTAACATTATCCACATTTTATTACGTTACAGCCTTATTCGAAAATTGATTAAATTGTTTTCCCCCTCATCAATCTACACACAATACCGCATAATGATAAAGCATTTTTTTAAATTTACTGAAATATCACATTTACATAAGTATTCAGACGCTTTACTCAGTATTTTGTTGAAATTCATTTGGCAGCGATTACAGCCTCAAGTCTTCTTGGGTATGACGCTACGGACAATTCCTTCGACCTCATGGCTTGGGTTTTGCTCTGACATGGACTGTTAACTGTGGGACCTTATATGCCTTTCCAAATAATTTCCAATCAATTTAATTTACCACAGGTGGACTCCAATCAAGTTGTAGAAACATCTCAATGAGGATCAATGGAAACAGGATGCACCGGAGCTAAAATTTTGAGTCTCATAGCAAAGGGTCTGAATACTTACATATGTAAATAAGGTATTTCATTATTTTAATATTTTTTTATTTGCTAAAATTTCTAAAAACATGTTTCGCTTCCTCATTATGGGATATTGTGTGTAGATTGCTGAGGATGTTTTTTTTTTTAGTTAAATCTAATTCATTTTAGAATAAGGCTAAAACATAACAAAATATTGAAAAAGTCAAAGGGTCTGAATACTTCCCGAAGGCACTGTATGGTTGAATCATCAGCATACATGGACACGCATGCTTTGTTTAATGCCAGTGGCAGGTCATTGGTAAAAATAGAAAAGAGTACAGGGCCTAGAGAGCTTCCCTGTGGTACACCACAATTTACATGTTTGACATTAGAGAAGCTTCCATTAAAGAAAACCCTCTGAGTTCTATAAGATAGATAGCTCTGAATCCATGATATGGCAGAGGTTGAAAAGCCATAACACATACATTTTCTCAACAACAGGTTATGGTCAATAATATCAAAGGCTATATCTAACAGTACAGCTCCCACAATCTTCTTATTATCAATTTCTTTCAATTAATCATCAGTAATTTGTGTCAGTGCAGTACATGCTGAGTGCCCTTCTCTATAAACATGCTGAAAGTCTGTTGTTAAGTTGTTTACAGAGAAATAGCATTGGTATTTGGTCAAACACTATTTTTTCCCCATCAGTTTGCTAAGAGCTGTTAGCAAGCTAATAGGTCTGTTGTTAGAACCAGCTTTACTACTCTTGGCTTCCCTCCAGGTCTGAGGACAAAGACTTTCCAATAGGCTCAGATTAAAGATATGACAGATAGGAGTGGCAATAAAGTCAGCTACCATCCTCAGTAGCTTTCCATCTAGGTTGTCAATGGCAGGAGTTTCGTCATTATTGATTAATAACAATACATTTTCCATCTCTCCCACACTAACTTTACAAAATTCAAACTTGCAATGGTTTTCTTTCATTATTTGCATTTTTATGCATGAGTAAGATGGCTCACTGTTCGTAGTTGGTATTTCCTGCCTAAGTTTGCCCATTTTGCCAATTAAGTATTCATTAAAATAATTGGAAATGTCAAATGGTTTTGTGACGAATAAGCCATCTGATTTGCTGAAAAATGGAGTTGAATTCGTCTTTCTGCCCATAATTTCATTTAAAGTACTCCCATGTTTTTTTCCATCATTCTTTATATCATTGATCTTGGCTTCATAATACAGTTTCTTATTTTTTTGTTGAGTTAAGTCACATAAGTCAGCCAGGCAGATGTGCAGCCAGACTTATTAGTAAACTCCTTTTGCCCCATCTCTTTCAACTATACAGTTTTTCAATTCCTCATCAATCCACGGAGCATTAACAGTTCTACAAGTCAGTTTCTTAACAGGTGCCTGTTTATCAATAATTGAAAGAAGAAATGTCATAAATTCATCAAGTACAGCGTCTGGATGGTCCTTATTCAGACCAACAAATAGTTTTTACATCATCCACATCCACATCTTTTGTATGATCTTATACATTATTTTAGGCCCAGCTTTTGGAACTTTGGCTTTCCTGAATATAGCCACTATATTGTGATCACTGCATCCAATGGGTATGGATACAGCTTTTTTTTTTTACCCCTTTTTTCTCCCCAATTTCGTGGTATCCAATTGTTGTAGTAGCTACTATCTTGTCTCATTGCTACAACTCCCGTACGGGCTCGGGAGAGACGAAGGCTGAATGTCATGCGTCCTCCGATACACAACCCAACCAGCCGTACTGCTTCTTAACACAGCGCGCATCCAACCCGGAAGCCAGCCGCACCAATGTGTCGGAGGCTACACCGTGCACCCGGCAACCTTGGTTAGCGCGCACTGCGCCCGGCCCGCCACAGGAGTCGCTGGTGCGCGATGAGACAAGGACATCCCTACCGACCAATCCCTCCCTAACCCGGACGACGCTAGGCCAATTGTGCGTCGCCCCACGGACCTCCCGGTCGCGGCCGGTTACGACATAGCCTGGGCCCAGGGACTCTGATGGCACAGCTGGCGCAGTACAGCACCCTTAACCACTGCGCCACCCGGGAGGCTTGGATACAGCTTTAGAACAAAGTTCTACAGTATTAGTAAAAATGTGATCAATACATGTGGATGTTCAGATTACAGGCACTGGTTACAGTGAGAAACTTCCTCTTGAGTGGACAGTTTGATGAAAACCAGTCAATATGCTGGTCCACAAGAAAGTACACCTCTCTGTTTACATCATATACACTATCAAGCATTTCACACATTATTTACATACTGACTGTTAGCACTTGGTGGCCTATAGCAACACCCCAAAAGAAAAGGCTTTAGATGTGCCAAGTGAACCTGCAACCACAACACTTCACTAACACTTGACATAATATATTCTCTAAGCATTACAGGGATATGGCTCTGAATATATACAGCAACACATCCCCCATAAATATTTATGTCTCTTCTATAGATGTTATATCCTTGTATTGCTACTGCTGTATCATCACATTAATTATCTAAGTGAGTCTCAAAAAGGGATAATATATAAATGTTATCTGGGGTTATCAAGTTATTGATTTCATGAACCTTATTTCTAAGGCTACATATATTAATATGGGCTATGTTCAGCCCTTTCATGGGTAGTTTATCAGAGAGACATATGGAGAAGAGCAAACAAAGCAAGAGAAAAAAATATACATTCAGCAGTCCATTAATCAGTTGGTGTGTCGTTTTCATATAATTTGGCTGATTAGGGGGCTTGTGCACATTAGTGTTTTGTTAAGTAGTTAGCTAAGTTACTGACGAAGCTAATTATTAATAATGTTTTTGTTGTTGTTGCATTTCAAGTGGGCATTGCTGACAGGCCAGGGCCCATATTCCCAAAGAATCCCAGAGTAGTACTGACTTTAGGATAAGTTTAGCCTTCACACCAAGTAAAATTACATTGACATGGGGGAAGTTATCCTAGATCATTATTCTTACTCTAAGACACTTTGTGAATATGGGCCCTGGAAGAAAGCTGTTGCCCAATACCTTGCACAGCAGTCTGTTCACCACAGGACCCTGGAGCAGGGGTAGGCAACCTTGTGCCTGGAGTGCCGCAGGTACTGCAGGATTTTTTTCCAACTACGCACCACACCATGGGTGCGTTCAGTTAGCTTGAACGTTTGTAACGTTGCAGACTGGTTTGTACTAAAAGCAACGTTCTCTTAAAACATTCTTGTACGTTTTTGACAGAAACTGGCTACTCTTTAGTTGACTGATGTAGCTGGCAAGGTAACTGCTGTTTAACTTAACAGAATAAACTAAACCACTGTTTATTCTCAGTGCTGAGCTAGTATTGTAACGTTAGCTAATGTTTCATCCCCTCTCAACTGAGGTGAATGAATTAGCTATACTAGCTAGTAGCTACAACAGCCAGGTCAGCTCTATCCTCTAGCTCTCTGTCAGATAGCGATATGAAGTGGCTATTATTACTATATTACAGCAGTTGTTTGTATGGAAATGTTTTTTAGCCTTTGTTTTTTCCAGTTTCAACAGAAGTAAATTAACTTGGCTAGCTTTCGCCAGATGATGCACCGTTAGAGAGAAAGAGCTGGCCAAATGTTGGCTAACGTTAGCAATGCCTCACTCACACTAGACCTGAATCAAATGATAAAACCATCAGCCAAATGATTAAAGATTGATATTCTGATGTTTTTTCAGTGCAATGTGAGTTTTTATTAGACAGTATGGCAATGTAATGTTATTGATCTGTCAGTTTCCCTAGCTAATTCCCTACTTTTCACACTAACATAGTAATAAACAGCTCTAACGTTACAGGCTTCACTGTCATGGACCAATCTCTTCATTCCGCTCCCGCCAGCCTGCATCTGCAGCTTTTCATACCACACTCCGTCTGACTCCCACCCACTACTGCAAGAACTGGTCCCAAACCCAACCGCAGTCCCGCCATGTTATTTTAGTGATGCAGCTCACTTGCCAGCCATGGTCCCAGCAATTTTGCGCCCTATAGGCAATATCATATGCGCAAAAATAACTTTTTCACATGGCCCGAACTTCCACCTTGTGTATTCTTCTATTCTAACTCATTTGAGTTCCTCCAAAATGTTTTATATATTTTTCAGTTTTAAAGCAAGTTTTCTGCAGTTCCACACATTTTGCCATGGGGCGGAGAAAACATTTAGCAATTTTATAACAAATTTCATGCAATTCTACCATTTTGCCATGGGGTGGAGATAATGTTTTTTCCGTTTTGAAGCTCATTTCCCGCAATTCTACACATTTTGCTGTGACTTAAGCCATGTTAATGATATCTGAGTGAGAGTAACTAACAAAATCAATAGGGGCCCCCTGGAGGTCAGGGCCCCTGGGCAAGTGCAATGTGTGACCGGTCGGTATTCGGACATGATAGCTGTCTAGACTAATTTACAAATTAAAAAAATTGTTAGCTGAGATGGCTAATTGAGTGACTGTCATTGACTGACCTAACCAAATTTAGAACTTGCACCTTGTGCATTCTACTATTCCGCTTATGTCGCTTATGCCTGGAGCCAGCCCTGACTGTACCTGTTTTTTTTGTGTCATTAATTTATTGTGGCCACCAACAATTGGAATGTGCATGCCACCACCTACTGTGCGTAGTGTGTAGTGTGTAGTCTACAGGAGGTTGGTGGCACCTTAATTGGGGAGGACAGGCTTGTGGTAATGGCTGGAGCGGATTTAGCAGCCTCACTGTTGTAGTCGATCACGTTACACTTACTTTGTGATACAAAAAACTGTGTGCTGGCTGTGGTGAAAAGGGAAGTTAAAAAGGGGAGTGGGGGGGATTGCACCACTAACTAACCCTGCACCTATATCCCACCCTTCTATAAAAACATGATGCTAAGAAGCCAACCGTACTGAATGACATATTATTCAGATCACTCTGTATTGGCCTACTACTCACAGGGAACTTATCTCTTATTCTTGGCCATCATCCTCTCCTCTCCTCCATGCATCAGCATACGACACCTTCTGCACTATGACCCTGACAACCTCTACCTGTCTCTCTTGCACCTGACACTTCTGATCCCCAACGATTCTACACACTCTTTTGTCTCCTGCCCTCCTGACCTACACACTTCTTACATCTTGGAATCAGTCCTTACTACACACTGCTGCAACATGTACATAAGCTTGGCATACATCAGGTGGCGTCACTCGTCACGATTCTCGTCCTTCAACAAAGCAGTGATTTGTAGATCTATGTAGCTATGCGGAGGGCTAGATTGGACTTATGTTTAACACTTATGTAGGATAGGTGTAAAGCACTATACTCAAATTGGGCCGAATCCTGTGCCCTCCCATCTTACAAAGCTCAATGATAGTCCATGGTGCCATCTGGTGGTGAAGATATACAGTGGCAAGAAAAAATCTGTGAACCCCTTGGAATTACTTGGATTTCTGCATAAATTAGTCTTAAAATTTGAGCTGATCTTAATTTTAGTCACAACAATAGACAAACACAGTGTGCTTAAACTAATAACACACAAATTATTTTATTTTTCTTGTCTATATTGAATACATAATTTAAACATTCAGTGTAGGTTGGAAAAAGTATGTGAACCCCAAGGCTAATGACTTTTCCAAAAGCTAATTGGAGACAGGAGTCAGCTAACCTGGAGTCCAATCAATGAGACAAGATTGTAGATGTTGGTTAGAGCTGCCCTGCCCTATAAAAAAAAACTCACAAAATTTGAGTTTGCTATTTACAAGAAGTATTGTCTGATTGTGAACCATGCATTGAACAAAAGAGATCTCAGAAGACCTAAGATGAAGAATTGTTGACTTGCATAAAGCTGTAATGGGTTACAAAAGTATCTCTAAAAGCCTTGATGTTCATCAGTCCATGGTAAGACAAATTGTCTGTAAATGGAGAAAGTTCAGCACTGTTGCTACTCTCCCTAGGAGTGGCCGTCTTGCAAAGATGACTGCAGGAGCACAGCACAGAATGCTCAATGAGGTTAAGAGGAATTGTCGAGTGTCAGCTAAAGACTGAAAGAAATCTCTGGAACACGCTAACACCTCTTTCGACGAGTCTACGATACGTCAAACACTAAACAAGAATGGTGTTCATGAGAGGACACCACGGAAGAAGCCACTGCTTTCCAAAAACAAAACATTGCTGCACGTTTGAAGTTTGCAAAGGAACACCTGGATGTTCCACAGCGCTTCTGGCAAAATATTCTGTGGACAGATTAAACTAAAATTGAGTTGTTTGGAAGGAACACACAACACTATGGGGGGAGGGGGGGTACACCAACCTCAAAACCTCATCCCAACTGTAAAGTATGGTGGAGGGAGCATCATAGTTTGGGGCTGCCTCAGGGCCTGGACAGCTTGCAATCATCAATGGAAAAAATGAATTCCGAAGTTTATCAAGACATTTTGCAGGAGAATGTTAGGTTATCTGTCTGCCATTTGAAGCTCAACAGAAGTTGGGTGATGCAACAGGACACGACCCAAAACACAGAAGTAAATCAACAACAGAATGGCTTCAGGAGAAAATACGCCTTCAGAGTCCTGACCCCAACCCGATATAAAATGCTGTGGCGTGGTATCGAGGGGTTCACACCAGACATCCCAAGAATATTGCTGAACTGAAACAGTTTTGTACAGATGAATGGTCCAAAATTCCTACTGACCATTGTGCAGGTCTGATCCACAACTACAGAAAACGTTTGGTTAAGTTTATTGCTGGCAAAGGAGGGTCAACCTGTTAATCACATACTTTTCCCAACCTGCACTGCGAATGTGTACACAGTGTGTTCAATAAAGACATGAAAATGTAATTGTTTGTTATTAGTTTAAGCAGACTGTTTGTCTATTGTTGTGACTTAGACGAAGATCAGATCCAATTTTATGACCAATTTATGCAGAAATCCAGGTAATTCCAAAGGGTTCACATACTTTGTCTTACCACTGTAGCTAATAGCAGAAAAATTATAGTGTACTGTGGGAATTCAAATATATTTTGTTTAATTGGGGATAATCCGGACCAGTCCAGTATGTTCAAGTCTAATTAGTCCAGTCAAGTGTAGTCAGCCCAGTCTAGTCAATCAGTCATGTCTAGCCATGTGTCCAAACAGGCTTGGACCCGAGACATTGCTGTGCATTGTATTTCACTTCATGTCTCATAACTTAATTTATAAGATCTGCTGGGTATTGATTGAATAGGAGGCAAACTCAACTGACCATTATTAGGCCATAATCTCAAGAGAATAGGATACATTAAATCTGCACATTCATTCAGAGATTTCATCTGTATCCATTTCAAACAACCAAAATAGAGGTTTCTTTTAGACAAAAAAACCCCACTCTCTATCAAAACCTTTTGACCCTTAGAGTTTCTCAAACCCAGAGGCGCAACATCGCGAGACTTCCAGGAACGCTTCCGAAAGAGACGATGCAGACCGGTTTGGGGTTTGAGAACTCAATGGCCATGTTCGAGAAGATCAAAAACTGTAGTGTATCATGGATATATTGTGCCTGACTGATCAACAAATGGAGTAGTTATTTATGATGCAAAGTTATTTGTAGATCAGTCAGTCGGCAGCCAATTGAGAGAAGATAAACATTATTCCTTAGTTGTAAATTGTCATAAGTAGCTGGACATGTAATTTCTCCAACCTCGTAAAATTGACAAACTGCCACGTTTTTCTTTTCGTAAACAACTTCATATTGGAGTGCCTTTCATTTGACGGCCTTTACATGCGCAGTTCGGGGCGATGACGTATTTCTGCGCATGAGCTTAGCTAGATCGTCACAAGTAAAAAAAAAAAATTTTTTAAAGAAGGCCTGTCTACACGACCAACCAGCTGAGGGAGTGTAATAACACGTTTACCCGTTTCGGTATATTTCGAGTTCAAGTTTGAGGTTCAAGACAATTGCGAACTTTGAAAAAAATAGGTAAAGTCATGACGGCAATGATCTTTAGGTCGGAAAGTCTGAGTTCTAGAAAGATGCAAGAGTTGCAAGAACTGTTTTCCCAGTAGGAGCTAGTTTTTTCCCCCGAGTTCCCAGGTGTCTTGAATGCACTGAAATCAGAAGTCGGAGATTTCCGAGATCCAAGTTGTTTTGATAGCGACACACATAACTAAATATGCCAGGTTCAAAACAACTGGGAACCACCAATAGATTCGGCAACGCCACTGAAGTTCATAACATTGAGAAAGGACAAAAGGGTAAGTTGTATTTTTCTTTTTTAGTTAACTAATATACTAGATATAGCTAACTTGCAACTCTCATCTAAAATGAGCTAGCTAACTAGCATAATGGATTCCATTCCAACCACAGAGTTATTCTATTTGATAGAGCAACATTGTCGTTTTTAGTTTATCTACAAGCCTTTCATTATAATAGTAATATAGCCTATCATATTCTTTCTCTATATATATTTTTTTTAAATCAGTTTTGATATTGCAGATAGGTTGTGGCTTCCATCAATGTAATTGCATCATTTCCAATCCTCCATATAATGTATATATATTTTAAAATATATTTTCCTTTATTATTTCCCCCTAATCCTACCATCCCTCCCAATCCCTCACCTAGTGTATTCTTTACCTTCAACAGATGCACAGCCTTTCGAAAGGAAACACTGCAAAGAGCTTTGGGTGTTTAGAAAAGTGCCATGCAATTCCAATCAATTATTATAATAAAATGTTTTTCCATCTTCCATAGCTTGAAGACCATGCCTTTGCACAGAGATGGAAACTGGTAAAAATAAAAAAAAAAGAAGAAAAAAAAAGATGGACTGCAAGGTGATAATAAACATCTCCCACGTTATCTGCTTTACTTTCCTGGTTTTAAGGTAGATATGAAAAAGTATATCTACCTACTGTAAGGAAAAGTCTATAGCTGCATTTATTTAATATGTAAAACAAATAAATTACCTTAGCAAGTGCCAAATAAATCAACTGGGTTGAAATCATCTTAAATTGGCCAAAAATCAACAAAGAAAAAAATTAATCTGTGAACATTTATGTGAAAGTGTATGTTTTACTTGTGAATTACTTGTCTGTTTGTTTAAATGCCATTTTAAAAACAATGCAGCTGTAGTCAGACACAGCGGCCAAACACAGCAAAGGTTCCAATTGTCTTTCCACCATTCATTTTTTAGATGGTGAATTTTACAAACACTTCAAATTAAGTACAGTATGTGTTTGGTGTAATTCTTTCTCAGACGAGGTGAGTTTTATCAATATATTTGTCTCAATTTACCCAAAAAAAAAATCTTAATGCTAATTAGCAACCTCAGCAAGACTACAAATTCCTGCAGGAAGTTCATGAATATCATCTCTAGCCAACGCTTTCAGCTTCGTTCATTAGTGTGATCAGATACCTGTGCCTAATCCATGTTGAATCCATGTGCTGTATTGAAATAAATACTTTTAGATTTGTGTAGATTGTTGTGAATTGTTAGATACTACTGCACTGTTGGATCTAGGAACACAAGCATTTCTCTAGACTCGCAATAACATCTGCTAAATATGTGTATGTGACAAATAAAATGTGATTTTGAATTGAATAAAGTGTTTAATTTCTCTGTCTTGGCTAGCCACTGACTACACTTGAACTAGTTAGCAGAGCAGTAGATATATAATATTTTTGTATTACTTAGCCTAGATAATTGTTTGTACAGTATGTCGACTCTGGTGTCTATTTCAGACCTTATGACATTTTTGAAGAATGAGCATTAAAAGGGGAGAAGACTGCTATAAGTCTGGCCATGTGAAGAAGTGCAGCTATAGTTAGGGGGCAATTTACCGTTTTGGTGAAGGCCAGCATGAGGGATAAAGTGTATCCTGTGTCGGTGAGTGTAGCTATTAAGTTTGCGCATTTTAGCAATACAATGTGTTCTATGCAGCTGTTAACATTCTACAAGGAAAGAGACAGGTAATATTGCACTACAATATTTTAGGTTAAGACAAGTTACTATGAGTAAGGGCAAACATGATGATAAACTTGCAAACCTGGTTTGAATAAGACATCCGATTATCACTTTGCATGTAGAATATTTGGTTTTATTATATGGATCACGCGTTATCAAACATCACACTCCCTCGTCTGATTGGTCGAATTTGTGGCCGTGGTAACTAGTGACGACTGCCAATGTGCTAGTCGGAACTAGGAAGTTCTGAAATATGCGACTTGCTAACTGGTTGTAGTTATACACGTGCCACGTTCAAAAATGAGGCTGATATTTAATCGGATGTATAAATATGACACCCTTTTAAATAATCGAACGACCTAGAAAAGCACTCATCGCAAAAAAAGGGGGAAAAAAGTAGTAGTATATTTTCTGTGAAAATCACTACAATACATGTGCTTTAGCTAAAACCCTGGCTTGGCTAAACTATCTAGCTACTAAAAATAAAAGAACAAATATACACACAAATGAGTAATAATAAAAAAAAAACATATCTAGCGATCTAGCGATATGCAGTACATAAACATTTCCGTTATAAATTGATGTTGTTATGAGGAAATATACCGTTGAAATGTAAATATAACTGTGGATGTTGAATCTGCAGAAGGTATTTCATTTAATTACCTTAAGTGAGGTACCAGAATATAAAGACTACAATAACCACAACTGTGAACTCGGAAATCTCCGATTTACTCCAGCGCGTTCAAGACAACTGGGAACTTTGGGGGGGAAACGAGCTCCGCCTGGGAACAATCGTTTGAACCGTCATCGAAGTCGAAATTCAAAGTCGGAAACTCTGGCATCTTTCAAGAGCGCAGTCTTTCCGGCCTGAACATCATCGACGTCATGATTTGAGCTCTTATTTTTCGACTTCCCAGTTGTCTTGAAAGCTCCTTAAAATAACCTTTACTGGAAATGTGAATCTCTTTTCATTGGCCGTTGTTTTGTCTCCAAGTTAAACAGCTAAAATCTTAGTAAAGTACCAGTTTACATAGATAACGATTTAAACAACACTTAAGAAATATATTCAGCTACGTAACATTAGCAAAGCAAGCCAGATAGGTGAAGCCAGAGGATCTCAGCCAGACGTGGGACCAAGTAACGTTAACGTCGTTAGTCAGGCACACCCTAAATCTGGGCACCCATGACTGAAACGTAACGTCAGGCGAGAGTCATGCAACATGAAGTAGTTTGGACTTTTGTGATCTTGAAAGACATTCACTAGCAACAAGAACATGCGAATCACTTTTTTCAGAACCTGGATATGACTGTCTCATCATGCCACAGACACATCCGTCCGCGAGATAGCGTTTGCCAGCCAGTCTGCTAAATTAAATAGCTACACCTGGGCTAGCTAGCTAATAATTCGTTTTGTTGTGTGCTCTTGCACATATACTATTGTTGTAATATGAATGCACCGATGTATACATTTGTCGCAAGAGACGAGAACAGCACCATTTATGCTGAAGTCTCCAAAATTCTCGTCGCAACTGGACAATGGAAGAAACTGAAAAGGGATAATCCCAGATTCAATTTGATGTTGGGCGAACGGAACAGACTGCCATTTGGACGGCTTGGTAAGAGTAGCACTTTTGGCATACTCAGTAAATGGTATTGCATGGCTTTGAATACATTTTGTTGGAGTGTCAGTATTCTCGTTCTCACCCTCAAATTGAACCCATGAATTGTGTCGCATGAAACAGCTAATGTAGAGATCTATAATGTAGGCCCATAGTAGATACACACACACCACCAGTACTATTATGGCACTCACTGCATCGTTCCCAGCCTCCTTGTGAGTCTAACCAGGACTGCTGCATTTTCTGCATTATGCAAAGAAACAAGAAAGTGATTCCCTTATACCACTAATAATGTTCCTTAATAATTGTTTTGTGGCCCACCCCTGTTTCACTTTACGATTCATATTTTGGGCTTGACTATCCTGGAGCCCATAGTCTAGACTATATTGGCTAATATGTTACGAAATGTAAACCTTATCCTGGTGATGTCACTGAATCACATCCTCTGCGGATAAGTAAGAGAATGCCACAAAGTAGGACACATTGAAGTTTGACTACAGAGAGGGAAAAGGACCAGACACGTGCAAAATACTTTCCTGTGTTTACACCGCCCTATTGTCATCACTTTTTTCTTCATGTGTTTGTTTATCCTCCATAGGTCATGAGCCAGGACTGATGCAACAGGTGAATTATTACAGAGGAGCAGACATGTTGTGCCGCAAAGCATCTTTAGTCAAGTAGGTATTTGAACTTTGGTATTGAAAAGGTTTGTGTAATAATTTTCACTCTGATACTGTAACTTACACTCAAATTCACACTGATGCTGTAAATATCATCAATATCCTCTTTCTTTACATTATGCAGGTTAATCAAGACTAGCCCAGAGCTTCCAGACCCCAGCAACTGGTTACCTGAATCCTACATCATCTATCCTACTAACCTAAATACCCCTGTCGCTCCTGTAAAGAATGGCATCAGCCACCTGAAAAGTAACCCCAAGACAGATGAAAGAGAAGTTTTCCTGGCCTCTTATCACTCAAGAAAGGAAAGCGGAGAGGGAACAGTGTGGATCGCCAAGTCATCTGCTGGAGCAAAAGGTACATCCCAGTCATCACGTCTGAAGGCTCGGGTTTCTATTGATAGCTAGTACTGCTAGATACTGTAGTCGTTGGGCACTATGGGGAAAATAGGATATTGTTGCCTAAAGAATCTATTTTTTTAAGTTAATGCTTGCCTCATGTTTTTGGAAGTTTCCTTGGACTGCCCAGTGAGTTACAAACTCTTTATTGGCAAAATATGTATTCCAAGGATTGTATACAAAGATTAGGCTTGGGTTGGTTTTCTTGTTCCAGGTGCTGGAATTTTGATATCCTACGATGCAAATCAATTGCTGGAGTTCATTGATAATCAAGGGCAGGTTCATGTCATTCAGAAGTACCTAGAAAGACCACTACTGCTGCAACCTGGCAACCGTAAATTTGACATCAGGTAAGCAGCTGATACTAATATTTTTGTGAGTGATAGCACATCTGTGTGTTTATTACATATTTATTACCAACAAAATACCATATAGCCTTATAAATACACAATTCGGGCTGTCTGAGGAACAGTAACAGAAGCAATGTTATTGCTGGGGTTTTGCCCAGTAGTCTTTAACTCTGCGGGTTTGTATTGTTCTTAGGAGCTGGGTGCTCGTGGACCATCAGTACAACATCTACCTGTACCGGGAGGGTGTGCTGCGGACGGCCTCGGAGCCCTACGACAGCTCCAACTTCCAGGACGTGACCAGCCACCTGACTAACCACTGCATCCAGAAAGAGCACTCCCAGAACTACGGCCGCTACGAGGAGGGCAATGAGATGTTCTTCGACGAGTTCCGGCAGTACCTGCTGAGCACCCACAACATAGCACTGGAGACCAGCATTTTACCTCAGATCAAGCAGATCATAAGGTAGCTAGCTACTTTTCATCCTGTGCTGTGATGTTTGTGTTTTACTTAATTGAAGATGGAAAAATACCCTTTTTTGTCAGATGACATTGCAAACATGACCTTTCCCTAACATGCATAGTTCTACAAATAGCTATGTACAGGTATTTGCTACACCACTACTCAGACTCCTGACAGTGGTTGTTCTGTCTGGTCTCCTAGGAGCTGTTTGACATGCATTGAGCCAGCCATCAACACTAAGCACCTGTCCTATCAGAGTTTCCAGCTCTTTGGCTTTGACTTCATGGTGGACGAAAGCTTCAAGGTGTGGCTGATCGAGATCAATGGAGCTCCGGCCTGCGCACAGTCAGTATTATTTTATATCCTTTTCCTCCTAGTGGTCATATACACATATGCAGTGCATTCAGAAAGTTTTCAGACCCTTCCCTTTTTCCACATTTTGTTACATTACAGCCTTATTCTAAAATTGATTAAAATCATTTTTTTAACTCATCGATCTACACACAATACCCCCTAACGGCAAAGTGAAAACAGGTTGTTCGAAATGTTTGCACATTTATTAAAAATAAACAACAGAAATACCTTGTTTACATAAGGTTCAGACCCTTTGCTATGAGACTCGAAATTGAGCTCAGGTGCATCCTGTTTCCATGGATCATCCTTGAGATGTTTCTACAACTTGATTGGAGTCCACCTGTGGTAAATTCAATTGTTTGGACATGATTTGGAAAGGCACACACCTGTCTATATACAGTTGACAAGTGCATGTCAGAGCAAAAACCAAGCCATGAGGTCAAAGGAATCGTCCGTAGCGCTCCAAGACAGAATTGTGCCGAGGCACAAATCTGGGAAAGGGTACCAAAAAATGTGCAGCATTGAAGGTCCCCAAGAACACAGTGGCCTCCATCATTCTTAAATGGAAGACGTTTGGAACCACCAAGCCTCTTCCTACAGCAGGCCACCCGAACAAACTGAGCAATCGGGGCCTTGGTCGGGAAGGTGAACAAGAACCCGATGGTCCCTCTGACAGAGCTCCAGAGTTCCTCTGTGGAGATGGGAGAACCTTCCAGATGATCCAAGATGGCGTTTCAGTAGGACGTATGTATTTGTTGTTTTGTTTCCGTGTCTTATCCCGTGTAAATAGTATTTTCGTATATCTCTTAATCTCACTTTCTATCTACGAACTAAATATACTTTCCTGCAACCCCCCTCACCCAATTTGGTACGGATCTGCTATTTTTATTCCTTATAACTGGAACTTCCATCCGGAGCTAGCCAGCTAACTAGCTGCTAGTCTTTGTTAGTCACGGGCTAGCGGTCTTCACCTTTTTGCCGGTCATCAGCCAGCCTTAGCTCAGACAACACCTGCCAGTCTGCACAGCGCGATATCAACTCGGAGCATATATTGGACTGCTTCTCTCTACCATATTACCAGATTCCTGCCGCTCTGGATCATTACGCCGGATCATCGCAGCTAGCTAGCTGCAAACGAGGGGCTACTGTTAGCTAACGCCTCTGTCCCGAAGCAAGCACCAGCTAGCCTCGAGCTAGGACCAGATACCAGCTAATTCTAGGGCTACAATACCTCCTTTGCTAATTGGCCTGGACCCTTTATTGTCGACATGGAGCCACGCTGATCCATCACGACTCGACTGCCGACGTGATCGCCCGATGTGGTCTCAACAGGCTATTCTGTTATGATGTCACCGTAGTAGAGGTCGACCGTTTAATCGATATGGCCGATTAATTGGGGCCGATTTCAAGTTTTCATAACAATGGGAAATCTGTATTTTAGGACACCGATTTGGCAGATTTTTATATATATTTATTATTATTATTATTATTTACACCTTTATTTAACTAGGCAAGTCAGTTAAGAACACATTCTTATTTTCAATTAGGGCCTAGGAACGGTGGGTTAACTGCCTCGCTCAGGGGCAGAACGACATATTTTCACCTTGTCAGCTCAGGCGATTCAATCTTGCAACCTTAGTTAACTAGTCCAACGCTATAACCACCTGCCTCTCATTGCACTCCACAAGGAGACTGACTGCCTGTTACGCGAATGCAGTAAGCCAAGGTAAGTTGCTAGCTAGCATTAAACTTGTCTTATAAAAAAACAATCAATCATAATCACTAGTTAACTACACATGGTTGATGATATTACTAGTTTATCTAGCGTGTCCTGCGTTGCATATAATCTGACTGAGCATACATGTATCTGACTGAGCGGTGGTAGGCAGCAGCAGGCTCGTAAGCATTCATTCAAACAGCACTTTCGTGCGTTTTGCCAGCAGCTCTTCGTTGTGTGTCAAGCATTGCGCTGTTTATGACTTCAAGCCTATCAACTCCCGAGATGAGGCTAGTGTAACCGATGTGAAATGGCTAGCTAGTTAGCGGGGTGTGCGCTAATAGCGTTTCAAACGTCACTAGCTCTGAGCCTTGGAGTGGTTGTTCCCCTTGCTCTGCATGGGTAACGCTGCTTCGAGGGTGGCTGTTGTCGTTGTGTTCCTGGTTCGAGCCCAGGGAGGAGCAAGGAGAGGGACGGAAGCTATACTGTTACACTGGCAATACTAAAGTGCCTATAAGAACATCCAATAGTCAAAGGTTAATGAAATACAAATGGTATAGAGGGAAATAGTCCTATTATTCCTATAATAACTACAACCTAAAACTTCTTACCCGGGAATATTGAAGACTCATGTTAAAAGGAACCACCAGCTTTCATATGTTCTCATGTTCTGAGCAAGGAACTTAAACGTTAGTTTTCTTAGATGGCACATATTGCACTTTTACTTTCTTCTCCAACACTTTGTTTTTGCATTATTGAAACCAAATTGAACATGTTTCATTATTTATTTGAGGCTAAATTGATTTTATTGATGTAATATACAGTGGGGCAAAAAAGTATTTAGTCAGCCACCAATTGTGCAAGTTCTCCCACTTAAAAAGATGAGTCCTGTAATTTTCAACTACAACATTTTCTGCCAAGATATAACTGCCAAAGGGGGTGGAGTTGCAATCTACTGCAAAGATAGCCAGGTCTCTGCCCAAACAGTTTGTGCTTCTACTTTTAAAAATCCACCTTTCCAGAAATAAGTCTCACTGTTGCCGCTTGTTATAGACCCCCTCAGGCCCCAGCTGTGCCCTGGACACTATATGTGAATTAATTGCCCCCCCCATTTATCTTCAGAGTTTGTACTGTTAGTTAGATGACCTAAACTGGGATATGCTTAACACCCCGGCCGTCCTACAATCTAAGCTAGATGCCTTCAATCTCACACAAATTATCATGGAACCTACCAGGTACAACCCTAAATCCATATAAACATGGGCACCCTCATAGATATCATCCTGACCAACCTGCCCTGTAAATACACCTCTGCTGTCTTCAACCAGGATCTCAGCGACCACAGCCCCATTGCCTGCATCCGTAATGGGTCCGCGGTCAAACGACCACCCCTCATCACGCTCCCTAAAACACTTCAGTGAGCAGGCCTTTCTAATCGACCTGGCCCGGGTATCCTGGAAGGATATTGACCTCATTCTGTCAGTAGAGGATGCCTGGTTATTCTTTAAAAGTGCTTTCCTCACCATCTTAACTTCATATGGCTGCTGGGGCAGTATTGAGTAGCTTGGATGAAAAGGTGCCCATTGCAAACGGCCAGCTCCTCAGTCTCAGTTGCTAATATATGTATATTATGCATATTATTAATTAAGTATTGGATAGAAAACTCAAGTTTCCAAAACTGTCAAAATATTGTCTGTGAGTATAACAGAACTGATATTGCAGGCGAAACCCTGAGGAAAATCAAAACAGGAAGTGGCTTCTATTTTGAAAACTCCATGTTCCATAGCCTCCCTTTGCTGGATTTAAAGGGATATGAACCAGATTCCTTTTCCTATCGCTCCCTCAAGGTGTCAACAGTCTTCAGACAGTTTCAGGCTTTTATTTTGAAAAATGAGCCAGAATGATAACATCGCGTCAAGTGGTCACATGAGTTTTGCTTGCGCAACAGAATTTGGACAGCCATTGCTTTCCCCTCTCCTACTGTGAAAGACATTTGCGGTTGATATATTATCGATTTATATATTTTAAAAACAACCTGAGGATTGATTATAAAAAAACATTTGACATGTTTCTGTGGACATTATGGAAACTATTTGGAATTTTCATCTGCGTTGTCGTGACCGCTCTTTCCTGTGGATTTCTGAACATAACGCGACAAACAAACAAACGGAGGTATTTTGGATATAAAAATCATCTTTATGGAACAAACGGAACATTTGTTATGTAACTGGGAGTCTCGTGAGTGAAAACATCCGAAGATCATCAAAGGTAAACGATTAATTTGATTGCTTTTCTGATTTTCGTGACCGAGCTACCTGATGCTAAGTGTAACTAATGTTTTATCGTGCGATCGATAAACTTACACAAACACTTGGATTGCTTTCGCTGTAAAGCATAATTTCAAAATCTGACACGACAGGTGGATTAACAAAAGGCTAAGCTGTGTTTTCCTATATTGGACTTGTGATTTTCATGAATATAAATATTTATAGTAATATTGATTGTATGTAGCGCTATGCTATTCAGCGGTTGTTGATTACACTTATCCCGATAGGGGAATTGCAGCCATAACAAGTTAAATAAGCATGCCCCATTCAAAAAATGTAGAACTAAGAACAGATATAGCCCTTGGTTCACTCCAGACTTGACTGCCCTTGACAAGCACAAAAACATAATGTGGCGTACTGCATTAGCATCGAATAGCCCCCGTGATATGCAACTTTTCAGGGAAGTTAGGAACCAATATACACAGGCAGTTAGGAAAGCAAAGGCTAGCTTTTTCAAACATAAATTTGCATCCTGTAGCACAAACTCAAAAGTTCTGGTACACTGTAAAGTACATAGAGAATAAGAGCACCTCCTCCTGCTCATTGCACTGAGGCTAGGAAACACTGTCACCACCAACAAATCCACGATAATCGAGAATTTCAAGAAGCATTTTCCTACGGCTGGCCATGCTTTCCACCTGGCTACCCCTACCCCGGTCAACAGCTCTGTACCCCCACAGCAACTTTCCCAAGCCACCCCTATTTCTCCTTCACCCAAATCCAGATAGCTGATGTTCTGAAAGAGCTGCAAAATCTGGACCCCTTCAAATCAGCTGGGCTAAACAATCTGGACCCTCTCTTTCGTAAATTATCCGCCACAATTGTTGCAACCCCTATTACTAACCTGTTAAACCTCTTTTGTATTGTCTGAGATCCCTAATGATTGGAAAGCTGCTGCGGTCATCCCCCTATTCAAAGGGGGGAGACACTCTAGACCGAAACTGTTACAGACTATCTATCCTACCCCGCCTTTCTAAAGTCTTCGAAAGCCAAGTTAACAAACAGATCACCGACCATTTTGAATCCCACCGTACCTTCTCCGCTATGCAATCTGGTATTCGAGCTGGCCATGGGTGCACCTCAGCCACACTCAAGGTCCTAAACGATATCATAACCGCCATCGATAAAAGACAATACTGTGCAGCCGTCTTCATCGACCTAGCCAAGGCTTTCGACTCCGTCAATCACCGCATTCTTATCGGCAGACTCAACAGCCTGGTTCACCAACTACTTCTCAGAATTCAGTGTGTCAAATCGGAGGGCCTGTTGTCCGGGCCTCTGGCAGTCTCTATGGGGGTGCCACAGGGTTCAATTCTCGGGCCGACTTTTTTTCTCTGTATATATCAATGATGTTGCTCTTGCTGCTGGTGATTCTCTAATCCCCCTCTACGTAGACGACACCATTCTGTATACATCTGGCTCTTCTTTGGACACTGTTAACTTACCTCCAGATGAGCTTTAATGCTATACAACACTCCTTCCGTGGCCTACAGCTGCTCTTAAATGCAAGTAAAACTAAATGCATTGCTCTTCAACCGATCTCTGCCCGCACCCGCCCATCTAGCATCACTACTCTGGACGGTTCTTACTTAGAATATGTGGACAACTACAAATAACTAGGTGTCTGGTTAGACTGTAAACCCTCCTTCCAGACTCATATTAAGCAGCTCCAATCCAAAATTAAATCTAGAATTTGCTTCCTATTTCGCAACAAAGCCGCCTTCACTCATGCTGCCAAACACCCTCGTAAAGCTGACTACTGATCCTTGACTTCGGCGATGTCATTTTACAAAATAGCCTCCAACACTCTACTCAGCAAATTGGATGCAGTCTATCATAGTGCCATCCGTTTTGTTACCAAGGCCCCATATACTACCCACCACTGCGACCTGTATGCTCTCATTGGCTGGCCCTCGCTTTATATTCGTCGCCAAATCCACTGGCTCCAGGTCATCTATAAGTCTTTGCTAGGTAAAGCCCCGCCTTATCTCAGCTCACTGGTCACCATAGCAGCACCCACCCATAACACGCGCTCCAGCAAGTATATTTCACTGGTCATCCCCATAAGCTAACTCCTCATTTGCCTGCCTTTCCTTCCAGTTCTCTGCTGCCAATGACTGGAACGAATTGCAAAAATCACTGAAGCTGGAGACTTATCTCCCTCACTAACGTTAAGCATTCTGTCCAACCGAGAGGTTTGGGTAGAGTAATTATTTTGAAAATGTTTGTTCCATTGTTCAAAGCTTAGACGGCTATGTTAACCTCCCATGTTAGGTTTAATTCATGTTGTGTCTTTTGATCACTGACGTCCAAGTGAACCTAAATGTGCTTGTAAAATTGTCCTTTGAATCATTCATTTGTCCAGGTATAATCTCACTAAGCCTGATTTTAAGGGGTATCTTATTAATTGCACTCTCTCCATCCTCTAGGAAACTCTACCCGGAGCTATGCCAAGGTATCGTGGACATAGCCATCTCCAGTGTCTTCCCACTGAACAATGATTCCGAACCACGATCATCTTCCTCCTCCCCCGCTCCTTACTCCTCCTCCCCCTCCTTTTCCACTCTCAACTCATCCTGTTCCTCTCCGAAACTGAGAGGACCCCTCCACGTGGGCCCATTCACCCGGTTGTAAGTCCCTCCTCTGCTTCAGAAGTTCCAACCTCTGCCCTCTGCTCCTCACTCCTATGCTTTTCCCGAGATGTTCCACAGGCCAGGAAGCTTTGCCATCTCATTGGTTCTTGCATGGCAAGTTGTCTCGAATGGGAATACCCTTGTGATTGACTGAAGATTGTGTGACTTTGCTACCACATTCTCCTCCCCATACCCCCACAGTGGAAGCGCATTTCAGAGGAAAGCCTGGACAGGCATTCAGAAAATGAATGTGTGTAGACTTGGTGAATGTTCGGATGGTGATGAGGATTAAGATTAATTGGCGACAGACTGACAGATTTGGGGGTCCCAGAACAAGAAGCTTCCCTTGTGAACCAGTGCTGCCACTGAGGCGACCCTAGACTGTGTATGGACGGCCTCTGAAGATGGAGGGGACGCTTCACTTATTATACAGACTTTAGTGCCTTACATCTCCACCCATACCCCCTTAAAGATGCAACCTGTCGATTTTAGCATAGCGCCTCTGCTACTGCGTGTGTTATGTGAGCCTGTGTATTGTCGATCAGGTAAGTGTGTATGTCTGTGTGGTCTAGTTTTTTTTTCTTTTTTTTCTGGGTTTGGAGATCTTTGGATTTTATCCACAAAAGTTAGCATTATCAGGGGAGGGGAAAAAACTTTCCTGCATCTTGATATGAATACCTGACATTGCCTATAAATCGTTCTTCATATCATGGTTATTGAAAAAGCCCCAGTTTTTTTTTTTTGTACTGTATTTTAAGAGGATTAAAGCAGAAAATAGGCTACATTTTTATTGCTACTGTAATTGTATTATAGCTATTTGATAGCTGTTATTCCATGCTCGCTGTTTAGTGTTAGCTCTTCCATTTTGACAGACTTTTATTCAAGTTCATTTAGTCAGTGTTGTTCATTCAGTGTACAAAAGATTCCTAGACAGACTACTCCTTTTTCCTCTGTCAACAAAGAGCATTTGTGGAAGGACTAGAGATAACCCTCCCCTGTTTAATTTGAGACTAGCTTTGCAACTTCCGAACATTTCAACCCATTTGAACCTTCTAAAGGTTCTAACAGTCAAACCTTTACACGGTTATGCACTACAGCTGTAGATCTGTTTTTGTTTGTGATTTTAATAGAGATTGCATGCCGGTGTGGAAGCATGTGTCTGTTGTGTGTCATAATGCAAGTAGGCCGACTCTCCCTTTTGCCTCTAATACTGATAGTTCTTAGCCAAGAGCTGCCTTTTTAAAAATGGTCTATTTCATAGAAAGTGAGTTTCTTGTTAGTTTTTCCTTGAAAACCTCTAGTAAACATAGTAGCTTCAACCCCACAAACTACTTTTTATACACCTGTCGGCAAGGGTGAGGCTGAAATAACTACGTCAACTAATTTGAAGGGGTGTCCACATACTTTTGACTCTATAGTCTATTTTGGGTTCTGATGGGATACGAAAGTTGAACTTAACTCATGAGGCATGTGCAAGTTATATTCTTCAAGAACCAATGGGTACAACTGCAGACTGCCCCTTTAACCACTACCTCTTCTCTTCATTATCACACATTTTCAAATATTTTAGTTGAGGTCATGCTTCAACATGTTTTGAGTCAAACACCGCTTAAGGGACAACATTGGCACATATTTTAATTTTAATTCGTATCTTATGTTTACAAGATTGCTATGGGGAATGATGTACGGACAAGTGAATGACTGCTAAAATCAAATCTATTTGATATGCACATGGTCAAAACATACAATGGCTATGAATTATATTATATAGTAGTTGCCGTTGAATGTTCAGTTATATTGTATATCATAGGGGCAAAAAATAAAGGTTTGTTTCTAGATAACATTTTTTTAACTTTATTCAACATATTGGAAAATATCCAAAGACAATTATCAGTATTATCAAAATTAGGGAAATGTCTTTCAAGCCAAGGGAAGGGGTGTCAGTGGGAATTGCCTCTTGATGTTTGGAAGATGCAATAAACCTGCATATTTCATTTGTTTGATTGTAAAAAGATACATTTGGCTATTGCTATCTGGTCTGTGTGACTGTTAATTGTTCAATCTCTTGTAACGTCTGGTTCTCCTCAGTTTATTTGCACTGAACTTTTCCCATTTTTAATTTCTTGCATTATCGTATTTTATGAATTCCTATTTCTTACCAAAGTTGAAAAATTGCTTTTATGTCTAAAAGGAATGTCATTATTTTCCCCCATAGTATTACTTATCTAGCTATGAATGTGAGTTTTAGGTATTTCAAGGCCTTTAAAGAGCAATGTGTAACTTCCTTTGAGTGTACCGCCATGGGAGACGAAGAAGTGACTTAAATCTGTCATTATCAAACATTTTCACTAAACCAAGGCAGCCAAGAAGAAAGAAATCCGTATAAGACATAACAGCAACATTGGCACATTTGAAATGTTAATCTCTCCTCCAGTCAACAAGGTTATACTGTACTGTATGTAGTCAGAGGAATGCCTATGATGTTTTTCTTCAGCTAATGTTTCTCAAACTCTTGCATGAAAACTTGATTGGATAAAAAATGTATGTAGAATAAAATGTATTGTTGATCAGAGTCTCCTGACTTCTCTTGTGGTGTAAAGGTGATATAAGTGGTGATATAAGACCCAGGGATGTACACATAACATGAAACAAAATAATATACAGTACTAGTCTAAAGTTTTAGAAAACCTTCTCATTCATAGGTTTTTCTTTATTTTTACTGTTTTCTACATTGTAGAATAATAGTGTAGACATCAAATCTAAGAAATCATGTAGTAACCAAAAAGGTGTTAAACAAATCCAAATATACTTTATATTCTTCAAAGTAGCTACCCTTTGGTTTGCACACTCTCAACCAGCTTCACCTGGAATGTTTTTCCAACAGTCTTGAAGGAGTTCCCACATATGAGCTTTTTCTTCACTCTGCGGTCCAACTCATCCCAAACCATCTCAATTGGGTTGAGGTCGGGTGATTGTGGAGGCCAGGTCATCTGATGCAGCACTCCATCACTCTCCTTCTTGGTCAAATTTATACTCATCAGATGAAAGGACAGATTTCCACCAGTCTACTGTCCATTGCTTGTGTTTCTTGGCCCAAGCGAGTCTTCTTATTGCTGTCCTTTTAGTAGTGGTTTCTTTGCAGCAATTTGACCATGAAGGCCTGATTCATGCAATCTATCTGATCTGAATCTGATTCACAAAATTTATTTACTAACTCTATTTTATCAATGAACCAATCGGGCTTCAGGAAGAAGCATAGCACAATTATAGCATCCATGAAGGTTTTAAATTATATCACTGAAGCCATTGACAAAAAACAGCACTGTGTCTAATTTTTTATTGATCTCTAAGGCTTTTCATACAGTTGATCATGCAATACTAAGGCAGAGATTGTCGAGTGTAGGTCTTTCAGAGCATGCAGTTGCATGGTTTGCTAACTATCTGTCTGATGGAACTCGGTGCACTCAATTTGATGGGCTTATGTCTGTTAAATTGTCTGTCTTGAATGGTGTGCCCCAAGGCTCTGTACTTGGTCCTCTCTTATTCACTATTTAAACAAAAATGTCCAAAATGCACGACTTCATTTTTATGCTGATGATATTGTTATTTACTGTTGTGCCTCGTCTCTTACAAAAGCTTTCCAGAACATGCAAACTGCTTTTTATACTGTTCAACATACCTTGTGTATGGCCGCTCAGCAACGAAGAAGCCACTGCTCTTAAACCGCCATTTAAAAAGCCAGACTACGGTTTGCAACTGCACAAGGGAACAAAGATAGTACTTTTTGGAGAAATGTCCTCTGGTGATGAAATAAATAAAAGCTGAAATAAATCACTCTCTACTATTACTCACATTCTTAAAATAAAGTGGTGATCCTAACTGACATAAGACAGGGAATTCTTTACTAGGATGAAATGTCAGGAATTGTGAAAAACTGAGTTTAAATGTATTTGGCTAAGGTGTATGTAAACTTCCAACTTCAACTGTGTGTGTGTGTATATATTCATCTACCAGAAAGAGCTCTTCTTCCTGCCCCTAGGTTTTGCACTGAAGGTGAAATGAAGCAGTGATATTTGGAACAGGAACATGCATGTGACTAGAGCAGGGCGATATATCGAATTAATTTGATTAATTCAAATTTGTTTTTGCACAATATTCCAAATGCCTGTATCGCAAGAATTTGTTTTTATGAGCGTTCATGTCTGCTTGTTATTATGTCTTTTTGGTCTCGTCTCTTTCATTCCTTCTGTGCATCTTCCATTTACATCAGCGATCTGAATATAATGACGAGATGCTCATGTCGCTGCCCTAACAATTAGAGCCGTTGACCCAAATGGTGGGAAGGCAGGCGGCAAGCTTAGGTCCAAAATAAGCCTGTAGAAACGCATTGGGCTTATTTTGGACATATTTTTGCAAGAGCCTCGCGCTTCCTCTGTTTACACACACACACCAAGCCCCTCCCCCTGCCACTCACACCAACACATTTGAGAGATCACTTCATCTCTGACAAGCGGTTTCAACTCACTATTTACATTTGAGGTTTGGTTCAACAGAATCGGTCATATGGATACAAACACATTGAGACATTATTTTCTATAATAGAGAAGTTAACTTCAACATCTGAACAAAGTGGAACGGCTAGCATGCTGTTCAAACAGTTGGAGACGGACAGAAAGGTGTGTTCATAACAATTAAAATGTTCTCCCTTGTTAGCTAATCAATACATACAAGTTGGCTAAACTTAAAATATAAAGCACGTGGGCTTGTGCTTGAAAGATTGAGACCTGTGTTAATTTTCTAATGGCTGCTACAAGAAGTTAGTCATTATTAGTGAATTTGCATTATGCATAGTTCTGGTCATTTTTTATATATACAGACTTGAAAGCCAGATCATGATTATTGCAAAGAAGCAGGTTCAATTATTTTGATAAAATAATTATACACTGCTCAAAAAATTAAAGGGAACACTAAAATAACACCTAGATCTGAATGAATGAAATATTCTTATTAAATACTTTTTTCTTTACATAGTTGAATGTGCTGACAACAAAATCACACAAAAATGATCAATGGAAATCAAATTTATCAACCCATGGAGGTCTGGATTTGGAGTCACACTCAAAATTAAAGCATCCGCCATCTCCTGGACAGTCTGTGGTGCAACGTGGCGTTGGTGGATGGAGCGAGACATGATGTCCCAGATGTGCTCAATTGGATTCAGGTCTGGGGAACGGGCGGGCCAGTCCATAGCATCAATGCCTTCCTCTTGCAAGAACTGCTGACACACTCCAGCCACATGAGGTCTAGCATTGTCTTGCATTAGGAGAAACCCAGGGCCAACCTCACCAGCATATGGTCTCACAAGGGGTCTGAGGATCCAAAGAAATGCCACCCCACACCATGACTGACCCACCGCCAAACCGGTCATGCTGGAGGATGTTGCAGGCAGCAGAACGTTCTCCACGGCGTCTCCAGACTGTCACGTCTGTCACATGTGCTCAGTGTGAACCTGCTTTCATCTGTGAAGAGCATAGGGCGCCTGTGGCGAATTTGCCAATCTTGGTGTTCTCTGGCAAATGCCAAACGTCCTGCACGGTGTTGGGCTGTAAGCACAACCCCCACCTGTGGACGTCGAGCCCTCATACCACCCTCATGGAGTCTGTTTCTGACCGTTTGAGCAGACACATGCACATTTGTGGCCTGCTGGAGGTCATTTTGCAGGGCTCTGGCAGTGCTCCTCCTGCTCCTCCTTGCACAAAGGCGGAGGTAGCGGTCCTGCTGCTGGGTTGTTGCCCTCTTACGGCCTCCTCCACGTCTCCTGATGTACTGGCCTGTCTCTTGGTAGCGCCTCCATGCTCTGGACACTACGCTAACAGGCACAGCAAACCTTGCCACAGCTCGCATTGATGTGCCATCCTGGATGAGCTGCACTACCTGAGCCACTTGTGTGGGTTGTAGACTCCGTCTCATGCTACCACTAGAGTGAAAGCACCGCCAGCATTCACAAGTGACCGAAACATCAGCCAGGAAGCATAGGAACTGAGAAGTGGTCTGTGGTTATCACCTGCAGAACCACTCCTTTATTGGGGGTGTCTTGCTAATTGCCTATAATTTCCACCTGTTGTCTATGCCATTTGCACAACAGCATGTGACATTTATTGTCAATCAGTGTTGCTTCTTAAGTGGACAGTTTGATTTCACAGAAGTGTGATTGACTTGGAGTTACATTGTGTTGTTTAATTGTTCCCTTTCTTTTTTTGAGCAGTGTATTATTAGTGGGGATTAAATGTAGCCTAATTACACACACCCTGAATTCATTAGATTATTGCTGACTATTTGAAATGCAGTGTATTTGAACTTCAATTGTACAACAGCTTCAAACATATATCGTGAATCGGCCTTGAATTTGAAAGAAAATCGATATGATTTTCAGGCCATATCGCCCAGCCCTACATGTAACATTTTATTAAAAACCTCTAGAGTCGATGTCCGCACCCCTGCATAAACCAAATTAGCATAATACAAAAGTTCTCAAAAAAATTACAGTTCATTTAAGGAAATCAGTCAATTGAAATCATTTCATTAGGCCTTAATCTAAGGATTTCAAATGACTGGTAACATAGATATGCATCTGTTGGTCACATATGCCGTAAAAAAAAAAAAAATGGGCCTCAGGATCTCGTCATGTTATCTCTGTGCATTCAAATTGCCATTGACTAAAATGCAATTTTGTTTGTTGTTCGTAGGTTATGCCTGTCTATACTATAACCCCACCGCCACCATGGGCCACTCTGCTCACAACATTAAAATCAGTAAACCGCTTGCCCACATGACACCATACACGTGGTCTGCGATTTGAGGCTGGTTGGACGTACTGCCAAATTCTCTAAAACGACGTTGGAGGTGGCTTATGGTAAAATTAACATTAAATTCTGTGGCAACAGCTCAGGTGGACATTCCTGCAGTCAGCATTCCAATTGCACATTCCCTCAACTTCTGACATCTGTAGCATTGTGTTGTGACAACTGCACATTTTAGTGGCCTTTTATTTATTAACATCTCAAGGATGATCAATGGAAACAGGATGCACCTGAGCTCAATTTCAAGTCTCATAGTGAAGGATCTGAATATTCATGTTTTAAGGTATGTTTTTCATTTTTAATACATTTGCATACCTGTTTTTTCTTTGTCATTATGGGGTATTGTGTGTAGATTGAGGACATCTAATTTAATCAATTTTAGAAAAAGGCTGTAACGTTACAAAATGTGGAAAAGGGGTCTAAATACTTTCCGAATGCACTGTATATATTCAAATGAATAAGTGTTCTGTTTAATTCTGTGTTTGCATGTTTAGAAGGAATGTGTAGATGAATGCTCCTGGTTTCTGTCTTTTCCTACCAGATCCTGAACAAGTCATAATGAGAGAGGAACTTTGGTCGTGGCCATGTTTACAAGACAGAGCTGGTTGAGAAGAAGGGTGAGGACAACCTGGTGTTTGGGGTCAAACCCGGTGGTCCCAAGGTAATGGACAAACTGGATGCTGATGGTCTGCCCCCCTACCCCCCTGTCGGCGCCTTGCTACAGTACTGAGACACCTTCTACAGCCACCTCAACACCGGACAGAGCTTTGTCAACTTCTATACTTGAGCCTGTCTCTGCTCTATGATAATGAGTCGGCCAGATGCAGCTGCTAATGCAATTTATAACTTGCTGTTTTCTCTCGCTTGCGTAGGAGTCAAGAAAACTGTGGTAGACAACATCAAGGTGTGCAGCAACGACGCTGGCGCGGGCTGGTTCAACCGCATCTGCAATATGGTGCGATGGCCCTGTAAACCCACCATCGGGGACAAGTTCGCACCGAGCGCCTCTCCAGCTGGCCTCAGCGGCCTTGAGCTGGATGGGGACATCTTCATCGGCGTGGTCTACTACCAGCGGCTACGTCACATGGTCTCCGACAACTTCTAGGTTCGGCCGCGGGACAAGGTGACCAACCAGCCGGTGGGCGGGAGGAACATCCAGGGGGGCATCCACTTTGGGGAGATGGACTGCTCCACGACCACCTATTCAACTGCTCTGACTGCCTCAATCCTCAGGCCGACTCTTTTTCTCTGTATATATCAATGATGTTGCTCTTGCTGCTGGTGATTCTCTAATCCACCTCTACGCAGATGACACCATTCTGGAAACAAAGCCTCCTTCACTCATGCTGCTAAACATACCTTCGTAAAACTGACTATCCTACCGATCCTTGACTTCGGCAATGTCATTTACAAAATAGCCTCCAACACTCTACTCAGCAAACTGGATGTAGTCTATCACAGTGCCATCCGTTTTGTCACCAAAGCCCCATGTACTACCCACCACTGCGACCTGTATGCTCTCGTTGGCTGGCCAAACCCACTGGCTCCAGGTCATCTTTAAGTCTTTGCAAGGTAAAGCCCCGCCTTATCTCAGCTCACTGGTCACCGTAGCAACACCCACTCGTAGCACACGCTCCAGCAGGTATATTTCACTGGTCATCCCCAAAGCCAACTCCTCTTTTGGCCGCCTTTCCTTACAGTTCTCTGCTGCCAATGACTGGAACAAATTGCAAAAATCACTGAAGCTGGAGACTTATATCTCCCTCACTGACTTTAAGCATCAGCTGTCAGAGGAGCTTACTGAGCATTGCACCTGTACACAGCCCATCTGTAAATAGCCCACCCAACTACCTCATCCTCATATTGTTATTTATGTTTGCTTTTTTGCACCCCAGTATCTCTACTTGCACAGCTTCATCTGCACATATATCACTCCAGTGCTAATGCTACATTGTAATTATTTCGCCACTATGGGCTATTTATTGCCTTACCTCCCTAATGTTACTACATTTGCACACACCGTATATAGATTTTTCTATTGTGTTATTAACTGTACGTTTGTTTATCCCATGTGTAACTCTGTGTTGTTGTTTTTGTCGCACTACTGTGCTTTATCTTGGCCAGGTTAAATAAAGGTGAAAAATAAAAATGGTCTCTAACCTGTCATAAATAATGGCTGAGTTAAGAGATAAGTCAAAGGATAGTTGGAATCTACCAAAAATTGTAAAGATATTGCACAGTAACTGTAATATATAAATAACATTTGTCATTTTGCAGACGCTCTATACACAGAGACTTATAATTAGTAAATTCATCTTAAGGGGGCTAGGTGAAACAACACATCACAATCATATCAAGTACATTTTCCCTCAGAGTATTTATCAGCATACAATACTGTAAATCAGTCTATTTAGAGTGACATTCTGTAAGAAAATACACTTTGATGGTGTACTTTAAGCATTAGACAAAGTTGATTCATGTGACCACTAGGGAAAGTGAGTTTTGACATTTAGACTAAGTAGACGTTACTTTTCGGAATGACAATCACGACACATTCAAGTGGCTCAGTTGTTTCGGACCTGTGCACAGGCTTCAGCTTCATATTTCCAGTAAACTATATGTAATACCTACCTCCACCAACAGATAACATAAAATGACAGAATTATACATTAGCTGCATTAGAGAGTAGAGACGATGAACAATGAAACAGAATTTTGGTAGGTAAGCAAATAATTGTTGCTGTAAAGTAATTTTGTCTTTCATCCAGATTGAATATGAAAGAAAATAAGATGATTTTGACAATCCCTTTTACAAAAAAATGTGTTTTCATTAACTCAGGCCTTTGGAAACAATCTTCATGTGATTGGTTTAGACATTGTTCCCTGTACTTTCACTTCAACTTGGCCAGCACCTCAGGTAAATCCAGCACAGAGGGAATGGTGTAGTCTGGATTGACAGATCCCTCAGGTGGACACACCCCTCCGTTATTAATCCACACTGTGGCTCTAACCCCTGCATTAAACCCCCCGACAATGTCTGTGTCCAGGGAGTCTCCCACCATAACACAGTCGTGAGCCTGCACCGCGAGCAGGCCAAAGCAATGGGTGAAGATGGAGCGGGCTGGCTTCTCTTCTGCATGCTCTCCCCCCACCACCACAGCATCAAACAGCCCCTGACACCCCAACGCCACTACCTTCTCCCTCTGTGTCTGGGTCTCTCCATTGGTCAGCAGCAGCAGTTTGTGGCTGGTCCTCAGCTGCTTCAGCAGGGTAAGTACTGGAGGTGTTATGGTTAGAAGCTCCAGGCGAGTGTTCTTCCATTGGTAGTAGCACTCACTGGCAAGGGTGGGGTTAGAGCTGGGACTCCCACCCATAACCTCCTGGATGCTCTCCTCCCAGTGGCTGATCCGCACCTCATCTATTGTCCTACCACCAGCTGGGTCAAAGGTCTCGTGATGGAGCTTGTGCTTAAATCTGTCACAAATGGCAATGATGTGTTCATGGTCTAATGTTGTCTTCAAGAGCTCTGTGACCTAGGAAACAAGGAAATCAATGCTGATCGTAATATGCGTACCTAAACAACCCAGGGAATGTTTTGATCAAGCAAAGGACAATCGAATCAAGTACCTGTAAGCCTACTTTACTCGGTGGGAAATAATGGAATGTCATGAAACGGCCGCGCTACTCACTTTTTGAATGGCCACTCCACCGGCACCCGCTGTGTCAATGAGCGTGTTATCCAAGTCGAGCAATATCGCCTTGATACCTTCACTGTTCATTGCCGCTATCAACAGGTTACAAAGAAATGTAATGTTAGTATAGCTTTTATACGGCGAAACAAGTTACTAGCTAGCTACTGTAAATGCATGCCTTCAATGCGGAAATGTTGGCAATAAAGAAACGCATTATGGGAGCTGTAGGTTTTCAGATCAATTTTTTTCGTTTTGGCCACTAGAGAGCGTCAATATATCACATAAAACAGTATAAGTTCCAGATAAATAGGCCTATTTGCAAGTAATTTCAAGGACATCTGCAACCCCAATCTTAAAGCCTTGTAAAGCTACAATATGTAACTTTTTGGGTGACCCGATCCAGTTATGGTTCTATGATTCTCATTGAAAACAAGTTAAGAAGCGGTAGATTGTTCAATGTGCGATATTTTTATTCTTCCAGTTCTTAAATTTAGTTTTTGTTTATTTTTGTACACCAGCAAACAGCTGAAAATACAATATTTTTGGATTTGGAAAATATATCTCACAGCAGTTTAGATGGTACAATGACTCCTTGTTTTGTCACAAACTGAAAATAGGCGAGTATTCGAATTTTAGCAACCAGGAAATGGCAGAGCGATTTATGCATATTGCACCTTTTAACTAAAGATTTACACATACATTACTTTCACAAATGTATATAATTTATGATGCATGAGTTGCAATTGTTTTTAAGTTAAACCATTTGTTTTATTTTTATGAAACTCTCCTTGAGTGATCAATTAAAATCTAAGTATACAGTGCTTTGCAGAGTATTCATACCCCTTTTATCTCTTCAAATTGTGTTAAGTGTGATTTAAAATATATTTAATTGTCATTTATTGTCAACAATGAACTCAATACTCTGTCAGTGGAAAGAAAATAGAGATTAATTAGATATGTTAACTAATATATAGTTATTGCATAAGTATTCAGCCCTTTTGTTAAGGCAAGCTGAAATAATTAGCTCAGGAGTAAAATTTGGTTTAACAAATCACAGAATATGTAACATGGAGTCTGTGGGAAATAATAGGGGTTAACATGATTTTCTTATGACTAACCCTTCCTCTGTCCCCATACAGTACATACATCTGTAAGGTCCCTCAGTCAAGTTTTGAATTTCAAGCACAGATTCAACTACAAAGACCAGGGAGCCTATCAAAGCCTCATAAAATGCCAGTGATTGGTCGGTAACAATATCAAATCAGACATTGAATATCTCTTTTAAGCATAGTGAAGTTAATAATTATGCTGTGGATTATGTATTAAACCACCCAGACACAAAGATACATGCGTCCTTCTGAACTGAGTTGCAGGACAGGAATGAAACTGCTCAGGAATGTTACCATGAGGCCATTGGTGATTGTAAAACCGTTACAGACTTCAATGGCTGTAATGGGAGAAAACTGAGGATGGATCAACAAGATTGTAGTGACTCCACGAGAATGATTTAAATGACAGAGTGAAAAGAATAATACAAATATACAGAATGCCTAAATGCAATGTTGGGGCAAATCCAACACAAGACATCACTGAGTAACTGCCGCCTTATTTTCAAGCAGTGGTGGCTGCATCATGGTATGGGTATGCTTGACATCGGCAAATACTGAGGAGATTTTTAGGATAAAAATAAACGGTGTGGAGCTAAGCACAGGCAAAATTCTAGTGGAAAACCTGCTTCAGTCTGCTTTACAACAGACACTGGGGGATGAATTCACCTTTCAGCAGGACAATAGCCTACAACACAAGGCCAAATCTACACATGTTGCTTACTAAGAATACAGAATGTTCCTGAGTGGCCAAGTTACAGTTGACTTAAATATGCTTGAAAATCTATGGCAAGATTTGAAAATAGCTTTGTAGTCATGAGCACCAACATCTTGACAGAGATTGAAGAATTGTGAAAATAATAAAGGGCTAATATTGTACAATCCAGGTGTGCAAAGCTCTTCGAGACTTACTCAAGAAGACTCACAGCTGTAGTCTCTGCCAAAGGTGTTTCTAACATGTATTGACTCAGGGGGTTGAATACTTATGCAATGACAATATTTTGTTATTTAATATCTATTAATCTTTATATATAATAGCCACCCTTTGCCTTGATTACAGCTTTGCACACTCTTGGCTTTCTCTCAACCAGCTTCATGAGGAATGCTTTTCCAAAAGTCTTGAAGGAGTTCCCACATATGCTGAGGACTTGTTGGCTGATTTTCCTTCACTCTGCGGTCCAGCCTCATCCCAAACCATCTCAATTGGGTTGAGGCTGGGTGATTGTGGAGGCCAGGTCATCTGATGCAGGACTCCATCACTCTCCTTCTTGGTCAAATAGCCTTTACATGACCTGGATGTGTGTTTGAGGTCATTGTCCTGTTGAAAAACAAATTATAGTCCCACTAAGCGCAAACCAGATGGGATGGCGTATCACTGCAGAATGCTGTTGTAGCCATACTGTTTAAGTGTACCTTGAATTCTAAATAAATAAATGATAGTGTCACCAGCAAAGCACCCACACACCATCACACCACCTGCTTCATGGTGGGAACCACACATGTGGATATCATCCATTCACCTACTCTGCGTCTCACAAAGGCACAGCAGTTGGAACCAAAAATCTCAAATATAGACTCAAAGGACAGATTTCCACTGGTCTAATGTCCGTTGCTCGTGTTTCTTGGCCCAGGCAAGTCTCTTCTTATTAGTGTTGTCGTGAAGTGACTATCATTCATTTGATGACATGGTATTTATTGAATAATTAGCCATGTTTAATTATTACGTGATTCAACTAATAATGTAACATGGGGCACCACGGGAAAAGTTTGTTTTAATGAGTTACCGTTTCCAGAATTAAGTCAAGAATATATCAGAATCTCTATCATAGCGGTCAATAATTTCCTTATCAGCAGACATGCCAACATGCACGTATTTTGCATACCAACTACGCAATTCTCTGTCCATGTACGCAGGTACGAGATCCGAGTTAAAGTAAGCAGAAATTAATAGGGCCCAATTTTTTTATTTGATTAAAAATGTATTTTTTAAAAATCCACTCCAAATCCACTTCAAGCTAACGTTAGCGAACATAAGGATAGGGTAGCCTAGTGGTTAGAGCGTTGGACTAGTAACCGGAAGGTTGCAATTTAAAACCCCCGAGCTGACAAGGTACAAATCTGTCGTTCTGCCCCTGAACAGGCAGTTATCCCACTGTTCCTAGGCCGTCATTGAAAATAAGAATTTGTTCTTAATCTTAACTGATTTGCCTAGTTAAATAAAGGTAAAAAAAAATAAAAAATGGTGTGCTCTAAAGTGCCAGCAGGTCACTCGCATTTGCTAGTGAAAGGAAAGGAACCCAGGGCCAACCGCACCAGCATTTGGTCTCACAAGGGGTCTGAGGTTCTCATCTCGGTACCTAATGGCAGTCAGGCTACCTCTGGCGAGCACATGCGGCCCCCCAAAGAAATGCCACCCCACACCATGACTGACCCACCGCCAAACCGGTCATGCTGGAGGATGTTGCAGGCAGCAGAACGTTCTCCACGGCGTCTCCAGACTCTGTCACGTCTGTCACATGTGCTCAGTGTGAACCTGCTTTCATCTGTGAAGAGCACAGGGCGCCAGTGGCGAATTTGCCAATCTTGGTGTTCTCTGGCAAATGCCAAACGTCCTGCACGGTGTTGGGCTGTAAGCCCAACCCCCACCCGTGGACGTTGGGCCCTCATACCACCCTCATGGAGTCTGTTTCTGACTGTTTGAGTAGACACATGCACATTTGTGGCCTGCTGGAGGTCATTTTGCAGGGCTCTGGCAGTGCTCCTCCTTGCACAAAGGCGGAGGTAACGGTCCTGAGGCTGGGTTGTTGCCCTCCTACGGCCTCCTCCACATCTCCTGATGTACTGGCCTGTCTCTTGGTAGCGCCTCCATGCTCTGGACACTACGCTGACAGACACAGCAAACCTTCCTGCCACAGCTCGCATTAATGTGCCATCCTGGATGAGCTGCACTACCTGAGCCACTTGTGTGGGTTGTAGACTCCGTCTCATGCTGCCACTGGAGTGAAAGCACAACCAGCATTCAAAAGTGACCAAAACATCAGCCAGGAAGCATAGGAACTGAGAAGTGGTCTGTGGTCACCATCTGCAGAACCACTCCTTTATTGGGGGTGTCTTGCTAATTGCCTATAATTTCCACCTGTTGTCTATTCCATTTGCACAACAGCATGTGAAATGTATTGTCAATCAGTGTTGCTTCCTAAGTGGACAGTTTGATTTCACAGAAGTGTGATTGACTTGGAGTTACATTGTGTTGTTTAAGTGTTTCCTTTATTTTTTTGAGCAGTGTATATTGTCCCAGGCCCGTTTATTTGATCTTGTTTTGGGCTGTAAACTCTTCATAATCTACAAAGACATTCCAGACACCAATACTAGGTGTCATAAAACCCCCACATTCATCCCTCCCCCCTCTGCGGGAGGGAGAGATCTCTATCGAGTTGATCCACCGTAGCCTGATCCTTTGACCCTCCCAGGATTAATGACAGTGTCCTTTTCCAGCTAACTCTGGGTCTTTCTTTCCTGTGGCGGTCCTCATGAAAAGCCACTTTCATCATAGCGCTTGATGGTTTTTGCAACTACACTTGAAGAAACGTTCAAAGTTCCGGATTGACTGACCTTCATTTTTTTAAAGTAATGATGGACTGGCGTTCACCTTTATTTATTTGAGCTGTTCTTGCCATAATATGGTCTTGGTCTTTTACCAAATAGGGATATCTTCTGTACACCACCCCTACCTTGTCACAACACAACTGATTGGCTCAAACGCATTAATAAAAGGAAAAAAAATCCACAAATGAACTTTAACAAGGCACACCTGTTAATTGAAATGCATTCCAGGTGACTTCCTCATGAAGCTGGTTGAGAGAATGCCAAGAGTGTGCAAAGCTGTCATCAAGGCAAAGGATGGCTACTTTGAAGAATCTCAAATATAAAATATATTTAGATTTGTTTAAAACTTTTTTGGTTACTACATGATTCTATATGTGTTATTTCATAGTTTTGATGCCTTCACTATTATTCTACAATGTAGAAAATAGTAAAAAATAAAACCCTTGAATGAGTAGGTATGTCCAAACTTTTAACTGGTACTGTATATGTAACCTAAATGTCCACAAAATGTATAAGTATACTTTCAAAAATGCAGGTGAACAAAAAATAGCATATTACCCAGCATCCTTTTCTGCAATTGAATTTTTGATTTATAATCTGATACAGTTCATACTCATTTAGCTTATTCAAATGTTTTGATGTTAAATTTCAAACTGAATACTGTTTTACTTTTACATATTACACATTATTGAAATGTTAATTTAAGAAGGAACACCCACATCAAAACCTCATCCCAACTGTAAAGTGTGGTGGAGGGAGCATCATAGTTTGGGGCTGCTTTGCTGCCTCAGGGCCTGGACAACTTGCTATCATTGACAGAAAAATATATTCCCAAGTGTATGAAGACACTTTGCAGGAGAATGTTAGGTTATTTGTCCTCCAATTGAAGCTCAACAGAAGTTGGGAGATGCATCAGAACAATGACCCAAAACACAGAAGTAAATCAACCACAGAATGGCTTCAACAGAGAAAATACGCCTTCTGAAATGGCCCAGTCAGAGTGCTGACCTCATCGTGATTGAGATGCAGTGGCATGACCTCGAGACCAGTTCACACTAGACATCCCAGGAATATTGCTGAACTGAAACAGTTTTGTAAAGAGGAATGGTTCAAAATTCCTCCTGACCGTTGTGCAGGTCCGATCCGCAACTACAGAAAATGTTTGGTTGAGGTTATTGCTGCCAAAGGAGGGTCAGTCAACCAGTTATTACATCCAAGGGTTCACATACACAATACAGGGTGGAAAAAAGTATGTTTACATGGTGTGTTCAATGAAGACATGACAACGTGTAATTGTTTGTTTGTTATTAGTTTAAGCAGACTGTTTGTCTAATGTTGTGACCTAGATGAAGATCAGATCAAATTTAATGACCAATTTATGCAGAAATCCAGGTATTTCCAAAGGGTTCACATACTTTTTTCTTGCCACTGTAGATATATATTTATATTCCGGACTATGACATTACTCGTTCTTTCTTAATTCCTTTCTTTTTGTTTTGGTGATTTGCATGTATCACTGCACAGATGGTGCTACGAGTCATTTCGCTACACCCATGATAACATCTGCAAAATATCTGTACGAGACCAATACAATTGTATTTGATTTCTATGAAGTGTGAAGGTATGAATATGAAATTGCATTTCCCCTTTGATAACAAAAACAGATGACTTCATAATGAGTTCTAAGAAAGTACTGGCATCTAAAGGAATCATGGGACATTCTTTGTCTCCTCTGCTTGCAGACAGACACCTTCATTCCCATTTTATCTCGGTAGGTGTTCATGGCTGCACCAGTCACACACTCGCTTCTCTCTGCTATCCACTCCGCTCTCCCAAACTGATAATGCTGTGTCCCATCACATCCTAGACAGAACATTTAGATAAAACCGGGACATCGGCCTCTTTTTTTCCACACTCAGAAAACTGACAGAGAAAATGCAGCTAGTCTCAAAGATATCAGGCCTTATTTTTTGTCTGGAAAACTGACCTCTAAGGCCCTCACCAGATAGGGTTAGCTACACAGGCAGGTAGAAAGGGGTTGAGGTGCATAGAATTTCAGCCTAGAGGTGGCTTGCACTCACAGGGCTGCTTGTTTATGCATGTCTTTGAAGGCGAGGAAGAGATTACATATTTTGTAGAAATGACTCTGTCCTATCCAGAGTCATGTAGAGCTAGAGTTTATGTTGTGTACAGAACAAACACCTGGTCTTTCCATGATATAGACTGACCAAGTGAATCCAGGTGAAAGTTATGATCCTTTATTGATGTCACCTGTTAAATCCACTTCAATCAGTGTAGATGAAGGGCAGGAGACAGGTTAAAGAAGAATTTTTAAGCCTTGAGACAATTGAGAAATGTGCCATTTAGAGGGTGAATGAGTGTGTCAAGAACTGCAACGCTGCTGGGTTGTTCACGCTCAACAGTTTCCCATGTGTATCAAGAATGGTCCACCACCCAAAACTGCTACACTGTACATACCATGTGTTGAGTTAACATATAGAGGATCTATGTACTCTACTGACCTCCTGTTGTCAAGGTCCTGACACTGGTCACACACACATACATGTGAGATTTTATCAAGTACATAGAAATGTATGAGCTATAGTCTAAAAACAAGAGCACTGCTGCGGCTAATTCAATCGGCCATGGCAACGGTGGGAGTAAGGCAACCTGCACGCACACACAAACAACTCCAGCAGGACAGGACGAACCTGCTCAGGCGCTTTTGTAATATATGATATCACCTATAGCATCAATATATAATTGTGAACTATGTTGGATTTCACTCTACATTATTGATATGGAAAGAACTGAAAACAGCTGTTCACAAATGCGCTCCATCCAACCTCACTGAGCTCGAGCTGTTTTGCAAGGAGGAATGGGAAAAAATGTCAGTCTCTCGATGTGCAAAACTGATAGAGACATACCCCAAGCGACTTACAGCTGTAATCGCAGCAAAAGGTGGCGCTACAAAGTATTAACTTAAGGGGGCTGAATAATTTTGCACGCCCAATTTTTCAGTTTTTGATTTGTTAAAAAAGTTTGAAATATCCAATAAATGTCGTTCCACTTCATGATTGTGTCCCACTTGTTGTTGATTCTTCACAAAAAAATACAGTTTTATATCTTTATGTTTGAAGCCTGAAATGTGGCAAAAGGTCGCAAATTTCAAGGGGGCCGAATACTTTCGCAAGGCACTGTATTTTCAGGTGTCTAAAGAGATGTTCGATCGGGTTCAAGTTCGGGCTCTGGCTGGGCCACTGAAGGACATTCAGAGACTTGTCCTTAAGCCACTCCTGCGTTGTCTTGGGTGTGTGCTTAGGGTTGTTCTCCTGTTGGAAGGTGAACCTTGGTTCCAGTCTAAATCCTGAGCACTCTGGAGCAGGTTTTCATAAAAGATCTCTCTGTACTTTGCTCTGTTCATCTTTCCCTCGATCATGACTAGTCGACCGGTCCCTGCCGCTGAAAAACATCCCCGTAACATGATGCTTCCAACACCATACTACACCATAGGGATGGTGCCAGGTTTCCTCAAGACGTGACGCTTGGCATTCAGGCCAAAGAGTCCAATCTTGGTTTCATCAGACCAGAGAATCTTGTTTCTCATGGTCTGAGAGTCTTTAGGTGCCTTTTGGCAAACTCCAAGCGGGCTGTTGTGTGCCTTTTTCTGAGGAGTCTCTTCCACGTGACCACTCTACCATAAAGGCCTTATTGGTGGAGTGCTGCAGAGATGGTTGTCCTTCTGGAAGGTTCTCCTATCTCCACAGAGGAACCCTGGAGCTCTGTCAGAGTGACCATCGGGTTCTTGGCCACCTTCCTGACCAAGGCCATTCTCCCCCGATTGCTCAGTTTGGCCAGGCGGCCAGCTCTGGGAAGAGTCTTGGTGGTTCCAAACTTCTTCCATTTAAGAATGATGGAGGCCACTGTGTTCTTGGGTACCTTCAATGCTGAAGAAATGTTTTGGTACCCTTACCCGGACCTGAGCCTCGACACAATCCTGTCTCTGAGCTCCTAGGACAATTCCTTTAACATCAAGGCTTGTTTTTTTTCTCTGACATGCACTGTCAACTGTGGATACTTATATAGACAGGTGTGTGCCTTTCCAAATCATGTCCAATCAATGTAATTTACCACAGGTGGACTCCAATCAAGTTGTTTCAGGTGTCAAAGATGATCAATGGAAACAGGATGCACCTGAGCTCAATTTCGAATCTCATAGCAAAGGGTCTGAATACTTATGTATATTAGGTATTTCTGTTTTTTATTTGTAATACATTTGCAAAAATGTCTAAAAATCTGTTTTCACTTTGTCATTATGGGGTATTGTGTAGATTTTTATTTATTTAATCCATTTTAGAATAAGGCTGTAACATAACAAAATATTGAAAAAGTCATGAGGTCTTAATACTTTCCGAATACATTTTAGTCACTCCAGCTTCGTGTAAAACCAGTGCCAAATCCTTTGTAAAATAGAGATGAGTAACGACCCGAGGCAACTTCCCTGAGAGACACCACACTACATATCTGATGTTAGAGAAGCTCCGGGTTTCTATTGGATGTGATGGCAGGTGATGTGAATCCATAGCAAGTAAGTTTTTTCAATAACAACTTATGATTAGGGTTGCAAAGGGTCAGAAACTTTCCAGTAAATTTCCTGAATTTTTCTGGAAATTTTCAATGGGAAGTTAAGCCTGGGAATTCCTAGAATTTTGCTTAAATTCATCAAAAAAGTTACTCAAAAAAGCAACTCTAGGTCTTGTGGCATATTTTGGTTAAACTATCCCCAATTCAATGAAATTGCAACCCTCTGCATGCACAGTGCATTCTTCCATCACATGTGCAGCTGATTCTCAAGATCTTGCACACTAGTGAGATGCTATTAAGCCCACACAACTACACTGTCTGAGCCAAGGACTACATACTTTCTGGTAAATGTTTATTATAACACTGGGTGGGGTGAATAGATTTTATATGACATACATTATTTTTTTGTTAACTAGTAATAGCAGTCTACAGCAAAGGGTGTTTAAATAATGTCTAACTTGTTAACAATTTCTGCTAGTTAGTTTTTGCTACCATGTGGGTTTTAGCTTGCTTGAGCCTGCTAACTGAGGAGTGTCAATTCACCTGTTCCCATACATTTTAAAACATTTATCTTACAAATTAGTTGTTTAATCTAACTGCTTAACTATTTATCTGTACATGGAATTGTATTTTTGATTTATTTTTATTAAACATTTTCTAATCTTTACAGGAAAATGTCATGGGCACCATCAGATGTGTGGAGACATTTCACTGCAGCTAATGTAAAAGGAAAAGCTGTGTACATTTGCAAATACTGTATCAAATCATATGTGAAGAATGCAAGAAAGATGCAGAATCATCTGGCCAAGTGCATAAAGTTCCCTTAGCGCTCACAAAAAGCAACCTCTGACAAAAGTTCCTCTACTTCTATTCGAGGTGAAAATTATGAATCAGACACCTTATCGATAGCAACAGCTCATGGTCCTCCTCGAATCAGAAGTTTTTTGACTCAATGAGAAATGCTGATGAATGTCTTGCTAGAACTGTGTATGCACCTGGTTCACCTCTGATGCTCACAGGCAATGTGAATTGGAAGATATTTCTGAATGTTCTTTGACCAGCATACACCCCTCCAACCAGACGTGCTGTATCTACTCATTTGCTGGATGCAGAGTTCAATAGAGTTCAAGTGAAGGTTAAGCAAATCATAGAGAAAGTAGACTGTATTGAAATCATCATGGGTGGTCGAATGTTTGTGGACAATTAATAATTAACTACATCATCTCCACCCCTCAACCAGTATTCAACAAGAGCACAGACACGAGGGACAACAGACACACCAGTCTACATTGCAGATGAGCTGAAGGCAGTCATCAATGACCTTGGACCACAGAAGGTATTTGCACTGGTGACAGACAATGCTGCGAACATGAAGGCTGCTTGGTCTAAAGTAGAGTAGTCCTACCCTCACATCACACCCATTGGCTGTGCTACTCATGCATTGAATCTGTTCCTCAAGGACATCATGGCACTGAAAACAATGGATACACTACAAGAGAGCCAAGGAAATGGTTAGGTATGTGATGCATCATCAAGTTATAGCAGCAATCTACCTCACCAAGCAAAGTGAGAAGAATAAGAGAACCACATTGAAGCTGCACCAGCAACACCCGAAGTAGTCTCTCCAATAAATGGCCATATCACAGTCTGCCGATATGGACAACCCCATAAGAGGATCCTCCTGGATGATGTATTTTGGGAAAAAGCGGTAAGCAGCCTGAAACTCCTGAAACCTATAGCAGTAGCCATTGCACGGATTGAGGGAAACAATGCCATCCTGTCTGATGTTCAGACTGCTTGCAGATGTAAGAGAAGAAATCCGTACTGCCCTGCCCACTTCACTGTCACTCCAAGCAGAGGAAACTGCAGTTCTGAAATACATCAAAAAGCATGAAGACTTCTGCCTGAAGCCCATACCCGCAGCAGTGTATATGTTGGACCCCAAGTATGCTGGCAATAGCATCCTGTCTGGTGCAGAGATCAACAATGCCTATCGTGTCTCGCCAACTTGGCCTGGATGAGGGCAATGCTCTTGGCAGTCTGGCGAAGTACACTTCCAAGTAAGGGCTTTGGGATGGAGATGCAATATGGCAGCCGTGCCAGCATATCTCATCAGCCACCTGGTGGAAGGGACTTTGTGGATCTGAGGCTCTTTCCCCTGTTGCCTCCATCATCCTCCAAATCCCACCAACATCAGCCGCCTCAGAGCTCAACAAAGCACACAACAGGCTGACCAATACAAGGGTTGAAAAATTGGTGGCCATCTGGGCAAATTTGAAGCTTTTTGAGCCAGACAACGAGCCATCCTCATCAAGGTTGGAAAGTGACAGTGAAGATGAGCCTCAGAGTCTGATGTTCAAGAGGTGGACAATGAGAAACCAGTCCAGGGAGAAGACATGGAAGCATGAGAGGAAGACAACCAAAGCTTTAGTTTCTAGACTATAATTTTACAGATGTATGTTGAAAATGTTTTTGGGAAATGCGATGGATCATTAAAGTTCAATTCGTAACTAAATTGTTTTTTTTATTTCTATTGGACGGATTTAATCATTTGCAATTATGTCTACTTATGATAAGGTAAAAGGTTTATGTTTCTGTCTCCATATGATATGATAAATATATCCAATGCAAAAAACCTCTACAATTAAATGGTATAAATATGACTTTGCATATATTTCCGTTAATTCCCATATATTCCCGTTAATTCCCATATTTTCCCATTAAATCCCACGGAAAGTTTCCACCTCTGAATATTCCCCAAAATGTGCAACCCTACTTATGATCAATAACATCAAAGGGTGCACTGAAATCTAATAATACAGCTCCAACTATCATTATATTACCCATTTATTTTAACCAATCATCAGTCAAATGAGTCAGTGCCGTAAGAGTTGAGTGCCCTTCGCTATGCATGCTGAAACTCAGTAGTTAACTTGTTCTCTGAAAAATAACATTGTATTTGGTCAAACACAATCCTCCCTATCAATTTACTAAGAACAGGCAGCAAACTGATTGGGTGGCTGTTAGAGCCAGAAAAGGGTTCTTAACTTTTTTTTGGCACTGGAATGACTTTAGTTTCCTTCCATGCCCGTGGATACACACACTCCTTTAGGTATGTTTAAAGATATATCAAATAGGGGGAGCAATAAAGTCTGCTACCATTCTCAATAGTTTCCCCTCAAGGTTGTCTATACCTGGTGGCGTATCATTATTGATAGACAACAATACATTTTCCACCTCTAACACACTGACTTGACCAAATTCAAATCAGGTGCTTGCTTGCCAACAATTGGCCATTTTTTTTTACAAATACTTAGAATGCTGCATCTGGATTCACTTCCTCATACACATCAGACCAACATACATGTTTTACGTCTTCAACATCCCAAAAGAAGAGGCTTTAGATGAGGCAGGTAAACTTGCAACCACAGCACTTCAACAACATTTGACATGAGAGCCTCTCTAAGCTTTTTCACGCTAAGGTATTTTTCCACACAGCTAAACCAAATACCAGGAAGTTGTAAATAATTTGGTGAAAGGGACAGACAAAATGGCAACCAGTGTTCTTTACCTGCCTAGATGGCCGGTCATGTTTTTTTTTTACTCTGTCCCAAACACTAAGGCAACAAAAACAAAACAGGCACGCCCAGCTCTGTCCCATCACAAAGGGCTCTATTCAATTTGTAAAGCTGAAGCGTTACCGATTCCACGATAGAAATGTGGAGATAATGTAGCATTTACCATGCACCGTGAATGCAATCTCTGCTAAAGTCATGCTGTAAAGCTGAATCTCCCTCCTTAATATCCCCCCATTCCTCTCTCTCTCTCTCTCTCTCTCTCTCTCTCTCTCTCTCTCTTTCTCTCTCTATTTCTCTAACTTTCATTCTCACCTCCACAGACTGGATATTGACGCATAGAACTCAATACATTGCATTCAATTATCCCTTACTGATGTCACTTGTTAGATCCACTTCAATTAGTGTATTCGAAGGGGAGGAGAATGGTTAATGAAGGATTTTTAAGCCTTGAGACATGGATTCTGTATGTGTGTCATACGGAGGGTGAGTGGGCAAGACAAAGATTTGCATTTGAATGGGGTATGGTAGTAGGTGCCAATAACTGCAATACTTCTGGGTTTTTCATGCTCAACAGTTTCTCCTGTGTATCAAGAATGGTCCACCACCCAAAGGATATCCAGCCAACTTGACACAACTGAGTTACGGATTGGAGTCAATATGGGACAGCATCCCTGTGTAAAGTTTTCGATACCTAGTAGAGCCCATGCCCCGACAAATTGAGACTGTTCTGTGGGCAAAAGGGGGGTGCAAGTCAATATTAGAAAGGTGTTCCGAATGTTTTGTACACTCAGTGAATATTCTCACACTGGATATTGGTGGCGATGACATCAGTGCTATACTCTAGCATGTTTCTAACATGACTAATAACATCGTGATGGACTGAGCTGCCACCAATGTGAAGGATACAAAAACGTAACTTTACTGGAATATTGAAACACATCCTCCTGAGATGTTTTGAAACATTACATGGTGTCTTGCAACCACTTAATCAAGTGTTCTGTAACACCAGTAGTAGTGCATTGGTAAAATCACCAGGGAAGCCAAGCCAGGAAAAAAAATGTTTGGATCAAGATACGTCGTTATAATCATTGGCCAGTACGGAGAATTAAGTAGAACCACAAGTCCAAATCCCTATCTTCATTCATGGCTAATCTCCGGTGAGATACAGCCAAAATAACATTTTGATTTAGAGCCATAAAGAAATTGAATAATTTATCTGAGCAAACCAGAAACCTTTCACTATATAAATTTAAAAACTACTTTAAAACCATGTAAATATAATACACTGTTAGAGTATTATGGTCAATATGTTAGTGTATTATGTCTGTTTGTAACGTCCGTTATATGTGAAAATGTGTTCGTATTACAATTTGTATTTGAATGTTTAAGGACTCTTGGAAGATTAGTCCAGATGAAGACTAAAACAGGTCCTAATAAAATAAAATAAAATCCATGGCTAATTTAGGAAAGGGACGATTTTAGATTTTAGCTAGCTAGCTAGCCACCGGAGGACAACGACACAACAAGATGCAACTATTCAAGTTTCTGTCAATGACATTTGGCTTCTAATGTGATGTGATTGGTGTGAAGACAAATCCAAACTGGCTACCCTTGACATTTTTATTTGGTGCGCCAGGACCATTCACAGCTAAGCTCACTCAGTTAAGCTCAATGCTGAATGGCTCTTTTTTTAAATTATGTTTTTATCAAGGGAAGCCAAATGCTTGCTGGCTTCCCTTGCATTCAATGCTACGGGCTGCAACAAAGTCATACTCTTTTTGACCAGACAGCATAGATGGGCTTCACATACAGAGACAAAGCGTCGCATATTCGTTCACTTGGATACTTTTTCCGGTGAGATACATTCAGCTTCTTGCGAATTTAAGAACATTTATGAAAAACAGAGAGACAAAATATAAATAATTTAAAACTTTTTTTCCTAGGCCATTTTTTGCGGGAAACTTGGCTTCCCTTGGCATCCATGAATACACGTTTTAAACAATTTCATGGTTTTTAAATCCTGTTTACTCCACTTCTTCTGGAGTATTTTAATGTTTAACAATGATTCATATACCAAACAAAAATATGAACATGCAACAGTGGGGCCAAGCTTCCTGCCATCCAGGACCTATATACTAGGCGGTGTCAGAGAAAGGCCCCAAAAATGGTCAAAAACTCCAGACACCTAAGTCATAGACCGTTCTCTCTGCTACCGCACAGCAAGAGGTACCGGAGCACCACGTCTAGGTCCAAAAGGCTCCGTAACAGCTTCTACCCCCAAGCCATAAGACTGCTGAACAGTTAATCAAATGGCCACCTGGATTATTTGCATTGACCCCCCTTTTGTTTTTACACTGTTGCTACTCGCCGTTTATTATCTATGCATAATCACTTTACCCCTACCTACATGTACATATTACCTCGACTAACCTGTACCCCCGCACATTGACTCTGTACCGGTACCCCCTGTATATGGCCTCGTTATTGTTATTTTATTGTGTTACTTTTGTTTATAAAAAATTAAAGTAAATAATGCCAGGAGAATGATACCTGCACAAATGCCTAGTGCCAACTGTAAAGTTTGGTGGAGTAGGAATTATGGTCTATTTTTCATGGATCGCGCTAGGCCCCTTAGTTCCAGTGAAGGGAAATCTTAACGCTACAGCATACAATGACATTCTAGACGATTCTGTGCTTCCAACTTTGTGGCAAAAGTTTGGAGAAGGCCCTTTCCTTTTTCAGCATGATAATGTCCCCATGCGCAAAGCAAGGTCCATACAAAAATGGTTAGTCGAGATCAGTGTGGAAGAACTTGACTGGCTTGCACAGAGCCCTAACCTCAACCCCATCAAACACCTTTGGGATGAATTGGAACGCCGGCTGCGAACCAGGCCTAATCGCCCAACATCAGTGCCCGACCTCAGTAATGCTCTTATGGCTGAATGGAAGCAAGTCCCTGCAGCAATGTTCCAACATCTAGTGGAAAGCCTTCCCAGAAGAGTGGAGGCTGTTAAAGCAGCAAAGGGGGGACCAACTCCATATTAATGCCCCTGATTTTGGAATGAGATGTCTGACGAGCAGGTATACACATACTGTGTATGTGCCGTCCCGAGTCCATACTTCAAGTTAATCTGACACTCAAACCACCGAGCAAACAATGTAAGCACAAAGCACAATCAATCATAAATATGACAAGGTAGGCGCTGTCTCCCCTCATAACACTACCCCCCTCAAGCAGGGCAGAGTCCCTTCGGCACCTATACAAATAACTTGGTGACATTTATTTATCAGAATTGGCAGTAGGAATGACACATTTAAAAAAAAAACTCTAATTAAGTGTTTATGACTTTTTTCTAGAACAGGTAAATAATTTACAAATGTCCCGTGCTCAACAACAATACAATAGTCCTTGTAAGTTCTCAACAGGCTCTCTCAGACTGGCTGAGCAGGAAAGCAATGGACATGGCCACTTTGAATTTTAGAACAAGACAGTGGCTGTTATAGCAGCAGAAGGGGGACCAACTCCATATTAATGCACATGATTTTGGAACGAGATGTTTGACGAGCAGGTGTCCACATACTTCTGATCAAGTAGTGTACCTTAAAAAAACAGTTGAGACATTGATCAGAAAACCAGTCAGTATCGGGTGTGACCACCATTTGCTTTATGCAGTGTGAAATCTCATTCGTATAAAGTTGATCAGGCTGTTTATTGTGGCCTGTGGAAGGTTGTCCCACTCCTCTTCAATGGCTTGCTGAATATTTGCGTTGAAGTTGCTGAATATTGGCGGGAACTGGAACACACTGTTGTACACGTCGATCCAGAGCATCCCAAACATGCACAATGGGTATCTGGTGAATATGCAGGCCATGGAAGAACTGGGACATTTTTAGCTTCCAGGAATTACGTACATGTCCTTGTGACATTGGGGCTGTGCGTTATCATGCTGAAACATGAAGTGATGGCTGCGGAATAATGGCACGACAATGGGCCTCAGGATCTCATGATGGGATCTCTGTGCATTCAAATTTGCCATTGATAAAATGCAATTGTGTTCATTGTCCGTAGCTTATACCTGCCCATACCATAACCCCAACGCCACCATGGGGCGTTGACATCAGCAAACGTTGACGTCAGCAAACTGCTCGCACACACAACGTCATACAGGCCGGTGTGAGGCCGGTTGGACATACTGGCAAATTCTCTAAAACGATGTTGGAGGCTGCTTATGGTAGAGAAAGGAACATTCAATTCTCTGGCAGCAGCTCTGGTGGACATTCCTGCAGTCAGCATGCCAATTGCACACTCCCTCAAAACTTGAGACATCTGTGGCATTGTTGTCACGACTTCTACCGAGGAGGCGCTCGGCGCTCGGCGTCGCCGGCTTACTAGCCGCTACCGATCCCTTTTTCCTTTTCTAGTTGTTTTGTCTGTGTTCCTTTTCACACCTGGTTTCAATTGCTTTTATTTCTGTGTGTATATAGGGCACCTGTTACCAGCCTTAATTCGTGCAGGATTAGACTTGTGTGTATTGCGCTCGATTGTATTTGATGTTTGTTGTTTTTCACTATTACGCACGTGTATGTAAAGTGTCGGAACTGTGTTTGTTCCTCCGTGCGTTTGCTCGAGTTTCTGAGTATTCGAGAGCTTAGTTTTGGGATTTTTGTCTGTGCCGTTTTGTATTGGTGGACTATATTATTAAACACGCTTCTCAGACATCCCTGTTCTCCTGCGCCTGACTCCTACACCTCTCACCAAGACGCATTTTATCACAGAATCCTGCACCAAGATAATTATGGAGTCAGCAGGAGCGGACGCACTCCCATGGTCCGTGGAGGAGCGAGTTCAACACCGCACGGCAGTGTTACACCGACTGGGGACCGCCATGGATCAGGTGATGGCGGCGATGGAGAGATGTGGCCTTCCCACACCGTTATCAGCCACACCCCAACCAGTACCATTACCCTCTCCTTCATTGCCTGAGCACAGTGGGATTCGACTCGCCCTCCCGAGGGAGTATGATGGGACGGCGGCCGGGTGCCAGGGCTTCTTACTCCAGATGGACCTATACCTGGCGACCGTTCGTCCGGCTCCTTCGGGGGGTGGGAGCGTGAACACCCTCGTTTCCTGCCTCGCAGGTAAAGCCCTGGAGTGGGCCAACGCGGTATGGAACGATCCTGACTCAGCGAGGGACCACTACCCAGAGTTCACCCGCCGCTTTCGGGCCGTGTTCGATCACCCACCTGAGGGTCGAGCGGCGGGTGAACGGCTGTTCCATCTGAGGCAGGAGAGGAGGAGTGCTCAGGACCTTACTCTAGAGTTTCGGACCTTGGCCGCTGGCGCGGGATGGAACGACAGGGCCTTGATCGATCACTATAGGTGTAGTTTGCGTGAGGACGTCCGTAGGGAGCTAGCCTGTAGAGACACCACCCTGTCCTTGGACCAATTGATCGACATGTCCATTCGGTTGGACAACTTGCTGGCGACCCGCGGACGTCCAGATCGGGCTCTGTCAGTTCCATCCCCCAGCTCCACCACTCCAACACCCATGGAGCTAGGAGGTGCTTCAGCGAGGGCGACCGGAGGAGGGGGCCTTTCCTGTGCCAGCTGTAGTCGAGACGCCAGGCCGAGCACTGCCCGGACACCTCAGGTGAGTCGGCACCAGGCTCACCCAGAGCCCCCTGTTGGTCACATGTATGTTGGTCACATGTATTGTTTTTCCTGAATTTTCCCCTCTTTCCCGGCATAAGGCGCTAGTAGATTCGGGCGCGGCGGGGAATTTTATTGACCGCGGTTTAGCGAACAGGTTAGGGATTCCCCTTGTTCAGCTTGACAAACCCTTCCCAGTGCACGCCTTAGATAGCCGACCATTAGGGTCAGGGCTAGTCAGGGAGGCCACGGCTCCACTGGTTATGGTTACGCAGGAGGGTCATGAGGAGAGAATTAGTCTCTTCCTCATTGATTCTCCTGCGTTTCCGGTGGTGTTGGGGATCCCCTGGTTGGCCCGTCACAACCCCAGGATTTCGTGGCAACAGAGGACTCTACAGGTGGGTCGGAGGAGTGCTCAGGCAGGTGTGTAGGAGTTTCCATCGATGCTACAACGGTGGAGAGTCCAGACCAAGTCTCCACCATGCACATTCCCTCAGAATATGCCGATTTGGCCGGGTTGAAGAATGCTCCAGCAGTCTTCCAATCTTTTGTGGATGAGATTGTCAGGGACCTGCACGGTCAGGGTGTTGTGGTTTACACCGATGAAATTCTGGTCTATTCCGTTACACCGTTCCGTTTCAGTGTGCGCATGTGTCTCTGGTGCGCAGGGTACTTGGGCGACTGTTGGAGCATGACCTGTACGTCAAGGCTGAGAAATGCTCGTTCTTCCAACAGGCCGTCTCCTTCCTTGGGTATCGCATTTCCACATCGGGGTTGGTTACGGAGGATGACCGCATTGCAGCCGTGCGTAATTGGCCGACTCCAACCACGGTAAAGGAGGTGCAGCGGTTCTTAGGGTTTGCCAACTACTACCGGAGGTTTATCCGGGGTTTTGGGCAGGTGGCTGCTCCCATTACGTCACTGCTGAAGGGGGGCCCGACGCGTCTGGGATGGTCTGCTGAGGCGGACAGGGCTTTTGGTCGCCTGAAGGCTCTGTTTACCTCGGCTCCCGTGCTGGCGCATCCGGACCCCTCTTTGGCATTCATAGTGGAGGTGGACGCATCCGAGGCTGGGGTTGGAGCTGTGCTCTCCCAGCGCTCGGGTGCGCCACCGAAGCTCCGCCCCTGTGCTTTCTTTTCTCGGAAGCTTAGCCCGGCGGAGCGAAACTATGACGTGGGGGATCGGGAGCTGCTAGCTGTTGTCAGAGCCCTGAAGGTGTGGAGACATTGGCTTGAGGGGGCCCAACACCCTTTTTTCATCTGGACTGACCACCGTAATCTAGAGTACATTCGGGCAGCGAGGAGACTGAACCCTCGTCAGGCAAAGTGGGCCATGTTTTTCACCCGATTTAGGTTCACCATCTCCTATAGACCAGGCTCCCAGAACACTAAGGCAGACGCACTGTCCCAACTATATGATACAGAGGAGCAGGCCACTGATCCTGCGCCCATCCTCCCGGCTTCGTGTCTAGTGGCACCTGTGAGGTGGGAGGTGGACGCAGACATTGAGCGAGCATCGCGTGTTGAGCCTACTCCACCACAGAGTCCAGCGGGATGAGTGTATGTTCCGCTGGAGATTAGAGACAGGTTAATTAGGTGGGCTCACACATCCCCCTCCTCTGGTCACCCGGGGATCGGTAGGACGGTGCGATGTCTTTAGTGGGAAGTACTGGTGGTCAACTTTAGCCAAGGACATGAGGGTTTATGTGTCCTCCTGCTCAGTGTGCGCTCAGTGCAAGGCTCCTAGGCACCTGCCCAGAGGGAAGTTACAACCCCTTCCCGTTCCACAGCGGCCTTGGTCACACCTGTCGGTTGACTTCTTGACCGATCTGCCACCATCACAGGGCAACACCACGATCCTGGTCGTTGTGGATCCTGTCGTCTCCTCCCTTTGCCCGGTCTCCCTACAGCCCTACAGACTGCGGAGGCCCTGTTTACTCACGTCTTCCGGCACTACGGGGTGCCTGAGGATATTGTTTCTGATTGGGGTCCCCAGTTCACGTCCAGGGTGTGGAAGGCGTTCATGGAACGTTTGGGGGTCTCGGTCAGCCTAACCTCTGGGTTTCACCCCGAGAGTAATGGGCAGGTGGAAAGAGTGAACCAGGATGTGGGTAGGTTTCTGCGGTCGTATTGCCAGGACCGGCCAGGGGTGTGGGCGAAGTACATCCCCTGGGCAGAGATGGCCCAGAACTCACTCCGCCACTCCTCTACGAACCTGTCGCCCTTCCAATGTGTGTTGGGCTATCAGCCGGTGCTGGTACCATGGCATCAGAGCCAGACCGAGGCTCCTGTGGTGGACGATTGGGTGAGACGCTCAAGGGAAACCTGGGAGGCCGCCCACGGGTACCTTAAACGGGCGGCAGAAGGCCAGTGCCGACTGCCACCGCAGCGAGGCCCCGGTGTACGCACCGGGGGACCAGGTCTGGCTCTCGACCCGAAACCTGCCCCTCCACCTGCCCTGCCGGAAGCTGGGTTCGCGGTTTGTGGGGCCATTCAAAGTCCTGAGGAGAATAAACTAGGTGTGTTATAGGTTACAGCTCCCCCCGTATTACCGTATTAACCCCTCGTTTCATGTGTCTCTCCTCAGGCCGGTGGTGGCTGGTCCGCTTCAAGAAGATGAGGTGCGGGAGGTCCCTCCGCCCCCCCTGGACATCGGGGGGGCGCCGGCGTATGCAGTTCTTGTCCATACTGGACTCGAGGCGTCGGGTGGGGGGTCTTCAGTACCTCGTGGACTGGGAGGGGTACGGTCCGGAGGAGAGATGCTGGGTGCCGGTGGAGGACGTACTGGATCCACCTATGCTAAGGGAGTTTCACCGCCTCCATCCGGATCGCCCTGCGCCTCGTCCTTGAGGCCGGCGTCGTCGCGCTGCGGGAGCCGCGCCTCTCCCTGTTCGGGCGGCGCTCAGCGTCACCAGCTTACTAGCCGCTACCGATCCCTTTTTTAGTTGTTTTGTCTGTGTTCCTTTTCACACCTGGTTACTAGTGGTGGATGTAAATGGGGGAAAGGTTGGTTTCATCATTGAATGCCAATTTGTCTAAGCACAAAAGGCTGCTTGATACTAATGTAGAATAATATTTACCTTTTTTCAAAAATGCATACGACATTGTGTAAAATAAGAATCAAATCTAACAATGTTGAATTACCCACAATCCTCCAAATACATGTACCATGTATTTGTAAAGCAGGTCGCCACACAGAAGTTATAAAACAGCCAACAGGCATGAATGTTGAAGTGACATATTAGTCAGACCTTCAGAATAGGAAGACAAGGGACAGATAGGATACCCAAATGCCCATCTCAAAAACGGCTAATCTCTATGCCACTACAATTACAAAGCAATTACTAAACAAATTATTATTATGAAACAGAAATGTTGTTACTGAAGTAATGACAGTGTTATTACACAGGCATATGAGCAATTTCATATAAAGTCTTAACGCTGTTCCTGTGCGGTACTTGCTGAACCAGTCACACCACTTGAAACATGTTTGGTGAAAGCACTGCTGACATTTTGTCATCATAAAGATTAAGCCACAACTTTGCTTTTCATTTGATTTAACCATTGTTTAACCAAGTTAAAGCTCAGACACACCGGTAGGATTGTCAAACGTTTTCCCGCTGACAGTACTTAGCACCGCTAAAGAGAGTGTCGGCAGTCAGTCACTTTAGTTTTCACACAGCAAGGACCTTGAAGTCGTCAGCTACTCAGCCTTGTGAAAATAATCCAAACCAGAAGGTGGCAGTAGCGTTGTTTGGCAATGCATGTCCATGTGTGTTGCTTTATGGTCTAGATTTCAATGTTAGCTAGCTAGCTGCACTAATGTTGCTATTTTGTAGAACGCCCTTGTTGATACCAGTCAGATGGCCACAACTAGGTAAGTATATAGCAAGATGACAAAGAAACCATTTAAATCACTCTCCATAATCCCATACTGCCAGTCCCAGCCTATAGCCAAATGTTTAGCTAGCTAACTAATGCTAGCATATTCGCTAGCTAGTACAACACAGTATCAGTACCAATGGTATCTAAAAATGAGCACGTCCCTGTTTGACTTCCAGCATGCCCAACTTCTCATCAACCCAAACTCCCAGATATGTGTATACTTTGACTTGCTCTATGGCATAATCTCTAAGGTAGTAATGACATGGTTTTAGTGTTTAGTTATGGAAAATACCATGCATTGGCATAGGACCAAAAAAAAGCTCTGAAATCGACACTTGTGTGCTGCTTGTTTACATTGGCCCACCGCACAGCTACCCGCATGAGGGATGCACTATGTACTATCCCATCCTAGGTCTAACAAGAACTGTTGCTGTCTTCATTTGGTTTACATAATTAGCATACAGCCATTTAGCTGTGACAAAGGCCCCAGACATGGAGAAGAAGTCAACATTCAGGGACAATTGGTGCATTAACATGTTTATCACAATCTAAACTGCAATTAGGAATACATTCAGACGTGTTATACTTTTATGCGATATGCTGTCAGAGGCAATTAAATCTCTCTTGACGCCAGCCCAAATTTAAACTCATGCTCTGTCGAACTCAGTTCCCAACACAATACAGAAATACAGTATACACACCGGTATCTTAAGAGTTAAATATTTCACTACATACATACAGTATAACAAATGAAATCCTGAATAGACTATGGTAGGACACCAAATACATAGCAGCTTCCTTTGCAGCAGTAATAAATGCATTCAGATCATATTTCTGTGGGACTGAACAAATAACTGTAGAGGTTGTGCGAGTTCTCCGTCCAGGAAAACTGTCTGACTTCCTCAAACTGTCCATGGCAGCCTGAAGAAAGTATAATGTTGATGAAGATGTCAGATTAGAGTTTGATGAGGTCTTAGAAAAGGACAATAGAAAATGATAGCGTTATACATTCCATGTCCTATTTCAGAGCATGAGAGATCCCTCTCTACACGTTTCCTTGGGCGCGTTTTCCCCTCCCTCTCTGTACGTGTTCGTGAGAAGACGGTGCAACAGAAAGTTGTCAGGGCAGAGCCGCCACACGAGATATACTCTTCTATAACAATAACACTATGGCAGCTCCTCTTACCTCTGTAAACCTTGATGTGTGACTGACATAGAAACGTGTAAGTAGGCCAATCAACGGAGCCAGGAAAGGCACACATTCAAACACAACAATATATCACAGTATTCTATGACATAGTGAAGAGAGGATAGACGTTAGACGTTATAATTTATGACACATTTACTTTTGCATTTTGCATAATGCTATTTCCCCCACACTAAGAAATGCAAACAAACACAAAAAAGGCTTCCTTTTGAATCACTTGAAATGTTGATACATAAAGAGACGCAACATATTATAAGACATTATAAAGTCTCATACAGTACATGCTTATAATAAATTATACTCCTAATAGCCAAGTATTTTTTAAGTGTATTCCTGTCTTTAGAAATGAACTGAAGAGTGCGGGACTGGTTCTGTTGTGAGGGGTGTGTTTGTAAATGTGTACGTGTTAGCGTGTTAGCGTGTTAGCGTGAGAGAGTCGGGAGATTACAGAGCCCCCCATGTGTGTTTATCCCGCTGCGACCTTGCCATTCCAGTTTGCCGTGTTCTATTCAGCTGGACACAAAATCCATTTCCTGGTTACATAAACGAATGTAAACTACAAGGAATGTAATGAGCCCTACTGTAACAAAGGCACCGTCACATTCTACCGCGCACAATACTTTTATCAATGGAAACACCCCTAACCCCTAACCCTAACCTTAAACCTAAGTCTAACCCTAACCCCAAAGCCATAAAACTATATCAAATCCTAACTCTTAACCCTAACCCTACCGTAACCCCTAACCTTATTGTAACCCTAATTGTAACCCTAACCCTAAAATAGCATTTTTCCTTGTGGGTCCGGCAAAATGGTCCCACCAGTGGAGACTCCTCCTCAGAGGAAGAAAATGACCATCCTCCTCAGTGAATTTTTATAAAAATAAAAATAGTGAATAATTTTAAAAGTTATTATTTTTAGTTAAAACTATACTAAATATATTCACTTTATTAAATAATTGATTAAAACAATGGAGGTCTACAGTAGTCTCAACAGCACTCTGTAGGGTCGCACCATGGTGTTGACTTCAATACAAAACAGCGTGTTTTCATCCCTTTTCATAGACTTACACAGTAATTATGACAACTTCCAGAGGATGTCCTCCAACCTGACAGTGCTCTTGCAGCATGAACTAACATGTTATCCACCCAATCAAAGGATCAGTGATTTAATCTAGAACTGAAAGTATAAGCTACAGCTAGCTAGCACTGCAGTGCATAAAATGTGTTGAGAAGTTGACTCAGAGAAAGAAAGACAATAGTTGAACAGTTTTGAACAAATTAATTACTTATAAAAAGGAAGGAGAAGCAAGAGCTCTCTCTCTCGCCATGTGTCACCTCAAAATGATCTTGTGACCTGTGTGCGGCTATGTTGCAAACTTCCATTCATAAGCCAGGTTGTAGCAACCTCATGATGTTTGTTACAGGGAAAATGTGAGTATCATGTAGTAGACTGCTACGGCATCTTGTTTATCCAAGATGGCGTAGCAGTCGGTCGTATGTTTGTCTTTTTCAAACATAAATTTGCATCCTGTAGAACAAATTCCAAAAGATTTGGGACACTGTAAAGTCCATGGAGAATAAGAGCACCTCCTCCCAGCTGCCCACTGCACTGAGGCTAGGGAACACTGTCACCACCGATAAATCCACGATAGTCAAGAATTTCAATTAGCATTTTTCTACGGCTGGCCATGCTTTCCACCTGTCTCCCACTAACCCGGCCAACAGCTCTGCACCCCCCGCAGCAACTTGCCCCCCGCTTCTCCTTCACCCAAATCCAGATAGCTGATGTTCTGAAAGAGCTACAAAATCTGGACGCCTACAAATCAGCTGGGATAGAGAATCTGGACCCTCTCTTTCAAAAATGATCCGCCGCAATTGTTGCAACCCCTATTACTAGCCTGTTCAACCTTTCTTTTGTATCATCTGAGATCCCCAAAGATTGGAAAGCTGCCGCATTCTCCCCCCTCTTCAAAGGGGGAGACACTCTAGTCCCAAACTGCTACAGACCTATATCCATCCTGCCCTGCCTTTCTAAAGTCTTCGGAAGCCAAGTTAACAAATAGTTCACCGACCTTTTCAAATCCCACTGTACCTTCTCCGCTATGCAATCTGGTTTCCGAGCTGGTCATGGGTGCACCTCAGCCACACTCAAGGTTCTACACAATATCACAACCGCCATCGATAAAAGACAATACTGTGCAGCCGTCTTCATCGACATGGCCAAGGCTTTTGACTTTGTCAATCGCTGCATTCTTATCAGCAGACTCAACAGCCCTGGTTTCTCAAATCACTGCCTCGCCTGGTTCACCAACTACTTCTCAGATAGAGTTCAGTGTGTTAAATTGGAGGGCCTGTTGTCCGGACCTATGGGGATGCCACAGGTTTCAATTCTCGGGTTGAATCTTTTCTCTGTATATATATCAATGATGTCGCTCTTGCTGCTGGTGATTATCTGATCCACCTCTAAGCAGACGACACCATTCTGCATACTTCTGGCCCTTCTTTGGACACTGTTAACTTACCTCCAGACGAGCTTCAATACCATACAACTCTCCTTCCGTGGCCTCCAGCTGTTCTTAAATGCAAGTAAAACTAAATGCATTGCTCTTCAACTGATCTCTGCCCGCACCCGCCCGCCCGACATGCATCACTACTCTGGACGGTTCTGACAACAAAGCATCCTTCACTCATGCTGCTAAACATGTAAAACTGACTATCCTACTGATCCTTGACTTCGGCAATGTCATTTTCAAAATAGCCTCCAACACGCTACTCATCAATTTTGTCACCAAAGCCCCATATACTACCCACCACTGCGATCTGTATGCTCTCGTTGGCTGGCCCTCACGTCATATTCATCCCCAAACCCACTGGCTCCAGGTCATCTATAAGTCTTTGCAAGGTAAAGCCCCGCCTTAACTCAGCTCACTGGTCACCATAGCAACACCCACCCGTAGCAGGCGCTCCAGCAGGTATATTTCACTGGTCATCCCCAAAGCCAACTCATCCTTTGGCCGCCTTTCCTTCCAGTTCTCTGCTGCCAATGAATGGAACGAATTACAAAAATCACTGAAGCTGGAGACTTATATCCCCCTCACTAACTTTAAGAATCAGCTGTCAGAGCAGCTTACCAATCACTGCACCTGTACACAGCCCATCTGTAAATAGCCCACCCAACTACCTTATCCCCATATTGTTATTTATTTTGGCTCCTTTGCACCCCAGTATCTCTACTTGCACATCATCATCTGCAGATGTATCACTCCAGTGTTAATGCTGAATTGTAATTATTTTGCCACTATGGCCTATTTATTGCCTTACCTACCTAATCGTACTACATTTTCACACACTGTATATATATATATGTTCCTATTGTGTTATTGACTGTATGTTTGTTTATTCCATGTGTAACTCTGTGTTGTTGTTTTTGTCGCACTGCTTTGCTTTATCTTGTTCCAGGTTGCAGTTGTAAATGAGAACTTGTTCTCAACTGGCCTACCTGGTTAAATAAAGGTTAAATAAAACAAATATATAAAAAAGTAGCCTAACCTAACTTGATGTTAAATTGAACTGGGTGAATGCAATATGAATGACAGTCAGTCACTACCAGGACTTCTGGTACTCACAAGGATAGTTAAACAAACAAACAAACAAACAAAAACACGCACGCACGCACACGCACACGCACACGCACACACACACACACACACAGCAATGTCTTACTATATTTTAGGACTTTTTGTGGACCAACAATTAATTCCCATTCAAAATTCTATTTTCCCTAAACCTAACCCTAAAGCTAACACTAATCCCAATTCCAACACTAATTCCTCACTTCTCTTTATTTTAGTAGGTTTACTATTCTTGTAAGGGCTTATTACTTGTAAGGACTTCTTCATACTCAAAAGTATAGTAAAAACATGTACACACACACCTGCTCTTCTCTCTCCCTCTCTCTGCTACAGATAGGAGCCAATCTAAACACTCGGGGAGGAAGCCTGGGTTCCACAGCATGTAAATGTTGTCTGCTGCTGTCACCATACATCAAAGCTTGTTTAGACAGAAGTGATCCCGACTAACAGGCCAGCCCTTACCTCTACGCTAGAGTACCAAAGCCATGACAGCCTCTTTATTTTAACTATGAGAAACAAAACAATCCCAGCAGCACAATCCTTCCTGGCACAACTCTACACACCTTGTTAACTTCTTAGTAACCGCCACAGCAGTGCTCCAAACACTGAAAGAGAGCATCCATGGTTCTCAAGGATGTGCAAAAAAGTGTGTGAAGCTCTAATCTCAATCCTAGAAATGAATAGATATTAAATGTAACATAAAACCTTCTATGCTCATCCTTTTCCAGTTCGGGCCTGTTTAAAGTAGACAGAAATTGAGGGTTTCCAATTTGTCCCTGGAGCTAGAGCAGTGAAGGTGGATTTTGACGAGGTACATTAGGGGTGTATTGGGGAGTAATGGGTGAGTGTTTGTGGAGGGTCATGTGAAGGTGCTCCCTCTCCCTTTGATTGTGGCCATGCGAGGGCAGCTGTGTTTCTTCCGTGCACCCTATTCTATCGACCCTTCTGTCATTCCAGGGGAGAGGGAGGGAGAGACCAAACAAAGAAGAAGTTTCATACGTTTTCATTAGATACGGTACCGAGATGGCACCGAGTCCGGTACCGAGATGGCAGGAAGCGATGTACTGGGCCTGTCATGACAAATAATGTCCCCCGGCCAAATAGTGCACCCCTCACAATCACAATGGGATTCGATATACTATTAGCATCCGTTACTATATCAACACCGTGATGACCTAATGATTAGAATTTTGGAGATCATTACGGCCTAAATTACGTTATTTTCCTCATCGCTGTGCAAACAAGGCTGATTTTTGCGGCAATTTCGCTATTTAAACAAGTTTTGTTTAGCTAATTAAATGAAAAAATGAATTCACACTACTTTTGGGTAATCTTGTTAACATTACAACGTGAAATCCATGTCTTAAACATTGCTACGTTTCGGAAATGGTAAAGCAAACGTGTAATATACTTGAAACATTAAAGTTACTTACCTTACAGATCAGGAAGTCAGCTAATTTCCACTCCATTTATATGCAAATCCGTTTGATTCATACACTGGTTTGTCTGGCTGTCATGTTTAATTTGAACCTGCCCTTCCCTTATCTACACTGAGATAATAGAGTACTACTGAAATGACATTATGATAAAAAAATACATATAACTCACATAGCTCATTAGTACACCCTTGGGGTTGAATATATATGTATCTATTGTAGGTCCTAGGATACAACAATTAATAATGTAGAGAAAATAAATACAATCAAAGGAGAATTTACAACAATGAACACCTTGTGAAACAGCTGTGAAAACCAACCTGGCAATATTTAAGATTATAATACATCAATTTTGATAGTCTTTGGTACAATTGTGTCCTTCATTTATTTTCACAGATTTTTTTTGTACACTCACATGGCAATCATTGACCAAAATACTGAATTCAGGTGAAATATAGAGGAGGCAGCTGTTGTTCTCAACAGACAGCCAGTCTCAGAAGGGGGACTTGAAGAGGAGACTGCAAAGTCTAGGCACTGCTGCTCCCTTTGTTCTGAGTGTTCACAATGTTGCTGTTGTTAGTTAATCTGTGTATCTCACATATTATGTGCCCAGTGTGATAGAGAATGAAAACTTTCTTAGCAGATCATGACAATATGACAATAACAGTAGCTGTAGATGATGTAATGAGAAGTTGGAGGGGGGTTGGTAATGTAGTACATCAGGTGGATCCACGTCTGGGTGTTGGGCAAAACCCCTAGGTCCTGAAGAACAGGAGCAGAGTTAAAGGGAACAGGGTAGGAGACAGAGATGTAAAACAAGCAAACACACTTTACTGTGAGAGAGTTTGATGGATTAGTGCAGTGTTATAAATGGGAGATATGTACTTTTCAACCCTTTTGGAAGGTATAGCCTACCTCAAGCTGGTCTCCCTCAGACTCTAAGCACAGAGAATCAGACTGATCCGAACTCACTGGTTCTGGAGGACGGGTTACCTCCTGGCGGGCAGGTGTTGAAGATGTCCACAATCGCATTGGCGGTGGCCTCTCTAGTCTCGTCCTTGATGAGTATCATACAAAACGAAAATCTATTTTTGGTTCCAAGCACCCTTTTTAATGGGTTTCAGAAGGGAATTTAGATTTAAGCACATACTCTTCCTTTACTGACCTTAATGGCTATTGCTTCCACCCACTTGGTAGTGATCGGTCGCCGTCAGACACCAGCTGTTGCCATTCCTGAATTTCGTGACGAGGTCCACCCCAACATTTAATTAAAGTGTTAGAGAGATGACTTTATTCTTACCCGTATCTGTGTCATACAGTATGCAGATTTTCATAATTGTAAGGATACTGACACACACATTCTATAATATTGAACCCTGCTGTGGTCAAATGAAGAAACCATTACAAAACAACTTATCAGGGCATAATTTGAATTGGGACACTTACCGATCATGTTCCATAGTGAAACAACTTTGACGGGCTTCAACTCCGGCTCCACAGCCTTCGCCATCTCAAACTTCTGGCAGGCTAGACAGGGTACTGACCTTTAAGCACAAAGTGACAAATTGAAACATTGTGTGCTCTCTGATATGACATTCATTGAAATCATAATCATTGCAGATATAATAGAATGTGATTGATCAACAAAAGGTTATTTCACTTGCCCAGCTGCCCAGCTGTCCTTGACAATTCCCCGTCAGAATAAGCATAGGTTGATTAAGGCAATCATGCGCTTCACTCCGAAGGCCAGCATGCATCTCGGTCAGCACGGCCTCCTTCTCCTCCTTAGTAAAAATCACCCTCCTGTGTGGCTGGCCATCCTTCCCCCGTAGGTAGATATGATTGCCTAACAAGTTGGAATAGAAGAGTTGTTGAAATACTCAAGTATAAGTATATTTGCACTGCTGCCTTTCTCTCTCTGTTTCTCTCTCTCTCTCTTCCCACCTCTCTCTCTCTCTCTCTCTCTCTCTCTCTCTCTCTCTCTCTCTCTCTCTCTCTCTCTCTCTCTCTCTCTCTCTCTCTCTCTCTCTCTCTCTCTCTCTCTCTCTCTCTCTCTCTCTCTCTCTCTCTCTCTCTCTCTCTCTCTCTCTCTCTCTCTCTCTCTCTCTCTCTCTCACTTCACCCCCCCCCTGTGTCTGTCTAGAGAAGACACCTAGTTAAGGGCATTTGGAATTACCATCATTGCTTACACCTGTCCATTTGATTGATCAGGTTTAACTTATAGCTAGACACCTCAATATGGCAGACATAACCATATCAGTGGAGGCTGCTGAGGGGAGGACGGCTCATAATAATGTCTGGAATGGAGTCAATTGAATGGTATCATGTTTGATACCATTCCATTTACTCCATGTTATGAGCCATCCTCCCCTCAGCAGCCTACACTGAACTATATGTATAGCTAGCAACTAGCTAACGTTAGATGGAAAATGGTTGTTGAAAAATAGTTGGACATAGCTAAATCCGTCCAGTTATCTAATTGAAGTTAACTGCTTACGTTACCCTGAATTGTGAATTTCTCTGAATGTTGCGCCTCTTGTCGAGATCAGTGGTGTCTTCATAGTATTTTGCCTGGTTGGAAAGATAGAAGAAAATTATGCTGTGAAATAGAACTAGAACTGCCCGCATCCTCCTTCCTTCGTGACCGCTATGAGGTAAAATAGAGCCAAGCAACCAGCATAGCATGGACACTTTGGTTCATTACGTAATCTGGTCAGAATGTTGCAAGTTCTAGCAACAGCCCTAGCAACAGAAGTTAGAACTCATCGAATCCCATTGTAACGTATAGGGGGACACTATTTGGCATGACAGGCCATACGCACTACCCTCTGTAGCGCCTTGCGGTAAGATGCATAGCATTTGCCATACCAAGTGGTGAGGCAACAAGTCAGGATGCTCTCGATGGTACAGCTGTAGAACTTTGAGGATCTGAGGACCTGTGCTCGGCCCTCCTTTTCCTATAATCCATGATCAGCTCACGTTGAGGGAGAGGTTGTTGTCCTGGAACAACACTGCCAGGTCTCTGACATCCTCCCTATAGGCTCTCATCGTTGTCAGTGATCAGGCCTACCATTGTTGTGTCATCAGCAAACTTAATGATGGTGTTGGAGTCGTGGGTGGCCACGTAGTCGTGGGTGAACAGGGAGTACAGGAGGGGCCTAAGCACACACCCCTGAGAGGCCCCCATGTTGAGGATCAGCGTGGCAGACGTGTTGTTGCCTACCCTTACCACCTGGGGGGGGGGGGGGGGGGGGCATCAGCCCCATGGTCATTGGCTTAGCAATGAGCTTTGAGGGCACTATGGTGTTGAACGCTGAGATGTAGTCAATGAACAGCATTCTAGCGTTTCTGGGATGATGGTGTTGATGTGAGCCATGATCTGCCTTTCAAAGCACTTCGTTGCTACAGATTTGAGTGCTACGGGCGGAAGTCATTTAGGCAGGTTACCTTGGCATTCTCGGGCACACGGACTATGGTGGTCGGCTTGAAACATGTAGGGATTACAGACTCGGTCAGGGAGAGGTTGAAAATGTCAGTGAAGACAATTGGTCAGCGCATGCTCTGAGTATGCGTCCTGGTAATCTGTCTGTTCCTGCGGCCTCATGAACATTTACCTGTTTAAAAGGTCTTACCCACATCGGCTACGGAGGGCGTGATCACAGTCATAAGCATATGAACTGTGCGGTTTGCCATGCCAAATTTGACTTGGTATACGTCTGTTTCCTTGTCATGGGAGCATTTAAGATTCCCTTTCACATATACAACTACATCTTAACGAGTCATAACAGCACAACTGGGCTGAACGTTGCACACAACAAATTACATCATGGTTTTGAATGAAAGCTCGCTGTGCCAGTAAAATGTGTTAACAGTCCGTGACCTTGCTGAAAATGTTTAACATTGCACCCTAATTACCTCAAGTCATGAGATGCTCATCGGGAGTCGTCTTGGACAACACACAGGTAACTGACAAAATAATGGAAACACCAACATAAAATTTCTTAATTTGTTCACCACGAACCGCCAGAACAGATTCAATGTGCCTTGGCATAGATTCTACAAGTGTCTGGAACTCTATTGCAGGGATGTGGCACCATTCTTCCAAAAGAAATTCCACCATTTGGTGTTTTGTTGATGGTGGGGGGAAACGCTGTCTCAGGCACCACTCCAGGATCTCCCAGAAGTGTTCCATTGGGGTTTCACCATAGGTTGAAGGTGCTCACTCAGAATGGCTGTGTATTTATTGCCATTTACCTTACCCTCTTAGGTAAGGTAAATCTAAACCATGCCAGGTAACTGCACTCCACACCCTAACAGAGCCTCTAGAACACTCATTCCTTCAACTGTTTCCATTATTTCGGCAGTTGGTGTAATGTGTATGCTAAGAATCGGGAAGCAAGAAGTTAATAAATAACGGAACGTGATATGAAACACAAAAGCAGAGTCAATAACGCCTCGGGAAGGAACCAACGGAAGTGACATATATAGGAGAGGTAATCAGGAAGGTGATGTAGTCCACGTGAGTCTCATGAGGCGTATGTTCACACGAACACCTTTACCAGTTTTTTTGCATTGGCTGTAGTGCAATTCACTGCATCCACTGCATCCACTGCATCCACTGCATCCACCGCTTTAAGTCATTCGCCTGTTCGATGGACAGGTGCTTCTCAAAGTCAGTTTTTGTCAGACATGAGAGGATGCCAAAAAGTACATTTTCACTAAATCCTCTTTAAAGTCAGAATAGTTTGAGCTAGAAATAGTTTGGACCCGAGAATCGAAAGCTGAGACTCTCACGAGTCTAATAGCATTAATGCCAAATTCAATATTTCATCAAATAATTTTTTTTAAATGGATACCTACAGTGGTCCTAAAAATTCAAAATCAAGGCTCAGACTCACAGGGGTTTTAATGAATGGCTTTTAAATTTGTTCATTCATAACGTTCCTACCCCTCTCTATCTTTCCTCCTCTCATTGGACTAGCCCCACTGGGGCCCTCTAGTATTACTGTCGGGAGTGAGGAGTCTCCTGGCGAACGGGGACGTGGGTGGAAGGGAAGTGCCTTGTTTTCCACTGTGAAAGCTGGGACATACAGAGGCGAGGTGGCACAATGATGGGGTGTGTGGGTGTGGGTGTGTGTGTGTTTCCATGCACTTGTGCGTGTCTTGATAGCAGTAGAGGTGGGGGTCATCGTCTGGCATTTTTTTTTTATGCAGCTCCATAAGTCACACAGCCTCCTTCCTGTAGGGAACAGGCATGGCTAGCTGATCCATATTGTTGATATCAACATCCTACTGATCTAGGTCCACATTAAATGAATGAAAAATAGACCCCTCCTTTGCTCCTCCAGTCCATGAATGCAACAAGAGCAGGACAACAACCACAACAACGTACTCTGACTGCAAGTCACCTCTGAAGAAGTCTCCCAGGTCTGCTATTGACCCCTTGTCTAACGGAAGTTTGACCTCAACAATAGGTTTAAGACCAGAGACACTCGGTAAACCACTAAATCTGTCCAAATCTGCCACCACCTGATCAACTCTGACTGCCTTATCAGCAGCAACTAACAGCTCAGAGGAAGTATCACTCCCGCTGCCTTAGTGGAACAATAAGCTGAGAACATGCAGTGCCTGAATGGAGACTGGCTGTCAACAGGGAGCTCTCTCTCCAAGGGGGGAATTTCTCTCCCTTCCTTCTGGGGTCCAAAGTCACGCAAGGTGACTTCACATACAAGCACGAAACTCATGTGAGTCATGAATGATTCTATAAGTCAGGGAACAGACTAGAAGCCTTCTGCTTCTGGTCCTTTGGACGCTAAGGAGGTATTTTAGAAATGATGACATCAAGGTTTAATGCAAAACAAGCACTGTTAGCCTCCGAGTGGCGCAGCGGTCTAAGGCACTGCATCGCAGCGTTTGAGGCGTCACTACAGCCCCTGGTTTGATCTCAGGTTGTGTCACAGTCGGCTGTGGCCGGGAGACCCATGAGGCGGTGCACAATTGGCCCAGCATTTTTAGATGGATGGTTTGGCCGCCTGGAATTTCTTTGTCCCTTCGCGCTCTATGAATCCTGATTGTCAAAGGCTCTCAGTCGGTTGGTGCATTCTCCTCAACCAGTACAACAAGAGGATTAACAATGAATCAGTCGACTCTGATCTTTCATTTAATATAGACCCAATCCCCCAAAAAGTCAGTAAACAGCTGAGACACCAGAGAACAGATCATGTATTGTTCCAGGGTCGTCGTCTGTATTTTTTTATAGGGAGTTGGATAAAGTTCTCTTAATGTTCTGAGAACATAACTTTAAATAGAACCATGAGGAAACCTGCAGAAAACATTATGTTGAAGTACTGATGTTCCCACAGAAGAACGTTATTTAATAACATTCTCAGAACAATGAGAACATTACTTTAAATAGAACCATGAGGAAACCTTATGCTGAAGTACTGAAATTCCCATCTCAGAAACATATGCTTCTCAGAACGTTGTGGGTTGTATGCAAAAATAACCATAGGACACTCAAACGCAACTCTGTGTTTTTCCATTGTTCCCCTCTAAATCGGAGACCGATTTAGACCTGGGACACCAGACAGGTGCAATTAGTTATCAGGTAGAACAGAAAACCAGCAGGCTCTGGACCTTGTTGGGTAAGTTGAATACCACTGCCATAGGACAACCACGATCTCACTATGCTCTAAGAAGCATGTGGTTCTCAGAACGTTATATGCTAGCTGGGATAAGACTCATCTCGAGAACACTTCAGATTGTGCAACAGACAAGATGACTCAGGTACCTTGCTTGACTTCACCTCTGCAGGCTGTGGCCAATCGTGCGTGACTGTCTGACTGACTGACATCATTACCTGCTTGTAAAAACACCAAAGATGGGCTCAGGGAGGGGGTAGAGGGGAGGCTAAGCTCCCCTTTATAGTGATTATTCACCTCTGACCTCTCACATGGGGAGATAGATAAACAGAAGAGGGAGACCACTAAGCTACAATAACTGACTCGGTTAGGGTTAGAATAGCATCATCGTCATCATGCAGAGGCTAGATAAGATTAGGGCTCATCAGGCATGGTAACAAGCCTCTCAGTTGCTGCAGAACTATTTTCTCTGTGTGCACAAGTGTTAACATTTTACTGCAGTGGGCTAAATCAGGGTAACAGAGTGATTCTTGGTAGTCTTAAATCTACTTTGTAACAAAAGTACAGACAGTTATGAGCTTAAAAAAAGAAGACACCCGTACCATGACAGATAGTTTTAATGTATTTAATTTTGAGTTTGCATCCCAATATTAAACATCACAGAAGACTGTAATATAACAACCATTTGACAAAGAAATACAATATTTGTCAGGTTTTTTGTAAATAGTCTAATTATGATTAATAACATTCCACATGTGGCCAAAGAGGGCATTCTTGGTCATTGACTGCAGGAAAGGGCTACAGAGTAACCTGCTATCACATGGAAAGTCTGAGATTCCACTTCAAATGGAGGCAGGGGATCAGCTTTCACAACAGATCTACTGAAAACAGTCAAGGGCCAAACTAAGATCATGTGGCTTGTAAGTGCTTCCTGAAGGAAGCAACCATTTGAAAAAGAAAAACATTCCTTTCTGATTGTTTTGTGCAAATAAAGTAGTGCCAATCCTCCATTTGAATGTCCTTTTTCTGACTTGCCAACTGGTTTACAAGTCAAGCTTCAATCTAGAAGGACAGCTCAAAACAGAAACAATCTACCTTTACTTAACCTGTATGATATGCACAAAATATGTGTCTGAGACAAGGCAAAAATGATAAATCTTGCTAAATTGCCTCAGACTGGTTTATACTTAGCCTGAATATTTATTTTTCGTAATCAGTTCACGAAGTACATTTACAAACAAAGTAGTTCTGGTCTCATTAAGAGCTCTCTTCCATGAATTTCTCTACATAGGTCTTGTCAGTGTTTTCTATTAGAACAATGACCCGTGGCCACAGCGAAAGAAGGACAAGCGATGACAGCTACACCCCCTGATGTCAAAGAAAGGCCATAAAGTTCATCAAGGACAACAACCACCCGAGCCACTGCCTGTTCACCCCGCTATCATCCAGAAGGCGAGGTCAGTACAGGTGCATCAAAGCAGGGACCTCCAGTTCACTTTAATAATGGAAATTTATGGAAATGTATGTAAAAAATCTATCACAATCCACTTTAAACAATGCCACTTAATATAATGTCTACATACCCTACATTACTCATCTCATAGGTATATGTATATACTGTACTCTATATTATCATACCCTGATGAAGACAGCTTGGCTGTCAAAATAGTTGGTAATTAAATGTTTGCATCTGAGCTCCTAGAGTGTGCGGCTCTCTTTTATTTTCAAGTTTTCTACTCCGCTAGCCAGCACCTCGCCTAAATAGGTGTGCGTTTCTTTTTCTTCTAGATTATACTGTACTCTATATCATCTACTGCATCTTTATGTAATACATGTATCACTAGCCACTTTAAACTATGCCACTTTTATGTTTACATACCCTACATTACTCATCTCATATGTATATACTGTCCTCGATACCATCTACTGCATCTTGCCTATGCCATTCTGTACCATCACTCATTCATATATCTTTATGTACATATTCTTTATCCCTTTACACTTGTGTGTATAAGGTAGTAGTTGTGGAATTGTTAGGTTAGATTGCTCGTTGGTTATTACTGCATTGTCGGAATTAGAAGCACAAGCATTTCGCTACACTCGCATTAACATCTGCTTATCATGTGTATGTGACAAATAAAATTTGATTTGATTTGAGTTTGTTTCCTGGCAACGACCACAAGGGCGTTTCAAAGAGCTGTCAGTCAAGGCGATTTCATGAATACCAACTCAGCCCATTCATTCAGGCTTCCTGATAGTTAGAGATGAGAGAAAAGGTACAATTTCCTTTCATTCTGAGCATTTTAATAGCGTAGAAATATTGATTTATGTTTTGGTCATTCAAAGTCTATTTTTTACATGGGAAATAAGATGACTGTGCGGGATCAACAGTTACAAAGTTATTGCATGGATGCTTGAAATCCGGTTATGTTGAAACCCGGTCTCTGTCATGTATTGCAGGCCTATATTATCAGGCCTCAATAAGGGAATAAAACAATGGACTATCAGCTTATAATTATAATTAAAAATAATGTATGGTTATTATTCATAATTATGACCATTATCATGTTTGTATAGCCTAGAATATTCATGATTAATAATACAATTATAATTATAAATTAATACTGACATATTTTACTTGTTGAAAATTGTAGGCTATATTCCTGTAAAATAAGAAATAAAACGACAAGAAAAACCCAGTCAGTTTTTTTGTTCTATTCATGAGTATGATCCTCTGTAGCCTATATGTAGGCTAAACACATTAGGACCCTTTTTTATTCATAGCATATGAAAAATACATGTTCTTAGATCCATTTGAAACTCGCATTTAGCTCAACTGTAAATGACACGAATTCGTTTGAAATCCTTAATAAATTACAATATCAGATCATTTGAAAGAATGGATGAGTAGGCCCCTACACCCAAGCTTTATTTACGTAAATTCAACACCGTTCAAATTAAATAAGTCCTCTCTCATTTGCTGCATGTTAAGATATTGAATTTGAATAAACAATAGCTTTCATCAGACACTAACTATCATTTAAAAAAAATAATGATATTTCATTATGGTTGTGGATCATCAACTACATTCAGCAGCGGGACGATTTTTTTATTGAGCGGATGGTCAGGGGGCCGGGACATAATTACAAATCATTTGTAGACTGAAATTTGACAGCAAGAATCCCAAAGAGATATCATATTTGACTAAACCATAATCATTTCAAACCTTGCATACATTTGTAAATGTTCACTTGTTTCTCTCTAGTATGTGTGGGAATCCTTGAGAACAGATTTCCAAAATTAAAATGACTTGAGCTGATTTCCTGGTGTTTTTATTTTACAGTATTTTATGTTAAACAATTATTATTGTCATATGTTCTTAATCAAAAATATTTATTTTAGCTCAGAAAACTTTGGGGGACAAAGTAAAACCTCCCGCGGGCCAAATTCGCCCAGCCGGCTGCCAGTTGGAGAACACTGGACTTGGTGGGTCGGAGAGACAGACAGAGAGGGAGAGAGAGAGGGGAGAGTATAAGGGGGAGGGAGGGGAGCTGACAGCTCTACAACAAACCACGACTCAGACGCCGACGAGCTATGATGCTATTTGACACTTCTGTTTAAGATAAATCATAACTTGGGACAACAGAAGGCTATTCACATGTGGAGAGTGGAAGGTCTGGAACTGCACGATAATATAAATAAAGTTACTGGACATAATAACTGCATTTATTTTTCTGTCTATTGCGCAGGTTTTGCGGATTTCATTCTTCAATAATTCGTACTTTCAAGCTGGATCAGCTATATAAATAAGTGACACCTAATGAGCGCGCTTCTTGTGCTTACATTAAAACGTAGCCTTACAATCTGCATCGACGGGATAGGAGCTTATTCATACAAACATTAGTAACAGACAAACTACAATTAACATCAGGCTGTTATTTTCTTAGAAGAAGCAACAAACGAACTGCAAGGTGGTGTTTATTTATTCCCGGTATTTTGTGCCATATTTTGCTCTGTAATAATATTTCCACTAGACTATATTTGTGTCTCAAAATAATGATTATTGGATTTACGTGTATTTTGCCCTATAATCAATTAATGATTTTTTTTATAGAACTAATTTATTGCTTTCTCTAGGCTCCATAATGGACTTGCAAGTCATATTCGAAGAGATGACTCGGCCAATGCCAAGGAGTATCGGCCTGCTATTGGCGTCTTTGACTTTTCTCTTTGCCATGCTCCTGTGGCGCAGGATCAGGCGGAGTTGGGAAGTACACAGCCCGCCTGGACCGTTCGCTTGGCCGGTCATTGGGAACGCAGTAGAGCTTGGCAACACTCCTCACCTCTATTTATCTCGCATGTCACGGAAATATGGGGATGTCTTTCAAATCAAACTCGGCTGCCGGGACGTTGTGGTACTGAATTGCGACGCAATCAGGCAGGCGCTCATCAAAAAGGGATTTGATTTCGCAGGCAGACCGGACTTTGCCTCGTTTCAATATGTTTCCAATGGCGATGGCATTGCTTTTGGTACATTTAGCGAATGGTGGAAAGTGCATCGAAAAGTGGCCCAATCTACTGTTCGGATGTTTTCTACCGGCAACATGCACACCAAAAAGGCCTTCGAAAACCATGTTGTCTGCGAAGTAAGGGAGCTGCTCCATATTTTCCTGGTAAAAACTAAAGAGCACCAATATTTCCAGCCGATGACATACTTGGTGGTATCAACCGCTAACGTAATGACCGCCGTGTGCTTTGGAAAGAGGTATTCATACGACGACGAAGAGTTTGCGCAAGTGGTGGGTCGAAACTATCAATTCACCCAAACAGTGGGAGCTGGAAGCATCGTGGATGTTATGCCTTGGCTCCAGTATTTCCCCAACCCAATAAAAAACATATTTGAAAACTTTAAAGAGCTCAACCAGGAGTTCAGTAAATTTATCCTTAATAAAGTTGTCGAGCATCGAAAGACCATTCAGTCAAGCACCATCCGGGACATGACAGATGCTTTCATCATGGCATTGGACCATCCCAAGGACAGCTCACCAAGGGTCTCACCAGGCAAAGATTATGTGCCACCCACTATCGGTGATATTTTTGGAGCAAGCCAAGACACACTATCTACTGCTCTTCAGTGGATAATGCTGATACTTGTGAGGTAATACATATTAATTTTGAATCAGCTAAAGTGAAATGAAAGTACTATTTTTCTCACATGATATGTTCTGTTAACAATCACCTATGTGTAAAATTGAGAAAGCCCAACATGTAAAGTGAATAATTTATATGCGTAAAGTGGAGAAAACCTATGCCTAAAGTGGAGAAAGCTATTTTTTACTGGGACAATTACTTAACCTCCTAGTATGCCACCATCTCACAATCAACATAAACAAAAACGAAAGAGCACTTATGCTCTGCTCTTTCATTGTTGGTAGGGTACTGTACTTGTTCTTGAATTCGGCACTTCAGTAGCAGAACTATGATGTTACGTACTAGTATTAAATATCAGAAGAGCCCAGGCAGGTATTGGCAGCCTAAAATGAGGACTCGGCTGTTTTTTCCTAAACTATCGCTTCAGGAAATAACGTATTCTGAGCAGTAGAACATGCTGTGTGTTGCCAGTTGGATTAACAGTAGGCATACTGTAGCTTGTTTGCGCAGGAAAAATAAAAGCGTTTACATACCTAGTAATTAATGCAATTGTTCTGAAGCTGATTGAGGACCTTATTAGTGATTAATGTGTTTTGTTTTATTTATATTTTGATGTCTGCATTTTCTGTAATTTCTGTAATTTTGGGCTCATCTGTAAAAGACACCTTAGTCTCAGTATGACTCCCCGATAAAGTAAATGTTAAATAAAAAGTAAATAAAAGTGATAATGACCTTGAAGCCAGTATTTGTAGGATATATTGTCACGATTTGATTTCGTCTCAGGACTAACAATCGGGCATTATCACTTAAAGTGGTGGGTCTAATTCTGAATGCTAGTTAAAAGCGCATTTCAGCCGGTGTCTATTCCACAAGTTACCACTAGCTAAATGTATGACATTAAAATGCCCATTAACTCTGTTCCATCTGACTGCGCAATCCACTGTCTCATCAGTCCAGCCAATAAATTAATACACTTGATCTCCACTATAAAAAGCATCTAGATATTATCTCACATTTGTTTTTGACCAACATTTCGTTTTCAACAGCGGAGGTTTGTCTAAAGAGAGAGCACATTTTCTATGCCAGGCGAAATCGTGCCTCATGAGCTCATTGTTATTGATGTATCCAAATAAATGTCTCTAGAAAACAGTTAAACAAATAAAAATGCAGATACTTTGCTGTTATTCTGGCTGCACTCCGCTGAGAGTCAGACTTGGCCGACCTCAGGTGGCCCAGAGTCTGGGCCGCCTTTGGCAGTATTACCACAGATAGATGAGTAGAACATCTTTGGTATTACTTACGGCTAGGATTCCGGGCAGCAACTGGGCCGATTCCTCATTGCTAGCTGGGTATAAAGTAAGGGATAAGAACGTTGCCCGCCAGTATGGAAATGGAACATTCAGAACTAACGACTGGGTCACGTCCATAAATACGGAGCAAAAAGACTGAACAACTGGGTCCCGTCTATGGCAACCAAACCAATAGAACAAATGACTAGCCGGCTTGGGTAGCAACACCAGATTAGTGTTGGGACAACATATAATGAATGGAATGATGAAATAGTATGAATAAATTCATCAAAACAAAGTTTTTAATGAAAATATCTCAATCATTATCTGAATATGTTGGTAACCCATGTTTAAAAGTGATAATGCGATCGAATGTATCATTGGAGGATATATTGGCACGGTTTGCCGGCTCTTGACATCGTCTAGGGCCTAACAACAGCCATGCAAATATATCCTGAAAACACCGGGTTCTCTGCAATTACAGTGCATTCGGAAAGTATACAGACCCCTTGACTTTTTCCACATTTTGTTACGTTACAGCCTTATTCTAAAATTGATGAAATTGGTTTTTTTTACTCATCAATCTACACACAATACCCCATAATGTCAAAGCAAAATAAATAAAAAAAACAACCGAAATATGACATTTACAGAAGTATTCAGACCCTTTACTCAGGAGTTTGTTGAAGCACTTTTGGCAGCGATTACGGTCTAGAGTCTTTTTGGGTAGAAAGCTACAAGCTTGGCACATCTGTATTTGGGGAGTTTCTCACATTGTTCTGTACAGATCCTCTCAAGCTCTGTCAGTTTGGATGGGGAGCGTCGCTGCACAGGTATTTTCAGGTTTCTCCAGAGATGTTTGATTGGGTTCAAGTCCGGGCCCTGGCGGGGCAACTCAAGGACATTCAGAGACTTGTCCCGAAGCGACTCCTGTATTGTATTGGCTGTATGCTTCCTGTTGGAAGGTGAAAGGTGAACCTTTGCCACAGTCTGAGGTCCTGAGAGCTCTGGAGCAGGTTTTCATCAAGGATATCTTTGTACTTTGCTCTGTTCATCTTTCCCTCAATCCTGACTAGTCTCCCAGTCCCTGCCCCTGAAAACCATCCTCACAGCATGATGCTGCCATTACCATGCTTCACTGTAGGGATGGTGCCAGGTTTCCTCCAGAAGTGACGCTTGGCATTCAGGCCAAAGAGTTAAATCTAGGTTTCATCAGACCAGAGAATGTTGGTTGTTCAAAACTTCTTCCATTTAAGTATGATGGAGGCCACTGTGTTCAAGGGAGCTTTCAATGCAGCAGAATTATTTTGGTATCCTTCCCCAGATCTGTGCCTCGACACAATCCTGTCTCGGAGCTCTACAAACAATTCCTTCGAACTCATGACTTGGTTTTTGCTCTGACATGCACTGTCAATTGTGGGACCTTATGTAGACAATTGTGTGTATTTCCAAATCATGTCCAATCAATTGAATTTACCACAGGTTGACTCGAATGAAGCTGTAGAAACATCTCAAGGATGATTAATTGAAACAGGATGCACCTGAACTCAGTTTTGAGTGTTATAGCAAATGGTCTGAATACTTATGTAAATAAGGTATTTTTTAGATTTTGTTTATTGTTTTTGTTTATTTTTTATTTTAGGGGATAGATCCGTTTTAGTAGTGCAGATATATTGTAGATTCCATCAATGTAATTGTCTGCTTCATTTCGAATCCCGCATACATTTTTTTGTAAATATAGAAACATATCTTTTTGAAATATATTTTCCTTTCTTTTCCTCCCCTAACCCTACCACCCCTCAACTAATTGGAGTAAACTAATAAACAACAACACTTAGGCATCTACTTCCAGCTTATACATACTATATACATTTTACGGCCACAATGTATTTTACAATAGTTATATTTTGTTTGTTTTTAATTCCATCCTTCAGCTACCATCAACCCCTCCCATCTATGTCTGAAGACCATCCAGTTTAATTTATATTTTGTTTGGTTTTAATTCCATCCTTCAGCTACCATCAACCCCTCCCATCTATGTCTGAAGACCATCCAGTTTAATTTATATTTTGTTTGTTTTTAATTCCATCCTTCAGCTACCATCAACCCCTCCCATCTATGTCTGAAGCCCATCCAGTTTAATTTATATTTTGTTTGTTTTTAATTCCATCCTTCAGCTACCATCAACCCCTCCCATCTATGTCTGAAGACCATCCAGTTTAATTTATATTTTGTTTGGTTTTAATTCCATCCTTCAGCTACCATCAACCCCTCCCATCTATGTCTGAAGACCATCCAGTTTAATTTATATTTTGTTTGTTTTTAATTCCATCCTTCAGCTACCATCAACCCCTCCCATCTATGTCTGAAGACCATCCAGTTTAATTTATATTTTGTTTGTTTTTAATTCCATCCTTCAGCTACCATCAACCCCTCCCATCTATGTCTGAAGACCATCCAGTTTAATTTATATTTTGTTTGTTTTTAATTCCATCCTTCAGCTACCATCAACCCCTTCCATCTATGTCTGAAGACCATCCAGTTTAATTTATATTTTGTTTGTTTTTAATTCCATCCTTCAGCTACCATCAACCCCTTCCATCTATGTCTGAAGACCATACAGTTTAATTTATATTTTGCCATATATTTTTCAACTGTGCTGTGATGTTTCACAAAAGTTCCAAACCTTTGTATTCTCATAGTTTCTACAGATTGTAAATTAAAGATAAACATTTTTGCTAAAAGTAGTATTATATTATTGATTGATTGATTATGACTTTTCAAATACCCCAGGAGTGCTATCTGCAGAGTTAGCTCCAGGTAAATGTTGCACTTCTTCAACCATTCATGGACCTGCGACCAAAAACAAGCTACATATGGACAGTACCAAAACAAATCATCTCTTCGCACCAAAATCTGCAGAGCTGGGATGGTTGTATCCCCCATATATATAACGCTCTATTGGTTACAATAATTTTGTATAATAATTCAAATAGATAAATTCAAAGTTTTGAATCTGGTGTTGTTTTGCATATCAGTTCATAAACTATGTGCCATGGAATCGGTACATCGAAAATCTCTTCCCAACTATTTTGCATTCTACAGTTTGTAGCACCTCTGCCAATTTTATGGTCCTTAAACGAAACTGGTATACTTTTTTATTTATCACAATTTTCTTTGAAAATCTTTAATGCAGGACTAACAGACAAGTTCCTTACTTTTTCCCGCTTCCACTTGCCTCTTCCATTTTTGTGGCAATGCTGCAATTAGTTGGTTGTAATTTTGGGTAGCACAGACATTTCCATATATTTTTGTTAGCTGCATGTGTGACATAACTCCACCAGTCCTATTTATGATAAAATTTACAAAGATTATACCTTTAAAAAAAGACATTTGTTGAAAAATAATGTTTTTTTTAATCAATTAGTTTAACCACAATATTTGCTGTATTATTTGTTCTGTCTTTTCTGACGGAGTGCTATATAAAAGGGAAGTAATCAGGGAGGTGATGAAGTCCAGGTGTGCCTAATGAGGCGCAGGTGTGTGTAATGAAGGTTGCCAGGTGTGCGTAAAGGATGGTTTGCCAGGTGTGTCTAAGGATGGGTTGCCAGGACCGGTGGTTACTAGACCGGCGATGTCGAGTGCTGAACAAGGGGAGCAGGAGTGGACGAAGAGGACAACGCTGGCCAGGAAGACAGCCCCAAGGACGAAGAGCGGGCCGGTCTGGACGGCGAAGGTGTAAATCTCTGATGAATTTGGGGTCTAGAATGTCGTCCACCGGAACCCAAAACCGCTCCTCTGGACTGTACCCCTCCCAGTCCACCAGGTACTGTAACCTACCTCCACGACATCTGGCGTTCAGGAGGGAACTGGCGGCATACGTGGGACTACCCTTGATGTCCAGGGGAGGCGGAGGGGTGGGAGACGGCATCAGCGAGGGGACCAGGAACCACCGGCCTGAGGAGGGAAACGTGAAAAGAGGGTGAGATCCGGTAGTCATTGGGAAGCTGTAATTGGTAAGTTACCTCATTGACCCTCTGGAGGACTTTGAATGGCCCCACAAACCGGGGGCTCAGCTTCCGACAGGGCAGGCGGAGCGGGAGGTTTCTGGTGGAGAGCCAGAAGCGTTCACCAGGCTTGAAAACGGGTGCCTAAATGCTGTGGCAATCCACCTGCTCCTTCTGGTGCTGGACGGCGCATTGGAGCCTCATGTGGGAAGCGTCCCAAACATGCCCTGCGCACCGGAACCACTCATCCATCGCAGGGGCTTTGGTTTGGCTCAAGGTCCACGGCGCCAGGCTGGTGCCCCAGGATGCACTGGAAGGTAGACAACCCCTTGGAGTAGTGAGAAAGTGAGTTCTGGGCGTACTCTGCCCAGGGAAGATACCGGGCCCACTTCCTCTGTGGGTCCTGACTGTGACTCCTCAGCAACCTCCCCAGCACCTGGTTGGTCCTTTCCACCTGTATGTTGGACTGAGGCCGTTACCCGGATGTGATGCTCAATGTGACCCCCAGCTTCTCCATGAAGGCTCTCCATATATGTGACGTGAATTGGGGACCACGGGTGGCGACAAAGTCCTCCAGAAGGCCATAGTGCTGGTGTTTTGCAGGTACTATTTAATGAAGCTGCCTGTTGAGGAGATATGAGGTGTCTGTTTCTCAAACTAGACACTGTAATGTACTTGTCCTCTTGCTCAGTTGTGCACCGGGGCCTCCTACTCCTCTTTCTATTCTGGTTAGGGCCAGTTTGCGCTGTTCTGTGAAGGGAGTATTACACAGCGTTGTACGAGATCTTCAGTTTCTTGGCAATTTCTCACATGGAATAGCCCTCATTTCTCAGAACAAGTATAGACTGACGAGTTTCAGAAGAAAGATATTTGTTTCTAGCCATTTTGAGCCTGTAATCGAACCCACAAATGCTGATGCTCCAGATACTCAACCTGTCTGAAGAAAGCCATTTTATTGCTTCTTTAATCAGGACAACAGTTTTCAGCTGTGCTAACATAATTGCAAAAGGGTTTTCTGATAATGGGCATCTTTAGGCCTATGTAGATATTCCATTTAAAAAAATCTGCCATTTCTAGCAACAATAGTCATTTACAACATTAACAATGTCTACACTGTATTTCTGATCAATTTTATGTTATTTTAATGGACCAACAATTTGCTTTCCTTTCAAAAACAAGGACATTTCTATGTGACCCCAAACTTTTGAATGGTAGTGTAGGTCAACTGGAATATGACTAAAGAGTTTCTAGATCATCTATGAGGCTGTGGAGGGATCCAAATTATGGTTTAAAAAGCATGAATCATCAGCATACAATGACAACTTTGTTTTTAAGCCATTGATTTCTAACCCCTTGATATTATTGTTGAATCTGATTTTAATAGCTAACATTTAGATGGCCATAATAAATAGATATGGCGATAGTGGACAACCTTGTTTTACTCCTCTTGACAGTTTAATACTTTCAGAGAAGTATACATTGTTTACTATTTTACACCTAGGGTTACTATTCATATTCATATTCATATTATTATTTATTTAACTAGGCAAGTCAGTTAAGAAAAAAATCTTATTTACAATGATGGCCTGCCCCTGCCAAACCCGGACGATACTGGACCAATTGTGCTCCGCCCAATGGGACTCCCAAATCACTGCTGATTGTGATACAGCCTGGAATCAAACCAGGGTCTGCAGTGACACCTCTAGCACTGAGATGCAGTGCCTTAGACCGCTGCGCCACTCGGGAGCCCACTAGCAGTGAAAAGGTTTTTGCCATTCCAAAGATACGGTACAGTACTGTATTTTGGGGGGTAGAATTACTGTACCATTCAAAATACAGCAATTATTTCCCCGCCCACAACATTTTCCAAAAATGCACCATAATTTGCAGTAAAAATGTACTGTTGATAATGAGACAAATGTGCACCGCCCTATGGGACTCCCAATCACGACCGAACTTCTACCCATTTTATAACAGATTCTCCAAAATTGAAATATTCCAGGCATATATTCCAGGCATCCCAGTCTTACTTTATCAAAAGCCTTTTCAGTGTCAGCTATGAAAACCAGGCCTGGTTTCCCATGTTTTTCATAATATTCTATTGTTTCCCGGACTTATATTATATTATCTCCAATGTATCGTCCATGTAAAAAACCTGTTTGATTACGATAAACAATTATTATTATCTGACAATACCTTTACATTTTATGCGCTATGGATTTTGCAAGAATATTTGCATTACAACACTGAAGGGGCCTCCATTTTTTTTTAAATGTACCGGATTTTCAGTAATAATGAAGTTAGATATTCTTGTTGAGCATTTTTTAGGAGTGGTTAAAACATGCTAATAACAGTCCTCTGAGTATAACAAAACATGTTTATGTTATGTTTACGGGTATAACATCCAACCCTGGAGTTTTCCCAGGTTTTAAATGATTTAATTGCATCAAGAAGTTCCTCCTCTGTAATTTGGCCTTCACATGAGTCTTTCTGTATAGCTGTTAATTTTACATTATTAAAATAAATAAAATCCATACAGTTATCTTCGGTTGGTGGAGATGGAGGAGACTGAAATGAAAATGTGCTTAAAGTACTTTGATTCGTCTTTCAAAGTATTGTTTGGTAAATCATGGGTGACTCCATTTTTCACAAGTTTCAGTAAAACAAATTTGGTAGCATTTCTATGTTGAAGATTAAAAAATGTTTTGTTGATTTTTATCCCATGTTCCATCCAATTCGCTTTATTTAATATAATATATTACAGTTGATCTTTCTTGAATAAGTTCCTCCGTTTCTTTTTGTTGTTCCTCTAACTTATTCTGTGCCTCTATAGTACAGTTTTATTGCTACTGTATCGATGTGTACTATTAGTTCTTCCATTTCCTTAATTAATATGGCTTCTTTTGACCAAAATTGCTTTTGTTTTAGATACAAGTACTGAATTGCATGGCCTCTAAAGGCACATTTAAAAGTGTCCCATACAATAAGGGGATCTGGTGTACCTATGTTATGTCCGGAAAAGTCTGTTATCATCCAATAAGCTTTGATTACATTTCCAATTTCCTCGCCCACGTGGATATTCTGTAAGAGTAATATAGATGGCAATTATTTGATGGTCCGACTGTATTTTGTCCCCTATCAACACATTTTAAACTTTTGGTGCCAGTAAGAAGGACATAAGAAAGTAGTCAAGATGACGAGCTTGATTGAGCCTCCGCCATGTACAGTTGAAGTCGGAAGTTTACATACACCTTAGCCAAATACATTTAAACTCAATTTTTCACAATTCCTGACATTTAATTCTAGTAAAAATTCCCTGTCTTAGGTCAGTTAGGATCACCACTTTATTTTAAGAATGTGAAAGGTCAGAATAATAGTAGAGAGAATTATTTATTTCAGCTTTTATTTCTTTCATCACATTCCCAGTGGGTCAGAAGTTTACATACACTCAATTAGTATTTGGTAGCATTGTCTTTAAATTGCTTAACTTGGGTCAACATTTTCAGGTAGCCTTCCAAAAGCTCTCCACAATAAACCAAGATGGCGTAGCAGTGCAGATGTGGTTTGTCATCCTCTCGTTTACTTTTTGTATATATTTCAATTTATTTTTCAATCTTCTTTCCATTTTTAAATTAAATATACCTTCTGGTAACCTGCCTCACTCAATGTGACACGGATCCGCTATTTGTTTTAAACCTTATAGCCAGAACCTCCATCAGAAGCTAACCAGCTAATTAGCTACTAGCTATTTAGTCATTGTTAGCCACTGCTAGCAGCCTTTACCTTCCGCACAGGCACCAGCCGTTTTTTTAGCCAATTTTTTATTTTATTTTAGATAATACCTGCCAGCCTTGGACTGTTTTTCTCCACTACAACGCCGGATTCCTGCCGTAAACCCTGGACCATTACTCCTGATCATTGCCGCTAGCTAGCTGCCACAGAGTGACCCAGCCCCGAAGCTAGCCCTGAGCCAGGCCCCCCTCCCGGCCTACTCTGTGATCAACCGGCTACTCAGCTGTTGCCTCCTGGACTCTACCGCCAACACGGCTAGAATCCACTACTCCACCGGATACTTGCCGTAAGCTCTGGACCTTTGCATCGGATCATCGCTGCTAGCTAGCTGCTACCGAGTGGCTATAGTGGCTAACGCCCCTGCCCCGATGCTAGCACCAGGCTAACGCCCCTGCCCGCGAGCCAGGCGCATCTTCCGGCTGCCAAAATAAATTACTACAACTACAATACCCCTTTCGCCATCTGGCCCAGACCCTTTGTCGACACAACGCCCCGCCGTACCACCACGACTGGTCTGCAGACGCAATTCCATCTGCTGTGCCCTCAACCGGCCTTTTCCGGACATCGGAGCAGACGCTTCTACTTACCCGGGCCTGCTAACTTTAAACGCTGTGTCTCCCGCGTGCTAGCATGTTAACGACTACCCCGCGGCTTCCCTGTTCCATCTATTGCTGTTCACTGGACCCTATGATCACTTGGCTACATAGCTGATGCCTGCTGGGCTGTTCATTAATCACGGTACTCCACTTTGTTTATTTTTTGTTTATCTGTCGGCCCTAGCCCCGAACTCAGACCCTGCAGGTAGTTAACCAACCCGCTCTGCCGATTCATTGCCACTTTACCTGTTGTTGTTGTCTTAGCTGATTAGCTGTTGTTGTCTTACACGTTGTTGTCTTAGCTAGCTCTCCCAATCAACACCTGTGATTGCTTTATGCCTCACTTTATGTCTCTCTCAAATGTCAATATGCCTTGTATACTGTTGTTGAGGATAGTTATCATTGTTTTAGTTTACTGCGGAGCCCCTAGTCCCACAACATGCCTCAGATACCTCCTTTGGCCCATCTCCCACACAGGCGGTGACCTCACCCAGCATAACCAGCGTGTCCAGAGATGCAACCTCTCTTATCATCTCTCAGTGCCTGTGCTTACCTCCACTGTAACCGCACCCCACCATACCCGTCTGCACATTATGCCCTGAATCTAATCTACCACGCCCAGAAATCTACTCTTTTTAATCTCTGTCCCCAATGCACTAGACGACCAGTTTTGATAGCCTTTAGCCGTACACTCATCCTACTCCTCCTCTGTTCCTCGGGTGATGTGGAGGTTAACCCAGGCCCTGCGTGTCCCCAGGCACTCTCATTTGTTGACTTCTGTAAACGAAAAAGCCTTGGTATCAGAAGCCTCCTCCCTAAGTTGGTTTTACTCACTGCTTTAGCACACTCCGCCAACCCTGATGTCCTTGCTATGTCTGAATCCTGGCTTAGGAAGGCCACCAAAAATTCTGAGATACCCAACTACAAAATGTTCCATCAAGATAGAACTGCCAAAGGGGAAGGAGTTGCAATCTACAGCAGAGATAGCTTGCAAAATTGTGTCATACTTTCCAGATCTATGCCCAAACAGTTCGAGCTTCAAATTTTAAAAATGAATCTCTCCAGAAATAAGTCTCTCACTGTTGCCACCTGTTATAGACCCCCCTCAGCTCATAGCTGTGCCCTGGACATCATATGTGAATTGATTGCCCCTCATCTATCTTCAGCGTTTGTTCTGTAAGGTGACCTAAACTGGGATATGCTACAATTCGTCAGTCCTACAATCTAAGCTAGATGCCATCAATCTCACACATATTATCACGGAACCCACCAGGTAATACCCTAAATCCGTAAACATGGGCACCTTCATAGATATTATCCTGACCAACTTGCCCTCCAAATACACCTCTGCTGTTTTCAACCAGGATCTCAGCGATCACTGCCTCATTGCCTGCATACGCTATGGGTCCACGGTCAAACGACCACCCCTCATCACTGTCAAATGCTCCCTAAAACACTTCAGCGAGCAGGCCTTTCTAATTGACCTGGCCCGGGTATCCTGGAAAGATATTGACCTCATCCCATCAGTCGAGGATGCCTGGTCGTTCTAAGAACAGATGCTTTTGAGCCAATCAGTTGTGTTGTGACAATTTTTATTTAACCTTTAACCAGGCAAGTCAGTTAAGAACAAATTCTTATTTTCAAAGACAGCCTAGGAACAGTGGGTTAACTGCCTGTTCAGGGGCAGAACGACAGATTTGTACTGTGTCAGCTCGGGGGTTTGAACTTGCAACCTTCCGGTTACTAGTCCAACGCGCTAACCACTAGGCTACCCCACACTATAGAGGTGGTATACAGAAGATAGCCCTATTTGTTAAAAGACCAAGTCCATATTATGTCAAGAACAGCTCAAATAAGCAAAGAAAAATTACAATCCATCATTACTTTCTTCAAGTAGGAACAGAAACAGATATAGCCCTTGGTTCACTCCAGACCTGACTGCCCTTGACCAGCACAAAAACATCACGTGGCGGACTGCACTAGCATCAAATAGTCCCCGCGATATGCAACTGTTCAGGGAAGTCAGGAAAAAATACATGCATTCAGTCAGGAAAGCAAAGGCTAGCTATTTCAAACAGAAATTTGCATCCTGTATCTCTAACTCCAAAAAGTTTTGGGACACTGTAAAGTCCATAGAGAACAAGAGCACCTCCTCCCAGCTGCCCACTGCACTGAGGCTAGGTAACACGATCACCAGCCATAAATCCATGATAATCGAAAATTTCAATAAGCATTTCTCTATAGCTGGCCATGCTTTCCTCCTGGCTACCCCGACACTGGCCAACAGCTCCACACCCCCCGCAGCTACTTTCCCGAGCCTCCCCAGCTTCTCCTTCACCCAAATCCAGATAGCAGATGTTCTGAAAGAGCTGCAAAACCTGCACCTGTACAAATCAGCATGGCTAGACAATCTGGACCCTCTCTTTCTAAAATTATCCGCCGCCATTGTTGCAACCCCTATTACCAGTCTGTTCAACCTCTCTTTCGTATCGTCCGAGATCCCTAAAGATTGGAAACCTGCCGCGGTCATTCCCCTCTTCAAAGGGGGTGACACTTTGAACAGTTGCATATCGCGGGGACAATTCGATGCTAGTGCAGTCCGCCACATGATGTTTTTGTGCTGGTCAAGGGCAGTTAAGTCTGGAGTGAACCAAAGGCTATATCTGTTCCTGTTCCCAAACTGTTATAGACCTATATCCATCCTGCCCTGCCTTTCTAAAGTCTTCGAAAGCCAAGATAATAAACAGATCACTGACCATTTCGAATCTCACTGTACCTTCTCCGGTGTTTCCGAGCTGGTCACGGGTGCACCTCAGCCATGCTCAAGTCACTAAACTATATCATAACCGCCATTGATAAAAGACAGTACTGTGCAGCCGTCTTCATCGACCTGGCCAAAGCTTTCGACTCTGTCAATCACCGTATTCTTATCGGCAGACTCAATAGCTTTGGTTTCTCAAATGACTGCCTCGCCTGGTTCACCAACTACTTCGCAGACAGAGTTCAGTGTGTCAAATCGGAGGGCCTGTTGTCCGGACCTCTGGCAGTCTCTATGAGGGTGCCACAAGGTTCAATTCTCGGGCCGACTCTTTTCTCTGTATATATCAACAATGTCGCTCTTGCTGCGGGTGATTCCCTGATCCACCTCTACACAGACGACACCATTTTGTATACATCTGGCCCTTCTTTGGACTATGTGTTAACAAACCTCCAAATGAACTTCAATGCCATACAACTCTCCTTCCATGGCCTCCAACTGCTCTTAAATGCAAGTAAAACTAAATTCATGCTCTTCAACCGATCGCTGCCCACACCTGCCCGCCCGTCCAGCATCACTACTCTGGATGGTTCTGACTTAGAATATATGGACAACTACAAATACCTAAGTGTCTAGTTAGACTGTAAACTCTCCTTCCAGACTCACATTAAGCATCTCCAATCCAAAATGAAATCTGGAATCGGCTTCCTATTTCGCAACAAAGCATCCTTCACTCATGCTGCCAAACATACCCTCGTAAAACGGACTATCCTACCGATCCTTGACTTTGGCAATGTCATTTACAAAATAGCCTCCAACACTCTACTCAGCAAATTGGATGCAGTCTATCACAGTGCCATCCGTTTTGTCACCATATGTCACAAAAGCACCATATACTACCCAACACTGTGACCTGTATGCTCTTGTTGGCTGGCCCTCGCTTCATATTCGTTGCCAAACCCACTGGCTCCAGGTCATCTATAAGTCTTTCCTAGGTAAAGCCCCGCCTTATCTCAGCTCACTTGTCACCATAGCAGCACCCACCCGTAGCACATTCTCCAGCAGGTATATCACACTGGTCACCCCCAAAGCCAATTCCTCCTTTGGCTCCTTTCCATCCAGTTCTCTGCTGCCAATGACTGGAACGAACTGCAAAAATCACTGAAGCTGGAGACTCATATCTCCCTCACTAGCTTTAAGCACCACCTGTTAGAGCAGCTCACAGATCACTGCACCTGTACATAGCCCATCTGTAAATAACCCATCCAACTACCTCATCCCTCATACTGTGATTTTTTTTTTTTTTCTCCTTTGCACCCCAGTATCTCTACTTGCACATTCATCTTCTGCACATCTATCACTCCAATGTTTAACTGCTATATTGTAATTATTTTGCCACTACGGCTATTTATTGCCTTACCTCCCTCATCCTACCTCATTTGCACACACTGTATATAGACTTTTTCTATTGTATTATTGACTGCATGTTTGATTATTCCATTTGTAACTCTGCGTTGTTGTTTGTGTCAAACTGCTTTGCTTTATGTTGGCCAGGTCGAAGATGTAAATGAGAACTTGTTCTCAACTAGCCTACAGTGCCTTGCGAAAGTATTCGGCCCCCTTGAACTTTGCGACCTTTTGCCACATTTCAGGCTTCAAACATAAAGATATAAAACTGTATTTTTTTGTGAAGAATCAACAACAAGTGGGACACAAACATGAAGTGGAACGACATTTATTGGATATTTCAAACTTTTTTAACAAATTAAAAACTGAAAAATTGGGCGTGCAAAATTATTCAGCCCCCTTAAGTTAATACTTTGTAGCGCCACCTTTTGCTGCGATTACAGCTGTATGTCTCTATCAGTTTTGCACATCGAGAGACTGACATTTTTTCCCATTCCTCCTTGCAAAACAGCTCGAGCTCAGTGAGGTTGGATGGAGAGCATTTGTGAACAGCAGTTTTCAGTTCTTTCCACAGATTCTCGATTGGATTCAGGTCTGGACTTTGACTTGGCCATTCTAACACCTGGATATGTTTATTTTTGAACCATTCCATTGTAGATTTTGCTTTATGTTTTGGATCATTGTCTTGTTGGAAGACAAATCTCCGTCCCAGTCTCAGGTCTTTTGCAGACTCCATCAGGTTTTCTTCCAGAATGGTCCTGTATTTGGCTCCATCCATCTTCCCATCAATTTTAACCATCTTCCCTGTCCCCGCTGACGAAAAGCAGGCCCAAACCATGATGCTGCCACCACCATGTTTGACAGTGGGGATGGTGTGTTCAGCTGTGTTGCTTTTACGCCAAACATAACGTTTTGCATTGTTGCCAAAAAGTTCAATTTTGGTTTCATCTGACCAGAGCACCTTCTTCCACATGTTTGGTGTGTCTCCCAGGTGGCTTGTGGCAAACTTTAAATACACTTTTTATGGATATCTTTAAGAAATGGCTTTCTTCTTGCCACTCTTCCATAAAGGCCAGATTTGTGCAATATACGACTGACTGATTGTTGTCCTATGGACAGAGTCTCCCACCTCAGCTGTAGATCTCTGCAGTTCATCCAGAGTGATCATGGGCCTCTTGGCTGCATCTCTGATCAGTCTTCTCCTTGTATGAGCTGAAAGTTTAGAGGGACGGCCAGGTCTTGGTAGATTTGCAGTGGTCTGATACTCCTTCCATTTCAATATTATCGCTTGCACAGTGCTCCTTGGGATGTTTAAAGCTTGGGAAATCTTTTTGTATCCAAATCCGGCTTTAAACTTCTTCACAACAGTATCTCGGACCTGCCTGGTGTGTTCCTTGTTCTTCATGATGCTCTCTGCGCTTTTAACGGACCTCTGAGACTATCACAGTGCAGGTGCATTTCTACGGAGACTTGATTACACACAGGTGGATTGTATTTATCATCATTAGTCATTTAGGTCAACATTGGATCATTCAGAGATCCTCACTGAACTTCTGGAGAGAGTTTGCTGCACTGAAAGTAAAGGGGCTGAATAATTTTGCACGCCCAATTTTTCAGTTTTTGATTTGTTAAAAAAGTTTGAAATATCCAATAAATGTCGTTCCACTTCATGATTGTGTCCCACTTGTTGTTGATTCTCCACAAAAAAATACAGTTTTATATCTTTATGTTTGAAGCCTGAAATGTGGCAAAAGGTCGCAAAGTTCAAGGGGGCCGAATACTTTCGCAAGGCACTGTACCTGGTTAAATAAAGGTGAAATATATGTATATTTTTAATTATAAAACAAAAAGTGCAATTGCAAAAACTATCAAGCGCTATGATGAAACTGGCTCTCATGAGGACCGCCACAGGAAAGCAAGACCCAGAGTAATCTCTGCTGCATAGGATAAGTTCACTAGAGTTACCAGCCTCACAAATTGCAGCCGAAATAAATGTTTGCCAGAGTTCAAGTAAAAGACACATCTCGACATCAACTGAAGACTTTGTGAATCAAACCTTCATGGTCAAATTGCTGCAAAGAAACCACTACTAAAGGACACCAATAATAAGAAGAGACTTGCTTGGGCCAAGAAACACGAGCAATGGACATTAGACCAGTCCTTTGGTTTGATGAGTCCAAATTTTCAAGATATGGATCCAAACACCAGGGTTATTTGACCAAGAAGGAGAGTGGTGGAGTGCTGCATCAGATGACCTGGCCTCCACAATCACCCGACCTCAACCCAATTGAGATGGTTTGGGATTAGTTGGACCGCAGAGGGAAGGAAAAGCAGCCAACAAGTGCTCAGCATATGTGGGAACTCTTTCAAGACTGTTGGAAAAGCATTCCAGGTGAAGCTGGTTGAGAGAATTCCAAGAGTGTGCAAAGCTTTCATCAACGCAAAGGATGGCTACTTTGAAGAATCTAAAATCTAAAATATATTTTGATTTGTTTAACACTTTGATTACTACATGATTCCATATGTGCTATTTCATAGTTTTGATCTCTTCACTATTATTCTACAATGTACAAAATAGTAATAATAAAGAATGGTAGGTGTATCCAAACTTTTGACTGGTACTGTATATTTTCAAAGAAGCATGTTTCATTATTATTTGGACCATATAGATTAATGAGCTGTATCTGTTTATGGTCCAATAACATACTTAAAATCATCCATCTACCTTGCAGATCTGTTTGGACAATTTGCACATTTGGATAAAAATTATTATTAATAAATTGAATCACCCATTTTGTGTTTCTTTGCACATGGGAGAAATCCTTTTTCCACACAACTTCATCTAAAATTGTTATTAGTTTCCTGTAAACAATATATATTATATTCCTTGTCTTTTAGCCAGGTAAATACTGATCGTCTTTTCTTATTATCTGCTAAGCCATTACAATTATAGCTGGCTATACTTATTTCACCATTTACCATACTGAGATACAAGCTTAAATTCTATTTATCATTATATATGTTGGTAAACTTACTATTAAAAAATGCCATAGTAATTGAGTGTCCATATAGCTGTACCATGCTATTTGCATTGCTACTAAGTAAACCTTCAATTTTCATCCACTATTCCACCCGCTAGACCCCCCCACCCCCCATCAGCAGACCATCTATGTCCCCCCGGATCCCAGGGCCCCGAGAGACCGGGACCCATCCTTCGAAAGAGCACACAGTACCACCCACAGAACAGAAGTAGATCAACCCCCAAAAACATTTCCAACGCCCTCACCTCGATTTGTATTATATATAGTTATCAAAACATATATATTTATATATATAAATAAAAATAAACTCCCCATGGGTTACTGCAGCTATTGTTGCCAGCATTGCCACTACCTGGGTGGAGGCACCCCGCCGGAATCCCCACCGGCTAGGTACAAGGTCGTCAAGTTTCTCATTAGCAGCTTTCAGAAATTCCTTGTATATTATACTCACCCATCAGGGGGCTTTGGCTTTGTAAGACCCACTCTGCCAGGCAGGCCCAGAATCTTGAGGGGTTGGTACTGCTTTAGTGGGTCCATAAAACAGATAAGGCCTTCTCCTTATGGGTCGTATGGGTCGTTCAGGTGTGTGTCTAGGGTATAGTGTTGGGGACCGTTCCATCATGATAGAACAGTAAATAACTCAACTATATTAATAATTGATTTAAAAAAATGTATATCCTATATCTGCACAAAATTGAAAGCTCTCTCTTACAACCCCTGCTCACAGACACACATGGGCTTAGGTATTCGCACCCATTTCCTTTTTCACTCCATACTTTTCCAAACACAAAAACACACACCCCACCTTGCATCACAATACACCCACACATACCCACATACTGTGCTTTCTATGTCCTCTGTTTGCTGTGTTTTCATCCCTACCATGTTGATTCTGAGTACTTTTTTATTTGCAAAAATGTCCAAAAAACTGTTTTCGCTTTATTGCTATTGGGTATTGTTTGTAGATTAATGCGGACATTTTTTTTATTTAATTCATTTTAGAATAAAGCTGTAATGTCACAAAATGTGGAAATAACCTGTAACCTGCTGCCCATAGTTACCCACCAAAAATGATTTATCACTACTGTATTGAGAATGCCCTCAGTGTTGAAATAGAGGTTAGCTTCTCAATAGGAAATTATTTAGGAAATTATTGAATTACCTGTGATCTGAGTGTTCACCTTTGACCTTTTCCTATATAGGTTTCCTCATATTCAGCTGCGTCTCCAGGAGGAAGTAGACAAAGTGGTTGACCGGAGCCATCTGCCCATCATCGAGGACCAGTCCCAGTTGCCTTACGTGATGGCCTTCATCTACGAAATGATGCGCTTTACCAGCTTCGTGCCGCTCACCATCCCCCACAGCACCATCACCGACACCACCATCATGGGCTACACCATCCCCAAGGACACAGTGATCTTCATCAACCAGTGGTCCAGCAACCACGACCCCACCAAATGGACACACCCGGAGACCTTTGACCCTCTGCGCTTCCTGGATCAGGACGGCTCACTGAACAAAGACCTGGCCAGCAGCGTGCTCATCTTCTCCTTGGGAAAGCGACGGTGCATCGGAGAGGAACTGTCAAAGATGCATCTGTTCCTATTTACAGCATTGCTGGTGCACCAGGCCCACTTTAGTCCCGACCCAGACAAGCCGCCCACCATTGACTACACCTACGGACTAACCCTGAAGCCCAATAACTTCTCCATAGCAGTCAGTCTACGGGACAGCATGGAAGTCCTGGAGAAGGCTAGTCAAAAGCCCCTCTATGGGGGGACTCAGGAGGACACAGTCAACTCCAGATCAGACTGAGAATAGAGTCACTAAATTAAGCTTGAAAGAAAAACACTCTGAAGAAGATTAATGAGCTGCAGTTCATCCTCATGTGCCATCAGATATCAGCTACTATATAGTTATTATAAATGTATTTATGATCTGAATGTAACGGATGTCACCAGGGACGGACCTGGACGTTCTGCTGCCCTAAGCGAGACAAAAATCTGCCGCCCCCTTGCTATCCCCGCTAAACTATGTACAGCAGTGGTCGGCAAAAGGTTATGCCTTGGGCAACAAAAAAAATTCTCACCTGAAAGTCGGAGGAACAGAACATAATAGTAGCCCAATTCATAGGGCTACACTACGAATAAATAAAACAAAATGTAACACATCTAGTTAGTAGGCAATATAATGAGTTCAATGTCATTAACATAGCCTAATATGATTTCATTGATAAAATCACCAATGTCTCTATTCAATTCGTTTGTCATATTTCTGTGTGCTTTGATTGGGGAAAAACATATTGCAATCAAAAGAAAGTGTTGGGCTGTAAAAAGAGGATAGTGAAAATATAAGTTTCAGGGAAGAATGGACAGAGAAATAATCTTACCTTACTTATTCTTAATGTCAAACAGCTGTTTGCAAATAATTACATCTTAGACATCCTTATGAATCTAAGCATGGCACTTTCAAAAGTTACCTTTCCATGCAGCTCTACCTACGCAGAAAAATATAGGCTCCAACTGTTGGCTACTCCTCCATTGCGTAACCCAAGAACAGAAGTGCTTCCCTAAAAGCTGCCTGGGTTTAAACAAACGTATATTTTCAGAGAGTGAAAATGACAATTAATAGAGACAGAATAGCAACGTCAATGTGTTTGTCTCCTTGAATATTATAGGCTGCAGCTCAGCTTCAGAATGTCATAGAGAGGAATCAATATATCCCAATATGCATCGGAGTCATGTCTTTCGCGGGCATTTTAAAGCTTGTTTCTACCATAAAGCATCACAGAGTTAAGCATTGTTATAGAACCCTTTATATAATCTGGATACTTTTTATTCATGTATTTCAAAACATAAAGCAAACAATACATATCATTTTTGCCCTTTTCTTTAACAAATGGTATGGGATACCCTCACTCAATTTGAGCCCAAACACACAAACACACCAAGCCATCCCCAGACACGGAGTTATTTAAGGAGTGCATGCGTATTGGAGGATTTATGCATAGCATAATTGTGTTAGGTCGGCCTACCACGTTTTTGAATAGGACGAAATAGGCTCCAATTATATATGTAATTCTATGATTAGGGCCATAAAAAATGTTGGTGGGCGCGTGCACATATATGAGGTCCCTTACCGGGTAGAAAGGAATTTGACTTTAACCCCTGCATCGGAGAGTTACAATGTTGCAATCACTATGCAGCCAGCTGCCTATAGGAGAAAACCGAGTTTCTTACTAATAATATGCCACCTCTTATCACACATGACACGACCCCACAATTGTTACAATTAGAATAAAAATAACACTTTTATTTAACATATTTAACATATAATTTAATATTCCTGTAGAACTGTAAAAAGAGAGATCGTTTGAGCTCTTCATAAATGCATGGCGGGCCTCGTTTCGCTGGAGCAGTGTAAAATAAGCTTTCTGTCACTGACCCAGCCGTGACAAATTTTGTTTATTTACATATCGAATTTGATTGTCCAACATCAGTTTCAACATTTCTTCATTTTGTGGCCCGCCTAGAATGGCCTCTGCTGCATTGCAGTAAGTGATATTTTCTCTGGGTAGCTGTCCATGGTTCTGAAATCAAATCAAAGCTACACAGGATTTCCACAAACTTCAGAAAGTTGCCATTATTTGGCTCGTTCAGCCTGCCGGTGGTCCCACGTAGCGCAATGTTCTGGGTGGCCAATATGCGTATCAAGGCCTCTGCAGCACCTGTTGGGCTTGGGCATTAATAGTTTGCTTGAACACCAGACTGATCTCCAGCTCGTTCCACCTCTGAACAATATCTAGGCGGTCATGCGACTTCTCAGGCGAGCTGAGGAGGTGGCACAGATTCTTCCAGTCCCTGGTTCCATCCCTGACCAGTGTAGATTTGTACTCGTGTGAGAAAAAAAACAGAAAGCTGCATGGTCTCGCCCCTCTCTCCCCGTTCGCCATTCTCCTATTGTATTGGGCCCCCGAAAATATTCGTTGCCCCTCATCTCTTTGGAAATTCCACTCCTTATCTTGATGTGGCCCAGCCTGCACTAACATATCCCGTAAATATGTTTTTTGTTGTTGTCTGGGAGTCGGATTTAGCACCACTGTCATCCGAGACATGGCGCGACAAATCTGAGTTGGGGTCCCACATAGTTGAGTCTCCGCTGACATTGTTTGGAGGTGTGGCTAGACTGGTGCGACAATCTGTTCTTGTCCACCCAGGGAGCTGTCATCATCGGTGGAAGTGGATGGCTCTGACTCCTCCGGCTCGCCCTCTTCTCTGCTAGAACCAGAGAACGGGGGCTCGTCTGTCTCTGTGAATTTATGGCCTGTCCTTGGAGGTTTGCAGTGTGGGTGCAATAATTGAATAACATGGATTTCTACATTTATTTTGCGACGCTCGCGCACGCGACGTGTCCGGTCTGGTCAGCAGTGAGTTTCACACATCCCCATGTACTACATGAACACTATTTTCATATATCTATATTTTCTTTGTTTTACGGGATATCACGCAAATAACTATGGATCATATTTTTTAAAATCAAAATTGCACAAGTATTGGCATATATTTTACTGGAACCTGACATAACATACAGTAGCTTGCAGTGGGGGAAATGGTCTGTTCTTACACACAGCCAATTGGCCACTTCAGTAACTATATTTTCTGACATACTGACCGGAGTTGATTCAGTCTCTTCACTTGCATCCACCATCTCAACAAGTACCTTGTGTACCTTTTATGTCCCGAATATATCTCTAAATAAGGTCAATATGATACATTTTAATTTGCATATTTGGCACTAGCCAAAAAAAAAAAACAGGAAATTCAAATGAGCAGCCCTTTCCTAAATTTGACATCCATTATGCACTAAAGTTTTACAGCAAACTCAGCTTATTATCCCTGCTACTGCTATTGATATGCATACGGGGTAAAACATTTGAAGTTGAATACACGTTTAAAAAATCAAGGCAACCAGCTGCAACACGATTATAATATGATATTAAACAAAAAACACATTTTGGTAGTAATAACTTTTGTAGCAATATTAACAAAAATATGTGATTTGACCAAGGAGAGTTCAATTTCTTTCCTCAACTGTGCTATAACAACACTGATTGGATGGACCAAGTAAGTGGTCAGACTTTACTTTGCTTAGGCCTTATACCTGAGTAACCAATTACCAATGTAACTATCTTGTACTTACTAGTACTTACTAACAGGCTAGTAAGTACTAGTAGTTACATGTAGTTATGCAGTACTACGTTATCCTGTTTCCTTTTGAAAAACAGAATTCGCAATAGTAAGTAGGCTACTTGCAAACCTGTACTTACATACATATCTAAACGTATTTCCGTCACAGCTACACTGGAATAAGGCCATAATAGTTATGTGCTTCTGAATGCTGATTAACTTCTATTTTGTTCCAGATCCATACTCTGTTCCAATAGGCAAGGCAAGGGTGCACTGTAACAGAAACCTGTAAATTATACAGAAATGTGTTGTATTATCAACAGTCACATTTTTACTGCAGCATACTGTAAATTATGGTGCATTGTGGGAAAATGTTGTGGGCGGGGAAATAATTGCTGTATTTTGAATGGTACAGTAATTCTACCCCCCAAAATACAGTACTGTACAGTATCTTTGGAGTGCCAAAAACCACTAGTGGGCTCCCGAGTGGTGCAGCATCTCAGTGCTAGAGACTCACTACAGACCCTGGTTTGATTCCAGGCTGTATCACAATCAGCAGTGATTGGGAGTCCCATAGGGCAGTGTCGTCATTGTAAATAAGAATTTGTTCTTAACTGATTTGCCTAGTTAAATAAAGGTTAAATAAATACAAAATAGTGGGTGCATGGTATTGTTGTTTCTTGGGTATTAACATATTTTGAGGCGTGCCTTGTAAGATGCTATATATGATGTACCTGTGAGTGAGAATGCTGTACCAACTTAACTCCTATGTGGTTATAGTGACCCATCAATGTAAAATGTATTGGGGACAGATTGAAGTGGCAGAAATTCTTAAACTTTAAATGGTTTGGTCCCTTTTGCCCTGTAGTAGCTGCCAGTTTGGAAGCCTTTGTTAAGGCCACTAGATGTGCAAGCGATATAAAGAACCAAATATCAATTAATATGCTGGAATGTTTGTAAAAACTTTACCTAGCAGCCAACCTGCTTACACCAATTCCTTGTAATTACAGTAAAACACTGTACAATACAAAGTACTCCCCTCAATTAATTTCATTCATTCATTAATCTATTCATTTTTTACAATATAATACAGTACATTTTCTGGTATTACTGTGTGTCATTACATAGTACTTCCTTTTAAACCATATTTATATTGCAGAAGGTGTACTGTAATATGAAATAATGAACTTTACTTGCCACAAGCTGCTTGTAAACTACTGTCAATTTCACAGTAACACCTTTATAGTGTTACTAAGGGTACATTTTTTGCAAATGTAGCCTGTGTCTGTGAATTGCTGTTACATAAAGTACTTACTTAATTCAGGGTTTTTCTTTATTTGTACTATTGACTACATTGTAGAATAATAGTGAAGACATCAAAACTATGAAATAACACATATGGAATCATGTAGTAACCAAAAAAGCGTTAAACAAATCAAAATATATGTTATATTCTTCAAAGTAGCCACCCTTTGCCTTGGAATTCTTTCAACCAACTTCATGAGGTAGTCACCAATCAGTTGTGTTGTGACAAGGTAGGGTTGGTGTACAGAAGATTGCCCTATTTGGCAAAAGACCAAGTCCATATTATGGCAAGAACAGCTCAAATAAGCAAAGAGAAACAACGAATGATGGACTGTCATTTATCTTTGCATATTTGAGCTGTTCTTGCCATAATATGGACTTGGTATTTTACAAAATAGGGCTATCTTCTCTATACCACCCCTACCTTGTCACAACACAACTGATTGGCTCAAAAGCATTAAGAAGGAAATGTCAAGATTGTCGTCGGGAGAAGGAGAGGAGGACCAAAGTGCAGCGTGGTACGTATCCATAATACTTTTAATCCAGAATGAATACACAAACAAAAACAACAAAACGATAAACGAACAGTTCTGACAGGTGCAACAAACACTAACCAGAAAATAATCACCCACAACTCAAAATGGGAAAACAGGCTACCTAAGTATGGCTCTCAATCAGAGACAACAATAGACAGCTGCCTCTGATTGAGAACCATACCAGGCCAAACACATAGAAAACGAAAACCCAGACCTACAACATAGAATACCCACCCACATCACACCCTGACCAAACTAAAAATAGAAACATACAAAGCAATCTACGGTCAGGGCGTGACAGGAAAGAAGCTGATTGAGAGAATGCCAACAGTGTGCAAAGCTGTCATCAAGGCAAAGGGTGGCTACTTTGAAGAATCTCCAATGTAATATATATTTTTATTTGTTTAACACTTTTTTTGTTTACTACATGATTCCATGTGTTATTTCATAGTTTTGATATCTTTATTATTATGCTACAATGTAGAAAATAGTAAAATTAAGAAAAATCGTTGATTGAGTAGGTGTGTCCACATTTTTGACAGGTAGAGGAAGTATTCACACCCCTGAGTTTGTATATTTGGTATGGTGTTTTAGATTATTGTCCTACTGAAAGGTAAATGAATCTCCCAGTGGAGTCCACCAAGTTTAGGTCCATAATTTCTTCTCCTGAAAAACTCCCCTGTCCTTAAGAGCATACCGATAACATGATGCAGCCAGCACTACACGTGAAAATATGGAGAGTGGTACTCAGTAATGTGTTGCATTAGACATGCCCCAAACATAACACTTTGTATTCAGGGCAAAAAGTGAATTGCTTTGCCAATTTTTTTGCAGTATACTTTAATTCCTTGTTGCAAACAGGATGCATGTTTTGGAATATGTTTATTCGGTACAGGCTTCCTTCTTTTACTCTGTCATTTAGGTTAGTATTGTTGAATAACTACAATGTTTATCCATCTTCAGTTTTTTCCTATCACAGCCATTAAGCTCTGTAATTGTTTTAAAATCACCATTGGCCTCTGTGAAATCCCTGAGCGGTTTCCTTACTCTCACGCAACTGAGTTCGGAAGGACGCCTGTGTCTTTGTAGTGACTGGGTGTATTGATATACCATCCAAAATGTAAATAATAACTTTGCCATGCTCAAAGGAGTATTCAATGTCTGCTTTCTTTTTACCCATTTACGAATAGATGCCCTTCTTTGCGAGGCATTGGAAAACCTCTCTGGTCTTTGGGGTTGAATCTGTGTTTGAAATTCACTGCTCGACCGTGGGATCTTACATATAATTCTGTGTGTGGGGCACAGAGATGAGGTAGTCATTCAAGAATCATCTCTATTATTACACACAGAGTGAATCCTTGCAACGTATGTGACTCAAGGTCATTTTTTATTCCAGAACTTATCTAGGCTTGCCATAACAAAGGGGTTGAATACTTAGAGTTAAGACATTTCAGCTTTTCCTTTTTAATTGTGTGTAAACCAGTGACACAAAATCAAAATGTTATCCATTTTAAACTGTAATACAACAAAATGTGGAAAAAGTTAAAGGGGTGTGAATACTTTATGAAGGCACTGTATATCTAACCAGCTCTTTAGTAAGTAGGGGTTCATTCTAACCAAAGAAAAAGTATAGTGTCAGAATAAAAAATAGAATGTATATTCCTAAACACTGCAGTATCAGCAAAGGTATTTTTAAAAGTGACAACACTTCCATCTCTCAAATTGACTATGGCTGAGATTTCATATTTTTAAATAACAGGTTGAATTGTTTCAGAATATAAAGGTTGTCCTATTTTCTGAAATAGCATAATTATTATGAATACAGTGTCTGATACTTTGCATGACTTTCTAATTTCAGCAAGCGAAGGTATTGTATTATGGGCACATAGCCATGTAATGTTGGAACAAAGGGGAAGTGTTTTGGTGAGTCCTTTCTCTGTGTTATGTTTTATATCGCCCAGAAGATCCTGTACTTGATCAGTGAGAGGTTTGCAGCCAGACAGCCAGCTTGGAGTGCGTGACAAATTCAGATAAAGCCAGATGATCGCTGATAAGCCACTTCTCAGGCTCTCCCCTTCACTGAATAGAAAAGGAGGAGAGTCAAAGAAAAACATTAACCTCAGATCTCAGAGCTAGAAAAGTGTGGAAAGATAAGACTCAGGGAATTTGGGGGGGGGGGGGGGGGGGGTAGATTTTATGGAAAGACTTTTCAAAACAAACAAACAAACAAGCCATATTCCAACATACAGCAGAACTATGAATGGATGGTTCAAAGCTCTTATCAGTCCTCATCCTGTACACATGACCCAGTTGGAATATGACTATCAATGGTCGTGGACATGTTGAATGCACTGTAAACATCATAGTGCAGGCAGACAACATTTGGCATTGAATGTTAACCCTGACAATGTCAGCCTCAGGGTTATTACTACAGCACAATACAGCCTCTGCTAAGCCTCTCCTACTACTGCACACATTATTACCCACACAAGCGAGGAGAGAGTAATGAGTGTCCGGCCTTGCATCTGCAAAGGAAAGAAGAAGCCTTATAACTCTGAAAATCCAAGCCACTGCCTGAAATGATCACAAACATCTGTGATGAGGGTGGGAGTCATACAAACCTAGAGAGCAGGCGGGTTGGGTGTGTGGGGGATGGGGCACATAGAGGTTTGGTGGAATAGAAAACAGTTCTTCAACATGATATGTCCACATCCCCACTACCCACCTCCAACCCAGTAGAACAAGACTGACCATATGTACAGTTTACAGGCACACCTTGATCTTGATTGAGCTAAAAGGCCTATTAAGTGTATCTCCTAACCAGTCACCTTCAGTTAAAATAGCATTGTGATCATGGGTGCCAGTGATTCATATTTGGGGCATTTTAGGTCTAAAATACAAAATAAAATACCACAATTAAAAACAAAAACTACAGTAATCCTGATATGACTTATGAGCAATGGTGTAAAGTACTTAACATTACTACTTAAGTAGGTTTTTTTGGAGTATATGTACTTTACTTTACTATTTTTGACAACTTTTACTTTTCTACAGAAAATTAAAGACAATTATATACTTTTTACTCCATATATTTTCCATGCCTAAAAGTACTCGTTACATTTTGAATGCTTAGCAAGACAGGAAAATGGTCAAATTCACACACTTATCAAGAGAACATCCATGGTCATCCCTATTGTTTCTGATCTGGCGGACTCACTGAACACACATGCTTTGTTTGTAAATTATGTTTGAGTGTTGGAGCGTGCCCCTGGCTATCCGTAAATAAATAAAAACAAGAAAAAAGTGCAGACTGGTTTTCTTAATTTAAGGACTTAAATATGATTTATACTTTTACTTTTGATACTTAAGTATATTTTAGCAATTAAATGTACTTTTGATATGTAAGTATATTTAAAACCAAATACTTTTATACTTACTCAAGTAGGATTTTACTCAGTACTTTTACTTGAGTCATTTTCTATTAAGGTATCTTTACTTTTACTAAAGTATGACAATGGTGCACCACTGCTTATTCTTGATAGCGTGACAGACGACAGATTGATTTTGTAGCTCATTACATCACAATTTCCTAGTAGCCAAAAATACTGACAGTCAAGTCCCTGATGGCCCAATATTTTTTTCCATGACAGTTCGTCACAAGTAGAATATAGTTGTCAACCTCCCACAGACCAGCAATGTGCACATTAGCAGAAGTTTGCCAGTAAACCCTACTTTCAACTACCGTAAAGAACATTTCCAGTTAGGATATTATCATAATTTGGTGCTACATTACTACCGAGTGTTTGCCAGATGTTAATAACCCTTAAAGCGCAACTGAAGGTAATAAACAACGTCTCTGATATCAATCGGCCTATGTGGCATCGATATTAGTCAGAAACATTTATTCTAGTGTCAAAATTGACTAGAAAGTGTTCATAGGATAATTTTGGTCATAAAGTCAGTCTCGTCCAAAGCAGAGTTTTGAAATGACTTACTTGAGGGTTGCGTTTTGATTTCGAAAACGTTCACTTACCCACTACATGGGATACACAGCTGGGGTGATTGGTGGACGGCAGGTAGCCAAGTGGTTAGGGCGTTAGGCGTGTCAACGAAAAGTTGCTAGTTTGAATACTCGATCCGTGAAGGTAAAAAATCTGTCGATGTGTCCTTGGACAAGGCACTTGACCCTACTTTGCTCCAGGGGCGCTGTACTACTATGGCTGACCCTGTAAAACAACACATTTCACTGCACCTATCCGGTGTATGTGACAATAAAATGTTTGTTTTTTTATTGCGTTCTATGCAGTCTTACTGCAGAACACAGACAGTGAGACCGACCTGCCCAGCAGAGTAGCGTACTTTGTTTACGTAAGACAATACCTCGCAATATTTTTTTACTTGAGAAATACTGCACCAAACAGCTTAGCTATATGTGAAATGTATTGTATAGCTCTCATATTTAGCCTCACATTTAAGTGTTTTACCATTTTATTAATGAAAAACAATTTGACATGAAGTTGCATTCATGACTTTTATTGACTAATGTTAATTAAAAAATGAGGTCCACTAAACAAAATCCCGACATTCATTTAAATGCATTTTGTGCTGTTAGTACAGGAAATGTTGGCTCAGCTAGTCAGTGACAACTGTGTTGAATGTAGAGTTTGTGACAGCCACTATGAGTTTATTACAGACACTATGTCCTGGGCTAAGGGACAATCACAATGCAATAATTCTGTATCCTCTTCTATGTAGAGTTCTAACAAGACCCCAGATTGGGACAAACATCAGTTTTTTTTCCTGAATTCAAATGAAATGTACCCCAACTGTGGTATGCAGTCACTGATGTTTGTCCCAAGGCTCACAGGGAAAGGGTGGGAGCACCAAAGGAAGGTCAGTTACTTCCCCCCCAAACTAGTCATGTTCCAGACCAATTGGCACCTCCTCATCTGAGCAGTAAGCTCTGTAATTTCTCCCTGTTCCAGGTGTCACCTGAACATTTCGTAACCCACAACAGTCCCCAGTCTATTACTCCATCTGCAGTCTCATCTTCAAGACAAGCATGCAGACATCATGGTCAGAGATAGCGTTATAGCCACTTCTCTGACACAAATCTGGTTTCAGCCACAGAATGCAACACTGCGATTAAAACACATGAAAATCAACTTGTCAGTCCAATATGAAAATTAGGAAATATTTGGTCAGAAGTTGCAACGGGATTACTTTCACTGACATGGAATACTGTAGTTCCTTGCTGTGTTGAGGCAAATTCCATTAAATTTGGTTCAAATCATCAGGCTAAACCATCTTTCCCAGGATTTCCCAGGAGTTGTTATAATACTGAATAGTGTTCCTTCGGGAGGTAGCTATTTAGAGTGAGTCTGTGCCATGGCAATACCCTAAAACATGACCAGACTAGAGGGAAGTAGGCCTGAATATGATCCAGTGACAAATTCCAAATGGCTCTGGCACAAACTGTAGTCTGCACAAAAAGGGGAAGGGGAGCGGGCCTTACAAAAAAAACAACACTACCGATGATAGTCAGGTCAGAACTTGCTTACATACCTTGCTTTTCCATTATCTTTGGACTGAGAGATGGGTAAATATTTGGTTGATAATATAATTAAAATATCCCCATTACATATTAATAAAGTAAAAATAGTTGTGTGCATGAATTGCAGCAACATCATCTCTCACACAAGCATGCACATAAACAGTAGGCACATACTCAGAACTTGGGGCACATATCAAGATTGCACATATTTATTGACTCAAATACCATTGATCAGTGGTGTCTATATAATGTTTAATGTATTTCATTTACAATATAATTTACTTCACTGCAATGTGCACCACCCTAGATAAAACTAAAGCATGCATTCATATTGCTGGAATATAGAAAAACGTATTAGGCAAAAACAAAAACAAGTACCATTCTTGTAGTTCACCTGTTGGATAAAGTACACACCAGTTAATGGTTTCCAGAAGACTAAATTATACTTAAGAGAAATAATAAAGAACCACAGATTCTTATAGCCCATGCTTTCCCCCCAGTAATCCCAAAAAGAAACCATACAAATGAAAAATACTGAAAGTATAAAAATCCATCTCACCATTTGCATTTTTTTAACACACAAAAAAATGAATAGAACAGCATTCAAAATTCAGTAAAAGCTATCGCCTACGATATAAAATCTCTGACGTGTACATTGCCCATGGACTATTAGGCTACAAGATCTAATCTCAAATGACATTCTATGCTCAAAAATGTCCTCTAGCTAGCTGGAATGTAATGAGCAGAACCCCGACCTTGTGTGAATGTGAGGACCCAAGGAGCCGTCTAGGGGTCACGTTTCCTTCCCTATTTTTTTATTTTACCTTTATTTAACTAGGCAAGTCAGTTAAGAACAAATTCTTATTGACAATGACGGCCTAGGAACAGTGGGTTAACTACCTGTTTAGGGGCAGAACGACAGACCTTGTCAGCTTGGGGATTCGAACTTGCAACATTATGGTTAGTAGTCCAACGCTCTAACCACTAGGCTACCCTGCCGCCCCTATCAACTCCTTCATCTTAAAACGATGTGACCATGATCTCTGTCCATGCACAGGCAGTGACAGGAACACAAGACCTGGTAACCTACACTCAATGCAGGTCAAATAATACCAAGCTTGAGTCTGCAATGGCACCCTGTTCCTTATTTAGTGCATTTCATCTGACCAGAGCTTCTATTCCCTATTTAGTGACCTAGGGCTTTGGTCAAATTTAGTGTAAGGAATAGGGTGCCGTATAGTTACATTACAATCAGGGGGTAAAAGGGACAAAATGTCACTCGGTAGTCACAGTGCGACAGAGAGCTGTGTTTGGGTTGCACCTTTGTTTAAAACGGGTTTGTTATTGCCACTTGAATGCACTGCTAGAGACAAAACAGAACATGGCGGGAGGGAGGGAACAACAAGTTCTGTGGATCACTTTCACAAAACCATAGGTTTTATTGTTGAGGAATTTGTGTCAGAATCTCCTTAAAACACACTTGTGTATGTGCAGTTCTTAGGCTAAGCCAGGGTTCCCCAACTGGCCCATGTGCCGAATATGGTCCGCCGGTGGTTTTATTTTCACCTCCAAATTTTCTGAGCAAAAATGAATACATATTTTTATTGTGAATTTTCATTGTTGGACATAAAAGACTAAATACACCAGGAAATCAGCTTCAAGTGATTTTAATTTAGAAAATCTGTTCCCAAGTATTCCCACGCATAATAGAGATAATGTGATTGTATACAAATGTAAGCAAGGTTTGAAATTATTATCTGTTTGGGTTGATACAGGTGATCAATCGTATTGAAAACAACTTCAGTATAATTATTAAAATCTTCATAAAATGTATTGCCTGGTCCCCTACACTTAATTGCTGACTGTATTGATGTGAGGTGGAAGATAATGTATATCCCATTGGGACCAACACCATTGATTGACTTAGGTCCAACTGTCCCTTTTACCACAATCTCTTTAGCAAACAGATGTCTTATGAATGCAGAGTGCTTTGACATCATGACATGTCTGTGATAAGTTTGTTCTCCAGAACACTGTTCCCTAGTATGCACAGCCGATCCAGTCATCTCCAATCCCAGAGAGCACGAAGAAGATACTGTCCCAACAGTAATCAAGGAAGACATGGATTGACTTCCCTTCATAGTGTGTTTTCCAGTGAAGAGTATCCTGGGTTCCTCCCTAGCAATAGGAGGGAGCCATTCAACAATGTCCTCAATTAACACCTAGAGCAGAGAGAAGGGTGTCCAGCTCCTTCTGTGCCTCCTCATCCTTGGGGGGGAGAGAAAGAGAAATTCATCTCTTTTTTTTAACCACAACAATTACAAATGTGATAAAACTAAGACTTTAGAGCACAAGCGTAAGCCAGTGACACTACAGTCAGTACCTACCTCTTTGGAAATGGTTTCCATTGAAGTAGCAGCATCACACATCTTCCTGGCCTGACTTTTTTGCCCCAGGTCTCTGTAGCACTGACCAATCAAAATCACATTCCTCATCATAATCAACATCACTGGTGCACATAAAAAGCCATTTGATTACGGGATATATATATATATATATATATAGATATATATATATATATATATCGATTATTATAAACTGCTTGGTTTGAGCCCTGAATGCTGATTGGCTGACAGCCGTGGTATATCAGACCGTATTCCACGGGTCTGACAAAACATTTATTTGTACTGCTCTAATTACATTGATAACCAGTTTATAATAGCAATAAGGCACCTTGGGGGTTTGTTGCGTCGTGCCTAAGAACAACCCTTAGCTGTGGTATATTGGCCATATACCACACCTACAGATGCCTTATTGCTTAAATATAAGATGCACACATAACAAGAACAATGGCAGCCCAACTTACCTTGGCTAAAAACACATAGTTTAATTTGGAGTACTTGGGACTGATCTCCTCCACCTGTGGAAAATTATGAAAATAAGGTAAACTTGAGAACACTGCACATGCTTAGAATCAACTCTTCCTCGAGTTAAGCTTCCCGAGGATGGGAAAAAAATGGATTCTCCTTGTCCAGAATCTCTGTAATGTGTCAGCCCTAAAGGGATTCATCCCTGATTCCAGTATGAAGCGGAGGTGATTTGGAATCAAACCCTCGTGAAAAGGTAGCCCAGTCTGAGACTTGGAGGCACAAACGTCATCCCTCGGACGCGACGATGACGAAGTTAAGTGTTACCATAAAGCTAGAAAACACGGTTGTATTCTTCCATTGGACCTGCACCAAAAACACACCACTGACAAAAACACTGACAGTTTATGTTCTTAAATGCATCAAATCAGTCCAGGACAGGTATGACGTTGGTACAGGATTTGGGCAAATGAGTGCAACTGAACATAGAACTTGCTCAGCACACGCAATCATAGACAGAACTAACCATAGCATTATCGTACCTCTAGCAATTGATATGTAGACACAAATGAATATGTCTATGTACTGTATATTTCACTTGACTCAACCTTTTATTCTGACCCTATGTACCCTTAGTGAAAAGAGTACTACGACAACACCTGGGCACTAGCCACTGTTTGTGCACTTGGCTGTTGCGGCACATGTTGCATAACTCAGCAGGATGTGTTTATTGAAGCTAGACAGCCTCTACCAGAGTCCTTGCGGCCAGGAGCAACAAGTTGCAACAGAGACCACTTAAATCAAATTGATGGGTGAGATACACAAGACAGGAGGAAGAGGCATGCAGCAGGCCAGGAGCAATCCCGGCCAGGAGCGATTTCATTTCTCTTTATATAAACATGTGAAAAGTGTGAACACAGATTACGCCACTTTAAATACTTGGGGCTTGGTCTTTAAATCTGGGTGCAGAAGCGACCGCTGGGCAAATTCTGATTTAACACAAAACAAATAGGCTGCTGTGTGCTACATGTTTTAATGGTTTGGAGAGAGAGCATGAAAGACAGTAGAGCCTATGGCTTTGCAAGATAAGTTAAAGCAAGGACTTAGAAAGACTGCGTGATTATAACAGGCTAAAGTACAGCAGAACTATAAAAGTAACAGAAACAGGGTACCCGTCCACATTCAGAAGCAGTTGTTTGGGTAAATGAGAAATGTACTGGTGAAGTTACATTTGCAAGGCCTGACACGCTTTACGCCATCAAACACACGTCATATAGCACGACGATTCCGCCTGCACTGATCTGTCTCGTATCTCGCAAAGGGTAATGGGATAGATCAAAAGGAGTTCGGCTCAATGGGCTGTCATAACATTGGAAAATACTGTATTGCATAGGTGTCTTTGCCAAATGAACCCAATTTCACCGTCAAAAAGTCCGAATGAATAAACTCAGCTAAAATAGAAACGTCCTCTCACTGTCAACTGCGTTTATTTTCAGCAAACTTAACATGTGTAGATATTTGTATGAACACAACAAGATTCAACTGAGACATAAACTTAACAAGTTCCACAGACATGTGACTAACAGAAATGGAATAATGTGTCCCTGAACAAAGGGTGGGTCAAAATAAGTAACAGTCAGTATCTGGTGTGGCCACCAGCTGCATTAAGTACTGCAGTCCATCTCCTCCTCATGGACTGCACCAGATTTGCCAGTTCTTGCTGTGAGATGTTACCCCACTCTTCCACCAAGGCACTAGCCCTCACCCTTCGATCTAACAGGTCCCAGACGTGCTCAATAGGATTGAGATCCGGGCTCTTCTCTGGCCATGGCAGAACACTGACATTCCTGCCTTGCAGGAAATCACGCACAGATCGAGCAGTATGGCTGGTGGCATTGTCATGCTGGAGGGTCATGTCAGGATGAGCCTGCAGGAAGAGTACCACATGAGGGAGGATGTCTTCCCTGTAACGCACAGCGTTTAGATTGCCTGCAATGACAACAAGCTCAATCTGATGATGCAGTGACACACTGCCTCAGACCAGGACGGACCCTCTACCTCCAAATCGATCCCGCTCCAGGGTACAGGCCTCGGTGTAAAGCCCATTCCTTCTACGATAAACGTGAATCTGACCATCACCAATGGTGAGACACAACCGCAACTCGTCAGTGAAGAGCACTTTTTGTCAGTCATGTCTGGTCCAGCGACAGTGGGTTTGTTCCCATAGACAACGTTGTTGCCGGTGATGTCTGGTGAGGACCTGCCTTACAACAGGCCTACAAGTCCTCAGTCCAGCCTCTCTCAGCCTATTGCGGACAGTCTGAGCACCGATGGAGGGATTGTGCGTTCCTGGTGTAACTCGGGCAGTTGTTGTTGCCATCCTGTACCTGTCCTGCAGGTGTGATGTTCGAATGCACCGATCCTGTGCAGGTGTTGTTACACGTGGTCTGCCACTGCAAGGACGATCAGCTGTCCGTCCTGTCTCCCTGTAGCACTGTCTTAGGCGTCTCACAGTACGGACACTGACATTTATTGCACTGGCCACATCTGCAGTCCTCATGCCCCCTTGCAGCATGCCTAAGGCACGTTCACGCAGATGAGCAGGGACCCTGTGCATCTTTCTTTTGGTGTTTTTCAGAGTCAGTAGAAAGGCCTCTTTAGTGTAATACGTTTTCATAACTGTGACCTTAATTGCCTATCGTCTGTAAAGCTGTTAGTGTCTTAATGATCGTTCCACAGGTGCATGTTCATTAATTGTTTATGGTTCACTGAACGAGCATGGGAAACAGTGTTTAAACCCTTGAAGATACAATGAAGATCTGTGAAGTTATTTGGATTTTTACGAATTATCTTTGAAAGACAGGGTCCTGAAAAAGGGACGTTTCTTTTTTTGCTGAGTTGTTAAGCTAAAACGATAAATCAGGTAATTGACTTTTTTTCTTAGTTGCTCAATTTTACATCTAGCTAAGAAGTTTGGTGCTTGAAGGAGCAGTAATTCCGGAATTTGACAATGTGCACGACAACTAACTTAATCTAGTGTACACACTCAATGCTGAACACCAAATGCTTCCTCCATAAGATCAAGCTACTCTAGCAATATTATTTTATCACAATGAGTGATTTGATTTATTAGGTTCCCCATAAGCCGATACTAACGGCGACATCTTAATGGGGTCCGACACATAATGAAAAAGACATTACAGACAAAAGACTGTACAATTTACATACATTTAAAAACATTAACACGTAGTGTGTGTATTTATCTGTCAGTTACGCATGTGTCAGTACATACACACAAGAAGTAAAGCACATAGGGGAGAGGCGTTGTGCCTTGAGGTGTTGCTTTATTTGTTTTTTGAAACCAGGTTTGCTGTTCAGTTGCGCTACATAAGATGGAAGGGAGTACCATGCACTCATGGCTCTGTATAATACTGTACGTTTCCTTGAATTTGTTCTGGACCTGGAGACTGTGAAAAGACTCCCGGTGTCATGTCTGGTGGGGTAAGTGTGTGTGTCAGTGCTGTGTGTAAGTTGACTATGCAAACAAGTTGAAGAAGAAGTGTTTATTCAACTCTTGGTCAAGAGTAACTGGCATGCATCGTATTAATATTAGCCCTCTGATTACAATGAAAAGCAAGATGTGCCACTCTGTTTTTGGGCCAGCTGCAGCTTAACTTGGTCTTTCTTTGCAGCTCTTGACCCTATGGCTGGACAATAATCAGGATAAGCTCAAACTAGAGCCTGCAGGACTTGCATTGTGGAGTGTGGTATCAAAAAAGCAGAGCATCCCTTTATTACGGACAGACCTCTCCCCGTCTTTACAACCACTGAATCAATATGTTTGGACCGTGACACAGTTTACAATCTAAGGTAACGCCAAGTGATTTAGTCGCCTCACCTTGTTCAACAGCAACACCATTCATTAACAGATTCAGCTGAGGTCTAGAACTTAGGGAATGACTTGTACCAAATACAAGATATTCTGGACGAGTTTTGAAGAAGCAGCTAGCTGCTGCGAGTCAGTGCAGTAAACCTCCAGTCAGCTGCTGATGCGCTCAGCTGATCCAGACATTAGTAGGAATCGCGGAGAAGCATACTGATCTACGGACTGATTTTTGATAATGGTTTAGGGAAGAGCAATCAATACATACTGGGTCAAACGCTTGTGCTCGACACTGCACTCCATGGTAGCGTGGAGAATAACAATACCTTGAGGAAGTTCTTCAGACCATCTTGGACCGTGGCACTCGGAGGCTCTCCAAACAATGTAGCAGCAACTTTCCTTTCAATCCACGACAGCTGAGCCACCTGAACAGAACCATAGTATAAAGCCGTTTCAGAACATGGCAAATCAGATAAGCATTTCAACATGGTGGGTAAAAGTAGAATTTAAACATGGTGGGTAAAGTAGAATTTAAACATGGTGGGTAAAGTAGCATTTAAACATGGTGGGTAAAGTAGCATTTAAATCTGTGCTAGTAGTATTTACAATGCATTCGATAAGCATTCAGACCCCTTGACTTTTTACACATTTTGTTACGTTTTGTATTTTGTAACAGCGTTATTTTTAAAACAATTAAATTACCTGTTTCCCTCATCAATCTACACACAATACCTGATAATGACAAAGCCAAAACAGAAATACCTTATTTATGTACACTACCATTCAAAAGTTTGGGGTCACTTAGAAATGTCCTTGTTTTTGAAAGAAAAGTACATTTCATATCCATTAAAATAACAACAAATTGATCAGAAATAAAGTGTAGACATTGTCAATGTTGTAAATGACTGTTGTAGGTGGAAACGGCAGATTTTTAATGGAATATCTACGTACATAGGCGTACAGAGGCCCATTATCAGCAACCATCACTCCTGTGTTCTAACGGCACGTTGTGTTAGCTAATCCAAGTTTATACTTTTAAAAGGCTAATTGATCATTAGAAAACCCCTTTGCAATTATGTCTGCACAGCTGAAAACTGTTGTGCTGATTAAAGAAGTAGACTAGGTGAGTATCTGGAGCATCAGCATTTGTTGGTTCGATTACAGGCTAAATATGGCCAGAAACAAAGAACTTTCTTCTGAAACTCAGTCTATTCTTGTTCTGAGAAATGAAGGCTATTCCATGCAAGAAATTACCAAGAGCTGAAGATTGGCCCGTCTGAGATACGGCTTTTTCTTTGCAACTCTGCCTAGAAGGCCAGCATCCCGGAGTCACCTCTTCACTTTTTAAGTTGAGTCTGGTGTTTTGCGGGGAATATCAAGGGATATGTCAGGGGAGTAAAGGTGCATTTTTCACTGTACAAAGAATCTTCCAAAATACTGCTGCCAAGGCCCTGTCGCTCATGATTTGGAGACAATATAATCTACCATAAAAGCAGTTTCTAATCTTAACACACACCATCCCATCATGACAAACAGTGAGAATTAGAGATGTGCATCTTTCCCTTTCAAGACGATTCGATATATGTGCTCCGATACGATACAGGAACGATACGTTTTACTTTGAAATGACTCAGTGCGATTCAGTTTGTTTAGAGAACGAATCAATGCAATTTAATTAGATGCACTCTAATTCGATGCACTAACATTTGCAGCATAAAGACAGCCATTTTAAATTCTAAATTAAAATCTGCTGCTGATGGAGGTCATGAGCTGGGCCTCTCGGGGCTGACTTCTCTCTCTCTCTCTCTGTGTGTGTGTGTGTAAATTATGTACAGTGTCTTCAGAAAGTATTCATACCCCTTGACTTATTCCACATTTTGATGTGTAACAGCCTGAATTCAAAATCGATTAAATCAACAAAATAATTCACACCCATTTACACACAATAACCCATAATAAGAAAGCAAATGTATTGAAAATAAAATACAGAAATACTATATTTACATAAGTATTCAACACAAGTCAATACTTTGTAGAAGCACTTTTGGCAGCATTAACATCGGAGTCTCTCTGGGTCTCTAAGAGTATTGCACGCATGGATTGTGCAACATTTCCCCATTATTATTTTCAAAATTCTTCAAGCTCTGTCACATTGGTTGTTGATAATTTCTAGACAATAATTTCAGGTCTTGTCATAGATTTTCAAGTAGATTTAAATAAAAACGGGAACTCTGACAATGTTTTGCAGAAGAAAGTAATATGAGCAAAAGGGTATATGGAGGGTGTGTGTGTGTGTGTGTGTGTGTGTGTGTGTTGACCGCCGCCATTGTTCTATAGGCTAATGACGCCCGTTTAATTTTCTAAACTGACCCCTTTTCAGGGAGTGTATTCCTCACTGTATGGTTGACTTGGGTTAGAGTGGGTGTGTGTGTCACATACAGCATAGCACCAGCGGCCGAGCAGGTAGTAAGACATAGGATCTTGTGGTTTCAGCTCAATGGCCTTATCCAAATGATCCTGAAAGGAAGAGAGGGAGGAAACAGAAGAGTACAGCATTCATTCATTAGACCAGACATTCTCCTATGACCTGATCGGCCCTACTCCACGTACCCAACCACCCACAACTATTTCACAAATCTCTCTCACACACACTTACATGAATGTATAAAAAAGCTCCTATTTGTCATGCAACCCTCTCCTTTTCCCCTCCCCCTGTTCCATTTCCACTCTATCGCAAAATCAGTCTCTTTCGCTCTCGCTCTCCTCTTGCTCACTTGGTCTCCCTCCAACTCTCCTCCCCCTCTCTCTTTCTCTCCATACACTGCATGTTCATCATGTCCGCCCCCCTCTCCCTCCACACCATTCAAGGCTTTGCAGGTAAACAGAGTTTGTGAAGTAACTCACAGATAAGATAAATGCTGCGTGCGGTTGTCTCAGTCTCTGCTGTTATGCAACCCTTACATCTGAGAGTTAGTGAGGGGAGTTTCCTGCCAATAAGGCTAAGACATGTATAGCAGTCAATGTATAGAGGCGCTGTCCACAACTGTGTGTATAGGAACACTTTTTTACGTTTCATTTGAACAACACCTGACCTAAATAACAGAGGGTGATTCTGGCTGTCAACTTGTGGTGATGGGAGGACCCTCTAGACACAGATAGGACTCAACACTGATAGACACAGACTACAGGGGAGGTTCTGGAAAAGTACAAGCCCTGACCTCAGTTACTCTCTCTTATTATGATTAATTCCACCAATCAATCTGTGTGCCTGCTATCACCTCAGGTGCTACTAATGTACAATGCCTTCAGAAAGTATTCAAACCCCTCGACTTACTCCACATCTTGTGTTACAGCCTGAATTCAACATGAATTCAATATTAATATTTGTTCACCAATTTACACACAATACCCCATCATGACAAAGTGAAAACATGTTTTTTGACATTTTTGCATATTTCTTGAAAATGAAATACAGACATATCTCATTTACATAAGTATTCACACCCCTGAGTCAATACATATTAGAATCAACTTAGGCAGCGATTACAGCTGTGAGTCTTTCTGGGTAAGTCTCTAAGACCTTTGCACACCTGGATTGTACAATATTACAATTCTTCAAGCTCTGTCAAGTTATTTTATTATTATAATTAAAACATACAATATACTTGCAGTGAAGCCGCAAGTACATCACATTAGTCATCTAACAGCCTCCCATCCAGAGCAACACACAGAAGCAACCAGGGTCAACGCCCTGCTCAAGGGCACGTCGACAGATCTCCCACCAGCCCTCCAAGACCCCCCCCCCCCCCCCCACCCCACCCCCCCAGGGTTCCCCAAGAGCTGCCCCTCAACCATCCAAGACCCCCCCCCCAGAAAAAAATGAATTAAATGTTCTGTCAAGCTAGTTGTTGATCATTGCTAGACAGCCATTTTCAAGTCTTGCCATAGATTTAAGTCAAAACTGCAAACAGGATGCATGTTTTGGAATATGTTTATTCGGTACAGGCTTCCTTCTTTTACTCTGTTATTTAGGTTAGTATTGTTGAATAACTACAATGTTTATCCATCTTCAGTTTTTTCCTATCACAGCCATTAGATCTAACTGTTTTAAAGTCAGCATTGGGCCTCATGGTGAAATCCCTGAGCGGTTTCCTTCCTCTCCGGCAAATGAGTTTGGAAGGACACCTGTACGTTTGTAGTGACTGGGTGTATTGATACACCATCCAGTGTAATTAATAACTTTACCATGCTCAATGGGATATTCAATGTCTGCTTTTTTAAAATGTATTTATTTTCTACCAATAGGTGCCCTTCTTTGCGAGGCACTGGAAAACCACTCTGGTCTTTGTGCTTGAATCTGTGTTTGAAATTCAGTGCTCGACTGAGGGACCTTACAGAAAATTGTATGTTTGGGGTACAGAGATGAGGTAGTTATTCAAAAATCATGCAACTTATGTGACTTGTTAAGCACATTTTTACCCCTAAAGCTTATTTAGGCTTGCCATAACAAGGGGTTTGAATTCTTATCAACTCCAGACATTTCAGCTTTTCATTTTTAATGAATTCGTAAAAATGTAAACAAACATAATTCCACTCTGACATTATGGGGTATGGTGTGTAGGCCAGTGACACAAAATCTTAATGTAATCCAAATTAAATTCAGGCTGTAACACAAGAGCATGTGGAAAAAGTCAAGGGGTGTGAATACTTTCTGAAGGCATAGTAGGTAACGTCTGACATGGTTCAAGTACACAAAACAAACACTTGAAATCGGTGACCACATGAAAATATAGCTTTGTGTGTAGACGGTGTCAGAAAATCACTTACTTTGAAGATGTAGCCATTCTTTATCCTGTTCTGCACAGTCTCATACTCTGTCATGATGCCACACATTATGGCGTACCTAGAAAATAGGGATGTGCATGGTTATTCAAACATCCGAACAGAGGTTAGTATTCAAATACTTGTGTGAGTAGGCTATTCATTTTTGCGAGGCCAAAAAACTATAGGCCTAACACCGAAAAGGCTTCTTCTAAATGTAATTAAAATATCCATGTGACATTGATGCATACTACAAGGATAATGTACCATATTTCTAATTATTAATTTAATAAAACAACAAACTTTTTAATGTAGTTTTTATGAGGTGTGCCCCATAAAAAGAGTGTGTATAGCTTGTTGCCTATGTTGGCCAATCAAAGCGGAAAAGAGGCTCAATGTGTAGCAAGTGCAGTGAGCGTTCACTAATGCAATGCAAGACGTAATAAAATGACAGAATTAAAAAGGTTTGCAAAATGAGGAGTAGGCATAGGCTAAAACGAGCAACAAACAGGTAACGTTAGTTGTTTTATCTGAATGGGGTTGGGGAGGTGGCGCTGCATGTAGCCTCAATTAGCCTAGCTAGCTATTGTTGGCTAGCTAGCTACTCTAGGCTACTACAGTCAAGACAGGTACTATAATATGAGATGATAAATAACATTGTGGCTGCTACAAGTTAGCTAGTCTTGGCTGTAGCCGAATTGGCTTGACTACTGTTACTTTGTCTGGTTCTCTCCCCCTCTGTCTGTTCGCTCCCATCTCTCACACACAGCCCACTCCTGCAGCAATAAAGCGCCAGCCTATGTCCCTCGCGCAACAGTGCTCAGGTATATAAAAAATAACAATTAATTATATATATATTAAAAAATATATATATTGGTAATATTTTTTTTAAATATTTGGATATCAGACAACAAGAAAAAATATACTATTCGAAGTGAAATTATTTCAAACCCCAAATCCCTACTAGAGACAAATAATTGATAGAAGTGTTCAAAACATTTTGCTTTGTAAATTTGTCATGCCAATAAAGCCTTTTGAATTTGAAAGAAACAGATCACGGAGAGATGGCTATAAAGAAGAGACGGGTGGAGAGAGAGAGAGAAATATTGAGGAGGGTTTGAATAGGGGTCCTTCAGTTCAGTCTTAATAATAAAAACTACAATACTGTATGTTGAAATGTTAACTAAATCGATAAAGCACGCCCAGGCAACTTTCTCCAACAGGAGTCAGGCGTGATGCAGAGTAGGGAGGTGTTGGGGTGGTTGCCTGACTTACACCACCCATTTCCTGGATCACTAGCCACATCTCAACCCAGAAGGCGCTGGAAGCCAACAACACTCATGTCACGTCCTGACCATAGAGAGCCCTTATTTTCTATGGTAGAGTAGGTCAGGGCGTGACTGGGGGTTAGAGGCTAGACTTATGTGGGGTTCTAGTATTGTTTTTCTATGTTGGTGATTTTGTATGATTCCCAATTAGAGGCAGCAGGTAATCGTTGTCTCTAATTGGGGATCATATTTAAGTAGCATTTTTCTCTATTGTGTTTTGTGGGATATTGTTTATGGGTAGTTGTATGTCAGCACTCCATTGTCGTCACGTTTCATTATTCTTTATTGTTTTGTGTGTTTCACAAAATAAAGATGTGGAACCCAGATCACGCTGCGCCTTGGTCCGCCTCTACAAACAAACGTGACAACTCAACCTCCCAGACAAGCTCCTCACTAAGCAACTTGGAGGAGAGATAAGATATGCAGCTCTGCCTCTTTTCCCTTGTTCTCACTCCCAATTAAAGCTACAGTCTAAGCTTTAGGAAGCTGTTCAACAGTAATTTCAATTATAGATGTGTACCCAGTGTATAGCGTCAAAATATGGTTCAAGCGATCACTTGGACATCATGGATTGTCAGTCCAAAACAAGTGGAGGGGCTGGTGTTCTGTTTTCAGAATCCCAGAATGTGGCTTTATTATACAGGGAACAAGGAAGAGGCTAAATGAAACAGTTCGGTCCGTACAGTGGAAGACTGGAGTAAAAACAGTCTGTAGCCTGAGGCTGTGGGTTTGGAGAGAAGAAGAATGAGGTGATCAAAGTCCTTTCACCACAAGGCCTCTAATCCTGCTGGTACTCACAGCGGGACACAAACACTACAAAGAATCAAGGGGGTGAAAAGGTCTCCTGACAGTGAAGAGGGTGGTACTGATGGTAGATGGGGATGTGTGTGTGTTAGTGAGCGGTGTCTGGTAGCCTGTGAAAGCCTTTTTTGGCAGGCCATGAAATAGAGACTCTCTCTTGCTGGGCTTTAATCCGATAAAATGATGCAGGCATAGCGTACTACTTCACCGGATTTCAGCTCCTAACGAAAACAGTGAAAAACTTACCGGGTTATCTAGTGTGTTGTGCCAACTGCCAATGTTAAATTATGTTGCCTGATTAGCAGGAAACTAGAAGGATTTTGTGTATGATCTGTGTAAGTACCAATATAATATGCTCCATGTGATTTATACATGTGCAGTGCATTCGGAAAGTATTCAGACCCCTTGACTTTCAACATTGTTACTTTACAGCCTTATTCTAAAATTGATTTAAAGAAATACCCCATAATGAAAGCAAAAACAGGTTTTTAGAAATGTTTGCAAATTCATTACAAATAAAAACAGAAATAACTTATAGTATTACAGACCCTTTGCTATGAGACTCGAAACAGAGGTCAGGTACATCCTGTTTCCATTGATCATCCTTGAAATGTTTCTACAACCTGATTGGAGTTCACCTGTGGTAAATGCAATTGACTGGACATGATTTGGAAAGGCACACACTTGTCTATATAAGGTCCCACAGTTGATAGTGCATGTCAGAGCAAAAAGCAAGCCATTAGGTGGAAGGAATTGTCCGTAAAGCTCAGAGACAGGTTTGTGTCAAGGCACAGATCTGAAGAAGGTTAGAACACAGCAGCCTCCATCATTCTTAAACGGAAGAAGTTTGGAACCACCAAGACTCGTCCTAGAGCTGGCGGCCCAGCCAAACTAAACAATCGGGGGGCATTGGACAGGGAGGTGACCAAGAACCTGATGGTCACGTCTGGATGAAACCTGGCACCATCCCTACGGTGAAGCATGGTGGTGGCAGCATCATGCTGTGGAGATTTTTTTCAGCATCAGGGACTGGGAGACTAGTCAGGATCGAGGGAAAGATGAATGGAGCAATGTACAGAGCGATCCTTGATGAAAACCTGATCCAGCACTCAGGACCTCAGACTGGGACGAAGGTTCACCTTCCAACAGGACAACAACCCTAAGGCACACAGCCAAAACAACACAGGAGTGGCTTTGGGACAAGTCTGAATGTCCTTGATTGGCACAGCCAGAGCCCGGACTTGAGCCCGACCTGAAAATAGCTGTCCAACCTGACAGAGCTTGAGAGGATCTGCAGAGAAGAATGGGAGAAACTCCCCAAATACAGGTGTGCCAAGCTTGTTGTGTCATACCCAAGAAGACTCAAGGCTGTAATCTCTGCCAAAGGTGATTCAACAAAGTACTGAGTAAAGGGTCTGAATACTTATGTAAATGTGATATCAGTTTTTTTATTTAATAGATTTGCAATTTTTTCTAAAAACCTGTTTTTGCTTTGCCATTATGGGTGTTGTGTGTGGATTGATGAGGGAAAAAACAATCGTATTCATTCTAGAATGAGGCTGTAACGTAACAAAATGTGGAAAAAGTCAAGGGGTCTGAATACTTTCTATAAGCCACCTATTCAAATAAGACAAAGAGAAGTCAAGTGCCACCCACACCACACTCAAGAGAACCTTTGTCTATTCTCTGCCAAAGCATTGGTGGGCAAGTTGTATATAACTAACAAAAAGGTGCTTGTTTATGGTCTAATGGCAGTGCAAGGTGCGGCCACACCACTGCTGGTTGGCGCTCGATGAGTGGGGAGCTCCACAATACCACAGGAGCAGAGATCCTATCTGCAGCTTTTAGCCGACTGGTTTCCAATGAAAACATTCTGCTGTGTGATTATGAGCTTTAGCAAGTTCTGCACCACCGACCGGCTAGCTACCTCTTATGAAGAAACACGTCAGTGGATTGATGATAACTGGGTTGTTCCGACTTCCAACATGGTGTGAACTATTACATGTAACTGGAATTGAATGAACAGTGACCACAGCTGGACTAAGTGAGACCATTAAAAATAATGGCCTGATGATTCTGTTATGACTGGAGGAGTCAAGCGCAGAGAGCAAGTAGTTCCGTACGTGGATCTTTTATTCCAATGACAGCGGAAAAACGGACATGCAAAACACAAGGGCGCATGAAACAACCCGTCCAAATAAACAGGACTAAAACTGTCCGGAAAAATAGAGGAGATCACAATAATCAACCAACACCATAAAACAGAGAACAAGCCCGCTCAATAACTAGCGGGCCTAGTGCCCTTAAATAGCCTACAAACAAAACTAAACTCAAAACAGGTGTAACCAATTAGACCCAACTAACAGAAACAAAAGAAAAGGGAATCGATGGCAGCTAGTAGGCCGGCGACGACGACCTGAAGAAGGTAGTGTGTGAGCCCACCGAATCAATTTATCACGGACACCAAGCGGCACGTACCTAAGACCAGTCGGACACTGAAGGCGCAGGTTCAACCCTCAACGCCCGCTCGATGTCCGCGTCCACCTCCCATACCACCGGGGACACCAGCCGAGAGGCTGGAAGGATAGGAGTGGGATCGATGGACCGGTCCTCGGTGTCATAGAGACGGGACAGAGCGTCGGCCTTAGTGTTAAGGGAACCTGGTCTATAAGAGATCGTAAATCTAAAGCGTGTAAAAAAACATGGCCCACCTAGCCTGACGCGGATTCAGTCTCCTCGCTGCTCGAATATACTCCAGATTGTGGTGGTCAGTCCAGATGAGGAAAGGGTGTTTAGCCCCCTCTAGCTAGTGTCTCCACACCTTCGGGGCTTTTACCATAGATAGTAACTCCCGGTCCCCCACATCATAGTTCCGCTCCGCCGGACCCAGCTTTTTGGAAAAGAAAGCGCAGGGACGGAGCTTCGGTGGCGTGCCCGATTGCTGCGACAGCACAGCTCCAACCCCAGCCTCGGACGCATCCACCTCCACTATGAATGCTAACGAAGGGTCCGGATGCGCACTCTAACAGCCTCCACTCTTCAGGGATGGCTTTCCACTAGATGTTGGAACATTACTGAGGGGGTTTGCTTCCATTCAGCCAAAAGAGCTTTAGTGAGGTCGGGCACTGATGTTGGGCAATTAGGTGTTCCAATTCATTCCAATGGTGATTGATGGAGTTGAGGTCAGGGCTCTGTGCAGGCCAGTCACGTTCCACACCGACCTCGACAAACCATCTCTGTATGGACCTCGCTCTGTGCACAGGGGCATTGTCATGCTGAAACAGGAAAGGGCCTTCCCCAAACTGTTGCCACAAAGATGGAAGCAAAATGTCACGCCCTGACCTTAGAGATCCTTATTATTCTCTATGTTCGGTTAGGTCAGGGTGTGACTCGGGTGGGAAAGTCTGTGTTTGCTATTTCTTTGTTTTTGGCCGATTGTGGTTCCCAATCAGAGGCAGCTGTCTATCGTTCTCTGTTTTCTGTTTTGTGTTTCTGTCTGACAGAACTGTGCGCTTTCGTTTTCACGTTTGTTATTTTGTTTCAGTGTTTTTTTAAATAAAATAATCATGAACACTTTCCACGCTGCGCTTTGGTCCACTCTTCCTACCACCAACGAGAGTAGTTACAGAAGATCCCACCAAAAACGGACCAAGCAGCGTGGCCAGGAGTGGACATGGGAAGAAATCCTGGATGGAGAAGGACCCTGGACAAGGGCCGGAGAGTATCGCCGTCCAAGGGAGCAGATGGAGGCAGGGAGAGCGGAACGGCGACGATACGAGGAGTTAGATCAACCTCGACGCAAGCACGAGAGGCAGCCCACACAGGAAAATTGGCGGAGTCAGGGTTTAGACCTGAGCTAACTCCCCGTACTTACCGTGGGGAGCGTGTGACCGGTCAGGCACCGTGTTATGCGGTGATGTGCACGGTGTCTTCAGTGCGCATTCACAGCCCGGTGCGCTCTGTTCCAGCTCCCCGCATTTGCCATGCTAGAGTGGGCATCCAGCCAGGATGGATGGTGCCGGCTCAGCGGTCATGGTCTCCAGTGCGTCTCCTCCGGTGAGACCTGTTCCAGCTCCACGTACGAAGCCTCCAGTGATGATCCATGGCACGAAGCCTCCAGTGATGATCCATGGCACGAAGCCTCCAGTGATGATCCATGATCCTAGACGTTTCCACTTTACAATAACAGCACTTACAGTTGACCGGGGCAGTTCTAGCAAGGCAGAAATGGACTTGTTGGAAAGGTGGCATCCTATGACAGTGCCACGGTGAAAATCGCTGAGCTCTTCAGTAATGCCATTTTACTGCCAATGTTTTTCTCTGGAGATTGCATGGCTGTGTGCTCGATTTTATACACCTGTCAGTCAACGGCATGGCTGAAATAGACAAATCCACTAATTTGAAGGGGTGTCCACATACTTTAATTTATACACAGTACATTCAGAAAGTATTCAGACCCCTCCCCTTTTCCACATTTTGTTAAGTTAAAGACTTATTATAAATGGATTACATTTTAAACAATTTTTCAATCTACACACAATACCCTATAATGACAAAGCAAAATACTGTTTTTAGAAATGTTAACACAAAAAAACCCACATACCTTATTAACATAAATATTCAGAGCCTTTGCTATGAGACTCGAAATTGAGCTCAGGTGCATCCTGTTTCCATTGCTCATCCTTGAGATGTTTCTACAACTTGATTAGAGTCCACCTGTCGTAAATTAAATTGATTGGACATGATTTGGAAAGGCACACACCTGTCTATATAAGGTCCCACAGCTGACAGTGTATGTCGGAGCAAAAACCAAGCCATGTAGGTTTACATTATTGTCGTCTGGCTCTAATCACAGTGGATACAATGTAAATGTGATCTATACAAGCCCTGTTTTTACGAAACCTGTTCTGCTCATCTTCAAGTAAACCTGACATTTCTAAATACTGAGTCAACCTGTTGTTTAAGATACAAGAGAATAACGTGTAGACTGCTAAAAGGCTGACACCTCTGTAATTTAATGGAACCTGTGGATCATTCTTTGATGACTTTGGGATTGGTTAAATGATAGACATGTACCAAGTTGAAGGGACGATACCATTTTCAAAACAGCTCCTCCATTCCTGTTGCTTTTGTCGTTTTTGCTTTATCAACAGCATTCAGGAATGAGTTTGAGGTGTATCGAGCCCTATTCTTCTCAATTTTCAACCCATTCTTTAAGTTGGGTCATTTCATCATCAAACACAGATGGTATATTGTTGCCTGAAAATAGGTTAGCATTAGAATAAGAGAGGAGGTTAGCATTTTTGGGGGTTATGATATTAGTGCGTCTATCTTTCTCACTCATCATTATTCACAATTCATTTTTTATTTCACCTTTATTTAACCAGGTAGGCCAGTTGAGAACAAGTTCTCATTTGCAACTGCGACCTGGCCAAGATAAAGCAAAGCAGTGTGACACAGACAACAACACAGAGTTACACATGGAGTAAACAATAAACAAGCCAATAACACAATAAACAAGTCAATGACACAGTACAAAAAAGAAAGTCTATATACAGTGTGCGCAAAAGGCATGAGGAGGTAGGCAATAAATAGGCCATAGGAGCGAATAATTACAATTTAGCAGATTAACACTGAAGTGATAAATGAGCAGATGATGATGTGCAAGTAGAGATACTGGTGTGCAAAAGAGCAGAAAAGTAAATAAAATAAAAACAGTATGGGGATGAGGTAGGTAGATTGGGTGGGCTATTTACAGATGGACTATGTACAGCTGCAGCGATCGGATAGCTGCTCAGATAGTTGATGTTTAAAGTTGGTGAGGGAAATAAAAGTCTCCAACTTCAGCGATTTTTGCAATTCGTTCCAGTCACTGGCAGCAGAGAACTGGAAGGAAAGGTGGCCAAATGAGGTGATGGCTTTGGGGATGATCAGTGAGATATACCTGCTGGAACGTGTGCTATGGGTGGGTGTTGTTATTGTGACCAGTGAACTGAGATAAGGCGGAGCTTTACCTAGCATAGACTTATAGGTGACCTGGAGCCAGTGGGTCTGGCGACGAATAGGTAGCGAGTGCCAGCCGACTAGAGCATACAGGTCGCAGTGGTGGGTGGTATAAGGTGATTTGGTAACAAAACGGATGGCACTGTGATAGACTGCATCCAGTTTGCTGAGTAGAGTATTGGAAGCTATTTTGTAGATGACATCGCCGAAGTCGAGGATCGGTAGGATAGTCAGTTTTACTAGGGTAGGGCATTCAGGATTATCCGTAATCATGGTAGCATCCACATGAATGTAGAAGTGTTTAAAAACATATTTTTTACTTACAATAAAAGTGACTCCAAAAGGACACAATACATTATTTAACATGAATTTCTATTGGGCACAAAACAAATTGGAAATAACCCCCAAAAACAGCAAATGCATCCAACAAATATGTAGAGTCACAAGCTTGATATCGTCATTTCGTGCTACGAATATGGGACCAAATACTACACTTTTGATTACTTTAATACACATAAGTGAATTTGTCCCAATAATTTTGGACTATGTACAAAACGTGCTGCAATTTCTAAACGGTTCAACCGATATGGATGTAAATACCCAAAAATGAAAGCTGGCAGTCTGCACTTAAACTGTTGTATAAAAAAGTGCTGGAGTACAGAGCCAAAACAAATGTGTCACTGTCCCAATACTTTGAGCTCACTGGATGCCTTCACATTTTGTGTCACAGCTAGAATTCAAAATTGATTAACTATATTTTTTGTCTCACCCATCGACACACAATACCCCATAACGACAAAGTGAAAACATGTTCTAAGACATTTTTGCAAATTTATTGAAAATGAAATAGAGAAATATCTCATCTACATAAGTATTCACACTCCTGAGTCAATACATGTTAGAATCACCATTGGCAGCGATTATAGCTGTAAGTCTTTCTGGACAAGTCTATTAGCTTTGCACACCTGGATTGTACAATATTTGCACATTATTCTTTAAATTATTCAAGCCCTGTCAAGTTGGTTGTTGATTATTGCTAAACAGCCATTTTAAAGTTCAGATTTAAGTCAAAACTGGAACTAGGCCACTCAGAAACATTCAATGTCATCTTGGTTAACAACTCTAGTGTATATTTGGCCTTGTTTTAGGTAATTGTCTTGCTGAAAGGTGTCTCCAAGTGTTTGTTGGAAAATCCCTAGTTCTTGCCGATGACAAGCATACTAATAACATGATGAAGCCACCATGATTGAAAATATTAAGAGTGGTACTCAGTGATGTTTGCCCCAAACATAACACTTTGTATTCAGGACATGAAGTTAATTTCTTTGCCACGTTTTGCAGTTTTACTATTGTGCCTTATTGCAAACAGGATGCATGTTTTGAATATTTGTATTCTGTACAGGCTTTCTTCATTTCACTCTGTCATTTAGGTTTGTGTTGTGGAGTAACTACAATGTTGATCCATCCTCAGTTCTCTCCTAGCACAGCCATTAAAATAACTGTTTTAAAGTCACCATTTGCCTCATGGTGAAATCTCTAAGTGGTTTCCTTCCTCTGCGGCAACTGAGTTAGGACGGAAGCCTGTATTTTTGTAGTGACTGGGTTATTGCTACACCATCCAAAGTGTAATTCAGGCTGTAACAACAAAATGTGGAAAAAGTCAAGGGGGGTGAATACTTTCTCAAGTCACTGTTGGTTATCATCAAGATTAGTACACACAGACAATCTCATGCCATGGCCTTGTGTGCTTTGGCAGCATAACGAGGACACACACAATCTTAAATCAAATCAATATGTAGTACCTGAGAATTTTCCTGAGTGGTTCCTTTTGAATCAGTAGAGTGATGATTGGCCTTGTCCTATTTTACCTGGCAGGGATTGCAAGGCACTCTAAAACTAGATGCTTGTAAGGACAACATTCCAACCACACACTGCAGCCCAAGAAGGCATGAGTCACTGTTCTAGGGACAGCTGCAGGGCTACTCTGTCACTCACCCAAAACCAGAGGCTTCTGAACCTCTATCATGGGCAAGTCCTATTGCAAGTTTCAGGCCTTGTACTAACTAAAGATATTCATTGGATATAAATTCATCCATGACTGATTCGGGGGGGGGGGGGGGGGGTTGTATCATTTGATTTACACAACATGCCCACCACTTTGACAATGCAAAATATATATTTTTTATTGTGAAACAAATAAGAAATAAGACCAAAAAAACTAAACTTGAGTGTGCATAACTACTCACCCCCCCAAAGTCAATACTTTGTAGATGCACTTTTTGCCGCAATAACAACTGCAAGTCTCTTGGGGTATGTCTCTATAAGCTTGGCACATCTAGCCACTGGGGTTTTTGCCAATTCTTCAAGGCAAAACTGCTCCAGCTACTTCAAGTTGGATGTGTTCCGCTGGTGTACAGCAATCTTTAAGTCACCCCACAGATTCTCAATTGGATTGAGGTCTGGGCTTAGACTAGGCCATTCCAAGACATTTAAATGTTTCTCCTTAAACCATTCGAGTGTTGCTTTAGCAGTATGCTTAGGGTCATTGTCCTGCTGGAAGGTGAACCTCCGTCCTAGTCTTAAATCTCTGGAAGACTGAAACAGTTTTCCCTCAAGAATTTCCCTGTATTTAGCACCATTCATCATTCCTTAAATTCTGACCAGTCCCTGTCGATGAAAAACATCCACACAGCATGATGCTGCCACCACCATGCTTCACTGTGGGGATGGCATTCTTGGGGTAATGAGAGGTGTTGGGTTTGTGCCAGACATAGCATTTTCCTTGATGGCCAGAAAGCTACATTTTAGTTTCATTTGACCAGAGTACCTTCTTTCATATGTTTGGCGAGTCTCCCACATGCCTTTTGGCGAAAATGACAAACCTAAAAAGTAACTTCTATTGCCATTTCCAACTATGTAATAATAGCCCATAGAGCCAACAAATAAAACAATTGCAGCCTGCAGGTAGAATAAAAAAATAAAAATATCCTAGAAATAATTTTTTTTTGTTAATTTTATTTTATTTAACTAGGCAAGTCAGTTAAGAACAAATTCTTACCTACAATGACGGCCTACCCCAGCTAAATGCGGACGACGCTGGGCCAATTGTGTGGCGTCCTATGGCTATGCATGGCCTGTCTGCAACTTGAAACATTGTATCAACTATTAACTTTGGTCTGGCCCAAAGCTGTGCTAGCAAACTTGCAACATTGTATAAAATATTCTGTCCCTCAGAGTTTCCAGCACCAGTGAGCTCCGGGACAGACACAGCTGTAGGCTATTTGAGCAAGGGATAAGAAGTAATCATTTTTTGATGTTTCCACTGGATAAGAGCATGACATTTTTCCCCTTCACACTAAGTGGTTATCGAAAAGGAGAGCTGGAAAGGTTGTTCAAATACATAGAGGAACTATTGTCATTCTCGGTAGATGTAAAAACAGACTTTGTTTGCTTGCTGTTTGTGGTGAAAAAAAGAAGCTCCACAGCTTATTAGTGGTGGTGCGTGAAGCCAATCAGAAATACTATCAGGCACATTTATATGCCTACATTTGCACGCAGGCCTAGTAGCATATAGGCCCTACTTCTATGTGGGCATCCTTACTCAACATTGACAGGAGTGCTCCAAACAAAAGACAATGACTAAATTGACAAAACTCGTAAATGGAACTAAAACGTGTTTTTCACAAGTGTAGCATAGGTTGTGGCTCTGCAAACAACGTGTCCACTCCGAAAATTAGAATGGTAAAAGACTGAAATAAATATTAATATATTGAATTAAATTTTAACCTTAACCCTAAACACCCTAGAAATAGCATTTGACCTTGTGGGGACTAACAAAATGTCAGTTTACTAATCTTCTGGGGACTTCAAGGTCCCCACAAGTATAGTTAAAACACACACACACCTCAAATAGGTTTTAACACTAGCCTCTGTTTACCTAGTTCATTTCAATGTGCTTGTACATGTCTGGAAATGTGGGTGTGTGCATAGTGCACACTACACAGCCAATGTGCTCATAGATGGGTGTTGGAGGAAGAGTGACTCACTAACAGGGCTGAGTCAAATGTACTCATACTAACAACAATGAGGCTAAAATATATGCAATCATTGGAGTGGACATGCAAGGAGAGGTAACAACATTTCACTCTTTTGGGATCTGAGTGGATAAATTGACATATTACCAAGCCATAAGTTACATAACTTTAGGGTTACAAACGAATCAAGTTTCCCATCTAGGATTGGGACATAGGTTTAAGACGATGTATGTGTAGTGTATGGCTAGAGTGAAAAATACTCACCACTGATGACTTTCGGCACACATAGGGTTCAGTTTTACGGCTTCCTCTCCAACTTTCTTCCCTGAGGGGAGAGAATGAGGAAATGAACAAAGCTACTGCAGGATAACACGAGCTCAGTATACACAATACCGGAAGCACGTTTGTTCACGTCATATACAGTATATACAAATGTATTAGGCATATATACAGTGCCTTCGGGAAAGTATTCAGACTATTTACACATTTTGTTACGTCAGAGCATTATTCTAAAATTGATAAAATTGTATTTGTGGAGTTTCTCCCATTCTTTTCTGTAGATCCTCTCAAGCTGTCAGGTTGGAAGGGGAGCATTGCTGCACAGCTATTTTCAGGTCTCTCTAGAGATGTTCGATCGGGTTCAAGTCCGGGCCACTCAAGGACATTCCGAGACTTGTCCCGAAGCCACTCCTGTGTTGTCTTGGGTGTGTGCTTAGGGTTATTGTCCTGTTGGAAGGTGAACCTTTGCCAAAGTCTGAGGTCCTGAGCACTCTGGATAACGTTTTCATCAAGTATCTCTCTGTACTTTGCTCCGTTCATCTTTGCCTCGATCCCGACTTGTCTCCCAGTCCATGCCGCTGAAAAGAATCTCCTCAGGATGATGCTGCCACCACCATGCTTTACCGTAGGGATGGTGCCAGGTTCCTCCAGACGTGACGCTTGGCACTTAGGACAAAGAGTTTAATCTAGGTTTCATCAGACCAGAGAATCTTGCTTCTCATAGTCAGAGTCCTTTAGGTGCCTTTTGGCAAACTCCAAGCAGGCTGTCATGTGCCTTTTACTGAGGAGAGGCTTCCATCTGGTCACTTTACCATAAAGGCCTGATTTGTGGAGTGCTGCAGAGATGGGAGAACATTCTGAAAGGACAACCATCTCCACAGAGGAAATATGTACCTCTAACAGAGTGACAATCAGGCTCTTGGTCACCTCCCTGACCAAGGCCCTTCTCCTCTGATTGCTTAGTTTGGCCGGGTGGCTAGTTCCAAGAATGGTCTTGGTGGTTCCAAACTTCTTCTATTTAAGAATGTTGGGGACCTTCAATGCCCCAAGCATTTTTGGGAGGGTGTCCTTCCCCAGATCTGTGCCTCGACACAATCCTGTCTCGGAGCTCTACGGACAATTCCTTCGACCTCATGGCTTGGTTTTTGCTCTGACATGCAGTCAACTGTGGCACATTATATAGACAGGTGTGTGCCTTTCCAAATCATGTCCAATCAATTGAATTTACCACAGGTGGACTCCAAATCAAGTTGTAGAAACATCATAAGGACGATCAATGGAAACAGGATGTACCTGAGCTCAATTTTGAGTCTCATAGCAAAGGGTCTGAATACTTGTGTTTTTATTTTATTCTTTACGTTTCTAAAAACCTGTTTTTGCTTTGTCATTATGGAGTAGTGTGTGTAGATTGAGTAGTAAAAATTTGTATTTAAAACATTTGTATATAGGGGCCTCCTGGGTGGCACAGTGGTTAAGGGCGCTGTACTGCAGCGCCAGCTGTGCCACCAGAGATTCTGGGTTCGCACCCAGGCTCTGTCGTAACCGGCCGCGACCGGGAGGTCCGTGGGGCAACGCACAATTGGCCTAGCGGGCTTGGCCGGTAGGGATATCCTTGTCTCATCGCGCACCAGCGACTCCCGTGGCGGGCCGGGCGCAGTGCGCGCTAACCAAGGTTGCCAGGTGCACAGTGTTTTCTTCCGACACATTGGTGGCTTCCGGGTTGGCTTCCTGGTTGGATGCGCGCTGTGTTAAGAAGCAGTGCGGCTTGGTTGGGTTGTGTATCGGAGGACGCATGACTTTCAACCTTCGTCTCCCAAACCCGTACGGGAGTTGTAGCGATGAGACAAGATAGTAGCTACTAAAAAACAATTGGATACCACGAAATTGGGGAGAAAAACCGGTAAAAATGTTTTTGTATATAATTCCCGAATCCACTGTATGAGCGCAGGAAAAAAGATCATGCTGCAGGCAGCATAGAGAAGAACTGATAATTGATTGTATGGCGCAAGAACAAATGCAATTAATTTATGTTATCGAGAAATCTTTGTAGAACCAAAACATGCACACAGCCTTTGCTCAACGAATTCTAACACAAATCACTTGGGTTGCTGCAGTTTGCGAATGTGCTTATCACCCTCACGCCAGTCAAGCAATGCATTCCACCAAGAGTCGTTCACAATGTAGTCCGGTTGCGGCCATAACTAGACCTCGGTTCAAATGTATCAATAAATGATCTGATTTGTATGCCTAGCAATTAACAAAATCTACATTGTTTAAAGCATACTTTTACAAGTCTTAGTCAGAAATGACAGCTTCACCAAGCCCCTCTCCGCCCTAACAAATGGGAGTAGTTGTCCCAAAAGCGTCAAAGCAGGCAACAAGCTTAGGTCCAAAATAAGCCCATAGAAAGGCATTGGATATATTTTAGACAGATTTTGGCGAGAGTCAAACCTTTCACTTCGCCTCTTCCTTTCTGCTCATGGTGAACAACATGAAAAAGAGGCTTGTAGAATAATGACTCTTTTGAGTTTTAAGTTAAATCGTTCGTTGGTAGGGGGTCCTGCGTGCTCTGGACTAAAATTAACGAAATTAGTCAAAATATTTATTTTGACTGAACGAGTCAAAAAGTCAGTAACAAGAGCCAAACTTCCCATCACTAGAAGCCAGGGGAAGTTCAATGGCAGAAATCAGCTAGAGGGGTGGAAACCCAGTGACGCCTCGCAACACGTCAAACAAATCACATGCTTTGCTTGGGCGGAGCTCCAAGGGTGCTCACCAGACAAGTGCCGTAGCAGCAACAGTGCGCGCGGACTAAAAATGTTACCCAAATAAGCGCTGGTGAGAAAACCAATGTGCTGCAACTGTTCTAATATGTTTTTGCAGCAAAGCTGCAGCAAGAGGGGAGAAATAGGTATACAATGCTGGAGTGATTATTTGGCTGTGCAGGCTACCATGAGTGACAAGAAGTAGCTAGCCACAATGAAGTTATTTTTGAGAAAAGTCAGATAACCTTGTATGATACATTGGTAAAACTAAACTCATCAAAAAAAGAAACGTCCCTTTTTCACGACCCTGTCTTTCAAAGATAATTCGTAAAAATCCAAATAACTTCACAGATCTTGATTGCAAAGGGTTTAAACACTTTCCCATGCTTGTTCAATGAACCGTAAATAATTAATGAACATGCACCTGAGGAACGATTGTTAAGACACTAACAGCTTAACAGACGATAGGCAATTAAGGTCACAGTTATGAAAACTTAGGACACTAAAGAGGCCTTTCTACTGACTTTGAAAAACACCAAAAGAAAGATGCCCAGGGTCCCTGCTCATCTGCGTGAACGTGCCTTAGGCATGCTGCAAGGGGGCATGAGGACTGCAGATGTGGCCAGGGCAATAATTGCAATGTCTGTAACTGTGAGACACCTAAGACAGCGCTACAGGGAGACAGGACGGACAGCTGATCGTCCTCGCAGTGGCAGACCACATGCAACAACGCCTGCACAGGATCGGTACATCTGAACATCACACCTGCGGGACAGGTACAGGATGGCAACAAGAACTACCCGAGTTACACCAGGAACGCACAATCCCTCCATCAGTGCTCAGACTGTCCGCAATAGGCTGAGAGAGGCTGGACTGAGGGCTTGTAGGCCTGTTCTAAAGGCAGGTCCTCACAAGACATCACCGGCAACAACATCTCCTATGGGCACAAACCTAACGTCGCTGGACCAGACAGGACTGGCAAAAAGTGCTCTTCACTGATGAGTCGCGGTTTTGACTCACCAGGGGTGATGAGCGGATTCGCGTTTATCGTCGAAGGAATGAGCGTTACACCGAGGCCTGTACTCTGGAGCGGGATCGATTTGGAGGTGGAGGGTCCATCATGGTCCTCCTCCCTCATGTGGTACCCTTCCTTGAGATGTTGCTTCAATATATTCACATGGTATTATGAGCAAATAAAAGTATCTATTTTGTGAAGTGCACCAGTCCCTCCTGCAGCAAAGCACCCCCACAACATAATGCTGCCACCCCCGTGCTTCACAGTTGGGATGGTATTCCTCGGCTTGCAAGCTTACCCCTTTTTCCTACAAACATAACGATGGTCATTATGGCCAAACAGTTGTATTTTTGTTTCATCAGCCCAGACGACATTTCTCAAAAAAATACAATCTTTGTCCATATGTGCAGTTGCAAACTGCAAAGTATATAGATACTTTTGTACCCGTTTCCTCAAGCATCTTCACAAGGTCCTTTGCTGTTGTTCTGGGATTGATTTGCACATTTCGCACCAAAGTACGTTCATCTCTAGGAGACAGAACGTGTCTCCTTCCTGAGCGGTATGACGGCTGCGTGGTCCCATGGTGTTTATACTTGCGTACTATTGTTTGGACAGATGTACGTGGTACCTTCAGACGTTTGGAAATTGCTCACAAGGATGAACCAGACTTGTGGTCTACAATTGTCTTTCTGGAGGTCTTGGCTGATTTCTTTTGAATTTCCCATGATGTCAAGCAAAGAGGCACTGAGTTTGAAGGTAGGCCTTGAAATACATCCACAGGTACACCTCCAATTGACTCAAATTATGTCAATTAGCCTATCAGAAGCTTCTAAAGCCATGACATGATTAAAAAAAAAAAAATCCAAGCTGTTTAAAAGGCACAGTCAACTTCGTGTATGTAAACTTCTGACCCACTGGAATTGTGATACAGTGAATTATAAGTGAAATAATCTGCCTATAAACAATTGTTGGAAAAATGACTTGTCATGCACAAAGTAGACCAACTTGCTAAAACTATAGTTTTTTTTTAAACAAAGTTGTGGAGTGGTTAAATGACTCTGACCTAAGTGTACGTAAACTTCCGACTTCAACTGTATATAGATGTCGCCATAGTCTAGGAACGTTGACTGAATAATCTGCTTTCTACTATTTAGCGAGAGGCAGGACCTATTTCTATAGAAGTACAATAAACTTTTTAAAAAGACAGCTTTTCATCTATTCAGATGCCCAGATATTTGTAAGCCTCTTCCACATTTTGTTACGTTACAGCCTTATTCAAAAATAGATTAAATAAAACATTTCCTCAATCTACACACAATACCTCATTATGACGAAGAGAAAACAAGTTTAGAAATTTTTGCAAATCTATTACAACTAAAAAATACCTTGTTTTTTACCTTTACATAAGTGTTCAGACCCTTTGCTATGAGACTCTGAATTGAGCTCAGGTGCATCCTGTTTCCATTGATCATCATCATTGAGATGGTAAATTCAATTGATTGGACATGAGGCACACCTGTCTATATAAGGTCCCACAGTTGACAGTTCATGTCGGAGCAAAAACGAAGCCATGAGGTCGAAGGAATTGTTCGTAGAGCTCCGAGACAGGATTGTGTTGAGGCAAAGATCTGAGGAAGGGTACCAAAAAAAATGTCTGCAGCATTGAAGGTTCCCAAGAACACAATGGCCTCCATCATTCTTAAATGGTAGAAGGTTGGAACCATCAAGACTCATCCTAGCACTGGCCACCCAGCCAAACTGAGTAATCGGGGAAGAATTGCCTTGTTCAGGGAGGTGACCAAGAACCAATGGTCACTGACAAAGCACCAGAGTTTCTCTGTGGAAATGGAAGAACCTTCCAGAAGGACAACGATCTCTGCAGCACTCCGCCAATCATGCCTTTATGGTAGAGTGGCCAGACAGAAGCCACTTCTCAGTAAAAGGCACATGACAGCCTGCTTGGAGTTTGCCAAAAGGCACCTAAAGGACTCTCAGAACATGAGAAACAAGATTCTCTGGTTTTGAAACCAAAATTGAACTCTTTGGCCTGAATGCCAAGCATCACGTGTTGAGGAAACCAGACACCGCTCATCACCTGGCCAATACCATCCCTATGGTGAAGCATGGTGGTGGCAGCATCATGCTGTGGAGATGTTTTTCAGAGGCAGGGACTGGGAGACTAGTCAGGATTGAAGGAAAGTAGAACGGCGCAAAGTATAGAGAGATCCTTGATGAAAACCTGCTCCAGAGCGGTCAGGACCTCAGACTGGGGTGAAGGTTTACCTTCCAACAGGACAACAACCCTAAGCACACAGCCAAGATAACGCAGGAGGGGCTTCGGGACAAGTCTCTGAATGTCCTTGAGTGGCCCAGCCAGAGCCCGAACCACTATCTAACATCTCTGGAGAGACCTGAAAATAGCTGTGCATTGACACTCCCCATCCAACCTGACAGAGCTTAAGGGGATCTGCGAAGAGAAGAAATGGGAGAAACTCCCCAAATACAGGCGTGTCAAGCATCATACACAAGATTCGAGGCTGTAATCTCTGCCAACGTATGTATTGCCAACGTATGTATTGGTCAACCACAGGCTAGGGCTGGGTTATAAACTACATCCTGTCCCTTTGTTCACTGGCGAGAATCACAGGAGAGAATCCCTGAGGACAGGGGAGAAACATCCATCTACCATAACATCTATGATTTATCCTCTTTGAATAAACCTCTTTCCTCCTCCTGATTTGCTTTGAGGTCTGTGTTAAAGAATAACATCAATTAGATCTTACAACTAGACAAAAAGGACATTTTAATTTGAGAATACAACACAGAAACAAAGACAGAACCACTTCCCCTCTTTATTGCAGGATTGTGATATGTGATTGATCAACATTGACATTTTTAATAATAGTTGAACTAACAAAACAAGTTTAAACATTTCACTACAAAATGTACAAATAAGCTATCTCGTATGTATGTAAGGATTAGACAGATAATTGAGTAGTAATAAGTAGGCAATTATAACTAAAGCATCATTTAGGGTTAACAAAAGAACTCCATACCAGCGGTGGCCAACCTTGCTCCACTGATCCACTTGGTGAGCAGACTTCTGTTCCAGCCCAACAATAGCACACTTGATTATTAACTCATTACTGATGGGCTGAAACAGAACCCTGCACACCCAACAGACCTCCAACAAGGGTTGGACTTCTCCAATTATAAAATTGGTTTATACATTGCTTGTGTGATGTTTTAACTGTATTTTTGTATACAACATGTGCTAATTTAGGTCGGCCTACACATACTACCCATGTTAGCAAATGTTCTATACAAAAATACTGCTGGTATACACAGTTGCTTTGTGAGGTGTTCAGGTTCACAGTTAGCCATTGTTATGGAAATGCAAGTTGAAAAGTACCAGTGGCCCTGCTTTGGCCCCAAGTGAGAGCAGGTCTGCCGGAGCCATGGCCCAGTGAGACACGGGTGCCGGCAGGTGTAGATGGAAACCGAAAAGTCTGAGCCTTTTGAGTAAAACACTGTATGGATATGCGCCATTACTCTCTTGGGACATTCATTGGGATTTCTCGCTTCATCTGCAAACACAGGCTTTCACAGTGCTCCATATTTGAGGACAGAAAACATAAAAAAGAAAACAGGCTTCATTATACATCACTGAATATTAAGTTGGTATTACAGTATCTCTGTCCTCAAAGTTTTACTCTAGTACAGTAACTGAATCTGTAAACTTTTCATAATGTCCTCCGACAAAGTTACCTGCCCTATCCAGTTGCCTAAGCTCTCCCTTCACGGAGCTACAATTTCACCCTCTTCCATGGATGTTATCTACAAATGCATTTGGAGACTGTAAATTTAAAACAATGAGTATGTCAAGATAGCTAGGTAATAGAACATTAGCTAGCTGCTGACATTTAATTTAACTTAGCTAAACAGTGTGTAAAGTTTTCTAGCTAGCAGCTCAGTTGAGTTACCCTACTTTTCCAAATGTATTTACTTACTTGAATAAGTCCTCCCACCGCCTGTTTTTTGGGGTCCTTACAAAAAATGTAAAAAATGGGCAGGATTTTTTCGGTGGCAGCAAAGCGCAGCCATGTGGATGAATGGAGACGAGGCAAAAAGTGTGTGTCACCAGAGCAGTTTAGAACGTGTTGTGACGTTTGACTTTAAACAGCGTAATCCACTTTCAATAAATATAAAATCGCAGACAGTTAGCCACACTTGATAACTTGAAAACTAGCACATGTAACAAATCTACAAACCGTGTCCTACGGAAAATAGTGACGCACATAACGCACAGCACCTCTTCTACGGGCATGTGGGGGAGGGTTCTTGAAATGTAACATCCAATTAAAATCTTGCTGCTGGGAGCCAGTGGACTATTCAAACCATTTTTGCAATACAACAAATCTCAGAGGGAGGCATGACAATATGATTTTGGTGGTACGGCAATGAGAGACTAGTTAGTGTAACACAAGACATGCAAAGAGCGCTGAGATGTGTAACTTTGCTAACAAGCAATGCAGGGATGGAGTATTTGGAAAAGGCAGGGAAAAAAGAAAAGCATGCAAACATAACGCATTAAACATTTTTTGGGGGGAGGGAACACCTGTTCACTTGGAAGTGGTGCATGATATCACAGCTGTATAGTACAAACATTATGGTTGTGTGTTTAAAGAGAATACATACTTTTTTATTGCCTTTTATAGAAGCTATGTTAGAGAGGTTTCTGTTTTGACAACAGCATTACGTCATACTAATCTGCACATCTGAAAAGCGTGAAAAGATCACGGTTATATGTAGTGCTGTTTTGGCCAAACTAAGAATGAGAACATGCTGGATGGATTGCATGGGGGGGAAATAAGCCCCCCCCACACACACACACACACAACTGTCCTATTCCTTAGGATAATTTAATATGGAGGAATAGACCCTGTCAATTGTTCATCGTGCATTATTGGTGATGCACATGTCGTTGTGAGTACTTCATTATAAGCCTTCGGGTGACAGAAGACATGTGCTCAAAAACATAGCCAAAACTCAGATCCTTTCAATTGGCTCTGTGGCCAGATCTCAAACTGGCTGACTGAGGTCATAGTATGGTTACTAGAGGTTCATGTCAACTGGGTTAGTTTTCCAGGTGTCATTCAGTTCAGGACTACTTTCAGGCCACTCTCGAGAAGTGGACAATGCCAACAAGTGGGTGGCCTGCAGAACCAGCTGTAAAAATGAGCTTACATGGCACCAATACCAGGAGCTGCTAGGAGCTCTGTTTTGGATGCACATTTCTGGACACTAACCTCGGAATTGGGAGATTTCTGAAAACCTTCGGATTTTTGGGAAATAAAAACCTGGGCATTTTTGAAAAGCTTCTGGAATTGTATAATCCTAATCTTTGGTAAATGGTGTGAATGCTAAGGATCAGTATGTGGTTTATTACCAGTTTCTGCTTGGGTCTTCTTTTGCTCTAGGTTGGTAGTGATGTCATGAACATCCACGTAGGCCCGAACTAGTCGCCATAAGAACGTAGTGTTCTGTCCAAACTGAAGAAAAGAGGTGTTCGTGTCAAACTTTATATTTTTGACATTTATTTGGAGGCAGGCTTCACCTAGGCGCTCTTCTGCGCCACCCTGGATTCAAATAGTATTTGCTTTCTTTCAAATACTGTAAGCACCTTTGGATTAGGCCTGTCTACAGTGCCAGATGAACAAGATTTGCTCTTTTGGAACTATTCAATTTGTTGCATTGCACCAAGCAAACCCAAGCAAAGCTCAAACAAGCGCATGGGACATTTTTTGAAAGAAAGCAAATACTATGTGAACCCATGTCTGCTACTGCTGTGATTTTTAACAAATACAGATATCTACTAGCCCTAGGACATCCGAACTCAAGACTTGGAAAGTTGGTTGATGTGGCCCACCTGCTCCCGCTTATCCAGCATGGTGCGGAGGCACTCCCTCTTGTCTCCATCGCTGCCTTCGTGTAGAGCGTCCACCCTCTCCAGAAGGGCTGAGAACTCATTCCGAGGCTCGATCACAGTCACTTCATACGGACTCTGACCCTCAGCCTCAATCTGCTCTTCTTCCTCAGAGTCGGTTAAAGCTGTTATGTACCTGAAACACAAAAAGCATTCATTAGCACCACAGCCTACACCTTCCTAATATTGAGTTGCACCCCCCTTTGCACTCAAAACAGCCTCAATTTGTCAGGTAATTGTTAGAGGAATTTTGTTCCTAACCAATTCAATTCATGTTCATTAACCAATTCCATTAAAACACTCTGTCCGTTTATAAGAATTTGAATGGTTCTCATTTACATAAAGAGACAGAGACCAGTCATCAACATTACCCAATAGTGTTTATTCTTGAGAGCTCTGCACATAATACCATGTACATTGGTTTATATACCTCACATTGTCATAAATGTCCCTCCTCTCAGATACAATGGCAATATGGTTCAAGCCTTCTCACATTGTCTAACACCTGTTAAACGATCTACTACAAGCCCAAGGTCTCTCCCCTCCCTGAGTGGGGACAGAATGTAAGAAACACAGTATTCCAGCCGTCTGACAATAGCTCCATTCGTTTCTAACAAGGAACAGAAAGTCCTTGTTCTAATTCTTGACTAAAACTACACACGTTATATTCCGTGTTTTGATTATAATAAGATTCATACATTCATAGTGACAGGGTAGTATTTTGTTTAGTTATAGTTCTACGTTAAATGTATACCATTCTTGAGACACATGGGAAACGTGTGAAAAACCCAGCAGCGTTTCAGTTCTTGACACACCCAAACCAGGTGTGCGTGGCACTTACTACCATACTCTGTTCAAAGGCACTTCCATCTTTTGTTCTGCCCATTCATCCTCAGAATGGCCTCAGAATGGAACAGTTGGTTGTCTCAAGGTTTAAAAAATCCTTATTTAACCTGTCTCCTCCCCTTCATCTACACTGATCGAAGTGGATGTAACAAGTGACATCAATAAGGGATCATAGCTTTCACCTGGATAGTCTCATGGAAAGAGCACTGTTCCTAATGTTTTGTACAATCAGTGTATATTCTCAGTTCCCTTGGAATGTGTTTTCATAGTAAACATAGGTGTGAGGAAGATGAACTGAATGAAGGTGGTTCAAACTAGGGTTGAAGATTTTCATACCGTTCCTATACGGCAGTGCACACAATGTAATTACGCACAAAACAAATTTAGGCAGTAGGGATCTTGATCCAGGAGGGGATTGGTTATTGTAACCGAGAAGCTCAATCTTGCAAGCTAGTACGTTAGCAAATCAAATGCATAGCTGGGAGTCCTGAGCTGGAGATCATTCTCTAATTTACTGTTAGTGGAGCATTCCTAAAAATGTAGACCAGCATTGTAAATAATAATTTGTTCTAGGCAAGTCAGTTAAGAACAAACTCTTATTTACAATGACAGCCTAGGAACAGTGGGTTAACTGCGTTCAGGGGCAGAAAGACAGCTCAGGGATTCGATCTAGCAACCTTTCGGTTACTGGCCCAACGCTCTAACCACTAGGCTACCTGCCGCCCCTAAATAAAGGTGAAATAAAACGTAAAGTGAAGGGTGAAAGTATCTCCAGAAAGGGAGCTTCAGTTAGAGTTATTTTTATTACCCCCTCTCTGCCAGACACTTCCAATAACAGATTAACATTCACTGCATATTTACACGCAAACAGCGACATGCTTGTTTACACAAGTGGGTCACTTAATTTTGTCACTAGCAGTTAAAAAGTTTGACAGACACTTGAAGGGTTTCCCGTGCCAAACACAGGGAGACTGGTCTCTGTCATGGCACTCAGTGTCGGACACTTGTCTCGGTCATTGTGAGGCATACAATGTGCCCGCATTAGCACTGCTTTTACAGCCTTCGAAAAAGGTCCCCTTTCCATTACTGTAGCTAAGGATGTACTTACACCCACAGCTAACACTTGAGTAGGGGAAGGGAAAAAGCTGACAGTCAGGTAGAAATAAAAAGACATGGAGGACTGAAAGTGAAAAAGTTCAAACATGAAATGCCTCCATTAAAGGTCCGGCAACAGCTGCGTGTGCGTCATCTGTGGTTCTGGGAAAGTTTTTGTCTGGGAGCGATGGTTCTGGGTGAGGTGTGTTGGAGTGGGCTACTGACAGGTGCATCTTGGGCCCACAACTGGAGGCCCCATCTTAGATCCCTCTCACCCCACATACCTCACCTCAAGCCCGAATAGCTGATTACTTAAATCAGTGCCTTTGAGACAAATGTATGTGTTTGCAGGAAAACTGCAACACTGCTTCTCTGCAGGGCAGGCAGCAAAATTCAATGACGTAAGAACCTGGCAAGCCAACGTTGGAATTCTATTTTCACAAAAGAAATATAGGCCTATTTTGACAATGAAAAGGCTTGGTATAAATTGAAATAAAAGTATCTATGTGACATTGCTATATAGCCTACAACGATAGACCATTACATTCAAAACATGACTGTTTTTATGAGTGTGCCCCATAAAAAAAAGGGGGAAAAAGACATGGTGCTTATTGTTGCTGTCGGCCAATCAAAGTGGCTACAGCCAGAGGCTCCATGTGTAGCAATGAAGTGGGGGATTTCTTATCAAAGCAAAAAGGAATTAAAATTAAAGAATTAAGGCTAAACGAGGAGTTGGCTACAATGATCAACCAACCGTTAGGCTGTTGTTTCATATGAATGGAGTTGTTGGGGAGCACACAAAAGTAGCAAGGCTAATTGAGGCTAACTTAGCTGGCTAGCTTCTTTCGCTACAACGATGATGCAGTGAGGACAGGCTACCAGATGGAATGATAGAAAAACGGGTTGCTGCCATAAGTTCTAACTAGAGCGAGTCAGTTTGGCTAGTCTTTCTTCCTCCGTGCCACACACAGACTGTCACACACACCAACCCCTGCTCCAAACTCACCCCTCCCCTCCCTCCTGCTGAAACAAACCCAGGTTCCTAAACCCCTCTCTGCACAGTGACCTCGGAGTAAGCTCCAAACCTGTGCTGAACTCATTTTTTTTTTTTTATTATTTAAAATATATATTTTTTTTCAGTTAAATCGGCCAATACAACAGGACTTAAATTTATGAATGGACTTGCTTGTTTGAGCTGCGATGACCAGTCTCCAAATTGTGGTGTATTTATTTTTTGCGCTTGCACATAATGTACTTGTACATTGAGTGATTCACAGTATTTATCCAGATCCCTAGCGGAGACCTCCCCAGTTGCATGCTCTCCATCATGCCTTACCGATTCATTCACTTGTCCAGTCCATTCCTTTGTTCATGCAGTCCTCTCTTTCCCTCTCTGCGCTTGTTTACTCAATGAAAGATGGTGAGAGGCAGCAATGCTGAGCACTGAATGCATTCCTGTCACACCATTCCACGGCCATTGAATCACTAGAGTCGAGACAGAAAAAAAGCCCAGGATGTAGGGCTGTGGAGGTCATGAAATTGTCAGCCGGTGATTGTCAAGTAAATAACTGCCGGCCTCACGGTAATTGACCGTTAATTAACAAAACACATTTAGCATCTCCTGGCTTCTACGCATAGCCTACAAGCCACTGATGCAGACCTTTGGAACAATCTACATTTTTAAAACTCAAATCCATGTAATATAGCCTACACCATCACAATAAATCCATTATTTTAGACCGGTCTATAGAAAGACTACATTTACTTCATATCATCTATTTCAGAAGAACAGAATAGCATACTCAGAGTTGTCATTATGTTAAGCCCTGATTTGGCTATGCTATAAGGCTGTGGGCTACACTAGTTCACTTAGCAGACAAGATTTACTTAGAATTCTGTGGTGTTGTTTTATAGTATGATGAATACAACTGAACATAGCTGAATAGAATATATGATTTTTTTCTCAAAAAGATGGAGTGCACATGCATGCGGCTATTCCGTGTTGAGCGCTTAAAAGAAAAAGTGTCCCCTATTACGCTTAATTTAGAGTTATTTATGCAAGTTTAGTTGTAATACAAACATTGGGCTTCATGTTTTAACTTAATACATTCTAAGGCTGCATGATGCAACTAACGATTTGAAAATAAAGTTGCATGAAAAGGCATGCAAAGCAGAGCTCTGCTTTGTTTTTTGCTCAGGCTGCACACATCAGTCTCTCATTCACAATTTTACAAGCACTGGATAATCCCTTTGTGTGGCCATAATGCTGGTGGTCTGCTTGAAACATGTAGGTTTTAAAGACTTGGTCAGGGAGAGGTTGAAAATGTCAGTGAATACACTTGCCAGTTGGTCCGCGCATGCTCTTACACGTCCTGGTAATCCGTCTGGCCCCGTGGCCAAGTGAACACTGACCTTTTAAAAAAAGGTCTTGCTCACATCGGGTAAGGAAAGCATGATGACAGAGTCATCCGGAACAGCTGGTGCTCTCATGCATGCTTCAGTGTAGCTTCGCGTCACTGGGAAGCTCGTGGCTGGGTTTCCCTTTGTAGTCCGTAATTGTTTGCAAGCCCTACCACATCCAACGAGTGTCAGAGCCGGTGTAGTAGGCTTCAATCTTAGGCCTGTATTGACGCTTTGCTTGTTTCAGTGGTGGAAAAAGTACCCAGTCATAATTGAGTAAAAGTAAAGATGCCTTAATAGAAAATTACAAGTAAAAGTCACCCAGTAAAATTCTACTTGAGTAAAAGTATTTGGTTTAAAATATATTTAAGTATCAAAAGTAAAAGTATAAATCATTATAAACTCCTTATATTAGGCAAACCAGGTGGCACAATATATATATATATTTTTTTTATTTTTATTTACAGAGAGCCAGGGGCACACTCCAACATAATTTACAAACAAAGCATGTGTGTTTAGTGAGTCCGCGAGATCAGAGGCAGTAAGGATGGTATGTTTGGTTCATAAGTACGTGAATTTGACTATTCTCCTGTCCTGCTAAGCATTAAAAATGTAACAAGTACTTTTGGATGTCAAGGAAAATGTATGGAGTAAAAAAGGTACAATATTTTCTTAAGGAATGTAGTGAAGTAAAACGATAAGTAGTCAATGATATAAATAGTAAAGTACAGATGCCCCAAAAGAACGACTTAAGTAGTACTTTAAAGTATTTTTACACCACTGTCCTGTTTGATGGTTCGTCTGAGGACATAGCGGGATTTCTTAAAAGCGTCCGGATTAGTGTCTCGCTCCTTGAAAGCGGCAGCTCTAGCCTTTAGCTCGGTGCAGATGCTGCCTGTAATCCATGGCATCTGGTTGGGATATGTACGCACGGTCACCGTGGGGACAATGTCGATGCACTTATTGATGAAGCCGATGACTGAGGTGGTATACTACTCAATACCATTGGATGAATCCCAGAACACATTCCAATCTGTGCTAGCAACACATCCTGTAGCGTAGCATCCACGTCATCTGACCACTTCCGTATTGAGCAAGTCACGGGTACTTCCTGCTTTAGTTTTTGCTTGTAAGCGGAATCAGGATTATAGAATTCTAGTCAGACTTGCCAAATGGGGAGGGCGAGCTTTGTATGCATCTCTGTGGATGGAGTAAAGGTGGTCTAGAGTTTTTTTCCTCTGGTTGCACGTGACATGCTGGTAGAAATTAGGTAAAACGGATTTAAGTTTGCCTGCATTAAAGTCTCCGGCCACTAGGAGCGCTGCTTCTGGAGCGTTTTCTTGTTTGCTTATGGCCGGACTCATTAACCTCTTAAAGAAAAAATATTGTTCCAGTTCGAGGCAAGTAAATCGCTGTTCTGTTCTCCAGAAGCTCTTTCCAGTCATAAGAGTCCATCACTTGGTTCTCTCACACAATTGCATTGCCTATAAAACATTTAAGTGTTTGATTAGGTTTTTAATAAAATTTGCATTGATGTCAGAGTGATTAGAGGGACAATAGAGTGCTGAGTACAAGGCAGCTAGCAAGTTTGGTAGGTTACTAATGACCATTACAGCTTGGAGAAGCCTAATTACTGTGACTAAATGGAATTTGACTGCCGTCATGACTAGTGACCACCAGTGTGGCGGTAATACGGTCATCATAACATCCCTACCAGGATGCATGTGTGTTGTTTGTGCTTCCTCCATTTACAGATGGGGAAAAATCATCACAGGGCCCGCGGTGCTGTTTCAACACTAAACAAAAACACACATACACACATGGCCATCTTTAACTTGACTGTGTTCCGTACCAGTTTGATTCAGGTCTAGTTAGGGGACAAGGCGAAAGGGTAAAGAGAGTGGAGGCCTACTACAGTGGCAGCAGGTGCCTTATAAAAGGTTGAGAAGGATGATGAACATTCTGAGAGAGAAAAAAAAAGTACAGGTACTACGTACACCATTTTACACTTGTCTTGAAGGCTCAGATTTGGGTTAGCATTTCTTACTGTAATACAACACTGCTGAAAACATCAAAAGGGCCAATGGGACATGTTCAGCACTGACTCTGTGGATTGCTACTCTCCCTGAATACATAGAGCGTTCCAGTAATGTTGTCGCGGAGCATATTTTCAAAAGCTTAATAGAGATGAAGGATGAAAGAAATTCCCTCCAGCTGCTTTGATGACACAATGACAGTGCTTAACACCTTTAAGGCCAATCATCACCTATCCTTTTGGGTGCAATGTTTTAACCGCACTGTGTGTAGAGCACACACTAATTAGTGTACAGGACTAAACATGATACAAATAGTTGCCCTGTACTTTGATGTAGTGCTACTTTAACCTTGGCACCAAATGAATGGGTTTGTAAATGCCATATTAAAGTCTTAAGATCTAATGCTAGTTCTACACAGACAACATTCTCTCAGTGAGAGGGATTGTACATTTAACATGCAGATGAAGAATCCAGGTTGGAGTGTTCCAAGGGAGCTTGAGCAGCAGTGGTCACCACGGTAAAGCGTCAAAACCAACATGAAGAGTTTAAACTCCCAACATCCTCTGATCTAGGTAGCATTAAGCTCAGCTCATAGAGAACGCATCACTGGTAGTGAGAGAGGCCTCTCAGGGATTGATTTAGTTTGGGGGCCTTGGTTCATCTTTCCATCAATCCTGACTAGTCTCCCAGTTCCTGCTGCTGAAAAAAAATGATGCTGCCACCTCCATGCTTCAGCGTAGGGATGGTTCCAGGTTTCCTTCAGATGTGCCGCTTGGCATTCAAGCCAAATAGCTCAATCTTGGTTTCATCAGACCAGAGAATCTTGTTTCTCATGGTCTGAGAGTCCTTTAGGGGCCCTTTGGCAAACTCCAAGCGAGCTGTCATGTCTCTTTTACTCAGGAGTGGCTTCCTTCTGGCCACTCTACCATTAAAAGGCCTAATTGGTGGAGTGCTGCAGAGATGGCTGTCTTTCTGGAAGGTTCTCCCACCTACACAGAGGAACTCTGGCGCTCTGTCAGAATGACCATTGGGTTCTTGGTCACCTCCCGGACCAAGGCCCTTCTCCCTCGTATGGCTGGGGGGCCAGCTCTAGGAAGAGTCTTGGTGGTTACAAACTTCTTCCATTTAAGAATGATGGAGGCCAATGTTCTTGGGGGCCTTCAATGAGGCACGGCATCTTAGTGCTAGAGGCTTCACTACAGGCCCTGGTTCGATTCCAGGCTGTATCACAACCGCCGTGATTGGGAGTCAGGGCAATGCACAATTGGCCCTGCTTCGTCCAGGTTAGGGTTTGGCCGGCGTAGGCTGTCATTGTAAAATAATAAATTATTCTTAACCAACTTGCCTTAAATAAATAAAAATGTTTTTGGTACCCATCCACAGATCTGTGCCTCAACACAATCCTGTCTCGGAGCTCTACGGACAATACCTTCATCCTCATGACTTGGTTTTTGCTCTGACATGCACGGTCAACTGTGGGACCGCTTATATAGAGAGGTGCCTTTCCAAATCATGTCCAATCAATTGAATGTACGACAGGTGGACTCCAATCAAGTTGTAGAAACATCTCAAGGATGATCAATGGAAACAGAACGCACCTGAGCTCATTTTCAAGTCTGATAGGAAAGGGTCTGAATAGTTATGTAAATAAGGTATTTGTTTTTTATTTTTAATACATTTGCATACATTTCTAAAAAACGTTTTTTTGTTGTCATTATGGGTTATTGTGTGTAGGTTGAGAAGGGAAAAAACATGTTTAATCCATTTTAGAATAAGGCTGAAATGTAACAAAATGTGAAAAAAATTTAAGGGGTCTGAATACTTTCTGAATGGACTGTAATCGTGTAAATCAGTGCCTTTTGTGAAGTTCCAAATGCAAGAGATGGAGACAAAATGCATCCGACATAAGAATAATTTTGCACGGCCAATTTTTCAGTTTTTGATTTGTTAAAAAAGTTTTAAATATCAAATAAATGTCGTTCCACTTCATGATTGTGTCCCACTTGTTGTTGATTCTTCACAAAAAAATACAGTTTTATATCTTTATGTTTGAAGCCTGAAATGTGGCAAAAGGTCGCAAAGTTCAAGGGGGCCGAATACTTTCGCAAGGCACTGTAGTTAGATGTTTTTATTTTGTTGTTGACCAAAGTCAAATTGATTGTATGATTCTATAACTGACTAATTAATACATACATAAAAAAAACTTAAATGTAATGATATTTGAACTCAAAAGACCTGTCTGGATCAAGTGCCATTCTGTGACTTTGGCTAATACACCTTTTTATGCCATGGTATCAATGTGGTATCGGAGTCAAAATTCTGGTATCATGACAACACTAGTTTACCCTCGTCCCTGTTGGAGAGGCAAACTCCATTGATTACAAAAGGTAACAGAAATTACCCAATATGACTCGGTCTTCATCATGTGATATAGTATATGATCTATTTTTTGTATTACACTTCCATTCTATTAGATTTAAAGTAGACCATCTGATTATTATTTTGGTTCCTATCACACCAAACTATATCACTCAAGTATGGACCGGTTCCACCAGTCTGAACCATACACCCTGTAGTAAATGATGGCCTGAGTAACAGTGAATTGGCCCTCAAAGTCTAAACGAGGAAGTGCGAGGCACAGCCACAGACAGACTGAACTAAGACACCAAAACAACAATGATTAACTACCCAGAGTACTCTGGCTGGCTGTTGGCCTGCTTGTTAGGTTGTTACAGCAATAATTGCTCCAGGCGACTGCTGCCAGAGCTCTGCCAGGAGATAAATATGGAGCTAACCTAATGATTCATGATGAGCTAATGATTCAGTTTGATTAAGCAGTATTTGACGGTCTTTTTAAGCTGACCGGATCTGCTCACTCACTGCTAATATGTGCTGGCTTCTTGTTCCCACCACAGCCCCAGCCTCCACCTGTTAGGTTCTGTGTTCCTGTCGGGAGATGGCTGGCTGCAAGTAGGACCTTCAACAGGTACTCGTCTCTATTGTGTAAGTATTTCACCTAAATACAGAGAAATTCATGTTTGTTTAAATGAATGTTTCAAAACCCATTATTTCTCCCCAGTAGGATTCAATAGCGAGTCAGGACCAAGAGTGTGATCCGCCCTTGATAGCCCACCTTTTCTCTAACAAGGGTAAAACATCTGGTGTCCTGAGCAATCTTAAAATTATTAGTACATGTAACAGCTTATAAAATCGGTGCATTTGATCCGCCTATGTGCCGGCTCCAGTAGCGCAAGACTCCCTCTTTACGCGCAAGTGAAGTGAGTTTTGGAAAAACTTAAAAGTATGCATCCTAGAAATAGTTCACATACAAAACTAGAGGTCGACCGATTATGATTTTTCAACGCCGATACCGATTATTGGAGGACCAACAAAAGCCTATACCAATTAAATCGGCTGATTTATATTATATTTATAATAATGACAATTACAACAATACTGAATGAACACTTATTTTAACTTTATATAATACATAAATAATAATCAGATGGTCTACTTTAAAGCTAATAGAATGGAAGTGTAATACAAAAATAGATCATATACTATATCACATGATGAAGACCGAGTCATATTGGGTCATTTTAGTCTCAAATAAATAATGAAACATTCAATTTGGTTTCAATAATGCAAAAACAAAGTGTTGGAGAAGAAAGTAAAAGTGCAATATGTGCCATGTAAAAAAGCTAACGTTTAAGTTCCTTGCTCAGAACATGAGAAAATATGAAAGCTGGTGGTTCCTTTTAACATGAGTCTTCAATATTCCCAAGTAAGATGTTTTAGGTTGTAGTTATTATAGGACTATTTCTCTCTATATCATTTGTATTTCATATACCTTTGACTATTGGATGTTCTTACAGGCACTATAGTTTTGCCAGTGTAACAGTATAGCTTCCGTCCCTCTCCTCGCCCCTACCTGGGTTCGAACCAGGGACACATCGACAACAGCCACCCTCAAAGCATTGTTACCATCGCTCCACAAAAGCAGCGGCCCTTCTATAGCAAGGGGAACAACTACTTCCAAGCCTCAGAGCGAGTGACGTCACCAAATGAAAACGCTATTAGCGCGCACCCCGCTAACAAGCTAGCCATTTCACATCGGTTACACCAGCCTAATCTCGGGAGTTGATAGGCTTGAAGTCAAAAACAGCACAATGCTTGAAGCATAGCGAAGAGCTACTGGCAAATGCAGGAAAGTGCTGTTTGAATGAATGCTTACGAGCCTGCTGCTGCCTACCACCGCTCAGTCAGACTGCTCTATCAAATCATAGACTTAATTATAACATAATAACACACAGAAATACGAGCCTTAGGTCATTAATATGGTCAAATCCGGAAACTATCATTTCGAAAACAAAACGTTTATTCTTTCAATGAAATTTGGAACCGTTCAGTATTTTAACGGGTGGCATCCCTAAGTCTAAATATTGCTGTTACATTGCACAACCTTCAATGTTATTCCATAGTACAATTCTGGCAAATTAATTACGGTCTTGTTAGGAAGAAATGGTCTTCACACAGTTCGCAAGGAGCCAGGCGGACCAAACTGCTGCATATACTGACTCTGCTTGCACGGAACGCAAGAGAAGTGACACAATTTCCCTAGTTAAAAGAAATTCATGTTCACAGGCAATATTAACTAAATATGCAGGTTTAAAAATATATACTTGTGTATTGATTTTAATAACGGCATTGATGTTTATGGTTAGGTACACATTGGTGCAACGACAGTCTTTTTTCACGAATGCTTTTTTAGCGAATGCGCTTGTTAAATCACCCGTTTGGCGAAGTAGGCTGTGATTCGATGAGAAATTAACAGGCACCACATCGATTATATGCAACGCAGGACAAGCTAGACAAACTAGTAATATCATCAACTATGTGTAGTCAACTAGTGATTGTTAAGATTTAATGTTTTTTATAAGATAGGTTTAATGCTAGCTAGCAACTTACTTTGGCTCCTTGCTGCACTCGTGTAACATGTAGTTAGCCTGCCACGCAGTCTCCTCGTGGAGTGCAATGTAACCGCCCACAATCGGTCGACCTCTAATAGAAACCTTGTATGTCTGAACTCAATCAAATAGTCTTCACAAAAATAAGTCGCTGTGGCAGAACGTTTATTTTGATTGATTTCCTGCGTTTATCAAAAGTCCCATCAGTAGCCTTATTTCAGATGTGTCCATGTGCTTGTTAGGCTTATTAGGGAAATCATTCTTGCAAAGCATGTACATGTTTTAAATTAAATGCATTCAACTGTGCTCACTGATCAAGTACAGGTGGGATAGTTAAGGTGGTGCAGCTGGCAGAGGAAACCAGCATTTGAGTATAAAATGCATGGTGGATGCTTTGACAGAGGAGATGACATAACCTACTGCAATCATATATTAATATCAGTGAATATTAGTGTATTGTAGGAAATGTAAAAGGAGCTTGAGCCATTGAACATAAAATAGTACTGAGTCATTAACCGAAATGTCTGTTGTTTTTCATTTTTTAAACAACTAATTGATCGACGTCGGTTCAATTATTTGAATTCCATTTCTTTCAGTTTTTTTAGAGATATATATATATATATTTTTTTTAGATAGAAAGCAGTTGCTTTGTGAGCCTGAAAACACATGATCTAAGTGATTGATAGGTGGTATTCAGCAGTCATAAAAGTATGCCGTATTTCCTCAAATTGTGATTTTTGTCAGACATCATAGGCAGCAGCTCTTTTTTTTTTTTACCCCTTTTTCCTCCCCAATATCCAATTTGTAGTAACAGTCTTGTCTCGTCGCTGCAACTCCCGTACAGACTCAGGAGAGGTGAAGGTCGGGAGCCGTGCGTCCTCCAAAACACAACTCAACCAAGCCGCACGCACTGCTTCTTGACACAATGCCCACTTAACCCGGAAGCCAGTCGCGCCAATGTGTCAGAGGAAACACCATTGCACTGCGCCCGGCCCTCAACAGGAGTCGCTAGTGCTGGCGAAACCCTCCCCTAACCCGGACGACGCTGGGCAATTGTGCGCCACCCCATGGGTCTCCCGGTCGTGGCTGGCTGCAATAGAGCCTGGACTCGAACCTAGAATCTCTAGTGGTACAGCTAGCACTGCGATGCAGTGCCTTAGACCACTGCGCCACTCGGGAGGCCTTAGGCAGCAGCTCTATAGAGATGAGATGATGACTTGGAATGAAATAAAATAAAACAAATATTTTATTAAAGTAATGTGAATAAATTATGATTATTCAATCAAACCAAAATCCATGATCGCTCAGCAATAGCATAGAAATAAAGGCATGTGAAATACTATGAACAGTGCCTTGTTTTTTTTATGAAATCATACTGATGGGTGGATTTCCCCCCTGTATCTGAACCAAACATGTGAATATCCCAGAGAGAGAGCGAGAGATGGGACTCACCCTCCTTCACTCTCAGCCTCCTCCTCAGAGCTTTGGCCTCCAGCTCTGGCCACTCCCCCTGCAACTTTCCTCCTGCGTGTGGGTGTAGTTCGGTTTGGTGGGCCTGCCCTTATGCGCGCCACAGCCCCCTCAGCCCGGCCGCTGCGTCCTCTCAGCTCATCCCTGACGTGATCCTGCAGCTTTGGGATGGCACTCTTTAGGGCCCGGACCTCATCCTTCAGCTCTGACACACACTGGATCAGCGCTGCAAGACGATCAGAAACCTCAGCCTGACCCGGCATTTCCCTGACCACCATACTGGCTCCAGCCACCCGCTGGTCATTACTGCTGAGGTACAGCTTACTGTGCACACCATGTCCACTCGTTGGCACGGCCCTCCTACTGTTGTACAACACCACAGTGCCCAGGCTGAGGCCAGCCGCTCCAGCCAACACACCCAGGACCAGAGCCTTGTCTGACAGGGCCATCCTGCCGGCCTGGAGAGAAAGGGGAGAAATGAGAAAGACACATGAATAATGAATGTTTTGTTGTGCAGGAACAACTTCTGATTTTAAGAATCCTTTAGGCTACTTGAATATTCGGCACAGAGAAATTAGGTTAACATACATATCAGCAAAGGTCCAAGATCTGGGTACAGCATAGTTGACTGAGCAAGGAGCGGAGTTAGCCAGCCCTCAGCTCTTGTAGTCTTTTACCTGTGATGTAAATGCCTAACCCAATCCGCACCTCCATTCTAACCTAATTCCATTCTACCAGTCTGTATCCAAATGGATTTGATAGCTTCTGTCAGATGAGCAGGTATAATCTCAGTGCCTCTAAAATAATACCATTTAGGGTATTTGTCTAAGCTCTTAGCAGTTTCTACTAACACTGAGGTGAGACCTACGGATAAATTGCCCTCAAGCCAATTAAGGTCACTGTTAATCAACAGACAGGTCATTGTTCAGGGCAGTATTGTAATTGGAATGGTCAGCTACCTGTCAAAATGTGGAGTGCCTCACTTGAAAGGTCAAGCAAGCTAGTTTGGGATATAAAAATGTAGCTACTGTAACTAGTAAGACACGAAACTTCTGCAACCCAGCAACCATACAGTGACAGCAAAGATGAGTTTGAGAAAGTGACCTTCTTAGCTAGCTAGTAGCTAGCTGTCAAGCTACAGCTGGCGACGACCTCCTGGGGAGAAATAAGTCACTCTCCTGTAATGTCCTCGCATTCACCTCAATGTTAGACTAGCTAGCTACGTTTGCGCAAAGGGTTAACGTTAACAGGATTAGCACGCTAGCTAATACTCAAGCTAGTTTATCTAGTCAATTCGCGAGCCAGAATAATGTTAAAGAAAAAGCCATGCCATGGCATGGACAGTCACCTAGCTTGCCAACTTAACGTTAGTGCCAAACATGAGTGTTAACTATATGTGGTGTCTGCTAGCTATAAGCACACAGATACAATTGCTAACTAAACATAAAAATATGTTACTTTCATTAACCTATTAAATAATATCAAACAATTCTATATATTTTTATCTCCAAAAAGTTTGAAATTGTGTCTGTCAGTGACCTTACTGCGGAGAAGCGATCAGTCTTTCTTCTATATCTCCCGTTTGAGAAGTTCTTCTTCTTGTGGGTTTTATGGCAGACTACACCCAAAAAGGTGTATTGCCGCCACCAACTGGACGGTTTGAACCCCCCCCAAAATACAATTAAATAATAAATCCATAAGTAATAGTGAACCTTAATCCACCCTAATATAATTGTACATTGCCGAAACAAACAAAACTCCCACTTTTTCCTTCTTTCAATTCAACATGTGTCCCTTCTCAGGCTCTAAGACCTGAGAAGGAGGTACGGCTTGCGCCAATATTCCATGTAAATATTTCGCTGAGAAATCTTTCAACCCCAGGAACCGCTCTGAGGTGCATCCACAATGAATTTGATCTTCCTGGACCTTCTCTCCACCTAGGCAGTTGCCATTAATTACCATAGCAATAAAGGTCAAAAAGTCCACCTTCTTAACCTTTAAAATGTCAGGATCCTGCTGGTGAAAGGCAACCCCTGCAGCCTGCAATGCACCATGGACTCTTCTGGTGCACCATTCAAACCCTCAACCCTTTTCACAGCTGCTGCATATGAAATGCTCTGCACAGCCCTGACTTTGGCCACCTCATTCTCGTTCACAATTGTGGAGCATTCAAAAGACGTGGCTTCATGGTTCCCACCACAATTGCAACATTCATTACTTTTATAAACACATATGGTTTTTTCCACAACTTGGACATCTCGGCTTCTCTCATCTGCAAACACTTGATACATGACCAAAAGCTTCACAGTGATCACACTGCATTGGTCTTGGGATAAATGCTCTGACTACTCTGTAGTTATACCCTAACTGCACTTGAGTAGGAAGAGACTCCATTTTTAAAACAAACATAGACTCCTCACTTTTTCACCAATCACTACACGATTCATCCGACGTGCTTCAAGTCACCCCAGGAATATTTTTAATCTCTTCAAAATCGACCACAAGACGCCAAATATAACCCCCTTGAGGGGTGCCCTGTTCCAAAGAGACACACACTACACTTCAAACAGATCAAATCGGTTCAGAAGCACAAAAAAATATAAACAGGGCCACCCCTCGTGATCCTCACAGCCTTCACTTTACCCAGCACTCTCCACCAGTTTGGATAACAAATGGTTTCTTCAAGATTGGTACTCTGCTCAGTTGCTCATTCATTAACAAACTGTACTCCTACTAGATATGATGGGTCCTTCTCATCACTGTACACTACTTTACTCCATTTTCTATTATTTTGGACAATACTCCAATTCTCCTTGATTCTACCGCCATTGTGTTCAGAATCCACTTCATCATCCGCTTCCGCCATCTTTCCAACATCACGCTTCCTATCTTTAGACAAGTTCTTCTTCTTCTTCGTATTTGTTGGTATTGTGGCGGTCGGCAAACAAATGTTATAGGTGAATGCTGCCACCTACAGTATTGGCTGTGTATTATCAGCCTACAATTTTGTAGTATGAATTCATTACACTTTGTGAAAAATTGCCCTATCAATTAACCCTGTGTAACATGTCTTGCATTTCATGTTGTATAATTACACCAAATCTGAATAGTTCACATGCCTGATATTACTGTACATTCCTTTTGTTGTTGTAAGTGCCCTTTTTAATGTCACACACTTCCTTCTCCCTGTGTACTGTCTTCATGTGGAAGAGGTAGGTTACTGAAAAATGTCCCATGAAAATATGTTAAGATTTATGAACTTTTTGCATTTATGAACTTTTAATCTGTTGATTTGTGAATGCTGTAAATGCCCGCTAAGCTACAGTAGATGTTGTCATTGCGTCATGTCCCCTGTTGTTATTTTGTACTTTACAGAGGAGTTGGTGCATAAGGGCAGCACAACATTTAATTTATGGATGTTTATTTCTTTATCAGGTATGCCATGTGTTTTTGTTTGTTATGATATGTTGACTATATTTTTCTGCTAGTTTGCAAACGCACATCATGTACTAACGGTACATAACGCATGGCTGTAATTTATGAAAATTGGCTAGCCCCATACGATAAACATACATTATAGAGTTAACGTCGGAAGTTCACATACACTTAGGTTGGAGTCATTAAAAATAATTTTTCAACCACTCCACCAATGTCTTGTTGACTAAATATAGTTTTAGCAAGTTGGTTAGGACATCTACTTTGTGCATGACACAAGTCATTTTTCCAACAACTGTTAACAGACTGATTATTTCACTTATAATTCACTGTATCACAATTCTAGTGAGTCAGAAGTTTACATACACTAAGTTGACTGTACCTTTAAACAGATTGGAAAATTCCAGAAAATTATGTCATGGCTTTAGAAGCTTCTGATAGGCTAATTGACATCATTAGAGTCAATAGGAGGTGTACCTGTGGATGTATTTCAAGGCCTACCTTCAAACTCAGTGCCTCTTTGTTTGGCATCATGGAAAAATCTAAATAAATCAGCCAAGACCTCAGAAAAACAATTGTAGACCTCTGCAAGTCTGGTTAATCCTTGGGAGCAATTTCCAAACGCCTGAAGGTACCATGTTCATCTGTACAAACATAGTATGCAAGTATAAACACCATGGGACCACGCAGCCGTCATACCGCTCAGGAAGGAGACACGTTCTGTCTCCTTGAGATGAACGTGCGAAAAGTGCAAATCAATCCCAGAACAACAGTAAAGGACCTTGTGAAGATGCCGGAGGTAACAGGTACAAAAGTATCTATATTCACAGTAAAACAACTCCAATATCGACATAACCTGAAAGACTGCTCAGCAAGAAAGATGCCACTGCTCCAAAACCGCCATAAAAAATGCCAGACGACGGTTTGCAACTGCACATGGAGACAAAGATCGTACCTTTTGGAGAAATGTCCTCTGGTCTGATGAAACAAAAATAGAACTGTTTGGCCATAATGACCATCATTATGTTTGGAGGAAAAGGGGGAAGGCTTGCAAGCCAAAGAACCCCATCATGTTGTGTGGGTGCTTTGCTGCAGGAGGGACTGGTGCGCTTCACAAAATAGATGGCTTCATGAGGTAGGAAAATTATGTGGATATATTGAAGCAACATCTCAAGACATCAGTCTTGAGTTAAAGATTGGTTGCAAATGGGTCTTCCAAATGGACAATGACACCAAGCATACTTCCAAAGTTGTGGCCAAATGGCTTAAGGACAACACAGTCAAGGCACTGGAGTGGCCATCAGAAAGCCCTGACCTCAATCCCATAGAAAATTTGTGGGCAGAACTGAGAAAGCGTGTGCGAGCAAGGAGGCCTACAAACCTGACTCAGTTACACCAGCTCTGTCAGGAGGAGTTGGCCAATATGCACCCAACTTATTGTGGGAAGCTTGTGGAAGGCTAACCGAAACATTTGACCCAAATAAACAATTTAAAGGCAATGCTACCAAATACTAATTGAGTGTATGTAAACTTCTGACCCACTGGGAATGTGATGAAAGAAATAAAAGCTGAAATAAATCATTCTCTCTACTATTTTTCTGACATATCACATTCTTTAAATAAAGTGGTGATATAACTGACCTAAGACAGGGATTTTTACTAGGATTAAATGTCAGGAATTGAGTTTAATGTCAGGAACTGAGTTTAAATGTATTTGGCTAAGGTGTATGTAAACTTCCAACTTCAACTTTATGTGTGTCTTTTGGAGGTGTTGGGATAAACCTTGTGCACAATTTATAAAGTGATCTTAACCTTCAGTATCACTTATCTGCCATGTAATGGAGGTATTCATTTTGCCAAGGATTTGCCATCCAGGTGTTCGGGTGGAAAGCATGCTCACACTCATTCCATTGATGTCTATCTCAATCTCAATGACCTTAGCCTTACTTTCAATATTCTTGTTGGGCACAGAGAAAACATTACCAGAACAAGAATCAGCAAAACTCCTTGCTTGTATATGTTACACTTGACTTCCGGCGCCGACAGAGATGTCCGCCCCCGCTTCGCATTCGTAGGAAACTGTGCAGTATTTTGTTTTTTTAATGTATTTTTTCTTACATTGTTACCCCAGGAAATCTTAGGTTTAGTGGGGAGGAACTATTGGATATAAGAGCAACATCAACTCACCAACATTACGACCAGGAATATGACTTTCGCGATGCGGATCCTCTGTTTGGTCTACCACCCAGGACAATGGATCGGATCCCAGCCGGCGACCCGAAACAACAGCGCCGCAGAAGGGGCAGACGGAGCGGTCTTCTGGCCAGGCTCCGTAGACGGGCACATCGCACACCGCTCCCGAGCATACTACTCGCCAATGTCCAGTCTCTTGACAACAAGGTAGACGAAATCCAAGCAAATTCCTTCCAGAGAGACATCCGAGACTGTAACTTTCTTTGTTTCACAGAAACATGGCTCACTCGAGACACGCTATCCGAGTCAGTACAGCCACAGAACAAGCATCTCTCTGGTAAGAAGAAGGGCGGGGGTGTATGCCTAATGATTAACGAGACGTGGTGTGATCATAACAACGTACAGGATCTCAAGTCCTTTTGTTCACCTGACTTAGAATTCCTCACAATCAAATGCCGACCGCATTATCTACCAAGAGAATTCTGTTTTATCATAATCACAGTCATGTATATTCCCCCCCAAGCAGTCACATCGACAGCCCTGAAATAACTTAATTAACCTCTTTGTAAACTGGAAAACACATATCCTGAGGCTGAATTTATTGTAGCTGGGGATTTTAACAAGGCTAATCTGAAACAGGGCTCCCTAAATTCTATCAGTATATTGATTGCGCGACCCGTGCTGGCAAAACCCTAGATCATTTCTATTCTAAATTCCGCAACGTATATAAGGCCCTCCCCGCCCTCCTTTCGGAAAAGCTGACCACGACTCCATTTTGTTGCTCCCAGCCTATAGACAGAAACTAAAACAGGAAGCACACACACTCAGGTCTGTTCAACACTGGTTCGACCAATCGGATTCCACTCTTCAAGATTGCTTCGATCACGTGGACTGGGATATGTTCCGCATAGCGTCGAACAACAACATTGATGAAAACGCTGATTTGGTGAGCGAGTTTATTAGCAAGTGCATCAGTGATGTTGTACCCACAGCGTCTATTAAAACATTCCCCAACCAGAAACCGTGGATTGATGGCAGGATTCTTGCAAAACTGAAAGCGCAAACCAATGTTTTTAATCAGGGCAAGCTGCCCGAAAACATGACCGAATACAAACAGTGTAACTATTCCCTCCGCAAGGCAATCTAACAAGCTAAGCGTGAGTATAGGGACAAAGTAGAGTCGCAATTCAACTGCTCAAACACGAGAGGTATGTGGCAGGGTCTACAGTCAATCACGGACTACAAAAGAAAAATCGCGGACCACGATGTCTTGCTCCAAGACAGACTAAACAACTTCTTTGCTCACTTTGAGGACAATACAGTGCCACTGACACGGCCCGCTACCAAAACCTGCGGGCTCTCCTTCACTGCAGCCGACGTGAGTAAAACATTTAAACGTGTTAACCCTCACAAGGCTGCAGGCCCAGACGGCATCCCCAGCTGCGTCCTCAGAGCATGCGCAGACCAGCTGGCTGGTGTGTTTACGGACATATTTAATCAATCCTTATCCCAGTCTGCTGTTCCCACATGCTTCAAGAGGGCCACCATTGTTCCTGTTCCCAAGAAAGCTAAGGTAACTGAGCTAAATGACTACCGCCCTGTAGCACTCACTTCCGTCATCATGAAGTGCTTTGAGAGACTAGTCAAGGACCATATCACCTCCACCCTACCTGACACCCTAGACCCACTCCAATTTGCTAACTGCCCCAATAGGTCCACAGATGGCTCAATAGCAATCACACTGCACACTGCCCTAACCCATCTGGACAAGAGGAATACCTATGTAAGAATGCTGTTCATCGACTACAGCTCAGCATTTAACACCATAGTACACTCCAAACTTGTCATTAAACTCGAGACCCTGGGTCTTGACCCCGCCCTGTGCAACTCCGTCCTGGGCTTCCTGGCGGGCCGCCCCCAGGTGGTGAGGGTAGGTAACAACATCTCCACCCCGCTGATCCTCAACACTGGGGCCCCACAAGGGTGCGTTCTCAGCCCTCTCCTGTACTCCCTGTTCACCTACGACTGTGTGGTCATGCACGCCTCCAACTCAATCATCAAGTTTTGCAGACGACACTACAGCGGTAGGCTTGATTACCAACAACGACGAGACGGCCTACAGGGAGGAGGTGAGGGCCCTCGGAGTGTGGTGTCAGGAAAATACTCTCACCCTCAATGTCAACAAAACAAAGGAGATCCACATCATCAGGACAGTAGTGGAGAGGGTGGAAAGTTTTAAGTTCCTCTGCGTACACATCACGGAAAAACTGAAATGGTCCACCCACACAGACAGCGTGGTGAAGAAGGCGCAGCAGCGCCTCTTCAACCTCAGGAGGCTGAAGAAATATGGCTTGTCACCAAAAACACTCACAAACTTTTACAGATGCACAATCGAGAGCATCCTGTCGGGCTGTATCACCGCCTGGTACGGCAACTGCTCTGCCCATAACCGTAAGGCTCTCCAGAGGGTAGTGAGGTCTGCACAACGCATCACCGGGGGAAAACTACCTGCCCTCCAGGACACCTACATCACCCGATGTCATTGGAAGGCCAAAAAGATCATCAAGGACCACAACCACCCGAGCCACTGCCTGTTCACCCCGCTATCATCCAGAAGGACAGCGTTGCCTAGTTGTTAGAGCATTGGACTAGTAACTGAATGGTTGCAAGATCGAATCCCCAAGCGGACAAGGTACAAATCTGTCTTTCTGCCCCTGAACAGGCAGTTAACCCACTGTTCCTTGGCCTTCAAGAGTTTGTTCTTAACTGATTTGCCTAGTAAAATAAAGGTAAAAAAGGTCAGTACAGGTGCATCAAAGCAGGGACCGAGAGACTGAAAAACAGCTTCTATCTCAAGGCCATCAGAATGTTAAACAGCCATCACTAACATTGGCTGCTACCAACATACTGACTCAACTCTAGCCACTTTAATAACAGAAAAATGTATGTAATAAATGTATCACTAGCCACTTTAAACAATGCCACTTTATATAATGTTTACCTACCCTACATTACTCATCTCAAATGTATATACTGTACTCTATACCATCTACTGCATCTTGCCATCTTGATGTAATATATGTATCACTAGCCACTTTAAACAATGCCACTTTATATAATGTTTACATACCCTACATTACTAATCTCATATGTGTATACTGTACTCTATACTATCTACTGCATCTTGCCTATGCTGTTCGGCCATCACTCATTCATATATTTTTATGTACATATTCTTATTCCTTCCTTTACACTTGTGTGTATAAGGTAGTTTTTGTGAAATTGTTAGGTTAGATTACTTGTTAGATATTACTGCATGGTCGGAACTAGAAGCGCAAGCAATTCGCTACACTCGCATTAACACCTGATAACCATGTGTATGTGGCAAAAACAAATTTGATGTACCCAAGCAGCAGAAGCATCTCCAAGGCAGAGGAGGTGACAGTTTAAGCATTACTTTTACATGTGATAGTCTATTAATGGATGGGTCTGTGATTTACACACTCATTTTAAGTGCACCAAAAACATGATTGAGCATAATTATGAACGTAAAAAGGAATCAACCAGTCCTCTGTTATGTCAAAAAAAATATCCATGGGCACAGTGGGTTACTGTCTTGCCAAATCCCAGTCCAGCCATGGGCCCTCAACCAGCTTGTTCTAATTGTTAATCGTGACCAAGATACACATGAAACTGTAGTTTCTTTGATTGTTAGATCTTACCTATGACAAAAGGCATGGTTTTCTTGGACATGCCATCAACTTTTTTCATATTTTTTCAGAAGTTCACCCCCATTATTATAGCTGGTGCTGGTGGTTGTGTTGGATGGTTGTCGAAACTGTTGCTGAGAAAACAAAGGTAGGTTGACATAAAAATACATCCCAAGATGTACACCCATGGGTCGAGAGATGACTGCATATATCAGGGGCCCTGTCTCTGTGTGTCACATGACCAAATTAATACTACGTTCATTAGCTATCTCTCCATTACCGGGGCAACATCACACGTGTAATCCCGGCCCTCTCGCCCACTGCATAGCTTGGCATGGCAGGTCACCCCTGCCTACGCTGTTATGACCCGTGCAGCACAGGCTGTGCTTTGTCAGACTTTTGCAGCCCCCGAGTGTCACAGGGCTGCATGTTGTATTACTCAAGTCTCAACTTCTGGAACACTGTTAGCTTCTATTATCAAGGACTACATGTCTATCAAACTATAGACCATCATGCCGTGTCAGTAACTTAGGTCCAACATGATAAGACAGGAATAGTAAGTTCAGAAGTAAATTCCTCTGACAGCTCCTGACAGGTGTTTGATGATAACTCTGGGATGCCCTGAGAAAGCAGATTCAAACCTGTGAACTAAGACAACACTGCCCCTCTGCAGGTGGTATTGCATATATGTCTCTCGCTCGCTCTGTCTCACGCACACACACACACGCGCGCACACACACACACACACACACACACACAGCTTTATTTTAACACTACCTTAAATTACTGCCAGTCTCCTGCTTTCTCTTGCCAGACATTTCCTGTTAACCCATGTGGCAGACGGAGGAGATGCAACGAAAAGGAAAAGGCTAATTTGTTATCATGCAGATGGATAGGCTGACAGAGAAATAGAGGTTTACACTATCTACTCCTCTCACACTGCCTGCCAACAAATGTTAAAAATTTAACTCTGGAAATCTCATCATGAAACGCTAAGGTGACACATTTCTTTATTTGAGCACTAGCTGCTTAGAGTCATATATTGTAACTTTACCGGGCACACCGTTGTCATCTATTGGTATTTGAAGCAATACTGTTAATTCAAGTTCCAAATGAATGGTGGCTAATTAAAGGCAGCCAAATTGCATCATAGTCCTCACTGTGACCTTTACCTGTTACCTAGTGGCCTTACACTGACATCACTAGACAAGGGACTGAATCCCATTGGCACCTGAGATTAGGATTTTAATTCCCTTTCACTTCCTCTCCAGTGGGTCTGGGACGATATGTCAGTCATGGCAGTGGCATTGCATTCCTTCTACAGCAGATAAACATCACTTACGCCACACATTTGCTGATTTTGAGAGAGAGAGAGAGAGAGGTGCTTTTTTACCTTTTTTTTTTTTTTACATAATTATTAGAGATTTTCTTTAATATAATCTTCCATGCTAAAAAACCTTCCTAGCCTAGAACTTTGTTCTTAGCCACAGCAATTTGCGCAACCATATAACCATTTTGACTGGCTCTTTGGACCATCCAGAGAAGGCTCTATCATTCATTTCCAAATGAATATGGACTTTAGCCCCAGAACACTTTCCAGCATTTTGCTAAAGAATCTTCTTTAAATTGCAGAATCTTATAAAACAATCTTATGAGGATCCTTGAATGCTTTCCTAGATGACTGCTAATTTCATTTTTTGTCTTAGCTGATCTGTAGAAGAATTTCTGTTGGAATGATCTTCTCACAGTTCCTCAGAAATAGTCATATTCAAAGTTTTTCAAGATACGAAACAAACTGGAGACCGAAGGCAAGTCAAGTTGACATAAGGTGCTTTTCGTTGTAGTCCAAACTTTCCCACCAGGTGGCGCCTAAAGAACTAACTTTAAACAGCTCACCTGTTGGGACTATGGGACCACTAGTGTAGGACACATTAGAGGAGTAAACCAATGAAATGAGGGATGTTGCAAATATATATATATATATTTTGTTGTAATGTGTATGTCTTTCAAAAGATCAACATTTTGTGGTCACCATTTCTCAGATCAGCCCCTTATTTGACACCATTGCACCATTGTCTGGGTGCAAGGTAAGACAACAATTATAGTAATCTGATATTACACACAAGGCAGATATGCTGACTGTACCTAATGAGTTGCCCATCGTTCTTGGTATCTCAGTATTGTGTCTCATTTTGGTACAAAATGAGCAATGTCTGTATGTCTGTGTGGGTTAAGAAGGCCTGAGTCATCTCACAGGTTTGTTATGTCTCCACTTATCAGGTAGCTAGGATTTAATTAGACATTACAAAACACCAGGGTCATATTCAACTGGCAACAAACAGAAGAAAATGAACTAAAACTGGGAGGGACTATCTGCACCTGTCCAATTACAAATGCACATTTCTGTTGCACAATGTTTTAATGGTGTGCCTTGATGAATACGACCCAGACAAGGCCTTGGCTGAAGGGAGGAGAAGGGGCTGTCATAAACACTTTGGGCAGCTTTGCATCAGCATAACTCATTAACCTCTGTGGAACACCTGACATCGGAGGTGAAGTCATGTCTACCCGCTACCCAAACTGCTCCACATGGCGTTGTGAAGTTAAAACAAAAATATGATGAATTGTGTTTAGCTAATTGTCTATGACAGAGCATCCTCCAAATAACTGTTTTTCAGCATGAAGTGTCAACAGCTCAAAGTGGCCCAGTACCTGCCTGTGTATTTAATGTGAATAGTGAAAATAATGTTATTTCGGGAAATTAGTGCTGTTACGACTCCTTCTTTCACTGAGAAGAAGATTATAAACACAAGCAATAAATACAGTACCGTTCCACAACCGTCTCTCCTCTTCATGTTTTTCTCTCACACTCTCTATTTATGTGGTTGCTGAGTAGAACTACCACAGTGGCAGCGAGGCCCGGAATAGCAGATGGTGGGGAAGGGCTGTATACTTGCATGTGGGCCGCCGACTAGGTGCTCTTTAGTGCTCCTCAACCATACTCCGTCCAGCGGAATGGAGTCTGCTGCTTCCTTATACATGCCAGTGGTCAGGGCCCGGCCTGCACGCCCTCAGCTATTTCTGTCTCTCCCTCTCCCTCCAAGTCCAGCTGCACTCACTCCACACAGATAAAGAACTGGGAAGAGAAAGAGAGAGAGAGAGGTGTAGAGAGCGAGAGAAGAGGGGGAGGAGAGGAGAGAAAGAGGGAACACAAAGAGTAATGAGAGGGTCATGGAAAATTAGAAATGTCGTGTCTTCGTGACATGAACGTTTCTCACAGTGTTCATCCTTAAATGACAACATCATTAGAGAGAAATTCATGAAACATATGACAAAGACATTCCACGGATGTTGAACCCTACAGACGAAGAACCATATATGTGACAATTTTTCCATTTTAAGATAATCAGTTATTTTTATATTATTAATTGTGTGTACCACATTAGGTGTTTTATGGTTGAGAAATACTTCACCATACCCATATCTTCCAACAACAATTTATATTTTTTTGTTATTTCAAATAATACTTTTTTTATTGTCGTTTTAATTTTTAGAATGTGGAAGAACAGTATATCTCCAGTGATGATTTCAGTTTGTGGAAGAACAGTATATGTGACATTTTGCATGACTCTTGTAAGATGTCCTTTTTTAACACCTGATATGATGTTTTAAGTACTTTCAAGTACATATGCCCTTCATGTAAATAACTTTAATGCAATATGCAGTTAATTCATTTGTATGGAGGTTCATTTAAAGGTGGTCTATCAACTTTAGCAATGATGACTTTTCTTAAAAGTTGAGTCATGAAATCTTAGTCTCATTTAAAATGAAGCCCTCAATGTGAACATACCATAGAACTACCAAAATAGAATACAATTAAATTAATTAAATCAAAACAAGCACAACTTGTAAATATCAAATAGGGATAAATGTGATGTGCCAATATGCATGTCCATTATGCAGGTCCCTAAGGTCAATATTACAAAACGTTCAGAAAACCATTCTCTTTGCGTTTAACACTATGATCAGCCATTACGTTGTGAATTGCGTTAAACCCAAGCTAAAGGCAAGAAATGTCCTTCTGCGCTGAGGTGACAGCAGTAAATAAGTATTAACTGCTTAGAGTTAATGCTAAATGTGGTGACAGAGAGACAGTGTATATTGTAATGAATAAAAAAAGGGAATCAAGATCAAATGAATACTCACATACTGTATGTGATGACTTATTTGTTTTTAATTCATTCAGATTAAAAAAGGTTCAAATGATCACACAAAATAATTATCAACAGAACACATTGTACATAACATTTTCTACACTAGGAACAACATCTTAAAATTAAATGAATTCAATATATTGTGCTGGTTCAAATCACACACACATTGATTCACATAGAAAACACCTACGATACATTTAATTTCCTACAATAGGGGTGACATGTCTTCTGAAATGTATACAGATTCAACATACTACAGTATACAGGTTCAGGGGATCATAAACTCACAGAAAAAAACGTTTAATTATGTAGCTTAGTTTAACAACAAATTATTCACTCTGCAGTGATTCATAAAAAGAGCGTGCAGCAGCTGGCAAGTAGTTGAGCATGGTCATCAGATCTTGGTACTTGTTTTTTTTGATGGGTAGAGGACTCTCATATGCTCTAGGGTAGTGGCTTGCAAAATAGGGAGGTTGAGGTGTAGCTCCGTGTTTTGGTTTGGAGATCAGCCACGACTTCCATCCCTCAAATAGACTGTGGCTCTGTTTGGCGTACAGATTCCAAGGATCCTCAACTGAAATTAGAACAGAAACATTTTAAGTTCTTGACATCAATAACAACTTTCACAGTCAAGCATTAGGATATTTTATTGTTAGAACAACATGTTGCATGTTGATGGGATGTTAGTAAACTATTCTCTGTGCAATACCTGTGACTTTTAACCACCTCACTGAGGTGATCTGTAGTCCAGCTGGTCGCTTGAGGACAGAATCTGGGAGGTGCCTGAAGTCTTCACATTGCATCCTCATCACCTTGAATGGTTTTGCTGGTTGTGCTTCAAGTATCATCTTTGAAACATCATCAGGTGTATGAAGGACTGACACCTTGCGCCTCTTCTCGATGGTGGCAAAAGATCGATCACAAGGAAGAAAAGAATGACCAGAGACCATGAACTTCTGCTCAACTTGGGTAAAGTAACCCATAGAGACGAGCATCGACATCAGATTGAGCATCCGCCAGTTGTTATTCTGCCCACAGCATCTGTCACTGAATATGATCAACTTGCGCACCTCTGGTTTGGTGAGTGGCGTGAATTTTGTCTTCACCCACTTCATTATGCAGCTTGCCACCTCAATGGACCCTCGGTGTGCAATCCCCTCATGCCAAACACACATGTATGCAGGATCTTCTTTTCCAAGTTCCTGGATGCAAAAGTTAAAATTTGACAGCTGCCGCTGGTAGTAGACATTGGAGTGGGTCAGATTAGGGGTGTACATCACCCCCTGTAGATCCACAGAAATAACATGGCAGTCAGCATTGGCTTTAGCCCACTCAGTGTCACTTTGAAGCTGTGTGTAGGCCTTTTCGGCTTTTCGATGGTGTAACTCACTTTCAACTGCAATCTTCCTCTTCTCCTCTTCAGATGTTGCTGCTGACATCTTAGTGAAGAATGCGTCACATTTGCCACAGGTGTCACTCCTGGGTTGGCCGAAATTGAGACTCTGCTGTTTGAAAATGTCCCTATAAACCCAGAATTTTGCAGATGATGTGGTATTATTCTCTTTGTAGAGTCGGTACATTCGCAACAAATTCAGATCAGGGCTGAGGTATTCTCTGTGTACATCCCCCTTCATCCGTGAGTAGTGGTTCTGGGTTCTTGGGAAAGATAGAATGTGCTCCTTGATGCCCTCTTTCACTGTAGCATGTATCCGATGTGGCCTGTAAGGAGACAACAAGGTGTTGTTAAACTTGTATTCTCTCAATGGTCTAGGGACCTGCCTTAGAGTGCAACTGTGTCGCTATAACCGGGGTACAAATCCCGGTCACGCCATTGCCGTTTGTGGCCGGGGGTCCTGTAGGGCGGCGAGAATTAGGCCAGTGCTGTCCGGTGGGAGGGGGAAGGTAATCGGCACTCAGTTCTCAATGCTCAGGTGGTAGTTGGACAGCTTAGTTACCATCATTTTGTTTAAAAGTAATAAACATTTTTATATTTTTGTTTCAGAATTCGCTATTCATCCATTCGATACTCTATGTTAATGTTTAGAAGATTGTTTAGAGCACTGCTATAGTGAAATAATCCAGGCTGGAATCCATAGTGCATTACCTATTGCTATGCTTCCCTCTTCCATCTTCTAAAGGAGACCTAGCCTCAGTAGCCTGATCTGGAGACCCTGCAACCTCACCTGCCTCAGCTAACTTTTCCTGAATAACCTGACCAAAACAATTACATTTCAATTAGCAGGTTATTAAAAACTAGTACAGCGAATACAATATGTTTGTAATTGATATTCATATAGACATTAATTCATATTTTCACTTGCCTGAAGACGGCTGTTGGTTAGCTGGAACACAGACATGAAAGTAACCTTGCACACATTCAATCTCTGGCCTGCTTGCTGTACATGGTATTTGAAGGTTTGTTTCCGTCGTTTGTTCTCCTTTGTATCCTCAGGTTTACGTCTCCGTTTCACCTCATGCTGCAATAAAAATTGACAATGATGAATTCAGAATTTAATATACTGTAGCACATTCAGGATATTGCTTGATCAGGACCTCCATCTTTCACACACTCCCAATCTATACACAGAATGAGTTTGTATTGCACCATTGTGCAACGCAGCACTTTTAGAGTTAACGTTAATGTACGTATCATTACTGTCAAAGTTAAACTATGCAAGTGTTCAATATAGCTATTATAATAATAGGCGTTTTGTCTTATTTCTAACCTGTTCCAAGCCGGAGAGAATCAACGCTTGTTGTTTCTCGTATGGGACAGTATAGAACCTGTTGAACAGATGCAGCTTGCGTTCATCAGTCAACTTTCCACAATCCTTTCTGCACGTCGCGGAACACGCTCTTCCCTGCAGGATACAGTGTAACTAGCTAGCTACTGTAGCCATGTCGAATCATCCGGTGGACGGAGAAAAAGTAGCTAGCTATGTTTCTTCTATAATCTAGCAATAACATTTGTAACGATAATGTATGAGTTAGTAGCCAACGAACTTTAGCTAATATGTTTTCTCTATAGTTACAAATTAGACAACCCAGAACATACATGTTAGTTACTGTACTCTATAGCTAGCTAGCTAGCTTGATTGTTTGATATACGGTTCTTCCACATACCTCTTTTGGACAGCTTTTCCCAGTTTTTTTTTGACCCTTACGATTTGTATAGGGTTTTCCCGCATCCCGTAAGATCTTCCTTTGCCTGTCTTTCCATTCTTTTAGTTTTGTTTTACGTTTCTTTCCCACATTTCTGCGATTTTCATCAGCAACAGAAAGGTTGTGCGCTTGTCCGTCCATTCTGAGTGCTGCACATAAACGGTTATTCCACGAGAGCCTATCTTTAAATTTAAAATTATTGTTAATTAGCGCATGGAAAGCTTGTGAAACCGGTTCACTATAGAAAAATGGTGTCCAATAATGATTTTTCATGTATATCTCTTTTTTTTTTTAAATGTCACATATACGGTTCTTCGTCTGTAGGATTCAAAGTTTGTTTTAAAGTCACCATTTGCCTCATGGTGAAATCTCTAAGTGGTTTCCTTCCTCTGCGGCAACTGAGTTAGGACGGAAGCCTGTATTTTTGTAGTGACTGGGTTATTGCTACACCATCCAAAGTGTAATTCAGGCTGTAACAACAAAATGTGGAAAAAGTCAAGGGGGGTGAATACTTTCTCAAGTCACTGTTGGTTATCATCAAGATTAGTACACACAGACAATCTCATGCCATGGCCTTGTGTGCTTTGGCAGCATAACGAGGACACACACAATCTTAAATCAAATCAATATGTAGTACCTGAGAATTTTCCTGAGTGGTTCCTTTTGAATCAGTAGAGTGATGATTGGCCTTGTCCTATTTTACCTGGCAGGGATTGCAAGGCACTCTAAAACTAGATGCTTGTAAGGACAACATTCCAACCACACACTGCAGCCCAAGAAGGCATGAGTCACTGTTCTAGGGACAGCTGCAGGGCTACTCTGTCACTCACCCAAAACCAGAGGCTTCTGAACCTCTATCATGGGCAAGTCCTATTGCAAGTTTCAGGCCTTGTACTAACTAAAGATATTCATTGGATATAAATTCATCCATGACTGATTCGGGGGGGGGGGGGGGGGGGGTTGTATCATTTGATTTACACAACATGCCCACCACTTTGACAATGCAAAATATATATTTTTTATTGTGAAACAAATAAGAAATAAGACCAAAAAAACTAAACTTGAGTGTGCATAACTACTCACCCCCCCAAAGTCAATACTTTGTAGATGCACTTTTTGCCGCAATAACAACTGCAAGTCTCTTGGGGTATGTCTCTATAAGCTTGGCACATCTAGCCACTGGGGTTTTTGCCAATTCTTCAAGGCAAAACTGCTCCAGCTACTTCAAGTTGGATGTGTTCCGCTGGTGTACAGCAATCTTTAAGTCACCCCACAGATTCTCAATTGGATTGAGGTCTGGGCTTAGACTAGGCCATTCCAAGACATTTAAATGTTTCTCCTTAAACCATTCGAGTGTTGCTTTAGCAGTATGCTTAGGGTCATTGTCCTGCTGGAAGGTGAACCTCCGTCCTAGTCTTAAATCTCTGGAAGACTGAAACAGTTTTCCCTCAAGAATTTCCCTGTATTTAGCACCATTCATCATTCCTTAAATTCTGACCAGTCCCTGCCGATGAAAAACATCCACACAGCATGATGCTGCCACCACCATGCTTCACTGTGGGGATGGCATTCTTGGGGTAATGAGAGGTGTTGGGTTTGTGCCAGACATAGCATTTTCCTTGATGGCCAGAAAGCTACATTTTAGTTTCATTTGACCAGAGTACCTTCTTTCATATGTTTGGCGAGTCTCCCACATGCCTTTTGGCGAAAATGACAAACCTAAAAAGTAACTTCTATTGCCATTTCCAACTATGTAATAATAGCCCATAGAGCCAACAAATAAAACAATTGCAGCCTGCAGGTAGAATAAAAAAATAAAAATATCCTAGAAATAATTTTTTTTTGTTAATTTTATTTTATTTAACTAGGCAAGTCAGTTAAGAACAAATTCTTACCTACAATGACGGCCTACCCCAGCTAAATGCGGACGACGCTGGGCCAATTGTGTGGCGTCCTATGGCTATGCATGGCCTGTCTGCAACTTGAAACATTGTATCAACTATTAACTTTGGTCTGGCCCAAAGCTGTGCTAGCAAACTTGCAACATTGTATAAAATATTCTGTCCCTCAGAGTTTCCAGCACCAGTGAGCTCCGGGACAGACACAGCTGTAGGCTATTTGAGCAAGGGATAAGAAGTAATCATTTTTTGATGTTTCCACTGGATAAGAGCATGACATTTTTCCCCTTCACACTAAGTGGTTATCGAAAAGGAGAGCTGGAAAGGTTGTTCAAATACATAGAGGAACTATTGTCATTCTCGGTAGATGTAAAAACAGACTTTGTTTGCTTGCTGTTTGTGGTGAAAAAAAGAAGCTCCACAGCTTATTAGTGGTGGTGCGTGAAGCCAATCAGAAATACTATCAGGCACATTTATATGCCTACATTTGCACGCAGGCCTAGTAGCATATAGGCCCTACTTCTATGTGGGCATCCTTACTCAACATTGACAGGAGTGCTCCAAACAAAAGACAATGACTAAATTGACAAAACTCGTAAATGGAACTAAAACGTGTTTTTCACAAGTGTAGCATAGGTTGTGGCTCTGCAAACAACGTGTCCACTCCGAAAATTAGAATGGTAAAAGACTGAAATAAATATTAATATATTGAATTAAATTTTAACCTTAACCCTAAACACCCTAGAAATAGCATTTGACCTTGTGGGGACTAACAAAATGTCAGTTTACTAATCTTCTGGGGACTTCAAGGTCCCCACAAGTATAGTTAAAACACACACACACCTCAAATAGGTTTTAACACTAGCCTCTGTTTACCTAGTTCATTTCAATGTGCTTGTACATGTCTGGAAATGTGGGTGTGTGCATAGTGCACACTACACAGCCAATGTGCTCATAGATGGGTGTTGGAGGAAGAGTGACTCACTAACAGGGCTGAGTCAAATGTACTCATACTAACAACAATGAGGCTAAAATATATGCAATCATTGGAGTGGACATGCAAGGAGAGGTAACAACATTTCACTCTTTTGGGATCTGAGTGGATAAATTGACATATTACCAAGCCATAAGTTACATAACTTTAGGGTTACAAACGAATCAAGTTTCCCATCTAGGATTGGGACATAGGTTTAAGACGATGTATGTGTAGTGTATGGCTAGAGTGAAAAATACTCACCACTGATGACTTTCGGCACACATAGGGTTCAGTTTTACGGCTTCCTCTCCAACTTTCTTCCCTGAGGGGAGAGAATGAGGAAATGAACAAAGCTACTGCAGGATAACACGAGCTCAGTATACACAATACCGGAAGCACGTTTGTTCACGTCATATACAGTATATACAAATGTATTAGGCATATATACAGTGCCTTCGGGAAAGTATTCAGACTATTTACACATTTTGTTACGTCAGAGCATTATTCTAAAATTGATAAAATTGTATTTGTGGAGTTTCTCCCATTCTTTTCTGTAGATCCTCTCAAGCTGTCAGGTTGGAAGGGGAGCATTGCTGCACAGCTATTTTCAGGTCTCTCTAGAGATGTTCGATCGGGTTCAAGTCCGGGCCACTCAAGGACATTCCGAGACTTGTCCCGAAGCCACTCCTGTGTTGTCTTGGGTGTGTGCTTAGGGTTATTGTCCTGTTGGAAGGTGAACCTTTGCCAAAGTCTGAGGTCCTGAGCACTCTGGATAACGTTTTCATCAAGTATCTCTCTGTACTTTGCTCCGTTCATCTTTGCCTCGATCCCGACTTGTCTCCCAGTCCATGCCGCTGAAAAGAATCTCCTCAGGATGATGCTGCCACCACCATGCTTTACCGTAGGGATGGTGCCAGGTTCCTCCAGACGTGACGCTTGGCACTTAGGACAAAGAGTTTAATCTAGGTTTCATCAGACCAGAGAATCTTGCTTCTCATAGTCAGAGTCCTTTAGGTGCCTTTTGGCAAACTCCAAGCAGGCTGTCATGTGCCTTTTACTGAGGAGAGGCTTCCATCTGGTCACTTTACCATAAAGGCCTGATTTGTGGAGTGCTGCAGAGATGGGAGAACATTCTGAAAGGACAACCATCTCCACAGAGGAAATATGTACCTCTAACAGAGTGACAATCAGGCTCTTGGTCACCTCCCTGACCAAGGCCCTTCTCCTCTGATTGCTTAGTTTGGCCGGGTGGCTAGTTCCAAGAATGGTCTTGGTGGTTCCAAACTTCTTCTATTTAAGAATGTTGGGGACCTTCAATGCCCCAAGCATTTTTGGGAGGGTGTCCTTCCCCAGATCTGTGCCTCGACACAATCCTGTCTCGGAGCTCTACGGACAATTCCTTCGACCTCATGGCTTGGTTTTTGCTCTGACATGCAGTCAACTGTGGCACATTATATAGACAGGTGTGTGCCTTTCCAAATCATGTCCAATCAATTGAATTTACCACAGGTGGACTCCAAATCAAGTTGTAGAAACATCATAAGGACGATCAATGGAAACAGGATGTACCTGAGCTCAATTTTGAGTCTCATAGCAAAGGGTCTGAATACTTGTGTTTTTATTTTATTCTTTACGTTTCTAAAAACCTGTTTTTGCTTTGTCATTATGGAGTAGTGTGTGTAGATTGAGTAGTAAAAATTTGTATTTAAAACATTTGTATATAGGGGCCTCCTGGGTGGCACAGTGGTTAAGGGCGCTGTACTGCAGCGCCAGCTGTGCCACCAGAGATTCTGGGTTCGCACCCAGGCTCTGTCGTAACCGGCCGCGACCGGGAGGTCCGTGGGGCAACGCACAATTGGCCTAGCGGGCTTGGCCGGTAGGGATATCCTTGTCTCATCGCGCACCAGCGACTCCCGTGGCGGGCCGGGCGCAGTGCGCGCTAACCAAGGTTGCCAGGTGCACAGTGTTTTCTTCCGACACATTGGTGGCTTCCGGGTTGGCTTCCTGGTTGGATGCGCGCTGTGTTAAGAAGCAGTGCGGCTTGGTTGGGTTGTGTATCGGAGGACGCATGACTTTCAACCTTCGTCTCCCAAACCCGTACGGGAGTTGTAGCGATGAGACAAGATAGTAGCTACTAAAAAACAATTGGATACCACGAAATTGGGGAGAAAAACCGGTAAAAATGTTTTTGTATATAATTCCCGAATCCACTGTATGAGCGCAGGAAAAAAGATCATGCTGCAGGCAGCATAGAGAAGAACTGATAATTGATTGTATGGCGCAAGAACAAATGCAATTAATTTATGTTATCGAGAAATCTTTGTAGAACCAAAACATGCACACAGCCTTTGCTCAACGAATTCTAACACAAATCACTTGGGTTGCTGCAGTTTGCGAATGTGCTTATCACCCTCACGCCAGTCAAGCAATGCATTCCACCAAGAGTCGTTCACAATGTAGTCCGGTTGCGGCCATAACTAGACCTCGGTTCAAATGTATCAATAAATGATCTGATTTGTATGCCTAGCAATTAACAAAATCTACATTGTTTAAAGCATACTTTTACAAGTCTTAGTCAGAAATGACAGCTTCACCAAGCCCCTCTCCGCCCTAACAAATGGGAGTAGTTGTCCCAAAAGCGTCAAAGCAGGCAACAAGCTTAGGTCCAAAATAAGCCCATAGAAAGGCATTGGATATATTTTAGACAGATTTTGGCGAGAGTCAAACCTTTCACTTCGCCTCTTCCTTTCTGCTCATGGTGAACAACATGAAAAAGAGGCTTGTAGAATAATGACTCTTTTGAGTTTTAAGTTAAATCGTTCGTTGGTAGGGGGTCCTGCGTGCTCTGGACTAAAATTAACGAAATTAGTCAAAATATTTATTTTGACTGAACGAGTCAAAAAGTCAGTAACAAGAGCCAAACTTCCCATCACTAGAAGCCAGGGGAAGTTCAATGGCAGAAATCAGCTAGAGGGGTGGAAACCCAGTGACGCCTCGCAACACGTCAAACAAATCACATGCTTTGCTTGGGCGGAGCTCCAAGGGTGCTCACCAGACAAGTGCCGTAGCAGCAACAGTGCGCGCGGACTAAAAATGTTACCCAAATAAGCGCTGGTGAGAAAACCAATGTGCTGCAACTGTTCTAATATGTTTTTGCAGCAAAGCTGCAGCAAGAGGGGAGAAATAGGTATACAATGCTGGAGTGATTATTTGGCTGTGCAGGCTACCATGAGTGACAAGAAGTAGCTAGCCACAATGAAGTTATTTTTGAGAAAAGTCAGATAACCTTGTATGATACATTGGTAAAACTAAACTCATCAAAAAAAGAAACGTCCCTTTTTCACGACCCTGTCTTTCAAAGATAATTCGTAAAAATCCAAATAACTTCACAGATCTTGATTGCAAAGGGTTTAAACACTTTCCCATGCTTGTTCAATGAACCGTAAATAATTAATGAACATGCACCTGAGGAACGATTGTTAAGACACTAACAGCTTAACAGACGATAGGCAATTAAGGTCACAGTTATGAAAACTTAGGACACTAAAGAGGCCTTTCTACTGACTTTGAAAAACACCAAAAGAAAGATGCCCAGGGTCCCTGCTCATCTGCGTGAACGTGCCTTAGGCATGCTGCAAGGGGGCATGAGGACTGCAGATGTGGCCAGGGCAATAATTGCAATGTCTGTAACTGTGAGACACCTAAGACAGCGCTACAGGGAGACAGGACGGACAGCTGATCGTCCTCGCAGTGGCAGACCACATGCAACAACGCCTGCACAGGATCGGTACATCTGAACATCACACCTGCGGGACAGGTACAGGATGGCAACAAGAACTACCCGAGTTACACCAGGAACGCACAATCCCTCCATCAGTGCTCAGACTGTCCGCAATAGGCTGAGAGAGGCTGGACTGAGGGCTTGTAGGCCTGTTCTAAAGGCAGGTCCTCACAAGACATCACCGGCAACAACATCTCCTATGGGCACAAACCTAACGTCGCTGGACCAGACAGGACTGGCAAAAAGTGCTCTTCACTGATGAGTCGCGGTTTTGACTCACCAGGGGTGATGAGCGGATTCGCGTTTATCGTCGAAGGAATGAGCGTTACACCGAGGCCTGTACTCTGGAGCGGGATCGATTTGGAGGTGGAGGGTCCATCATGGTCCTCCTCCCTCATGTGGTACCCTTCCTTGAGATGTTGCTTCAATATATTCACATGGTATTATGAGCAAATAAAAGTATCTATTTTGTGAAGTGCACCAGTCCCTCCTGCAGCAAAGCACCCCCACAACATAATGCTGCCACCCCCGTGCTTCACAGTTGGGATGGTATTCCTCGGCTTGCAAGCTTACCCCTTTTTCCTACAAACATAACGATGGTCATTATGGCCAAACAGTTGTATTTTTGTTTCATCAGCCCAGACGACATTTCTCAAAAAAATACAATCTTTGTCCATATGTGCAGTTGCAAACTGCAAAGTATATAGATACTTTTGTACCCGTTTCCTCAAGCATCTTCACAAGGTCCTTTGCTGTTGTTCTGGGATTGATTTGCACATTTCGCACCAAAGTACGTTCATCTCTAGGAGACAGAACGTGTCTCCTTCCTGAGCGGTATGACGGCTGCGTGGTCCCATGGTGTTTATACTTGCGTACTATTGTTTGGACAGATGTACGTGGTACCTTCAGACGTTTGGAAATTGCTCACAAGGATGAACCAGACTTGTGGTCTACAATTGTCTTTCTGGAGGTCTTGGCTGATTTCTTTTGAATTTCCCATGATGTCAAGCAAAGAGGCACTGAGTTTGAAGGTAGGCCTTGAAATACATCCACAGGTACACCTCCAATTGACTCAAATTATGTCAATTAGCCTATCAGAAGCTTCTAAAGCCATGACATGATTAAAAAAAAAAAAATCCAAGCTGTTTAAAAGGCACAGTCAACTTCGTGTATGTAAACTTCTGACCCACTGGAATTGTGATACAGTGAATTATAAGTGAAATAATCTGCCTATAAACAATTGTTGGAAAAATGACTTGTCATGCACAAAGTAGACCAACTTGCTAAAACTATAGTTTTTTTTTAAACAAAGTTGTGGAGTGGTTAAATGACTCTGACCTAAGTGTACGTAAACTTCCGACTTCAACTGTATATAGATGTCGCCATAGTCTAGGAACGTTGACTGAATAATCTGCTTTCTACTATTTAGCGAGAGGCAGGACCTATTTCTATAGAAGTACAATAAACTTTTTAAAAAGACAGCTTTTCATCTATTCAGATGCCCAGATATTTGTAAGCCTCTTCCACATTTTGTTACGTTACAGCCTTATTCAAAAATAGATTAAATAAAACATTTCCTCAATCTACACACAATACCTCATTATGACGAAGAGAAAACAAGTTTAGAAATTTTTGCAAATCTATTACAACTAAAAAATACCTTGTTTTTTACCTTTACATAAGTGTTCAGACCCTTTGCTATGAGACTCTGAATTGAGCTCAGGTGCATCCTGTTTCCATTGATCATCATCATTGAGATGGTAAATTCAATTGATTGGACATGAGGCACACCTGTCTATATAAGGTCCCACAGTTGACAGTTCATGTCGGAGCAAAAACGAAGCCATGAGGTCGAAGGAATTGTTCGTAGAGCTCCGAGACAGGATTGTGTTGAGGCAAAGATCTGAGGAAGGGTACCAAAAAAAATGTCTGCAGCATTGAAGGTTCCCAAGAACACAATGGCCTCCATCATTCTTAAATGGTAGAAGGTTGGAACCATCAAGACTCATCCTAGCACTGGCCACCCAGCCAAACTGAGTAATCGGGGAAGAATTGCCTTGTTCAGGGAGGTGACCAAGAACCAATGGTCACTGACAAAGCACCAGAGTTTCTCTGTGGAAATGGAAGAACCTTCCAGAAGGACAACGATCTCTGCAGCACTCCGCCAATCATGCCTTTATGGTAGAGTGGCCAGACAGAAGCCACTTCTCAGTAAAAGGCACATGACAGCCTGCTTGGAGTTTGCCAAAAGGCACCTAAAGGACTCTCAGAACATGAGAAACAAGATTCTCTGGTTTTGAAACCAAAATTGAACTCTTTGGCCTGAATGCCAAGCATCACGTGTTGAGGAAACCAGACACCGCTCATCACCTGGCCAATACCATCCCTATGGTGAAGCATGGTGGTGGCAGCATCATGCTGTGGAGATGTTTTTCAGAGGCAGGGACTGGGAGACTAGTCAGGATTGAAGGAAAGTAGAACGGCGCAAAGTATAGAGAGATCCTTGATGAAAACCTGCTCCAGAGCGGTCAGGACCTCAGACTGGGGTGAAGGTTTACCTTCCAACAGGACAACAACCCTAAGCACACAGCCAAGATAACGCAGGAGGGGCTTCGGGACAAGTCTCTGAATGTCCTTGAGTGGCCCAGCCAGAGCCCGAACCACTATCTAACATCTCTGGAGAGACCTGAAAATAGCTGTGCATTGACACTCCCCATCCAACCTGACAGAGCTTAAGGGGATCTGCGAAGAGAAGAAATGGGAGAAACTCCCCAAATACAGGCGTGTCAAGCATCATACACAAGATTCGAGGCTGTAATCTCTGCCAACGTATGTATTGCCAACGTATGTATTGGTCAACCACAGGCTAGGGCTGGGTTATAAACTACATCCTGTCCCTTTGTTCACTGGCGAGAATCACAGGAGAGAATCCCTGAGGACAGGGGAGAAACATCCATCTACCATAACATCTATGATTTATCCTCTTTGAATAAACCTCTTTCCTCCTCCTGATTTGCTTTGAGGTCTGTGTTAAAGAATAACATCAATTAGATCTTACAACTAGACAAAAAGGACATTTTAATTTGAGAATACAACACAGAAACAAAGACAGAACCACTTCCCCTCTTTATTGCAGGATTGTGATATGTGATTGATCAACATTGACATTTTTAATAATAGTTGAACTAACAAAACAAGTTTAAACATTTCACTACAAAATGTACAAATAAGCTATCTCGTATGTATGTAAGGATTAGACAGATAATTGAGTAGTAATAAGTAGGCAATTATAACTAAAGCATCATTTAGGGTTAACAAAAGAACTCCATACCAGCGGTGGCCAACCTTGCTCCACTGATCCACTTGGTGAGCAGACTTCTGTTCCAGCCCAACAATAGCACACTTGATTATTAACTCATTACTGATGGGCTGAAACAGAACCCTGCACACCCAACAGACCTCCAACAAGGGTTGGACTTCTCCAATTATAAAATTGGTTTATACATTGCTTGTGTGATGTTTTAACTGTATTTTTGTATACAACATGTGCTAATTTAGGTCGGCCTACACATACTACCCATGTTAGCAAATGTTCTATACAAAAATACTGCTGGTATACACAGTTGCTTTGTGAGGTGTTCAGGTTCACAGTTAGCCATTGTTATGGAAATGCAAGTTGAAAAGTACCAGTGGCCCTGCTTTGGCCCCAAGTGAGAGCAGGTCTGCCGGAGCCATGGCCCAGTGAGACACGGGTGCCGGCAGGTGTAGATGGAAACCGAAAAGTCTGAGCCTTTTGAGTAAAACACTGTATGGATATGCGCCATTACTCTCTTGGGACATTCATTGGGATTTCTCGCTTCATCTGCAAACACAGGCTTTCACAGTGCTCCATATTTGAGGACAGAAAACATAAAAAAGAAAACAGGCTTCATTATACATCACTGAATATTAAGTTGGTATTACAGTATCTCTGTCCTCAAAGTTTTACTCTAGTACAGTAACTGAATCTGTAAACTTTTCATAATGTCCTCCGACAAAGTTACCTGCCCTATCCAGTTGCCTAAGCTCTCCCTTCACGGAGCTACAATTTCACCCTCTTCCATGGATGTTATCTACAAATGCATTTGGAGACTGTAAATTTAAAACAATGAGTATGTCAAGATAGCTAGGTAATAGAACATTAGCTAGCTGCTGACATTTAATTTAACTTAGCTAAACAGTGTGTAAAGTTTTCTAGCTAGCAGCTCAGTTGAGTTACCCTACTTTTCCAAATGTATTTACTTACTTGAATAAGTCCTCCCACCGCCTGTTTTTTGGGGTCCTTACAAAAAATGTAAAAAATGGGCAGGATTTTTTCGGTGGCAGCAAAGCGCAGCCATGTGGATGAATGGAGACGAGGCAAAAAGTGTGTGTCACCAGAGCAGTTTAGAACGTGTTGTGACGTTTGACTTTAAACAGCGTAATCCACTTTCAATAAATATAAAATCGCAGACAGTTAGCCACACTTGATAACTTGAAAACTAGCACATGTAACAAATCTACAAACCGTGTCCTACGGAAAATAGTGACGCACATAACGCACAGCACCTCTTCTACGGGCATGTGGGGGAGGGTTCTTGAAATGTAACATCCAATTAAAATCTTGCTGCTGGGAGCCAGTGGACTATTCAAACCATTTTTGCAATACAACAAATCTCAGAGGGAGGCATGACAATATGATTTTGGTGGTACGGCAATGAGAGACTAGTTAGTGTAACACAAGACATGCAAAGAGCGCTGAGATGTGTAACTTTGCTAACAAGCAATGCAGGGATGGAGTATTTGGAAAAGGCAGGGAAAAAAGAAAAGCATGCAAACATAACGCATTAAACATTTTTTGGGGGGAGGGAACACCTGTTCACTTGGAAGTGGTGCATGATATCACAGCTGTATAGTACAAACATTATGGTTGTGTGTTTAAAGAGAATACATACTTTTTTATTGCCTTTTATAGAAGCTATGTTAGAGAGGTTTCTGTTTTGACAACAGCATTACGTCATACTAATCTGCACATCTGAAAAGCGTGAAAAGATCACGGTTATATGTAGTGCTGTTTTGGCCAAACTAAGAATGAGAACATGCTGGATGGATTGCATGGGGGGGAAATAAGCCCCCCCCACACACACACACACACAACTGTCCTATTCCTTAGGATAATTTAATATGGAGGAATAGACCCTGTCAATTGTTCATCGTGCATTATTGGTGATGCACATGTCGTTGTGAGTACTTCATTATAAGCCTTCGGGTGACAGAAGACATGTGCTCAAAAACATAGCCAAAACTCAGATCCTTTCAATTGGCTCTGTGGCCAGATCTCAAACTGGCTGACTGAGGTCATAGTATGGTTACTAGAGGTTCATGTCAACTGGGTTAGTTTTCCAGGTGTCATTCAGTTCAGGACTACTTTCAGGCCACTCTCGAGAAGTGGACAATGCCAACAAGTGGGTGGCCTGCAGAACCAGCTGTAAAAATGAGCTTACATGGCACCAATACCAGGAGCTGCTAGGAGCTCTGTTTTGGATGCACATTTCTGGACACTAACCTCGGAATTGGGAGATTTCTGAAAACCTTCGGATTTTTGGGAAATAAAAACCTGGGCATTTTTGAAAAGCTTCTGGAATTGTATAATCCTAATCTTTGGTAAATGGTGTGAATGCTAAGGATCAGTATGTGGTTTATTACCAGTTTCTGCTTGGGTCTTCTTTTGCTCTAGGTTGGTAGTGATGTCATGAACATCCACGTAGGCCCGAACTAGTCGCCATAAGAACGTAGTGTTCTGTCCAAACTGAAGAAAAGAGGTGTTCGTGTCAAACTTTATATTTTTGACATTTATTTGGAGGCAGGCTTCACCTAGGCGCTCTTCTGCGCCACCCTGGATTCAAATAGTATTTGCTTTCTTTCAAATACTGTAAGCACCTTTGGATTAGGCCTGTCTACAGTGCCAGATGAACAAGATTTGCTCTTTTGGAACTATTCAATTTGTTGCATTGCACCAAGCAAACCCAAGCAAAGCTCAAACAAGCGCATGGGACATTTTTTGAAAGAAAGCAAATACTATGTGAACCCATGTCTGCTACTGCTGTGATTTTTAACAAATACAGATATCTACTAGCCCTAGGACATCCGAACTCAAGACTTGGAAAGTTGGTTGATGTGGCCCACCTGCTCCCGCTTATCCAGCATGGTGCGGAGGCACTCCCTCTTGTCTCCATCGCTGCCTTCGTGTAGAGCGTCCACCCTCTCCAGAAGGGCTGAGAACTCATTCCGAGGCTCGATCACAGTCACTTCATACGGACTCTGACCCTCAGCCTCAATCTGCTCTTCTTCCTCAGAGTCGGTTAAAGCTGTTATGTACCTGAAACACAAAAAGCATTCATTAGCACCACAGCCTACACCTTCCTAATATTGAGTTGCACCCCCCTTTGCACTCAAAACAGCCTCAATTTGTCAGGTAATTGTTAGAGGAATTTTGTTCCTAACCAATTCAATTCATGTTCATTAACCAATTCCATTAAAACACTCTGTCCGTTTATAAGAATTTGAATGGTTCTCATTTACATAAAGAGACAGAGACCAGTCATCAACATTACCCAATAGTGTTTATTCTTGAGAGCTCTGCACATAATACCATGTACATTGGTTTATATACCTCACATTGTCATAAATGTCCCTCCTCTCAGATACAATGGCAATATGGTTCAAGCCTTCTCACATTGTCTAACACCTGTTAAACGATCTACTACAAGCCCAAGGTCTCTCCCCTCCCTGAGTGGGGACAGAATGTAAGAAACACAGTATTCCAGCCGTCTGACAATAGCTCCATTCGTTTCTAACAAGGAACAGAAAGTCCTTGTTCTAATTCTTGACTAAAACTACACACGTTATATTCCGTGTTTTGATTATAATAAGATTCATACATTCATAGTGACAGGGTAGTATTTTGTTTAGTTATAGTTCTACGTTAAATGTATACCATTCTTGAGACACATGGGAAACGTGTGAAAAACCCAGCAGCGTTTCAGTTCTTGACACACCCAAACCAGGTGTGCGTGGCACTTACTACCATACTCTGTTCAAAGGCACTTCCATCTTTTGTTCTGCCCATTCATCCTCAGAATGGCCTCAGAATGGAACAGTTGGTTGTCTCAAGGTTTAAAAAATCCTTATTTAACCTGTCTCCTCCCCTTCATCTACACTGATCGAAGTGGATGTAACAAGTGACATCAATAAGGGATCATAGCTTTCACCTGGATAGTCTCATGGAAAGAGCACTGTTCCTAATGTTTTGTACAATCAGTGTATATTCTCAGTTCCCTTGGAATGTGTTTTCATAGTAAACATAGGTGTGAGGAAGATGAACTGAATGAAGGTGGTTCAAACTAGGGTTGAAGATTTTCATACCGTTCCTATACGGCAGTGCACACAATGTAATTACGCACAAAACAAATTTAGGCAGTAGGGATCTTGATCCAGGAGGGGATTGGTTATTGTAACCGAGAAGCTCAATCTTGCAAGCTAGTACGTTAGCAAATCAAATGCATAGCTGGGAGTCCTGAGCTGGAGATCATTCTCTAATTTACTGTTAGTGGAGCATTCCTAAAAATGTAGACCAGCATTGTAAATAATAATTTGTTCTAGGCAAGTCAGTTAAGAACAAACTCTTATTTACAATGACAGCCTAGGAACAGTGGGTTAACTGCGTTCAGGGGCAGAAAGACAGCTCAGGGATTCGATCTAGCAACCTTTCGGTTACTGGCCCAACGCTCTAACCACTAGGCTACCTGCCGCCCCTAAATAAAGGTGAAATAAAACGTAAAGTGAAGGGTGAAAGTATCTCCAGAAAGGGAGCTTCAGTTAGAGTTATTTTTATTACCCCCTCTCTGCCAGACACTTCCAATAACAGATTAACATTCACTGCATATTTACACGCAAACAGCGACATGCTTGTTTACACAAGTGGGTCACTTAATTTTGTCACTAGCAGTTAAAAAGTTTGACAGACACTTGAAGGGTTTCCCGTGCCAAACACAGGGAGACTGGTCTCTGTCATGGCACTCAGTGTCGGACACTTGTCTCGGTCATTGTGAGGCATACAATGTGCCCGCATTAGCACTGCTTTTACAGCCTTCGAAAAAGGTCCCCTTTCCATTACTGTAGCTAAGGATGTACTTACACCCACAGCTAACACTTGAGTAGGGGAAGGGAAAAAGCTGACAGTCAGGTAGAAATAAAAAGACATGGAGGACTGAAAGTGAAAAAGTTCAAACATGAAATGCCTCCATTAAAGGTCCGGCAACAGCTGCGTGTGCGTCATCTGTGGTTCTGGGAAAGTTTTTGTCTGGGAGCGATGGTTCTGGGTGAGGTGTGTTGGAGTGGGCTACTGACAGGTGCATCTTGGGCCCACAACTGGAGGCCCCATCTTAGATCCCTCTCACCCCACATACCTCACCTCAAGCCCGAATAGCTGATTACTTAAATCAGTGCCTTTGAGACAAATGTATGTGTTTGCAGGAAAACTGCAACACTGCTTCTCTGCAGGGCAGGCAGCAAAATTCAATGACGTAAGAACCTGGCAAGCCAACGTTGGAATTCTATTTTCACAAAAGAAATATAGGCCTATTTTGACAATGAAAAGGCTTGGTATAAATTGAAATAAAAGTATCTATGTGACATTGCTATATAGCCTACAACGATAGACCATTACATTCAAAACATGACTGTTTTTATGAGTGTGCCCCATAAAAAAAAGGGGGAAAAAGACATGGTGCTTATTGTTGCTGTCGGCCAATCAAAGTGGCTACAGCCAGAGGCTCCATGTGTAGCAATGAAGTGGGGGATTTCTTATCAAAGCAAAAAGGAATTAAAATTAAAGAATTAAGGCTAAACGAGGAGTTGGCTACAATGATCAACCAACCGTTAGGCTGTTGTTTCATATGAATGGAGTTGTTGGGGAGCACACAAAAGTAGCAAGGCTAATTGAGGCTAACTTAGCTGGCTAGCTTCTTTCGCTACAACGATGATGCAGTGAGGACAGGCTACCAGATGGAATGATAGAAAAACGGGTTGCTGCCATAAGTTCTAACTAGAGCGAGTCAGTTTGGCTAGTCTTTCTTCCTCCGTGCCACACACAGACTGTCACACACACCAACCCCTGCTCCAAACTCACCCCTCCCCTCCCTCCTGCTGAAACAAACCCAGGTTCCTAAACCCCTCTCTGCACAGTGACCTCGGAGTAAGCTCCAAACCTGTGCTGAACTCATTTTTTTTTTTTTATTATTTAAAATATATATTTTTTTTCAGTTAAATCGGCCAATACAACAGGACTTAAATTTATGAATGGACTTGCTTGTTTGAGCTGCGATGACCAGTCTCCAAATTGTGGTGTATTTATTTTTTGCGCTTGCACATAATGTACTTGTACATTGAGTGATTCACAGTATTTATCCAGATCCCTAGCGGAGACCTCCCCAGTTGCATGCTCTCCATCATGCCTTACCGATTCATTCACTTGTCCAGTCCATTCCTTTGTTCATGCAGTCCTCTCTTTCCCTCTCTGCGCTTGTTTACTCAATGAAAGATGGTGAGAGGCAGCAATGCTGAGCACTGAATGCATTCCTGTCACACCATTCCACGGCCATTGAATCACTAGAGTCGAGACAGAAAAAAAGCCCAGGATGTAGGGCTGTGGAGGTCATGAAATTGTCAGCCGGTGATTGTCAAGTAAATAACTGCCGGCCTCACGGTAATTGACCGTTAATTAACAAAACACATTTAGCATCTCCTGGCTTCTACGCATAGCCTACAAGCCACTGATGCAGACCTTTGGAACAATCTACATTTTTAAAACTCAAATCCATGTAATATAGCCTACACCATCACAATAAATCCATTATTTTAGACCGGTCTATAGAAAGACTACATTTACTTCATATCATCTATTTCAGAAGAACAGAATAGCATACTCAGAGTTGTCATTATGTTAAGCCCTGATTTGGCTATGCTATAAGGCTGTGGGCTACACTAGTTCACTTAGCAGACAAGATTTACTTAGAATTCTGTGGTGTTGTTTTATAGTATGATGAATACAACTGAACATAGCTGAATAGAATATATGATTTTTTTCTCAAAAAGATGGAGTGCACATGCATGCGGCTATTCCGTGTTGAGCGCTTAAAAGAAAAAGTGTCCCCTATTACGCTTAATTTAGAGTTATTTATGCAAGTTTAGTTGTAATACAAACATTGGGCTTCATGTTTTAACTTAATACATTCTAAGGCTGCATGATGCAACTAACGATTTGAAAATAAAGTTGCATGAAAAGGCATGCAAAGCAGAGCTCTGCTTTGTTTTTTGCTCAGGCTGCACACATCAGTCTCTCATTCACAATTTTACAAGCACTGGATAATCCCTTTGTGTGGCCATAATGCTGGTGGTCTGCTTGAAACATGTAGGTTTTAAAGACTTGGTCAGGGAGAGGTTGAAAATGTCAGTGAATACACTTGCCAGTTGGTCCGCGCATGCTCTTACACGTCCTGGTAATCCGTCTGGCCCCGTGGCCAAGTGAACACTGACCTTTTAAAAAAAGGTCTTGCTCACATCGGGTAAGGAAAGCATGATGACAGAGTCATCCGGAACAGCTGGTGCTCTCATGCATGCTTCAGTGTAGCTTCGCGTCACTGGGAAGCTCGTGGCTGGGTTTCCCTTTGTAGTCCGTAATTGTTTGCAAGCCCTACCACATCCAACGAGTGTCAGAGCCGGTGTAGTAGGCTTCAATCTTAGGCCTGTATTGACGCTTTGCTTGTTTCAGTGGTGGAAAAAGTACCCAGTCATAATTGAGTAAAAGTAAAGATGCCTTAATAGAAAATTACAAGTAAAAGTCACCCAGTAAAATTCTACTTGAGTAAAAGTATTTGGTTTAAAATATATTTAAGTATCAAAAGTAAAAGTATAAATCATTATAAACTCCTTATATTAGGCAAACCAGGTGGCACAATATATATATATATTTTTTTTATTTTTATTTACAGAGAGCCAGGGGCACACTCCAACATAATTTACAAACAAAGCATGTGTGTTTAGTGAGTCCGCGAGATCAGAGGCAGTAAGGATGGTATGTTTGGTTCATAAGTACGTGAATTTGACTATTCTCCTGTCCTGCTAAGCATTAAAAATGTAACAAGTACTTTTGGATGTCAAGGAAAATGTATGGAGTAAAAAAGGTACAATATTTTCTTAAGGAATGTAGTGAAGTAAAACGATAAGTAGTCAATGATATAAATAGTAAAGTACAGATGCCCCAAAAGAACGACTTAAGTAGTACTTTAAAGTATTTTTACACCACTGTCCTGTTTGATGGTTCGTCTGAGGACATAGCGGGATTTCTTAAAAGCGTCCGGATTAGTGTCTCGCTCCTTGAAAGCGGCAGCTCTAGCCTTTAGCTCGGTGCAGATGCTGCCTGTAATCCATGGCATCTGGTTGGGATATGTACGCACGGTCACCGTGGGGACAATGTCGATGCACTTATTGATGAAGCCGATGACTGAGGTGGTATACTACTCAATACCATTGGATGAATCCCAGAACACATTCCAATCTGTGCTAGCAACACATCCTGTAGCGTAGCATCCACGTCATCTGACCACTTCCGTATTGAGCAAGTCACGGGTACTTCCTGCTTTAGTTTTTGCTTGTAAGCGGAATCAGGATTATAGAATTCTAGTCAGACTTGCCAAATGGGGAGGGCGAGCTTTGTATGCATCTCTGTGGATGGAGTAAAGGTGGTCTAGAGTTTTTTTCCTCTGGTTGCACGTGACATGCTGGTAGAAATTAGGTAAAACGGATTTAAGTTTGCCTGCATTAAAGTCTCCGGCCACTAGGAGCGCTGCTTCTGGAGCGTTTTCTTGTTTGCTTATGGCCGGACTCATTAACCTCTTAAAGAAAAAATATTGTTCCAGTTCGAGGCAAGTAAATCGCTGTTCTGTTCTCCAGAAGCTCTTTCCAGTCATAAGAGTCCATCACTTGGTTCTCTCACACAATTGCATTGCCTATAAAACATTTAAGTGTTTGATTAGGTTTTTAATAAAATTTGCATTGATGTCAGAGTGATTAGAGGGACAATAGAGTGCTGAGTACAAGGCAGCTAGCAAGTTTGGTAGGTTACTAATGACCATTACAGCTTGGAGAAGCCTAATTACTGTGACTAAATGGAATTTGACTGCCGTCATGACTAGTGACCACCAGTGTGGCGGTAATACGGTCATCATAACATCCCTACCAGGATGCATGTGTGTTGTTTGTGCTTCCTCCATTTACAGATGGGGAAAAATCATCACAGGGCCCGCGGTGCTGTTTCAACACTAAACAAAAACACACATACACACATGGCCATCTTTAACTTGACTGTGTTCCGTACCAGTTTGATTCAGGTCTAGTTAGGGGACAAGGCGAAAGGGTAAAGAGAGTGGAGGCCTACTACAGTGGCAGCAGGTGCCTTATAAAAGGTTGAGAAGGATGATGAACATTCTGAGAGAGAAAAAAAAAGTACAGGTACTACGTACACCATTTTACACTTGTCTTGAAGGCTCAGATTTGGGTTAGCATTTCTTACTGTAATACAACACTGCTGAAAACATCAAAAGGGCCAATGGGACATGTTCAGCACTGACTCTGTGGATTGCTACTCTCCCTGAATACATAGAGCGTTCCAGTAATGTTGTCGCGGAGCATATTTTCAAAAGCTTAATAGAGATGAAGGATGAAAGAAATTCCCTCCAGCTGCTTTGATGACACAATGACAGTGCTTAACACCTTTAAGGCCAATCATCACCTATCCTTTTGGGTGCAATGTTTTAACCGCACTGTGTGTAGAGCACACACTAATTAGTGTACAGGACTAAACATGATACAAATAGTTGCCCTGTACTTTGATGTAGTGCTACTTTAACCTTGGCACCAAATGAATGGGTTTGTAAATGCCATATTAAAGTCTTAAGATCTAATGCTAGTTCTACACAGACAACATTCTCTCAGTGAGAGGGATTGTACATTTAACATGCAGATGAAGAATCCAGGTTGGAGTGTTCCAAGGGAGCTTGAGCAGCAGTGGTCACCACGGTAAAGCGTCAAAACCAACATGAAGAGTTTAAACTCCCAACATCCTCTGATCTAGGTAGCATTAAGCTCAGCTCATAGAGAACGCATCACTGGTAGTGAGAGAGGCCTCTCAGGGATTGATTTAGTTTGGGGGCCTTGGTTCATCTTTCCATCAATCCTGACTAGTCTCCCAGTTCCTGCTGCTGAAAAAAAATGATGCTGCCACCTCCATGCTTCAGCGTAGGGATGGTTCCAGGTTTCCTTCAGATGTGCCGCTTGGCATTCAAGCCAAATAGCTCAATCTTGGTTTCATCAGACCAGAGAATCTTGTTTCTCATGGTCTGAGAGTCCTTTAGGGGCCCTTTGGCAAACTCCAAGCGAGCTGTCATGTCTCTTTTACTCAGGAGTGGCTTCCTTCTGGCCACTCTACCATTAAAAGGCCTAATTGGTGGAGTGCTGCAGAGATGGCTGTCTTTCTGGAAGGTTCTCCCACCTACACAGAGGAACTCTGGCGCTCTGTCAGAATGACCATTGGGTTCTTGGTCACCTCCCGGACCAAGGCCCTTCTCCCTCGTATGGCTGGGGGGCCAGCTCTAGGAAGAGTCTTGGTGGTTACAAACTTCTTCCATTTAAGAATGATGGAGGCCAATGTTCTTGGGGGCCTTCAATGAGGCACGGCATCTTAGTGCTAGAGGCTTCACTACAGGCCCTGGTTCGATTCCAGGCTGTATCACAACCGCCGTGATTGGGAGTCAGGGCAATGCACAATTGGCCCTGCTTCGTCCAGGTTAGGGTTTGGCCGGCGTAGGCTGTCATTGTAAAATAATAAATTATTCTTAACCAACTTGCCTTAAATAAATAAAAATGTTTTTGGTACCCATCCACAGATCTGTGCCTCAACACAATCCTGTCTCGGAGCTCTACGGACAATACCTTCATCCTCATGACTTGGTTTTTGCTCTGACATGCACGGTCAACTGTGGGACCGCTTATATAGAGAGGTGCCTTTCCAAATCATGTCCAATCAATTGAATGTACGACAGGTGGACTCCAATCAAGTTGTAGAAACATCTCAAGGATGATCAATGGAAACAGAACGCACCTGAGCTCATTTTCAAGTCTGATAGGAAAGGGTCTGAATAGTTATGTAAATAAGGTATTTGTTTTTTATTTTTAATACATTTGCATACATTTCTAAAAAACGTTTTTTTGTTGTCATTATGGGTTATTGTGTGTAGGTTGAGAAGGGAAAAAACATGTTTAATCCATTTTAGAATAAGGCTGAAATGTAACAAAATGTGAAAAAAATTTAAGGGGTCTGAATACTTTCTGAATGGACTGTAATCGTGTAAATCAGTGCCTTTTGTGAAGTTCCAAATGCAAGAGATGGAGACAAAATGCATCCGACATAAGAATAATTTTGCACGGCCAATTTTTCAGTTTTTGATTTGTTAAAAAAGTTTTAAATATCAAATAAATGTCGTTCCACTTCATGATTGTGTCCCACTTGTTGTTGATTCTTCACAAAAAAATACAGTTTTATATCTTTATGTTTGAAGCCTGAAATGTGGCAAAAGGTCGCAAAGTTCAAGGGGGCCGAATACTTTCGCAAGGCACTGTAGTTAGATGTTTTTATTTTGTTGTTGACCAAAGTCAAATTGATTGTATGATTCTATAACTGACTAATTAATACATACATAAAAAAAACTTAAATGTAATGATATTTGAACTCAAAAGACCTGTCTGGATCAAGTGCCATTCTGTGACTTTGGCTAATACACCTTTTTATGCCATGGTATCAATGTGGTATCGGAGTCAAAATTCTGGTATCATGACAACACTAGTTTACCCTCGTCCCTGTTGGAGAGGCAAACTCCATTGATTACAAAAGGTAACAGAAATTACCCAATATGACTCGGTCTTCATCATGTGATATAGTATATGATCTATTTTTTGTATTACACTTCCATTCTATTAGATTTAAAGTAGACCATCTGATTATTATTTTGGTTCCTATCACACCAAACTATATCACTCAAGTATGGACCGGTTCCACCAGTCTGAACCATACACCCTGTAGTAAATGATGGCCTGAGTAACAGTGAATTGGCCCTCAAAGTCTAAACGAGGAAGTGCGAGGCACAGCCACAGACAGACTGAACTAAGACACCAAAACAACAATGATTAACTACCCAGAGTACTCTGGCTGGCTGTTGGCCTGCTTGTTAGGTTGTTACAGCAATAATTGCTCCAGGCGACTGCTGCCAGAGCTCTGCCAGGAGATAAATATGGAGCTAACCTAATGATTCATGATGAGCTAATGATTCAGTTTGATTAAGCAGTATTTGACGGTCTTTTTAAGCTGACCGGATCTGCTCACTCACTGCTAATATGTGCTGGCTTCTTGTTCCCACCACAGCCCCAGCCTCCACCTGTTAGGTTCTGTGTTCCTGTCGGGAGATGGCTGGCTGCAAGTAGGACCTTCAACAGGTACTCGTCTCTATTGTGTAAGTATTTCACCTAAATACAGAGAAATTCATGTTTGTTTAAATGAATGTTTCAAAACCCATTATTTCTCCCCAGTAGGATTCAATAGCGAGTCAGGACCAAGAGTGTGATCCGCCCTTGATAGCCCACCTTTTCTCTAACAAGGGTAAAACATCTGGTGTCCTGAGCAATCTTAAAATTATTAGTACATGTAACAGCTTATAAAATCGGTGCATTTGATCCGCCTATGTGCCGGCTCCAGTAGCGCAAGACTCCCTCTTTACGCGCAAGTGAAGTGAGTTTTGGAAAAACTTAAAAGTATGCATCCTAGAAATAGTTCACATACAAAACTAGAGGTCGACCGATTATGATTTTTCAACGCCGATACCGATTATTGGAGGACCAACAAAAGCCTATACCAATTAAATCGGCTGATTTATATTATATTTATAATAATGACAATTACAACAATACTGAATGAACACTTATTTTAACTTTATATAATACATAAATAATAATCAGATGGTCTACTTTAAAGCTAATAGAATGGAAGTGTAATACAAAAATAGATCATATACTATATCACATGATGAAGACCGAGTCATATTGGGTCATTTTAGTCTCAAATAAATAATGAAACATTCAATTTGGTTTCAATAATGCAAAAACAAAGTGTTGGAGAAGAAAGTAAAAGTGCAATATGTGCCATGTAAAAAAGCTAACGTTTAAGTTCCTTGCTCAGAACATGAGAAAATATGAAAGCTGGTGGTTCCTTTTAACATGAGTCTTCAATATTCCCAAGTAAGATGTTTTAGGTTGTAGTTATTATAGGACTATTTCTCTCTATATCATTTGTATTTCATATACCTTTGACTATTGGATGTTCTTACAGGCACTATAGTTTTGCCAGTGTAACAGTATAGCTTCCGTCCCTCTCCTCGCCCCTACCTGGGTTCGAACCAGGGACACATCGACAACAGCCACCCTCAAAGCATTGTTACCATCGCTCCACAAAAGCAGCGGCCCTTCTATAGCAAGGGGAACAACTACTTCCAAGCCTCAGAGCGAGTGACGTCACCAAATGAAAACGCTATTAGCGCGCACCCCGCTAACAAGCTAGCCATTTCACATCGGTTACACCAGCCTAATCTCGGGAGTTGATAGGCTTGAAGTCAAAAACAGCACAATGCTTGAAGCATAGCGAAGAGCTACTGGCAAATGCAGGAAAGTGCTGTTTGAATGAATGCTTACGAGCCTGCTGCTGCCTACCACCGCTCAGTCAGACTGCTCTATCAAATCATAGACTTAATTATAACATAATAACACACAGAAATACGAGCCTTAGGTCATTAATATGGTCAAATCCGGAAACTATCATTTCGAAAACAAAACGTTTATTCTTTCAATGAAATTTGGAACCGTTCAGTATTTTAACGGGTGGCATCCCTAAGTCTAAATATTGCTGTTACATTGCACAACCTTCAATGTTATTCCATAGTACAATTCTGGCAAATTAATTACGGTCTTGTTAGGAAGAAATGGTCTTCACACAGTTCGCAAGGAGCCAGGCGGACCAAACTGCTGCATATACTGACTCTGCTTGCACGGAACGCAAGAGAAGTGACACAATTTCCCTAGTTAAAAGAAATTCATGTTCACAGGCAATATTAACTAAATATGCAGGTTTAAAAATATATACTTGTGTATTGATTTTAATAACGGCATTGATGTTTATGGTTAGGTACACATTGGTGCAACGACAGTCTTTTTTCACGAATGCTTTTTTAGCGAATGCGCTTGTTAAATCACCCGTTTGGCGAAGTAGGCTGTGATTCGATGAGAAATTAACAGGCACCACATCGATTATATGCAACGCAGGACAAGCTAGACAAACTAGTAATATCATCAACTATGTGTAGTCAACTAGTGATTGTTAAGATTTAATGTTTTTTATAAGATAGGTTTAATGCTAGCTAGCAACTTACTTTGGCTCCTTGCTGCACTCGTGTAACATGTAGTTAGCCTGCCACGCAGTCTCCTCGTGGAGTGCAATGTAACCGCCCACAATCGGTCGACCTCTAATAGAAACCTTGTATGTCTGAACTCAATCAAATAGTCTTCACAAAAATAAGTCGCTGTGGCAGAACGTTTATTTTGATTGATTTCCTGCGTTTATCAAAAGTCCCATCAGTAGCCTTATTTCAGATGTGTCCATGTGCTTGTTAGGCTTATTAGGGAAATCATTCTTGCAAAGCATGTACATGTTTTAAATTAAATGCATTCAACTGTGCTCACTGATCAAGTACAGGTGGGATAGTTAAGGTGGTGCAGCTGGCAGAGGAAACCAGCATTTGAGTATAAAATGCATGGTGGATGCTTTGACAGAGGAGATGACATAACCTACTGCAATCATATATTAATATCAGTGAATATTAGTGTATTGTAGGAAATGTAAAAGGAGCTTGAGCCATTGAACATAAAATAGTACTGAGTCATTAACCGAAATGTCTGTTGTTTTTCATTTTTTAAACAACTAATTGATCGACGTCGGTTCAATTATTTGAATTCCATTTCTTTCAGTTTTTTTAGAGATATATATATATATATTTTTTTTAGATAGAAAGCAGTTGCTTTGTGAGCCTGAAAACACATGATCTAAGTGATTGATAGGTGGTATTCAGCAGTCATAAAAGTATGCCGTATTTCCTCAAATTGTGATTTTTGTCAGACATCATAGGCAGCAGCTCTTTTTTTTTTTTACCCCTTTTTCCTCCCCAATATCCAATTTGTAGTAACAGTCTTGTCTCGTCGCTGCAACTCCCGTACAGACTCAGGAGAGGTGAAGGTCGGGAGCCGTGCGTCCTCCAAAACACAACTCAACCAAGCCGCACGCACTGCTTCTTGACACAATGCCCACTTAACCCGGAAGCCAGTCGCGCCAATGTGTCAGAGGAAACACCATTGCACTGCGCCCGGCCCTCAACAGGAGTCGCTAGTGCTGGCGAAACCCTCCCCTAACCCGGACGACGCTGGGCAATTGTGCGCCACCCCATGGGTCTCCCGGTCGTGGCTGGCTGCAATAGAGCCTGGACTCGAACCTAGAATCTCTAGTGGTACAGCTAGCACTGCGATGCAGTGCCTTAGACCACTGCGCCACTCGGGAGGCCTTAGGCAGCAGCTCTATAGAGATGAGATGATGACTTGGAATGAAATAAAATAAAACAAATATTTTATTAAAGTAATGTGAATAAATTATGATTATTCAATCAAACCAAAATCCATGATCGCTCAGCAATAGCATAGAAATAAAGGCATGTGAAATACTATGAACAGTGCCTTGTTTTTTTTATGAAATCATACTGATGGGTGGATTTCCCCCCTGTATCTGAACCAAACATGTGAATATCCCAGAGAGAGAGCGAGAGATGGGACTCACCCTCCTTCACTCTCAGCCTCCTCCTCAGAGCTTTGGCCTCCAGCTCTGGCCACTCCCCCTGCAACTTTCCTCCTGCGTGTGGGTGTAGTTCGGTTTGGTGGGCCTGCCCTTATGCGCGCCACAGCCCCCTCAGCCCGGCCGCTGCGTCCTCTCAGCTCATCCCTGACGTGATCCTGCAGCTTTGGGATGGCACTCTTTAGGGCCCGGACCTCATCCTTCAGCTCTGACACACACTGGATCAGCGCTGCAAGACGATCAGAAACCTCAGCCTGACCCGGCATTTCCCTGACCACCATACTGGCTCCAGCCACCCGCTGGTCATTACTGCTGAGGTACAGCTTACTGTGCACACCATGTCCACTCGTTGGCACGGCCCTCCTACTGTTGTACAACACCACAGTGCCCAGGCTGAGGCCAGCCGCTCCAGCCAACACACCCAGGACCAGAGCCTTGTCTGACAGGGCCATCCTGCCGGCCTGGAGAGAAAGGGGAGAAATGAGAAAGACACATGAATAATGAATGTTTTGTTGTGCAGGAACAACTTCTGATTTTAAGAATCCTTTAGGCTACTTGAATATTCGGCACAGAGAAATTAGGTTAACATACATATCAGCAAAGGTCCAAGATCTGGGTACAGCATAGTTGACTGAGCAAGGAGCGGAGTTAGCCAGCCCTCAGCTCTTGTAGTCTTTTACCTGTGATGTAAATGCCTAACCCAATCCGCACCTCCATTCTAACCTAATTCCATTCTACCAGTCTGTATCCAAATGGATTTGATAGCTTCTGTCAGATGAGCAGGTATAATCTCAGTGCCTCTAAAATAATACCATTTAGGGTATTTGTCTAAGCTCTTAGCAGTTTCTACTAACACTGAGGTGAGACCTACGGATAAATTGCCCTCAAGCCAATTAAGGTCACTGTTAATCAACAGACAGGTCATTGTTCAGGGCAGTATTGTAATTGGAATGGTCAGCTACCTGTCAAAATGTGGAGTGCCTCACTTGAAAGGTCAAGCAAGCTAGTTTGGGATATAAAAATGTAGCTACTGTAACTAGTAAGACACGAAACTTCTGCAACCCAGCAACCATACAGTGACAGCAAAGATGAGTTTGAGAAAGTGACCTTCTTAGCTAGCTAGTAGCTAGCTGTCAAGCTACAGCTGGCGACGACCTCCTGGGGAGAAATAAGTCACTCTCCTGTAATGTCCTCGCATTCACCTCAATGTTAGACTAGCTAGCTACGTTTGCGCAAAGGGTTAACGTTAACAGGATTAGCACGCTAGCTAATACTCAAGCTAGTTTATCTAGTCAATTCGCGAGCCAGAATAATGTTAAAGAAAAAGCCATGCCATGGCATGGACAGTCACCTAGCTTGCCAACTTAACGTTAGTGCCAAACATGAGTGTTAACTATATGTGGTGTCTGCTAGCTATAAGCACACAGATACAATTGCTAACTAAACATAAAAATATGTTACTTTCATTAACCTATTAAATAATATCAAACAATTCTATATATTTTTATCTCCAAAAAGTTTGAAATTGTGTCTGTCAGTGACCTTACTGCGGAGAAGCGATCAGTCTTTCTTCTATATCTCCCGTTTGAGAAGTTCTTCTTCTTGTGGGTTTTATGGCAGACTACACCCAAAAAGGTGTATTGCCGCCACCAACTGGACGGTTTGAACCCCCCCCAAAATACAATTAAATAATAAATCCATAAGTAATAGTGAACCTTAATCCACCCTAATATAATTGTACATTGCCGAAACAAACAAAACTCCCACTTTTTCCTTCTTTCAATTCAACATGTGTCCCTTCTCAGGCTCTAAGACCTGAGAAGGAGGTACGGCTTGCGCCAATATTCCATGTAAATATTTCGCTGAGAAATCTTTCAACCCCAGGAACCGCTCTGAGGTGCATCCACAATGAATTTGATCTTCCTGGACCTTCTCTCCACCTAGGCAGTTGCCATTAATTACCATAGCAATAAAGGTCAAAAAGTCCACCTTCTTAACCTTTAAAATGTCAGGATCCTGCTGGTGAAAGGCAACCCCTGCAGCCTGCAATGCACCATGGACTCTTCTGGTGCACCATTCAAACCCTCAACCCTTTTCACAGCTGCTGCATATGAAATGCTCTGCACAGCCCTGACTTTGGCCACCTCATTCTCGTTCACAATTGTGGAGCATTCAAAAGACGTGGCTTCATGGTTCCCACCACAATTGCAACATTCATTACTTTTATAAACACATATGGTTTTTTCCACAACTTGGACATCTCGGCTTCTCTCATCTGCAAACACTTGATACATGACCAAAAGCTTCACAGTGATCACACTGCATTGGTCTTGGGATAAATGCTCTGACTACTCTGTAGTTATACCCTAACTGCACTTGAGTAGGAAGAGACTCCATTTTTAAAACAAACATAGACTCCTCACTTTTTCACCAATCACTACACGATTCATCCGACGTGCTTCAAGTCACCCCAGGAATATTTTTAATCTCTTCAAAATCGACCACAAGACGCCAAATATAACCCCCTTGAGGGGTGCCCTGTTCCAAAGAGACACACACTACACTTCAAACAGATCAAATCGGTTCAGAAGCACAAAAAAATATAAACAGGGCCACCCCTCGTGATCCTCACAGCCTTCACTTTACCCAGCACTCTCCACCAGTTTGGATAACAAATGGTTTCTTCAAGATTGGTACTCTGCTCAGTTGCTCATTCATTAACAAACTGTACTCCTACTAGATATGATGGGTCCTTCTCATCACTGTACACTACTTTACTCCATTTTCTATTATTTTGGACAATACTCCAATTCTCCTTGATTCTACCGCCATTGTGTTCAGAATCCACTTCATCATCCGCTTCCGCCATCTTTCCAACATCACGCTTCCTATCTTTAGACAAGTTCTTCTTCTTCTTCGTATTTGTTGGTATTGTGGCGGTCGGCAAACAAATGTTATAGGTGAATGCTGCCACCTACAGTATTGGCTGTGTATTATCAGCCTACAATTTTGTAGTATGAATTCATTACACTTTGTGAAAAATTGCCCTATCAATTAACCCTGTGTAACATGTCTTGCATTTCATGTTGTATAATTACACCAAATCTGAATAGTTCACATGCCTGATATTACTGTACATTCCTTTTGTTGTTGTAAGTGCCCTTTTTAATGTCACACACTTCCTTCTCCCTGTGTACTGTCTTCATGTGGAAGAGGTAGGTTACTGAAAAATGTCCCATGAAAATATGTTAAGATTTATGAACTTTTTGCATTTATGAACTTTTAATCTGTTGATTTGTGAATGCTGTAAATGCCCGCTAAGCTACAGTAGATGTTGTCATTGCGTCATGTCCCCTGTTGTTATTTTGTACTTTACAGAGGAGTTGGTGCATAAGGGCAGCACAACATTTAATTTATGGATGTTTATTTCTTTATCAGGTATGCCATGTGTTTTTGTTTGTTATGATATGTTGACTATATTTTTCTGCTAGTTTGCAAACGCACATCATGTACTAACGGTACATAACGCATGGCTGTAATTTATGAAAATTGGCTAGCCCCATACGATAAACATACATTATAGAGTTAACGTCGGAAGTTCACATACACTTAGGTTGGAGTCATTAAAAATAATTTTTCAACCACTCCACCAATGTCTTGTTGACTAAATATAGTTTTAGCAAGTTGGTTAGGACATCTACTTTGTGCATGACACAAGTCATTTTTCCAACAACTGTTAACAGACTGATTATTTCACTTATAATTCACTGTATCACAATTCTAGTGAGTCAGAAGTTTACATACACTAAGTTGACTGTACCTTTAAACAGATTGGAAAATTCCAGAAAATTATGTCATGGCTTTAGAAGCTTCTGATAGGCTAATTGACATCATTAGAGTCAATAGGAGGTGTACCTGTGGATGTATTTCAAGGCCTACCTTCAAACTCAGTGCCTCTTTGTTTGGCATCATGGAAAAATCTAAATAAATCAGCCAAGACCTCAGAAAAACAATTGTAGACCTCTGCAAGTCTGGTTAATCCTTGGGAGCAATTTCCAAACGCCTGAAGGTACCATGTTCATCTGTACAAACATAGTATGCAAGTATAAACACCATGGGACCACGCAGCCGTCATACCGCTCAGGAAGGAGACACGTTCTGTCTCCTTGAGATGAACGTGCGAAAAGTGCAAATCAATCCCAGAACAACAGTAAAGGACCTTGTGAAGATGCCGGAGGTAACAGGTACAAAAGTATCTATATTCACAGTAAAACAACTCCAATATCGACATAACCTGAAAGACTGCTCAGCAAGAAAGATGCCACTGCTCCAAAACCGCCATAAAAAATGCCAGACGACGGTTTGCAACTGCACATGGAGACAAAGATCGTACCTTTTGGAGAAATGTCCTCTGGTCTGATGAAACAAAAATAGAACTGTTTGGCCATAATGACCATCATTATGTTTGGAGGAAAAGGGGGAAGGCTTGCAAGCCAAAGAACCCCATCATGTTGTGTGGGTGCTTTGCTGCAGGAGGGACTGGTGCGCTTCACAAAATAGATGGCTTCATGAGGTAGGAAAATTATGTGGATATATTGAAGCAACATCTCAAGACATCAGTCTTGAGTTAAAGATTGGTTGCAAATGGGTCTTCCAAATGGACAATGACACCAAGCATACTTCCAAAGTTGTGGCCAAATGGCTTAAGGACAACACAGTCAAGGCACTGGAGTGGCCATCAGAAAGCCCTGACCTCAATCCCATAGAAAATTTGTGGGCAGAACTGAGAAAGCGTGTGCGAGCAAGGAGGCCTACAAACCTGACTCAGTTACACCAGCTCTGTCAGGAGGAGTTGGCCAATATGCACCCAACTTATTGTGGGAAGCTTGTGGAAGGCTAACCGAAACATTTGACCCAAATAAACAATTTAAAGGCAATGCTACCAAATACTAATTGAGTGTATGTAAACTTCTGACCCACTGGGAATGTGATGAAAGAAATAAAAGCTGAAATAAATCATTCTCTCTACTATTTTTCTGACATATCACATTCTTTAAATAAAGTGGTGATATAACTGACCTAAGACAGGGATTTTTACTAGGATTAAATGTCAGGAATTGAGTTTAATGTCAGGAACTGAGTTTAAATGTATTTGGCTAAGGTGTATGTAAACTTCCAACTTCAACTTTATGTGTGTCTTTTGGAGGTGTTGGGATAAACCTTGTGCACAATTTATAAAGTGATCTTAACCTTCAGTATCACTTATCTGCCATGTAATGGAGGTATTCATTTTGCCAAGGATTTGCCATCCAGGTGTTCGGGTGGAAAGCATGCTCACACTCATTCCATTGATGTCTATCTCAATCTCAATGACCTTAGCCTTACTTTCAATATTCTTGTTGGGCACAGAGAAAACATTACCAGAACAAGAATCAGCAAAACTCCTTGCTTGTATATGTTACACTTGACTTCCGGCGCCGACAGAGATGTCCGCCCCCGCTTCGCATTCGTAGGAAACTGTGCAGTATTTTGTTTTTTTAATGTATTTTTTCTTACATTGTTACCCCAGGAAATCTTAGGTTTAGTGGGGAGGAACTATTGGATATAAGAGCAACATCAACTCACCAACATTACGACCAGGAATATGACTTTCGCGATGCGGATCCTCTGTTTGGTCTACCACCCAGGACAATGGATCGGATCCCAGCCGGCGACCCGAAACAACAGCGCCGCAGAAGGGGCAGACGGAGCGGTCTTCTGGCCAGGCTCCGTAGACGGGCACATCGCACACCGCTCCCGAGCATACTACTCGCCAATGTCCAGTCTCTTGACAACAAGGTAGACGAAATCCAAGCAAATTCCTTCCAGAGAGACATCCGAGACTGTAACTTTCTTTGTTTCACAGAAACATGGCTCACTCGAGACACGCTATCCGAGTCAGTACAGCCACAGAACAAGCATCTCTCTGGTAAGAAGAAGGGCGGGGGTGTATGCCTAATGATTAACGAGACGTGGTGTGATCATAACAACGTACAGGATCTCAAGTCCTTTTGTTCACCTGACTTAGAATTCCTCACAATCAAATGCCGACCGCATTATCTACCAAGAGAATTCTGTTTTATCATAATCACAGTCATGTATATTCCCCCCCAAGCAGTCACATCGACAGCCCTGAAATAACTTAATTAACCTCTTTGTAAACTGGAAAACACATATCCTGAGGCTGAATTTATTGTAGCTGGGGATTTTAACAAGGCTAATCTGAAACAGGGCTCCCTAAATTCTATCAGTATATTGATTGCGCGACCCGTGCTGGCAAAACCCTAGATCATTTCTATTCTAAATTCCGCAACGTATATAAGGCCCTCCCCGCCCTCCTTTCGGAAAAGCTGACCACGACTCCATTTTGTTGCTCCCAGCCTATAGACAGAAACTAAAACAGGAAGCACACACACTCAGGTCTGTTCAACACTGGTTCGACCAATCGGATTCCACTCTTCAAGATTGCTTCGATCACGTGGACTGGGATATGTTCCGCATAGCGTCGAACAACAACATTGATGAAAACGCTGATTTGGTGAGCGAGTTTATTAGCAAGTGCATCAGTGATGTTGTACCCACAGCGTCTATTAAAACATTCCCCAACCAGAAACCGTGGATTGATGGCAGGATTCTTGCAAAACTGAAAGCGCAAACCAATGTTTTTAATCAGGGCAAGCTGCCCGAAAACATGACCGAATACAAACAGTGTAACTATTCCCTCCGCAAGGCAATCTAACAAGCTAAGCGTGAGTATAGGGACAAAGTAGAGTCGCAATTCAACTGCTCAAACACGAGAGGTATGTGGCAGGGTCTACAGTCAATCACGGACTACAAAAGAAAAATCGCGGACCACGATGTCTTGCTCCAAGACAGACTAAACAACTTCTTTGCTCACTTTGAGGACAATACAGTGCCACTGACACGGCCCGCTACCAAAACCTGCGGGCTCTCCTTCACTGCAGCCGACGTGAGTAAAACATTTAAACGTGTTAACCCTCACAAGGCTGCAGGCCCAGACGGCATCCCCAGCTGCGTCCTCAGAGCATGCGCAGACCAGCTGGCTGGTGTGTTTACGGACATATTTAATCAATCCTTATCCCAGTCTGCTGTTCCCACATGCTTCAAGAGGGCCACCATTGTTCCTGTTCCCAAGAAAGCTAAGGTAACTGAGCTAAATGACTACCGCCCTGTAGCACTCACTTCCGTCATCATGAAGTGCTTTGAGAGACTAGTCAAGGACCATATCACCTCCACCCTACCTGACACCCTAGACCCACTCCAATTTGCTAACTGCCCCAATAGGTCCACAGATGGCTCAATAGCAATCACACTGCACACTGCCCTAACCCATCTGGACAAGAGGAATACCTATGTAAGAATGCTGTTCATCGACTACAGCTCAGCATTTAACACCATAGTACACTCCAAACTTGTCATTAAACTCGAGACCCTGGGTCTTGACCCCGCCCTGTGCAACTCCGTCCTGGGCTTCCTGGCGGGCCGCCCCCAGGTGGTGAGGGTAGGTAACAACATCTCCACCCCGCTGATCCTCAACACTGGGGCCCCACAAGGGTGCGTTCTCAGCCCTCTCCTGTACTCCCTGTTCACCTACGACTGTGTGGTCATGCACGCCTCCAACTCAATCATCAAGTTTTGCAGACGACACTACAGCGGTAGGCTTGATTACCAACAACGACGAGACGGCCTACAGGGAGGAGGTGAGGGCCCTCGGAGTGTGGTGTCAGGAAAATACTCTCACCCTCAATGTCAACAAAACAAAGGAGATCCACATCATCAGGACAGTAGTGGAGAGGGTGGAAAGTTTTAAGTTCCTCTGCGTACACATCACGGAAAAACTGAAATGGTCCACCCACACAGACAGCGTGGTGAAGAAGGCGCAGCAGCGCCTCTTCAACCTCAGGAGGCTGAAGAAATATGGCTTGTCACCAAAAACACTCACAAACTTTTACAGATGCACAATCGAGAGCATCCTGTCGGGCTGTATCACCGCCTGGTACGGCAACTGCTCTGCCCATAACCGTAAGGCTCTCCAGAGGGTAGTGAGGTCTGCACAACGCATCACCGGGGGAAAACTACCTGCCCTCCAGGACACCTACATCACCCGATGTCATTGGAAGGCCAAAAAGATCATCAAGGACCACAACCACCCGAGCCACTGCCTGTTCACCCCGCTATCATCCAGAAGGACAGCGTTGCCTAGTTGTTAGAGCATTGGACTAGTAACTGAATGGTTGCAAGATCGAATCCCCAAGCGGACAAGGTACAAATCTGTCTTTCTGCCCCTGAACAGGCAGTTAACCCACTGTTCCTTGGCCTTCAAGAGTTTGTTCTTAACTGATTTGCCTAGTAAAATAAAGGTAAAAAAGGTCAGTACAGGTGCATCAAAGCAGGGACCGAGAGACTGAAAAACAGCTTCTATCTCAAGGCCATCAGAATGTTAAACAGCCATCACTAACATTGGCTGCTACCAACATACTGACTCAACTCTAGCCACTTTAATAACAGAAAAATGTATGTAATAAATGTATCACTAGCCACTTTAAACAATGCCACTTTATATAATGTTTACCTACCCTACATTACTCATCTCAAATGTATATACTGTACTCTATACCATCTACTGCATCTTGCCATCTTGATGTAATATATGTATCACTAGCCACTTTAAACAATGCCACTTTATATAATGTTTACATACCCTACATTACTAATCTCATATGTGTATACTGTACTCTATACTATCTACTGCATCTTGCCTATGCTGTTCGGCCATCACTCATTCATATATTTTTATGTACATATTCTTATTCCTTCCTTTACACTTGTGTGTATAAGGTAGTTTTTGTGAAATTGTTAGGTTAGATTACTTGTTAGATATTACTGCATGGTCGGAACTAGAAGCGCAAGCAATTCGCTACACTCGCATTAACACCTGATAACCATGTGTATGTGGCAAAAACAAATTTGATGTACCCAAGCAGCAGAAGCATCTCCAAGGCAGAGGAGGTGACAGTTTAAGCATTACTTTTACATGTGATAGTCTATTAATGGATGGGTCTGTGATTTACACACTCATTTTAAGTGCACCAAAAACATGATTGAGCATAATTATGAACGTAAAAAGGAATCAACCAGTCCTCTGTTATGTCAAAAAAAATATCCATGGGCACAGTGGGTTACTGTCTTGCCAAATCCCAGTCCAGCCATGGGCCCTCAACCAGCTTGTTCTAATTGTTAATCGTGACCAAGATACACATGAAACTGTAGTTTCTTTGATTGTTAGATCTTACCTATGACAAAAGGCATGGTTTTCTTGGACATGCCATCAACTTTTTTCATATTTTTTCAGAAGTTCACCCCCATTATTATAGCTGGTGCTGGTGGTTGTGTTGGATGGTTGTCGAAACTGTTGCTGAGAAAACAAAGGTAGGTTGACATAAAAATACATCCCAAGATGTACACCCATGGGTCGAGAGATGACTGCATATATCAGGGGCCCTGTCTCTGTGTGTCACATGACCAAATTAATACTACGTTCATTAGCTATCTCTCCATTACCGGGGCAACATCACACGTGTAATCCCGGCCCTCTCGCCCACTGCATAGCTTGGCATGGCAGGTCACCCCTGCCTACGCTGTTATGACCCGTGCAGCACAGGCTGTGCTTTGTCAGACTTTTGCAGCCCCCGAGTGTCACAGGGCTGCATGTTGTATTACTCAAGTCTCAACTTCTGGAACACTGTTAGCTTCTATTATCAAGGACTACATGTCTATCAAACTATAGACCATCATGCCGTGTCAGTAACTTAGGTCCAACATGATAAGACAGGAATAGTAAGTTCAGAAGTAAATTCCTCTGACAGCTCCTGACAGGTGTTTGATGATAACTCTGGGATGCCCTGAGAAAGCAGATTCAAACCTGTGAACTAAGACAACACTGCCCCTCTGCAGGTGGTATTGCATATATGTCTCTCGCTCGCTCTGTCTCACGCACACACACACACGCGCGCACACACACACACACACACACACACACAGCTTTATTTTAACACTACCTTAAATTACTGCCAGTCTCCTGCTTTCTCTTGCCAGACATTTCCTGTTAACCCATGTGGCAGACGGAGGAGATGCAACGAAAAGGAAAAGGCTAATTTGTTATCATGCAGATGGATAGGCTGACAGAGAAATAGAGGTTTACACTATCTACTCCTCTCACACTGCCTGCCAACAAATGTTAAAAATTTAACTCTGGAAATCTCATCATGAAACGCTAAGGTGACACATTTCTTTATTTGAGCACTAGCTGCTTAGAGTCATATATTGTAACTTTACCGGGCACACCGTTGTCATCTATTGGTATTTGAAGCAATACTGTTAATTCAAGTTCCAAATGAATGGTGGCTAATTAAAGGCAGCCAAATTGCATCATAGTCCTCACTGTGACCTTTACCTGTTACCTAGTGGCCTTACACTGACATCACTAGACAAGGGACTGAATCCCATTGGCACCTGAGATTAGGATTTTAATTCCCTTTCACTTCCTCTCCAGTGGGTCTGGGACGATATGTCAGTCATGGCAGTGGCATTGCATTCCTTCTACAGCAGATAAACATCACTTACGCCACACATTTGCTGATTTTGAGAGAGAGAGAGAGAGAGGTGCTTTTTTACCTTTTTTTTTTTTTTACATAATTATTAGAGATTTTCTTTAATATAATCTTCCATGCTAAAAAACCTTCCTAGCCTAGAACTTTGTTCTTAGCCACAGCAATTTGCGCAACCATATAACCATTTTGACTGGCTCTTTGGACCATCCAGAGAAGGCTCTATCATTCATTTCCAAATGAATATGGACTTTAGCCCCAGAACACTTTCCAGCATTTTGCTAAAGAATCTTCTTTAAATTGCAGAATCTTATAAAACAATCTTATGAGGATCCTTGAATGCTTTCCTAGATGACTGCTAATTTCATTTTTTGTCTTAGCTGATCTGTAGAAGAATTTCTGTTGGAATGATCTTCTCACAGTTCCTCAGAAATAGTCATATTCAAAGTTTTTCAAGATACGAAACAAACTGGAGACCGAAGGCAAGTCAAGTTGACATAAGGTGCTTTTCGTTGTAGTCCAAACTTTCCCACCAGGTGGCGCCTAAAGAACTAACTTTAAACAGCTCACCTGTTGGGACTATGGGACCACTAGTGTAGGACACATTAGAGGAGTAAACCAATGAAATGAGGGATGTTGCAAATATATATATATATATTTTGTTGTAATGTGTATGTCTTTCAAAAGATCAACATTTTGTGGTCACCATTTCTCAGATCAGCCCCTTATTTGACACCATTGCACCATTGTCTGGGTGCAAGGTAAGACAACAATTATAGTAATCTGATATTACACACAAGGCAGATATGCTGACTGTACCTAATGAGTTGCCCATCGTTCTTGGTATCTCAGTATTGTGTCTCATTTTGGTACAAAATGAGCAATGTCTGTATGTCTGTGTGGGTTAAGAAGGCCTGAGTCATCTCACAGGTTTGTTATGTCTCCACTTATCAGGTAGCTAGGATTTAATTAGACATTACAAAACACCAGGGTCATATTCAACTGGCAACAAACAGAAGAAAATGAACTAAAACTGGGAGGGACTATCTGCACCTGTCCAATTACAAATGCACATTTCTGTTGCACAATGTTTTAATGGTGTGCCTTGATGAATACGACCCAGACAAGGCCTTGGCTGAAGGGAGGAGAAGGGGCTGTCATAAACACTTTGGGCAGCTTTGCATCAGCATAACTCATTAACCTCTGTGGAACACCTGACATCGGAGGTGAAGTCATGTCTACCCGCTACCCAAACTGCTCCACATGGCGTTGTGAAGTTAAAACAAAAATATGATGAATTGTGTTTAGCTAATTGTCTATGACAGAGCATCCTCCAAATAACTGTTTTTCAGCATGAAGTGTCAACAGCTCAAAGTGGCCCAGTACCTGCCTGTGTATTTAATGTGAATAGTGAAAATAATGTTATTTCGGGAAATTAGTGCTGTTACGACTCCTTCTTTCACTGAGAAGAAGATTATAAACACAAGCAATAAATACAGTACCGTTCCACAACCGTCTCTCCTCTTCATGTTTTTCTCTCACACTCTCTATTTATGTGGTTGCTGAGTAGAACTACCACAGTGGCAGCGAGGCCCGGAATAGCAGATGGTGGGGAAGGGCTGTATACTTGCATGTGGGCCGCCGACTAGGTGCTCTTTAGTGCTCCTCAACCATACTCCGTCCAGCGGAATGGAGTCTGCTGCTTCCTTATACATGCCAGTGGTCAGGGCCCGGCCTGCACGCCCTCAGCTATTTCTGTCTCTCCCTCTCCCTCCAAGTCCAGCTGCACTCACTCCACACAGATAAAGAACTGGGAAGAGAAAGAGAGAGAGAGAGGTGTAGAGAGCGAGAGAAGAGGGGGAGGAGAGGAGAGAAAGAGGGAACACAAAGAGTAATGAGAGGGTCATGGAAAATTAGAAATGTCGTGTCTTCGTGACATGAACGTTTCTCACAGTGTTCATCCTTAAATGACAACATCATTAGAGAGAAATTCATGAAACATATGACAAAGACATTCCACGGATGTTAATATTCCTGATAGCACAATCATATAAAGTAAGAATACTTCTTACTAATAAGTCTTCAGGAAGAACAGAGTAGAGTGCCACATCACTTCAGAGTTTGTTTAAACGTGGAAGTGGCTCATTGAATTCAACCAAATGGAACATATAAATTCACAATCCGGCAAAGAGAGAAGATTGCTAAGTTCTTGAACTCTGCACAGAGCAGTTTTGTTAGAAGAGCAACCTAAGAAGCATTTGTGTAACATTGTATAGCCTTCCTGAGTGAGTTAAATGTGTTGTACGGTTCCGAAAAGAACGGAGAGAACGTTTGGGTGAATGTTTCTGCTTTGTGTACACTCAGATAAACTCCAGATATCCAATGACGCACACACACACACACACACAGGCACACACGATATACAGGTATGCATCTATAGTATGTACACACTTTGTGCGAATGTCTTTGTTAAGGGGAGTAAGACTGTGTGTGTATGTTTCAGTCTATGCCCTCTCTGTATAAAATGTATTTACAGAGATCCCTTTCTTTGTGTCAGTGGTGGTTGACTGACAGCTTCTCTTAGCTCCGGAATTGCAGATAACCAGGCCCAGATGGAGCTGGTTGGATGTTTCTGCACCACTGATTTACTCCAATACCTGGGACAGGACAGAGCGAAGGGACCAAACCGGCACCCATATCGCCCTCCCCCCAACCCCCAGCCCAGGACAAATCCTAACCACATGGATGGGAGAGGTGTAGATGTCCTTTCGATCTGTCCTGTAGGAGAATCAGGATATCCCGTTTAGGGGTTCTCTCCCTGCCCTGGCCGTGGCACATTCTACAATATGACCAGTTAGGTTTTGAGGTTGTGATAGTTTACACTGTAACGAACCCATAATGGGACTAACAGAAATGAATAAAACAGATGAAAATGAGTCATGGATGACCGGCCATTGTATAAGGCACCTCTGCACATGGACTGTAGCTGAATGACTACCAATGTCACGCCCTGATCTGTTTCACCTGTCCTTGTGCTTGTCTCCAACCCCTCCAGGTGTCGCCCATCTTCCCCACTTATCCTCTAGCTATTTATACCTGTGTTTTCTGTCTGTCTGTGCCAGTTCATCTTGTTTGTCAAGCTTACCATCATTCGTCCTGTCAGCTCCTGTCTTTTCCCAGCCTCTCTTTTTCTCGTCATCCTGGTTTTTGACCCTTGCCTGTCCTGACCCTGTACACCCCGACCACTCTACCCGTCCCTGAGCCTGCCTGCCATCCTGTATTTTTGCTCCACCTCTGGATTACTGAACTCTGCCTGTCCCTGACCCTGAGCCTGCCTGCTGTGCCGTACCTTAGCTCCTAATCTGGATTATCGACCCCTGCCTGCCTTGACCTGTCGTTTTCCTGCCCCTGTGGTTACAATAAACATTGTTTACTTCACACAGTCTGTACTTGGGTATTACCTTGATTCCTGATAAACAAAGTATTCAGATAGCAGCTGACTGACTTACAAAGTATTAAATTCCATCACATGGGTGTGTAAACACTTTTAAATAAATCAATTCCTGCATAGGTCAAGGAAGATGACTTATCACACTGTGTATTGCACAACAATTTACCAAAGAATATATTTAAAACTATGTCTAGTTTCTTTCTCTTCTCTTAGTCCTATCGGTTACTGTTGAAATGCTTAAATTACTTCTCTGTAAACAAGTCCATTGTAGACCTTGCACATTCTGTACCACACAACCTTTCAAATGTGACCTTTCCAAAAACAGCCATCGATCTCTCTCTGGCCATTTGTACATTATGTAGTCCTGCACACACTGTTAATCATGAATCATAATCAAATCATCTATATTCTAATAATAGAACTCAATGAACGGGTCTAATTATAGAATTTAGATAGTGAAGATAAGAATGTATTTGTCTCTCGATTATTAGACAGACTTGCTATCAATGCCTTCTTTCAAGCCCCGCGTTGATGACATACGCTAATGCCTCTACCCATCAAATGCCCTTCCTTGTGCATGATCAGTTCCTTTGTATACCCTCTCAGTACCCCTGTCCTTTGCACACGCTCAGTTTCACCGCACGCGCTCAGTGTCTCTGTTCTTCTGCACACGCTCACTGGCTCTGAATACAATAAAGGTTAAAGTATCTGTGGCATGTGGCTGGTAGCCCCCAACTCAGCAGCTCAGATTGCCTCTGACAGACACTGAAGCTGCTGAGTAAAAGACTTGCATTAAACCTTTACACTTCTGCTTCTGTCCTAGTCTGTATTGGGTAAAAATGACATACTTTATGAATAAGTTAAGATCATTGATAAATTACAATAGTTCTTGTATCTATGCCTATCGACTTATAATAAATCTGAAAGATAGTATCTGTCTCTTCATGTCCCGGATGTGTCCACAATATTTTTGTGCTTCATAAGGTGTGTCTGCTCCCTCATGCTTTATACCCAAAATGCCCCCACTCTGGGGTATTTTTCAGCAGGGCACTGTGGAATGACTCCAGATAACCTGAGTTTTTACAAAATTACTAAATTGATTACATGGTCTAGAAGGTACTCTGTGGTCCTGAGTCTACCTCTAACCGCCTGTAACCCCATAACACAAATGCAAACCATACAAATACTACCCAATTCATGTTTATACCATGCTTACTGTAAATTGAGCTATCTTGGCCGTCATCTTGTAAATATTTTGGCCAACTTACCTTCAACTTGTGCAGAACTAGGGGTTGGAAGTGCATGTTGATGGAATCCGATTATGTGCCACCTGCAACAAAATACACAATAACCCCCCCCCCCCCAAAATACCTAGTGGCATGAATACCTAGTGCCATTATTCAAGTTTGTGGGTATGCCCCCTCTACCAAGTGGCAATATCAGCATTTGCTATGAATGCCGGACTTTGTGGTTCACTATGAGCAGACCAATATACAGGGTGTTGAAACAGCCCAATTCTAGCAGTGAAATGTAAATGTGCTAGTTCAAGCTTATGGTAAAATGTAATGTTGTTAATATGGAAATGACTATGTGCCGTGGCAGAGCCAGAGTGAAATTTCCCTTTAAGCTAACGATATCAGTGGTGGAAGAGGGCCGAGCTACAGGTATTTGTCAGACTATGAGAAAATGGGTCTTCTCACGGAAATGTCTGTAGTGTCTGAACCATTTGGCCTACATTTGCTCTAGCCCGCTACCAGTTAAATTTTTTTTATGGAAGTATACACTGAGTGTATAAAACCTGTACTTTCCATGACATAGACTGACCAGATGAATCCAGTTGAAAGATATGATCCCTTATTGATGGCACTTCAATAATAGTAATATTATATAATAATAATATTAATAATAATACCTCTTTGGGCTGAAATCCCGTTAACGGGATGATATGACAACAGCCAGTGAAAGTGCAGGGCGCCAAATTCAAAACAACAGAAATCTCATAATTAAAATTCCTCAAACATACATGTATCTTATACTGTTTTAAAGGTATTCTTGTTGTTAATCCCACCACAGTGTCCGATTTCAAATATGATTTACGGCGAAAGCACCACAAACAATTATGTTAGGTCACCACCAAGCCACAGAAAAACACAGCCATTTTCCCAGCCAAAGAGAGGAGTCACAAAAAGCACAAATAGAGATAAAATGAATCACTAACCTTTGATGATCTTCATCAGATGACACTCATAGGACTTTGATAAAGTTCATATTTATATCAAGAAATCTGAGTTTACATTGGCGCGTTACATTCACTAGTTCCAAAAACATCCAGTGATTTTGCATAGCCACATCGATTCAACAGACATACTCATCATAAATGTAGATGATAATACAAGTTATACACAATATAGATATAGATGGAATTATAGATATACCTGTCCTTAATGCAACCGCTGTATCAGATTTAAAAAAAAAGGTTTTACTGAAAAAGCAAACCATGCAATAATCTGAGACGGCGCTCAGAACAATCAAGTCAAAATAGCCCCCATGTTGTAGTCAACATAAACCATAAATGACATGCTAAATATTCCCTTACCTTTGATGATCTTCATCAGAATGCACTCCAAGGAATCCCAGGTCCACAATAAATGCTTGATTTGTTCGATAATGTCCGTTATTTATGTCCAATTAGCTACTTTTGTTAGCGCGTTTGGTATACATATCCAAACGCTCGTTCTGGTCAGCGTTATGTCAGACAAAAACTTCAAAAAGTTATATTACAGGTCGAAGAAACATTTCAAACTATACAGAATCAATCATTAGGATGTTTTTAACATTAATCTTCAATAAAGTTCCAACCGGAGTATTCCTTTGTGTCTTCAGAAGCCATGGAACGCAGGTCGCTATCATGTGCAATGCGCGTGACCAGAAAATGGCTGACTGCCAGACACCTGATTCATTCTGCTGTCATTCAATCCCACAACACAGTAGAAGCCTCATTCAAATTTCTATAGGCTGTTGACATCTAGTGGAAGCCCTAGGAAGTGCAACATCATTAATATCTCAAGCGGATTTCAGTGGGAACTGTGTTGAGTACATACCAGCCTCAGATTTCTCACTTCCTGTTTTGATTTCTCCTCAGGTTTTTGCCTGCCATATGAGTTATGTTAAACTCACATACATCATTCAAACAGTTTTAGAAACTAAATGCAAAAAAAAGAATATGCAAAAATTAGCAACTGAGACTGAGGAGCAGGCCATTTACTTTGGGCACCTTATTCATCCAAGCTACTCAATACTGCCCCCCAGTCATAATACGTTTTAAAGATGGATTTTAAAGCCTTGGAACAATTGAGACATGGATTGTGTATGTGTGCCATTCAGAGGGTGAATGGACAAGACAAAATATTTAAGTGCCTTTGAATGGGGAATGGTAGTAGGTGGCAAGTGCACAGGTTTGAGTGTGTCAAGAACTGCAACGCTGCTGAGTTTTTCACAGTTTCCCATGTGTATCAAGAATGGTCCACCACCCAAAGGACATCCAGCCAACTTGACAATTGTGGGACGCGTTCGAGTCACATGGGCCAGCATCCCTTTGGAACGCTTTCGACATCTTGTAGAGTCCATTCCCAACAAATTTAGGCTGTTCTGGTGGCAAAAGAGGATGCAACTGAATATTAGGAAATTGTTCCTAATGTTTTTTACACTCAGTGTATATGGAAGTAGTTTAATGCCAAAAGAAAGAAAGAAAGAAAGAAAGAAAGAAAGAAAGAAAGAAAGAAAGAAAGAAAGAAAGAAAGAAAGAAAGAAAAAAAGAGAAAATGTATGATCTTGTCTCATCGCTGCAACTCCCCAACAGGCTCGGGGAGTTGAAGGTCAAGTCATGCATTCTCTGAAACATAACCTCCTCCTGTGCGCTTGCCACACTGCTTCTTAACACGCTGCTTGCCTAACCTGGAAGCCACCAATGTGTCAGAGAAAACAGTGTTCAACTGACGACTGAGGTCAGCTTGCAGGAGCCCGGCACAAGGAGTTACTAGAGCAAGGAAATCCCCCCTCTCCTCCCTCCTCTTCCGACTGTCAACTCCTGGCTGAACAGGCTCTATCAATGCACATGTCTGGAACCTTTACAAGTGTAAGGCGGCAGGAGAGAGTGGTTTCGATTTATAACCAGTGATCTAAAAAAAAAGATAGATTCCAAACAAAAATCACTTTCTGTTTGTCATAGGCGAACACTGCGAATTCTTAGCGAGTTCAGGAAGCCAAGATAGAGCTCTGTGAGACTTAAACAGCGATGGGTGCAGATGTTTTGCTCAAGAGAGACGTTCAGAAAATATGCAGTTTCTCTAACACTAAATATACAAATATGTATTTTATAGTCATAAGGAAGGGGGAATTTTATACTTAGTCATTTTGTAAATGTATGAAACTGTATTTAAATAAATTTAGAAATGTATTATACTTTATGAAAAATATATATTTTCAAGCCTTATTCATACACTTTTTGTTGAATAGGAAACAGTGCATTTGGAAAGTATTCAGACCCTTCCCTTGTTGAACATTTTGTTACGTTACAGCCTCATCCTACAATTAATTAAATAAACACTTTCCTCATCAATCTACACACGATACCCCATAATGACAAAGCGAAAACAGGTTTTTAGAACTTTTTGCAAATATATTACAAATAAAAAACAGACCTTATTTACGTAAGTATTCAAACCCTTTGCTATGAGACTCGAAATTGAGCTCTGATCCATCCTGTTTCCATGGATCATACTTGAAATGTTACTATAATTTGATTGGAGTCCACATGTGTTAAATTCATTTGATTGGACATGATTTGGAAATGCACACACCTGGCTATACAAGGTCCCATTGTTGACAGTGCATGTCAGAGCAAATTAAGTCGAAGGAATTGTACGTAGAGCTCCGAGACAGGATTGTGTCGAGGCACAGATCTGGGGAAGGGTACCAAAACATTTCTGAAGCATTGAAGGTCCCCAAGAACACAATGGCCTCCGTCATTCTTAAATGGAAGAAGTTGGGAACCACCAAGACTCTTCCTAGAGCTGGCCACCAGGAAAAACTGATGGCCACACTGACAGAGCTCCAGAGTTTCTCTGTGGAGATGGAAGAACCTTCCAGAAGAACAACCATCTCTGCAGTACTCCACCAATCAGCCCTTTATGGTAGAGGCCAGACTGAAGCCACTTTTTAGTAAAAGGCACATGAAAGCCTGCTTGAATTTAGCCAAAAGGCACCTAAAGACTCTCAGTCCATGAGAAACAAGATTCTCTGGTCTTATGAAACCAAGATTAAACTCTTTGGCCTGAATGCCAAGCGTTACGTCTGGAGGAAACCTGGCACCATCCCTACAGTGAAGCATGGGGGTGGCAGCATCATTCTGTGGGGATGTTTTTCAGCGGCAGGGACTGGGAGACTAGTCAGGATCAAGGGAAAGATGAATGGAGAAAAGTACAGAGCGATCCTTGATGAAAACCTGCTCCAGAGCGCTCAGGAACTCAGACTGAGGTGAAGGTTCACCTTCCAACAGGACAATGACCCTAAGCATACAGCCAATACAATACAGGAGTGGTTTCGGGACAAGTCTCTGAATGTCCTTGAGTGGCCCAGCCAGAGACCGGACTTGAACCCGATCAAACATCTCTGGAGAGACCTAAAGATATCTGTGAATCAATGCTCCCCATCCAACCTGAGGGAGCTTGAGAGGATTTGCAGAGAAGAATGGGAGAAACTCCGAAAAATACAGGCGTGCCAAGCTTGTGGTGTCATTCCCAAGAAGACTTGAGGTTGTAATTGCTGCCAAAGGTGCTTCAACAAAGTACTGAGTAAAGGGTCTGAATACTTACGTAAATGTAATATTTCTTCTTTTTTTATATAATAAATATGTAAACATTTCTAAAACCCGGTTTTTGCTTTGTCACTGTCAGGTATTGTGTATAGATTGATGAGGGAAAAATGATTGAATCTATTGTAGAATAACGTTGTAACATAACAAAATACTTACCAAGACATGACATGTTCCTGAGTGGCCTACTTACAGTTTTGACTGAAATCGTATTGAAAGTCTATGGCAATGCTTGAAAATGACTGTCTAGCAATGATCGACAATCAACTTGACAGATCTTGAAGAATTATTTCATGAATAATGGGCAAATATTTGTGGATATGTGCCAGACATATGTGCAGGCGTCACTATGCCATCTTACCTTAGTAGCATTTAGCATAATAATTGACATGAGTCAGAAAGCTGAGAAAAATGTTTTCCTTCTCAACTTTAAGTCACCAGCTGCCACTGACAGCTATGATCACAGTATATCAAAACTGTAACTACTGTACCACTACGCAGGGAACTCTTCTATCTTCTTTTGAACAGTAGCTAGAACACTAGTAGACAGATATAGGTCACGATGTGTGGTCTATTGACCTGTCATCTGTAAGATGCCAGATCACCATGCAAATCAGTTTGGGGTACGGCCGCAATGCAAGATGGTGTTTAAACTTCCCACAATGCCTCCCTTTCTCCACACACACTTACAACTCTTTGCTCCTCCGTGCTCACTTTTAGAGAATTAACCAATAGTTAGTCCCTCCCTAAGTACATTGAAAAAAATTGTGAAATGTTTACTGTCAGCCTGAGAATAAATGTGCACATTAGGACCTAGAGTAAAGTAGGCCGGGAGCAGAGCTGATTACTGATAAGAGTGCTAATGGAGTCATTATTAACTGGCCTCTCAACATCTGGCCTCAAGCCTATATACATGTACAGTCTGTACAGAGAGGACACATTGCACATTTAAAATTAATCTTAACTTATTCAGGATGTCATCATAATTATTAGTATAGGGGAAAGTATATCTTCATGAAAACATATTTGCTGTTACTCCTACCGGAACCCCCAGAGAGTAGAGATTGTGGTGGAATGCTTTATAAGGCTTAATCTTGTGGCGTTTCTGCATTATTTAAAGTTGCTCTCTTATAAGAAGATCTATCCTCAAAACCTGGCACTTTTAACTGGGGCCCGTTCAAAGTACCATGCTAGAAATGCTGATGTAGGATCAGTTTTGCATTTAAGATAATACGATTATATTGCCAGTTGGACCTGATTCTAGATCAACCCTCCTACTGTACTATGAGATGCTTTTTTAATACAGGCTCTTTGGTATTATTTCTAATGCCTTGCTTTCCATCTTTCCATCTTTAGCACAGTGTGATACTATGTGCTAACACTCATGCAGGTGTAAAAGGTGTGACAGCATCCGGAGGGGGAAGGTGGGAGAGGGGCAGGGACGTGTTAATTGATTCTATGAGAGGGTGCCAGAAAGCTTGCTAAAAATGTGGATGATGTCACCGTCAGGATATTGGCTAACTAATGCTATTTCCTATTTGTATATAGCAACAAACTGCAGGAGAAATAGAAAAGGGGAACAAACACTGGCGCTTGGGAAAGAACAGGGAAATAGAGAAATTGTTAGAGCATTGTCAAAACGGTGGCAGGTAATGTTTTGCCCGATGAAAACAATATTGGACATTTCAGTTGAGGCAAAGAGGTTATGTTTATACCAGCCCCGGGTACAGTTTGTGAGGTGGAAAGTGACCTCAGTTGGGCTATTCAGTCAGGACACACAATGTTGTCTGGGGAGAGAAAAAACACACGTAGGACTACTTACTGCATAGGTCCTTCTTGTTAAAGAAGCAAGCATGTGCCAAAGTAAATGGATCCTAATGACTGAATTGGAGTCATTCCTCCCAAAACACAAAACACAACATATGATGGAAGTATATTCCTGGCAAACACTTCAAATGTTTTCAATGGAATTGGAATTTGCCTGGCTTTTTGGATTTGAATGTTGTTGCTGTTACTCCTACTGAGATTCAACGGTAGAGTAGCAGAGAGAACGGCAGTGGGACAATCCCACCCCTCCTTTCAAAACACTGTCTTAGTGTAACATAATGTCAGCCAGGACACTGCAAATCACTTCACACACTGCGACCAAACTGCTTTCCCTCCGCATTTTACTTCCCAAACAAACATGTTTTTATAATTTGGTCATTTATATGAACCGTCAAGTACGAACTCTTGGGACTAACAGAATAACATTTTCCCATATCTCACTAAAAGCTATAAAAGACATGAATCTGGCAAGTCAGGACACATGACACATTTCAGTTTGAGATGAGCCTACTCAGTAGATTCGTTTATCTAAATGTCATTTGTAATTACATAAGGGCAGAAGAGTTCATCATTGTAGTCTGCACTGATTGTGTATCTTCTGGGAAAAGTTATTTTTAGTTGGTTGGTGCAGCAGAACCAAGCACTACGTCTCTGTAGTTTCCACTATTTAATGTACCCCTTAAAGAAAAAGAGACAGTGGTGTGTTCTCTTCCTCCTCAGATCATGTGCTGCCCACATGTACGCCTCAGTGACATCACTCTGAGCTAGTCTGGGTACCAGTCTTTTTAGCTAACATGCCACTACTTGCCAATCCTGTCATTTGCCAAAGAGACTTGTGTTTTTGGCAATCTCAACATTCAATCCACCTAATTTTCGAAAGCTTTTAAGACACGGCAGCCAAACTTGGGAACTATGGATACAACTTACTCTGCGCCCACGCATTATCATAATTCATTACCATGTTTTTGTTAGCCGATACATCCTGAAAAAATATACCATATTACTGGTCTGCTGATGTGCCTGGACCTTGTAGGTTAAACTGCCGTGAAAAAAATCCATAACTGATCCAAATGGTAGCCCAATCAGGCAGACTAGATGCAGTTATTTTGAAATGAATATGCATTCAAAAGGCCAGGCTTTTAAAACCTCTTGGGGCTAGGAGGCAGAATTTTCACTTTTGGATAAGTAGCGTGCCCAATTTCAACGTCCTCCTACTCATGCCAAGAATATAACATATGCATATCATTCATAGGTTTGGATAGAAAACACTCGGAAGTTTCTAAAACTGTTTGAATCATGTCTGTGAGTATAACAGAACTTATGTAGCAGGCAAAACCCAGAGGACTAACTGTTTAGATTTTTTTTTTCCTCTCTCTTTTCCCTGAGTGGTCATTGCCCAGGGATATTTCTTAGGAACCTGTTTTCAGTTCCTACCACTTCCACTGGATGTCACCAGTCTTTGGAATTTGGTTGAGGTTATTCCTTTGTGCAATGAAGAAGTAGGCCAACTAGGAACTGGGTACACTGTTGAGAGTTGTGCAAGACGTAAAAAGTATCGCTGGTTTGTTTTCATTCCTGTATTGAACACAGAAAGACCCGTCTACAATTATTATTATTATTATTATTTTTTTTGAATTTTACCCCTTTTTCTCCCCAATTTCGTAGTATCCAATTGTTGTAGTAGCTACTATCTTGTCTCATCGCTACAACTCCCGTACGGGCTCGGGAGAGACGAAGGTTGAAAGTCATGCGTCCTCCGATACACAACCAACCAAGCCGCTGCTTCTTTAACACAGCGCACATCCAACCCGGAAGCCAGCCGCACCAATGCGCCGGAGGAAACACCGTGCACCTGGCCACCTTGGCTAGCATACACTGCGCCCAGCCCGCCACAGGAGTCGCTGGTGCGCGATGAGACAAGGACACCCCTACCGACCAAGCCCTCCCTAACCCGGGCGACGCTAGGCCAATTGTGCGTCGCCCCACGGACCTCCCGGTCGCGGCCGGTTACGACAGAGCCTGGGCGCGAACCCAGGACTCTGATGGCACAGCTGGCGCTGCGTACAGCGCCCTTAACCACTGCGCCAGACCCGTCTACAATTTGATCAATTATTAACGTTTAAAAATACCTAAAGTTGAATTACAAAAGTAGTTTGAAATATTTTGGCAAAGTTTATAGGCAACTTTTGAAATATTTTGTAGTGACGTTGCGTTTTTTGTAAGATGTTTTTTCTGGATCAAACGCGCTTTATAAATGGACATTTTGGATATATATGGATGGAATTAATCGAACAAAAGGACCAATTGTGATGTTTATGGGACATATTGGAGTGCCAACAAAAGAAGCTCATCAAAGGTATTGCATGTTTTATATTTTATTTCAGTGTTTTGTGTAGCGCCTGCAGGGTTGAAATATGCTAACCCCTTTGTTTACTGCTAGTGCTATCATCAGATAATAGCTTCTGATGCTTTCGTCGAAAAGCATTTTAAAAATCTGACATGTTGGCTGGATTCACAACGAGTATAGCTTTAATTGAGTATCTTACATGTGTGAATTAATGAAAGTTTGAATTTTATAGTATTTTATTTGAATCTGGTGCTCTGCATTTTCCCTGGCAATTGGCCAGTTTGCGTCCCGCCTATCCCAAAGAGGTTTTAAGCGGTTATTCAAATGATATAGGCTATTCACTGCATATCACAGCCTAGACTACAGTTTTGTACTTGTGAAACAGTAGTAACATTCTTCATTACATTGTGTTGTTGTAGCCAAAGTAGGACACAATTCTTGTCCCTAAAAAACTGAAACAATAGGGTAGCTTTTCGAGCTAGTACCCAGGAACTGGGAGGGATATATAGTCTTCTGTACACTATATATACAAAAGTATGTGGACACCCTTTAAAATTAGTCTATTTCAACCACACCCGTTGCTGAGGACCATCCACTGCTCCACTGGCATCTCCACTGGCTTCTCTCTCTTCCATCATCTCTCTATTCATCTCAATAGCTCTTGAACCTATAGCGTAGCCCAATGCGTGTCCCAGAAGTAGCAATATATTTTGAACAATGAAAAAATATATATAGGCTATATAATCACATCGGCTGGTGGTAAAAATGTAATAAACGGAAATCCTCTTGTTCTCCCCGCGCCCAATGTTTATGTTTATAATTAAATGTATTATGTCAGAATGCCCAATGTTAGAATGTTTACAATCAAATTTATCAATCAAGTTATAACTTTTTCCAAATGGTCTAATTTGCATAAACATTGTGATTGGAGGATAGCTGTGAGAATCAAATCATCTAATCTCCTCAAGCTCATTAATGATAGTGTTCATATTTGAAGATTGCAGAAAGGCCACTCTCTTTGGCATTGTCAAGGAGTGGCAAGGAGTGGAATGTTAGCTAAAGAGACTGGTATGCAGGTTGTCTAAACATCAGACTGTGGTTAGGATACCATGGTTACCATGGTAAGGATACTCCATGGATATCAGTCTGAAAGAAGTGCTGTAAAAAAGATGCAAGTGTCTCGACAAGCCAGAATGTTGAATACAGTGTTTTACCGGTTTCCCGCACTCTTGGTCCTTTAGGAAGTGATAGGAAGTGTACTGTACTATACCACTACCCTGTGGATATTTTGTCTCAATGTACCTCCTATATATGGACAAAATCAGCAGACAACAGGTAAAGTTCTTTCAAATTAAGTTTATTCAACAGTCTGACTTGTGATGGGACTGTTCACAAAAGGTGAACCTACATGTTAGAGACCAGAGAGGAGTCTTCCACTCTTGGATTCATAGAGGCCATAGTATTCAGTCTAACCCTGAGCCACATCACCAATCTATTCACAAGTGCTGTTTAAACAGTGTCAAATGATGTCTTTTCAACTTAAATAGACGTTGGCTCAACAACTGTAAGCTGTCTACAACAGAATCTACCCCTGCAATCATTTCAGTAACAGAGCATGTATAATGCATCATCAACAGCTGGTTATTACTGGCCCAATCTATCACATAAGACATCATTGTATGCTTGAAATGGATTAGGGAGAGTGAGTTATCTATGTCAAATCTACTTGAGCGGAGGAGTGGGAATTTTGTGCTCTGTCCTACATCCAACATGACAGGACTACTTTTAGCATACAATTAGGACGTGCGAGGACACACACTCACTTCTTTCCCCCAAAGCAAAAACACACATGGGGAAACGCATTTGCTGGAGAAGGCTTTCACCTCCTTTCTATCCCCCCTCTCTCCCTTCTGCTTGTTCTCTCTCTCTACCTTTATATATACAATCTATGCTCTCAACACCTCACCTCCCCTCTCTGACTCACTATCAAGCAGCAGTGGTTACCAAGGTGACAGGTTTTTTTGTGCAAAAATAGCAACACAGTTCATCAGCTTAGTGTATCAATGAAACTCAGATAATGAGTGGAATATATTGTTATATACAACCCAGGTATTGTCACACCCTGATCTGCTTCACCTGTCCTTGTGATTCTCTCCACCCCCATCCAGGTGTCGCCCATCTTCCCCATTATCCCCTGTGTATTTATACCTGTGTTCTCTGTTTGTCCATTGCCAGTTCATATTGTTTGTCAAGTCAACCAGCGTTTTTGTTCTCAGCTCCTTCTTTCCTCATCCTCCTGGTTTTGCCTGTCCTGACTTTAAGCCCGTCTGCCTGACCACTCTGCCTGACCCTGAGCCTGCCTGCCAACCTGTACCTTTGCCCCACCTCTGGATTGTTAACCTCTGCCTATCCTGACCCTGAGCGTGCCTGCCGCCCTGTACCGTTGCCCCACCTCTGGTTTACTGACCCCTGCCTCCTTGACCTGTCTATTTCGTTCCACTGTTGGAACATTAAACCATTGTCAAATTGACTTGTCTGCATCTGGGTCTTACCTTGATTTCTGATAGTACGAACTGGCCACGACTGACCTAGCAGTCCTGGGCCAGCTGAGCAACACCATCTACACCCAGGGAGCCACCATCGGTAGGCACGAGGACGGCTGAACGCCATGACCGGGCGTGGGACAGTTTGCTGGAGCAATTCCACGGGTTGTTTGGGAGGCCGCCTACCACGGTGGTAACCCCACAGCTCCTCATCTGCTAGCAGCGCCGTCTCATTGGTCATTCCACCTTCTCGGGAGCCCTGCTTACCTCCTCCGGGAACGCTTAAATGGAGAGCCGAGCACCTGTTGGGCATTCCTAGCTCAGTATGCCCTCGTCTTCGAGCTTCAGCCTTCCTCCTTCCCCTCGGATCGCTCCAAGATAGCCTACCTCATCATGCTGCTGTCCGGGAGGGCTCTCACCTGGGCAACTGATGTGTGGGAAGAACAGCTGGCCATATGCACTAGTCTGGAGGAGTTTGTGGGAGAAGTGAGGAAGCTTTTTGATGCCCCGTTCTCTGGGCGAGAGGCCGCCCGGAAGCTAATCCAGCTTCGGCAGGACTCCCCAGTGTAGCTCATTATGCGGTGGATTTCCACACGTTGGCAGCGGAGAGTGCTTGGAATCAAGAGGCACTGTTCAATATGTTCCTGCACGGCGTCTCGGAGGAGGTCAAGGACGAGCTTGCAACGCGGGAGTTACCTACGGAGCTCGATTCCCTCATCATCAAATCAAATCAAATCAAATTTATTTATATAGCCCTTCGTACATCAGCTGATATCTCAAAGTGCTGTACAGAAACCCAGCCTAAAACCCCAAACAGCAAGCAATGCAGGTGTAGAAGCACGGTGGCTAGGAAAAACTCCCTAGAAAGGCCAAAACCTAGGAAGAAACCTAGAGAGGAACCAGGCTATGTGGGGTGGCCAGTCCTCTTCTGGCTGTGCCGGGTGGAGATTATAACAAAACATGGTCAAGATGTTCAAATGTTCATAAATGACCAGCATGGTCGAATAATAATAAGGCAGAATAGTTGAAACTGGAGCAGCAGCACAGTCAGGTGGACTGGGGACAGCAAGGAGTCATCATGTCAGGTATTCCTGGGGCATGGTCCTATGGCTCAGGTCCTCCGAGAGAGAGAAAGAAAGAGAGAATTAGAGAGAGCATATGTGGGATGGCCAGTCCTCTTCTGGCTGTGCCGGGTGGAGATTATAACAGAACATGGCCAAGATGTTCAAATGTTCATAAATGACCAGCATGGTCGAATAATAATAAGGCAGAACAGTTGAAACTGGAGCAGCAGCACAGCCAGGTGGACTGGGGACAGCAAGGAGTCATCATGTCAGGTAGTCCTGGGGCATGGTCCTAGGGCTCAGGTCCTCCGAGAGAGAGAAAGAGAGAAGGAGAGAATTATAGAACGCACACTTAGATTCACACAGGACACCGAATAGGACAGGAGAAGTACTCCAGATATAACAAACTGACCCTAGCCCCCCGACACATAAACTACTGCAGCATAAATACTGGAGGCTGAGACAGGAGGGGTCAGGAGACACTGTGGCCCCATCCGAGGACACCCCCGGACAGGGCCAAACAGGAAGGATATAACCCCACCCACTCATCACTTTTATCATCGATGGACGATTACGGGAACTACGGGAGGAGAGGAAATTGGATTTCTCTCGCACGCCCAGGGATTCCACCTTGCCTCTGAGTCATCCTGGAAGCTCCCAACGGTCTCGTTCCCGAGGCATCCAGAAATGCCCCGAGGGCTGCCGAAGACAGCTGAGTCAACACATCCTGAGCCTATGCCTCTAAGCAGAGCTGGGCTGTTGCCAGCAGAACGCCAATACAGGATCGACACGAAGAGTAATCTGTATTGCGGGACTCTTGGTCAATTCGTTTCCTCTTGTCCTTAAAAAATACCTGGCTCACTGGTAGGAGCGAGTAATCTGGTGGGCCTATATGGAGAACGTTCCGGTTTCCCTCACCCCTTTTCATGCTCTTCTGCTGTGGGGAGACCAGTCTAAATCTCTTCGGGTTCTCATTGACTCTGGAGCTGACGAGAGCTTTTTGGATGCTACCCTGGCGTCCGAGCTGAACATCCCCACTCAGCCCCTCTCTATTCCCATGGACGTTAGAGCGCTGGACGGGCGCTCTATAGGCCGAGTCACCCACAACACCTCTCCCATCAACCTACGTGTGTCAGGGAACCACAGCGAGGCATTCCAGGTCCTGCTCATCAAGTCCCCTCAGATTCCCGTGGTATTGGGATTATCCTGGCTCCAGCGACACAATCCCCTCATTAACTAGTTTACTGGTGCCATCATCGGCTGGAGCCCATTCTGCCACACCCCAATGCCTGAAGTCAGCGCAACCTGCCCTGGGACGTCTTCCTGGGGGCTCGGAAGGTGCCCTGGACCTCTCCATCATTCCTTCGGAGTACCATGACCTCCGGGAGGTGTTCAACAAGGCCCGTGCAACTTCACTCCCACCGCACCGACCTTATAACTGTAGAATTGACCTTCTCCCTAGCACGATTCCGCCCCAGGGATGACTAAACTCTCTGTTGGGACCAGAGACCAGGGTGATGGCGACGTACACTGGGTCTCCCTTGCAGCAGGACTCATCCATCATTCTCCCGCTGGTGCAGAAGAAGATGGACAAGACCCTGCACCCGTGCATTTACTACCGGGGTCTCAACGACATAATGATGAAGAACCACTACCCGCTACCACTCATCTCATCCGCCTTTGAGCCGCTCCAGGGGGCCATCGTGTTTTCCAAGCTGGATCTACGGAACGCCTACCACCTGGTGCGGGTACGGGAAGGGGATGAGTGGAAGACCACCTTCAACAAGGACAACGGTCACTACGAGTATCTGGTCATGCCATTTGGCCTTACCAACACCCCTGCTGTGTTTTAAGCTCTGGTCAATGATGTTCTCCACGACATGTTGAACCGGTTCGTCTTTGTCTACCTAGATCACATCCTCATCTTCTCCAGTTCCACCCAAGAACATGTGCTCCACGTCCAACTGGTTCCCCAATGCCTCCTGGAGAACCAGCTGTTTGTAAAAGCAGAGAAGTACGAGTTCCATCGTTCCACCATCCATTTTCTGGGTTTCATCATCACCGCAGGGAGTGTGCAAATGGATCATGGGAAGGTGAAAGCGGTGGTGGATTGGCCCCAGCCTACTTCCTTGGTGCAGCTGCAACGCTTCCTGCAGCTGCAACGCTTCACCACAGCTCCCAGCTTGGTTCATCCAGACCCTTCCAGTCAGTTGGTGGTGGAGGCCGATGCTTCTGATGTTGGAGTGGGGGAGGTCCTGTCCCAGTGTTCTGCCCTGGACCTCAAGCTACATCCGTGCGCCTTCTTCTCCCACCACCTCAACGCCATGGAAAGAAACTATGATGTGGGGAATCGTGAGCTTCTCGTGGTGAATATGGCGTTGGAGGAATGGAGGCACTGGCTGGAGTGGGCCCATTCCTCCAGGCTTGCCTGCCACCCAGGCTCCCGTCAAACCCTGGCATTCGTGCAACAATGCTTTTGGTGGCCTACGATTGTTCCTTATGTCACCACGTTTGTCTCCTCCTGCACAGTATGTGCTCAGAATAAGACTCCTCGACAAGCTCCGGTTGATCTTCTGCAACCACTGCCTGTCCATCACCGTCCCTGTTCCCACATATCCCTGGATTTCGTCACTGGTCTCCCCCCGTCTGAGGACAACACTGCCACCCTGACTTTGGTCGATCGGTTTTCCAAGGCTGCTCCCTTCATTCCTCTCCCGAAACTACCCTCGGCCAAGGAGAAGGCCCAGATCATGGTGCAGCACGTCTTCCGGATCCATGAACTGCCCATGGACATGGTCATCAATCAGGGGCCTCAGTTCTCGTCCCGGTTCTGAAAGGTGTTCTGCTCCCTCATTGGGTCGTCGGCCAGCTTGTCCTCTGGGTTCCACCCCCAGTCCAATGGCCAGTCGAGGCAAGCCAACCAGGATCTTGAGACTGCTCTGTGCTGCCTGGTCCCCTCCAACCCCACCTCCTGGAGCCAGCAGCTGGTGTGGGTGGAGTATGCCCGCAACACCCTTCCCTGCTCTGCCACGGGCCTATCTCCGTTTGAGCGTTCCCTGGTGTATCAGTCCCCACTCTTCCCCGAGCAGGAGGAAGAGGTCGGTCGGTGTACCTTCTGCCCAGATGTTTGTTTGCGGCTGTAGTCGTACCTGGAGGAGAGCCCGGCCGGTCCTCATCAAGAACACCTCCAGGTATCTACGACAAGCGGATCGCCATCGGACCCCGGCTTCCCGGTATCGTCTCGGGCAGAAAATATGGCTTTCCACCCGGGATCTGCTCCTCCGGGTGGAATCCCGCAAACTCTTCCCCCGGTTTATCGGCCCATATCCCATCTCCAAGATTATTAGCCCCTCTGCTGTCTGTCTTCTGTTGCCCTGTACCCTTCATATACAGCACATCCCGCCTTTCATGTGTCCAGAGTCAAACCTATGCCCTTTGTCTCCTGTTCCCACCTCTGGATTGTTAACCTCTGCCTACCCTGACCCTGAGCCTGCCTGCCGTCCGGTACCATTGCCCCACCTCTGGATTGTTAACCTCTGCCTACCCTGACCCTGAGCCTGCCTGCCGTCCGTTACCATTGCCCCACCTCTGGATTGTTGACCTCTGCCTACCCTGACCCTGAGCCTGCCTGCCGTCCGTTACCATTGCCCCACCTCTGGATTGTTGACCTCTGCCTACCCTGACCCTGAGCCTGCCTGCCGTCCGGTACCTTTGCCCCACCTCTGGTTTTAGTGACCACTGCTTGCCTTGACCTGTCTATTGCCTGCCCCTTTTGGAACATTAAACCATTGTCAATTCGACGTGTCTGTATCTGTGTTTTACCTTGATTCCTAATAGGTATTTCAGCAGTGCATAGTACACTACACTATAATTCAAAATGGTAGAACATAGAGTGACTCTTTCCACTTTGTCCTATTGAAGCACTCTGGCTGATGATGTAGTATTTACAGCCACATTCATATATGATTTGGTTTGTACCTTCCGACATAAATTGATCAAATGTGTTCATTTATGAGGTAAAAATACAAACATGTACAGTGTTCAGCCTTTTATCAAACTATATAAGTTAACTAGACACTACATAATTTTGTTTCAGTAGTTTTTAGCAGTTTGATTAAGTGATGGTTCAATGTATTGATAACAAATTACAAAAAGATCATATCAAAAGTAAAGTGAATGTTGCATTTTGAAAAGCAGATACATTGATTGATTACTGTCTGTATCCAAAATGAAGGAGTAATTTGGTGCAGTGGACATGTGACTTTGTGAATTTGTTTGTTGTACTCAGCCAATAGAAAATGCCATTAGAGTTTTGAAACATGAGCCATTTTGATGATCTGTTTACATTTTTGTGCATAGAGTTATGAAAATGTACCACATACTTGTGAAAATTGTCCCAAAGCGATTGAAAAAAAACTGTAATAGCATTATGTCATGTGTTGACTATTAGCCAATGAATAGCTTTCCTCTGGAGCACTGCAGTGCTGCTCAACCCTACAGGAAATAGAGAAATGTGTGGAGGAACATAAAGAGATACTGTACAAAATCAAATCAAATTTTATTTGTCACATGCTTCGTAGACAGCAGGTTTGGGGGGGGGCATTCTATGTTTTGTGTTCTATGTTTTCTATTTATGTGTGTTTGGCCGGGTGTGGTTCTCAATCAGAGGCAGCTGTCTATCGTTGTCTCTGATTGAGAACCATACTTAGGCAGCCTTTTCCCACCTGGGTTTTGTGGGTAGTTGCTGTCTGTTTTTGTGTCTGCACCAGAGAGAACTGTTTCGGTTGTTCTCTTTGTTGTTTTGCTATTCAGTGTTCAGTTCAACTAATAAAAGATGAACACGTACCACGCTGCACCTTGGTCCTCACCTTCTCCTTCCAACAGCCGTTACACAGGTGTAGACTAACAGTGAAATACTTACGAGTGGGTCCATTTCCAACAATGCAGAGTTACAGATAAGATACAAAATTAAATAAAAACTATGCAGTATGAAACAGCGAGAATGTGAATGAATATACCGGCATGAATGTACTTAAGAGAAATAGTGGGAGAATGAGTGTCTTAATGTGTGTGCTAATAAAATAGACAGGGATAGTTTGTGTAACAGAGCGAGAGAGAGAGAGACCAACCCCCTGAATACAGCAAGCCATGTGTCTGCTGTATGCCCACTCGATTTACAGAGCAGCTTTTATCAGATCAAGGCAGAGAGAGAGTGGAGAGGAGGAGAAAGAAGAGAGAAAGAGAGAGAGAGAACACAGAGCAAGATATTGTAGTTTAAGAGAGGGGGACAGAGAGCAGACAGTTTAAAGAAAAGGACAGACTTCCAGCGCAGCAGCCAGCAGCAGCAGAGGCAGCATACTGATCCTCCACACAGTAACCTAGCTGTCCAGCCTGCCCCCCAGCCTGACCTCTCTCCACCCCAGCAAACAGCTGTCCAGCGACAGGAGAAAGAGAGGGGGGGGGGGCTCGACACACCAGGGAGCAGAAGGAGAGGATCCCACTCGTCCCATCCCACTGCAGCCTGCACTAAAAACGTCTTGAGCTGTGGCTTGGAAAGCAGACAGACAGATAGACAGACAGGCACAGGTGCTGCAGACGGCAGTCATAGGGTAGGAGGAGACTACAGTTCCAGAGAGGAATAGCTAGCTCGAGCTTCAGCCAGCACCAGTGAGTCCGGGAACCACACGCTACACACACCTCTTCAGCAGTCAGCACTAGGAATGAAGACCTTCAGGAGGAAAGTGGACACCTCCTTCTGACACGAACCAGGAGCTCATCACAGGGATTACAAAAGGTGAGGGAAAAGTGGGTTTTAGACTTTTTAGTTTGTAATGTGTCGGATATCTCTGGCATTGTATCATGTACAGTGATTTGGAACATTCTGGTAAAACCTTCAATGGGACTAAGTATTCAAAGGGAGAATGTTGCTGTTAACTTGGTTCACCTTCACTGTTGGACGTCTTGCCTCAGTTTAGCAGTTAAGAGCGTTGGGCCAGTATCTGAAAGATTGCTGGTTTGAATCCCTGAGACCACTAGGTCGGAAAAATCTGTCGATGTGCCATTGAGTAAGGCACTTAACCCTAATTGCTTCTGTAAGTCTGTCCGGATAAGAGCATCTGCTAAATGACTCAAATGGAAATGAATATGTATCATTGAGTTTGTAGTTGATGGGTTAGTGGTCAGGTTCTACTAAATGTTTGAACTGTGATTGGTGGTCAGTTACGGATATGAAGAGTGCAGGGGTAAGTTATGTCCACAAAATGTTATTGCACTACACAACAAGGGGTGAGCAGTTAGGGGCAACCTGACACCATCTCTTTTGTTCCTGGAGGGGACATTTTTAAGCCAGGCAACACATTTCTGACATGTTCTACTGATATGTAGAGCTTTGCTTTGCGTTAATCTCACGAGTGAACAGATTTGGAGAGGTTTCCGCTGTGGTTTTGAAAGGGATTTCAGAATATCTAGCCCCAACAAGACTGCACTCATCGCATTGCCAGTGAGTGGTTGTGTTGACATTCCCTTCATGTCTTTTCTGCTTTGATATGGTTTCCTGCCAGGCCCTGCCAAGTACAACTGAGCAGAGAGCAGAACCCATGCTAGCGGGTGGCACGGGGTAATCGCTGAGGGCTGGTGTGGAGAGGCACAGAGGAGGGGAGAATCAGACAGAACAAACACTATTCTGCATTCTACTACACTCCCACCACAGCCACACCAGGCTCGAAGAGGAACAACTGCCTATAATTGACGTTTCTATATGTAACAAAGCAGTTCAAACCAATTCTCTCTGAGTGTCTTCTAAGGGATACCATTACCATCTGCTGTTGGTCATCTGCCCTGGTTCTTTTTGTAATCGCGGCCCAAAAGAGATGGTTGTTTGTCTATTCATGGTCATGTCAGAATTTAAGGGGTTAAAGGATAGAATTTAATAAACAGTCCATCATACATACTGTACATCAAAATGTACAACTCATTTTTTCAAAACTCCATGTTCAGTGAAGTAGAAGAAGAAGAAGCAACATCCCTGTAACCCTGAAATCAGTAATGCTATTATTAGACAAACATTTGCTTGAAGGATGGAAGGTGATGGTTTCATTTTTTTAAAGAAGGGCAGTGGCGTAAATAGGTCAAAATGTGAGGCGAAGTGTGAGCAGCCTCAATGCTTAACCGTAGGCCTCTCTAGCTCCGCCACCCATGTGATGCATTTCTGTGTACAGTGAGACCAAACTGCACAGTGTCATGATAGGCACTTGTCTAGACCAGGCCTGGGCAACTCCAGTCCTCAGCAGTCTGATTGGTGTCACACTTTTGCCCCAGCTATCACACCTGACTACAATAATCAACTAATCATGATCTTCAGTTAAAAAATGCAATTTGTTTAAATCAGGTGTGTTTGCTAGGGATGGGGGGGAAAGTGTGACACCAATCAGGCCGACGAAGATTGGAATTGCCGAGGTCTGGTCTAGACTACAGCACGTTTACACAAGCTCTAATAATAAGATGACCCAGATAGTCACATGACTTCATTGGCGGTCTACATCTCCGAAACAGACTGTCGTGAGGAGACGAGAGACAGGACCCCACTGCCCTCACCCCCCCAAAGTCATCTGCCCATTACCCAGAACCCTCTGCGCTTCCCTAGTCTACTGCAACCTTCTCTGCTTACAATAGCTAACACCGCTAAACTGGGCCTTACATTGCATTCCCCATCATGTCTGTAATGAACCCAAACCAGTTCTAATAGGCTGGAGCTGCTCCAGCTCCCCATCCTGCCTACACAGATACAGACAGCTGACCCAATGACACCAAAGCTTTATTTGCCACTCTCGATGATTTGGACCGGTGCTCAGCGACCACTTGTGAGGAAGTCGCCAGCAGACCCCCCCCCTTCCCCAGAGTTGTAAATGAAAACCCATGACCGCATTCTGCAGTGGCGTCGCGGGGCGCCCGAGGCTGGCAACGTGCACGTGCCGCACTCATTGCTCCCTTTTGGGCCCTGTTCCAAAAGTAGAGTGTGAATCTGGCTCTTGGGGGTTAGGAGTTAGACCAGTATGCACCTGCTCAACTTCTAACACCCCGCCAGAGACAAAGATGTATTCCTGGGCCAAGCGGTTGCTCATTGGCCCTGTAGTCTGATTTCCTCTTTACCTACCGCTGGACCTCAGCCTACTGTGGCTAATCACGGGAAAACTGGGAGTGAAGCAAGAGAATGTGTTCTCACTTGCTTGATTGAAAAGCTTGATTGACAAAATGGAATCGCAGAAGTTTGACACATTCAGGAGAGCATTGCAGATTTATTTCCCACCCGCGGAGTTGTCATCTCCTTCAGTTTGTTTGTACCAGCCTTGTTGTAAAATTAGGACAATTTCACAACCAGTGAAAATTTAGTTTAAATATTTATAGCAGATATTTTTTGCTTTTATACAGCTTGAGTCCTCGATTGGTTATCCTCTCTGGAAAAACAGAGTTAACTGACTGAGCTGAATGCCACTTCCTTTTTAATTTACTAGTGACCTCTGGCATTCCAATAATGACTGCCAAATGCAGCCAAACTCCACTCCACCGCGAGGATGACCAGTTTGAAGGTCCTCCGCTTTCCCTATACCAGCTGACACCTTCATTTAGATGAATATCGGATGTCTCTCTATGCTATACTGTCAATAGTCTAACTCTGTAGAAATATACTGCCAAGACATATTCCCCCTTGGCCAGCAATGAGAAATGTGGCTTTGCGGAGGATTTCTACAGAGGTATACAACTGATTCCAAAACAACATGATCATCCATCATAAAACATCAGCAATGCATTTCCCATGACACTTGAGAAAAGCAGATCTGTATTCCATCTGCACAGACCCAGCAGGTGGTCTAGCTTTGGGCAGTCCAATGATCAATAAGTATTGGCAGACTGTAGTTGCCTCAGCCAGTGACCTTCTTCTGCAGTGTGGGACTCTAATTTAAGGCAGATAACGTGGCTGGTAGCTGCAATCACAGCGCAGAGCACAGACATTGGACCGAACCCATGAGAGGAAGGGTTTAGGATTTGGAGGTTTGCCTGTGCTTTTCTCTGACTTCCTATTGGAACCCAATTCCCAGCTGCAGTGAGCTTTCAAGGTCCAATGGGAAAAGAGCAGTATGGAGAGATGGAGGGAAAATGAGGGAGGGAAAGGTAGTCAGATGCTATGCGAGGCAGGGGATCTTTGTTTTTTCTTTTCTGTTCCTTCAAAGAAACACTGCAGGAGTGTTTTTCTGACAGTCTGCTATTCATCTTTCTCTGTCTGTCTTTCTTTCTCACTCGCTCCCAGTCAGACGCACAGTAAACAAACACACTCTCCATCTCGCGAATGGAGCTTTTTCAAATCTGCTTGCTCTCTCCTGAGCCTAGTCAAGCAAACACTGGCACTCGCTCCAACACTCACTTGCACACGGCTCTTAAGAGAGCAGTGCTGCCGTACAGACCCACTCACAGATATTCTGCATCCTTCCACCCTGCTTGTCATGTCTAAATATAGAGCCACAGTGGCAAGTTTATTTGTGTTGCAATGCCCCCCCCAGTGAGAACATTCTCTGAACCACTTCACATAGCCTACCATACTGTATGTTCAGTTTTTGGGCCCTTTTGTGTTGTTTGAGTAAGTAATGCATGGCCATTGTTGTATTAACGGGAAGTAAAACTACATTTAGTACAAAACACATTGATGTTATCACTTAGATGAGCAATGGTGGGATCCTCATTTATTTAGTCTCGTGCACCAAGTGGCTGCTGTTGAAAGAGACTGTTGTATCTGTTGTCGTCAATGTTATACTGGCATCTGGTCTACAATCCAGATTCAAACACCATGCCAGGTGTCCACGGCTGTCCCCACTAAACATCTACAATGGATAAATGTAGCCAGCTTACTTGGTGAGCCTCTGATAAGGATTGTGCCTTTCTGTTGGATGCAGTGTGTCCCATTGGGGTCTGCTGCACACAGCGGGAATGTGGATGCTTTCTCAGTCAAACATTTCTTGGGTGGACTTGGCCGCCCAGGCACTTGTGTGCAGCGGTGCACTCTGTCAGTGAGGGTCACTGCCGACAGACCTCTCACAAGTAAATATGTCTATAAATGGGCAAGCACTCTCTCACTCTATCTACTCTCTACTCTGTATTGCTCCCTCTTCTCCCTACCCCCTTCATCTTAGCCGCTTCCCCTCCTCCTCCTCCTCCTCCTCCGTGTATTTTTCACTTTCTTTGTGAATGCTAGATTCTGTCAAGTGCCACAAAGTTTTCCCCTTGATCAATTCCTCCTCAACATGTGTTACTGTAAGTACAGCAAAATCATGTGCGAACATTGAAGGAAGTAGTACACAGCTTTGTACGAGATCTTCAGTATCTTGGCAATTTCTCACATGGAACAGCCTTCTTTTCTCAGAACAAGAATAGACTGATGAGTGTCAGAAGAAAGTTATTTATTTATGGCCATTTTGAGCCTGTAATCGAACCCACAAATGATGATGCTCCAGATGCTCAACTAGTCTAAAGAAGGCCAGTTTTTTTGCTTCTTTAATCAGAACAACAGTTTTCAGCTATGGTAACATAATTGCAAAGGGTTTTCTAATGATCAATTAACCTTTTAAAATGTTAAACTTGGATTAGCTAGCACAACGTGCCATTGGAGCACAGAAGTGATGGTTGCTGATATAATGGGCCTCTGTATGCAGCCATTTCCACCTACAGTAGTCATTTACAACATTAACAATGTCTACACTGTATTTCTGATCAATTTGACGTTATTTTAATGGACAAAAAATGTGCTCTTCTTTCAAAAACAACAACATTTCTAAGTGACACCAAACTTTTGAACGGTAGTGTATATATACAGTGGGGAGAACAAATATTTGATACACTGACGATTTGGCAGGTTTTCCTACTTAGAAAGCATGTAGAGGTCTGTAATTTTTTATCATAGGTACATTTCAACTGTGAGAGACGGAATCTAAAACAAAAATCCAGAAAATCACATTGTTTGATTTTTAAGTAATTCATTTGCATTTTATTGCAGGACACAAGTATTTGATCACCTCCCAACCAGTAAGAATTCCAGCTCTCACAGACATGTTAGTTTTTCTTTAAGAAGCCCTCCTGTTCTCTACTCATTACCTGTATTAACCTCACCTGTTTGAACTTGTTACCTGTATAAAAGACACCTGTCTACACACTCAATCAAACAGACTCCAACCTTTCCACAATGGCCAAGACCAGAGAGCTGTGTAAGGACATCAGGGATAAAATTGTAGACCTGCACAAGGCTGGGATGGGCTACAGGACAATAGGCAAGCAGCTTGGTGAGAAGGCAACAACTGTTGGCGCAGTTATTAGAAACTGGAAGAAGTTCAAGATGACGGTCAATCACCCTCGGTCTGGGGCTTGATGCAAGATCTCACTTCGTGGACCATCAATGATCATGAGGAAGGTGAGGGATCAGCCCAGAACTACACGGCAGGACCTGGTCAATGACCTGAAGAGAGCTGGGACCACTGTCTCAAAGAGAACCATTAGTAACACACTACGCCGTCATGGATTAAAATCCTGCAGCGCACGCAAGGTCCCCCTGCTCAAGCCAGCGCATGTCCAGGCCCGTCAGAAGTGTTCCAATGACCATCTGGATGATCCAGAGGAGGAATGGGAGAAGGTAATGTGGTCTGATGAGACAGAAATAGAGCTTTTTGGTCTAAACTCCACTCGCCGTGTTTGGAGGAAGAAGAAGGATTAGTACAACCCCAAGAACATCATCCCAACCGTGAAGCATGGAGGTGGAAACATCATTATTTGGGGATGCTTTTCTGCAAAGGGGACAGGACGACTGCACCGTATTAAGGGGAAGATGGATGGGGCCATGTATCGCGAGATCTTGGCCAACAACCTCCTTCCCTCAGTAAGAGCATTGAAGATAGGTCGTGGCTGGGTTTTCCAGCATGACAATGACCCGAAACACACAGCCAGGGCAACTAAGGAGTGGCTCTGTAACAAGCATCACAGGGTCCTGGAGTGGCCTAGCCAGTCTCCAGACCTGAACACAATAGAACATCTTTGGAGGGAGCAGAAAGACCGTATTGCCCAGCGACAGCCCTGAAACCTGAATGATCTGGAGAGGGTCTGTATACAGGAGTTGGCCAAAATCCCTGCTGCAGTGTGTGTAAACCTGGTCAAGAACTACAGGAAACGTATGATCTCTGTAATTGCAATCAGGTTTCTGTACCAAATATTAAGTTCTGCTTTTCTGATGTATCAAATACTTATGTCATGCAATAAAATGCAAATTAATTACTTAAAAATCATACAATGTGATTTTCTGGATTTTTGTTTTCGATTCCGTCTCTCACAGTTGAAGTGTACCTATGATAAAAATGACAGACCTCTACATGCTTTGTAAGTAGGAAAACCTGCAAAATCGGCAGTGTATCAAATACTTGTTCTCCCCACTGTGTGTATATATATATATATATATATATATATATATATATATATATATATATATATGTTGTTGATTTAATGTTAATTTCACGTTTTTTAACTCAACCAAATATAAATCAAAACTAGACGTTGAACTGACTTACGTCTGTGCCCAGTGGGTTAATATTACAATTGAAGCAAAACATCCAGCGTATCAAAGTAAAAACAAAACACTTCTATCTCTCCTCCGACAATTTGCTCTCCTAACTCCTACTTTCCCTCTTTCTGAGCATCACTTCTTCCCCCCCCCCCCCCCCCCCCCCCCCCCCCCTCTATCTTGGTGCGTGTCTGGGCAGCAGCTCTCTCCTCCATCGCCTGCCCTGCCCTGATCCTACTAAAGCCCCTTCACATCACTTTAACCAATCTGCAGTCCAGCTGTTCCATATTAGCACATGCAGAAGAGTAGAAGGAGGGAGCCTTGGGGGGCCTTGTGAGGATCTGAGTAGAGGGGCCTGAGCCCGGGCTTCAGTTCAGCAGGTCTAACACTCGAATCAGACGCAGGGGGGTTGAGGGGAACTGGGGATGAGGATGTTCCGTGCATGTCCACAATTTATTTTGGGTCTTGTGATGGTAACTTTATATTGTAATCAGAATAGGGATTGACATGAAGTGTAGATCATTATTGACAGATCAGTAAGGATTCTAGGAAGAAGTTGGAGAAATGTATAAATGTGTCAACAATGCGACTCAGTTTGTTATGTGAATATTGAATTTTAAAGTAAAATGTAACATTGACTCAAGCATCTTGGCATAAAACATACCCCATATTTTAATAATATACTGTGTTTTGGGGGGAAAAAAACTGTATAAAATATCTGATCTCCTTTTTGTTTTCTTTCTATCTTCAGGAAAGTGGCCTGTTGACCACTCTGCAACGTCATAGGCAACACTGGTGAGAACTTGGACTCCTGCTCAACTTGGATTTCCTGATTAATGACACAAAGATCGAACCTATCTTCGGAGTAGGCAAAGACAACACAGTCGTTTCATTGAGAATGTAATTCCACCATCTCCGCAGGGAGACCTTGTGTTCAGTGTGAAGTTCTTCACCAGTCCTAACGTTCTAGGAGTTTTCTCCTCCCTTTGTCCTTTATCTCTGAGCTCTATTCAACAGTGACCACCATGCCTGCCAAAGCACCCATCTACCTGAAGTCCAACAACAGCAAGAAAGGCAAGAAGTGTCGTCTGAGGGACATCCTGTCCCCAGACATGATCAGTCCACCGCTGGGGGACTTTCGCCACACCATTCACATCGGAAAGGGCGGCGAGAGGGACGCCTTCGGGGACATGTCCTTCCTCCAGGGGAAGTTTGAGCTCCTGCCTGGGAAAGGTGAGGTGTTCCGTCCGCAATACGGCGTCCACAATGAGTTCCTGCGGGCCAACAGTGCATCTGATGCCCAGTTCACCGAGACGCCCTCTCCGGTTCTGAAGAACGCCATCTCGCTTCCTTCTATCGGGGGGTGCCAGGCCCTCACCTTGCCCCTCCTCTCCACCAATATGTTCTCTATGCCCGTTAAGGAACCACTGGATAGCATGGTAGGGCGGGTTCCTACCCCTCCCCTAGGGGGCCCAGATGGGACTGATAAACTGGGGATCCTGGAGATGGAAACCCTGTTGTGTTCCATTGAGGTCTTAAGCAGCAACCACACCAAACCTCCTACAGAGGTCACAACCAAACCAGACGTCCTGCTGGATCTGATAGAGAAACCAGAGAAGCCAAAGACAAAGAAAGTCTTCAAAAGCAATTATGAAAATGATAATATTGAGAGCGGTTATGAAAAGCCTACACCAACCTACTACATTAACGGCAACATCAATGGCACCTGCAATGGTAACGAAGGCTTCAATGGCAACGGCAACTGCAATGGCTTGGGAAGCTTTAACAATGACATTACCCTCTGCTATGAGAAAGCGCTCTCTGACTGCAATGGAGACTGGGTGGACAGGGACAGCGGGGTGGACGAGGGGCGCATTTGCGACATTGACTTTGAATTCTGCAATGACAAGAGGGTGTCACAGGATTCCATCTCCTACATCACTGGTTCCCTTTTGTCACTTGAACTCGATTTGGGCCCATCCATTCTTGATGATGTACTCAACATTATGGGTGACCCCAAGGTAATGAGCAGACCTTGAACAATGCTCAGGCTAGTGAGTTGAAAGGGAAATATAGAACTTAAGAGAGAACTATGAGAAAAGACTCAAACCTGTCAAAATATTGTCCATGGCATGTGGATATTATTGTGATGGAAATTCACTTCGGTATGCAGCGCTGCTTTGTGTCGTTATTTTCTGAAATACGTTTCTGTCTTAGCTTCCTTAGGGTTTCAATGCTTTTTCTGTTTGTGCTTTGTGCTACAGGCATGAGAGATGCATGCGCTGTTGAATTACAACTAAACCCCAGCCTATTTTGCAATCTATTTTAGTGTTTTTTTTGTGTTTTTATCCCGGCTTTAGCTGTAGATAAAAAAAGATACGTGTTCTGAAGAAGTTATTGCTTTGATACACAATCTAAAGCTCTGTTTCTCAATATCTAAATATAATGCATCTTGGTGACTTTTAATGTGTTTATCAAAGCACTATTTTGTTTGTCACATGACCATTTTATTAACAAAACTACAAAGATCCTATGCATACTATACAGTACTTGTGTTTTTGTTATATAGCGTTAATAAATAAAAATGTGTCCTTTTTCCCCCCTACGTTTTTTCAAAAGAGTGAAATAATTTGTGATTTAGCAGAGTTGTATCCTTGGTGGTATGAGATCTTTCAGAGGAAAAGACAGAGGTATAAGATGGAGAGTGAAATATAGAGGAACACAAAGTGAAGACGATAGGCCTACACAGTACAGTACACTTCAGTACAGGTAAAAAGCAAGAAGGCGTGAGGGGAGAGATACGAAACTCAAACAGACCGAGACAGTGGAAAAGAGAGAAGAGGGACAGAATGGCTTTCTTTCTCGCCTTCTGGCATTCTTTACATTCTCCTTCACTGCCCTGCGGTGGGAGCACTTGTGGGAGAGCACTCCTTGATCTGCTCAACCAGGCGCCTGCTCCTTTTGTTTGCGTGCGGACGGCACAAGCAGAGGAGGGGTCTTTAAAATTCCCTACATTCCAGCAATGGAGCACATGCATCTAGGAGCGGGCATAAATCAGCTGTTTAGAGTAGAAGGGGCTTTAAACCCACCCATCAATCAGTGTATAGTGGCGTTGGGATTGTAAAAATCTTGCCGCCTACCCACAGGCAAACTATGTTCAGTACAAAGAGATGGATGGCCACTCACCTCTGTCTGGCTACAATAAAGGAGGTGTTGGCATAGCAGTGTTGAGGCAACAATCTGAAAGGGTAAGGCAGCTGTAATTACCAAAGCCTGTACCCTCTTAACCACCGCCCTCTCCCCCTTATATACAATCCTCATCCCCATCCTCCATCTCCTCTTATGGTCTCTGAGTGGCCACATGCAGGCTAAGTGTGCCCCCCCCACCGTGTCCCATTAGATGTCTTAAGAACCAGCTATGGTGCCACTCTTTAACCGGCATAGGACCCCTTCAGAAAACATAGATAAGGCCAGCCACAATAATACCACTGCGGGAACCATTTTCACAAGCTTCATCCCATTCCCATATTATTGTGTTAATTTGACATGTTCATTATTATCAAGTTCATTTGGCATGCAAGTTCTGAGTTCGGTTTGCTTCCATTTTTGTAGAGGAATAACTAGAGGTGATAAACCTCCACCAAATAATTGGGAGACCTCAATATGTCCGTAAACAACAATGTAAAACCTGGTTGGGGGGGGGGGGGGGGCGGCGTCTCGTGCTTGGCTGAACCAGACGTGAGGAGGAACATATTTCCGCCGCCCGTCATGCAAAACGAATGTGGTAGCTAGCAGATGCCCTGACCAGTGGAAATTCCTTGGGATGAATTGTAAAGAGTTTTGCATGTGTCACCTCCGTAGTTTTCGAGCACAACTTCTGAGCACTGACTAGTAATGGAAATCGTGCTGCTGAGGAAGAGGTAATGACTCTGTTCATATCTGTAATGGTACGTCATTGAGTTGATGACAGTCTTCAGAGGACAGTCGTGTAACCATACATGTGTGGCTGTAGTATGTTGTGTAAACACACTGCATGTACACAACATTAGTATCACCTTCCTCGTATTGAGTTGCACACCCTTTTGCCCTCAGAACAGCCTCAATTCATTGGGGCGTGGACTCTATAAGGTGTCAAAAGTGTTCCGTAGGGATGCTGGCCGATGTTGATGCCAATGCTTCCCACAGTTGTGTCAAGTTGGCTGGATGTCCTTTGGGTGGTGGACCATTCTTGACACACACAGGAAACTTTTTGAGCATGGAAAAACCCAGAGCGTTGTGGTTCTTGACACACTCAAACCGGTGCGCCTGGCATCTACTACCATACACTGTTCAAAGGCACTTAAAGCTTTTATCTTGCCCATTCACCCTCTGAATGGCACACATACACAATCCATGTTTCAATTGTCTCAAGGCTTAAAATCCTTCTTTAACCTGTCTCCTCCCCTTCATCTGGGCTCCCGAGTGGCACAGCAGTCTAGGGCACTGCATCTGCATCTCGACTATGAGCCTCAGATAACCTGTACTGCCTGTCTCAATCCCCAAATTGCCTCTCTTAGCTGGTCTACCCAAAAATCATACAATAATCATACAATAAGAATAGAGAATGCAAGGGATTGTACTTCTTTGTATAGAAGATGGAAAATAGCCTTGTTGGGCTGTGTTTTTATGACCAGGGGGGTCCAGGGCCAAGGTCAGTTCCTGTTGACCTGGATCAACCCAGGGTTCAATTCTCTACTGCTACAGCTGCTATTCCTCAACGCCTATGTATGTCAGGCTTCTATCACACACCAAATGGAAACATCTAGCATGTGATACGCCCACAGACATATTACAAAATATAACACCGTCCCTACTTGTTTCTCACTTGCTTCTCTGGCTCCATCTTGAATTCACTGCCTGTTTTCCAGCTCAGACTAAATGCCTTTGAAATTCAATTACTACAAAGGTTTGGCCCAAACTTTGTTATTTGCCATGTTTTCGCAGTCATTAGTGCTGGGAAAAAGGGAGGGTTCTAATTGGTTTAGCCTTATTAGTGACACACCAGAAGGAGAGAGAGGTGACGCGGGCGTCTGCAGATTCTGTACTTCCTTGTGCCCTGTAATCCCCCCCCCCCCCCCCCCCCCCGTTGGTGTGTCGGTCAGTCGCTTGACAAAATCAGCAAATACTTAATTACTCAATTCTATTTTCTATGACTTTGGTGGTGTGGGTTGGCAAAGTGGTAAGAAGCCTGACGTAAAAGGAGGACTTTAACTGGAAAAAAATATGTTTATTCACTTTCCTGTTACATGGAATTCAACTAGACTAAGCATGGAAACACAAACAAATAAAGTAGTTCATAGCCATATTTTCGAACATATTACACACTCCCTACAGGGAGGTATTAGCCATGGGCAGCCAAGATCATGGATCAGTAAGGTACCATAAACAGTCCACCCTAAGTTGAAGTGGCTAAACTATAAATATACTACTGAGCTTGTTTTCGCAAAGAATGTTCTCGTTCATCACGACAGTTGATAAATCGTTCAGGTGTTTCTCAAGAAACTGTCTCTCGCTTCAAATACCCCAACAGAACATTTGAGATCATGGGAGTCCAGCTCTCGCATGTTTCTATTTCCTGGACTAAGGTGAAGCTGTCAGGTTTCAGGATGAATAAGCTTTGGCCCGTGGGCCAGGAGTGCCAAAGAAAGCATAACTCAAACCCAGGCAAATTTTTCCACCCCCGCTCAGACAGAGCCCGGAATAATGTATGCAGTGTCTTTCACATAGAAGTGTTACTTATGGAGCCCCTCATAGTGGTATTCGCACTAGGCAAATAGAGGGACATTTCCCTGCTCTCTGGCCCGCCGAGGAGAAAGTAGAGGCGCGGTCAGGAGGATAAAGATATTCTTGTCTTCCCCTCACTGCTCTTCCACAACATCGAGCAAAACATGACCGCTTTCCGTACACCCAGAAAGGAAGGCAAGAGTAAATGTTCTGCTAGGCTTATCTTAAAAATAAATACGAGTGTTATTGTTGTTGCATAAGAAGGAGATATGATTTCTTGTCGAGGGCAATAAGTGGAGCTTTATGGGAACATTTACTTTGGGATGCTGTGCACAGAGGCAGGGATCAAGTGTTCTCCCCAAACCTGCTGAATCTGCCGCTTGGAATGGAAACCAGCTCACCTTAGACAGAAGGGTAGAAAACGTGAGGCCGTGGAAAACTTTCTTTGCCTGAGGGGCACAAACATTACAGGAGGAGAGAGTGACGCAGAGCAGACTACAAGCAGGCTCACACGCAGTTTGGTCTCAGGGGCCTGCATACTTCAGGTCTGCCCGTGTTAACAGTTGTTTGCTACCGTTTCCATGGCGAGGGAGGTTTGTGTCTGCAGCACGTGGAGACGGAAGCTGAGGAGGAGGCAGAGGGCAAAGGTCAAGGATTGAAGCGCAGGACGGTGTCAGATTGTTGGGAGAATGATGGGAACAAGACGAGACTGTAGTACCTCACTGTGTGTTCAGCCCTCAGTCCTCACAACCCGTAAAGACGTTTATAACTGTTAGCTTGCATGTGGTTAACCCTAAAGGTCTATGTTGGTGTCTTATTTTGAGAGGGAGAGTTTGTTAATTAACGTGCTACCACTGCATTTGTGAAGTTTGAACTTGGTGGACAACATAAATCGTAGGTAATGTAGAGTAATACATTAATGTACAGTACAGTAAAAGAGGCATGATGTACATTCATGTACAGTTAAGAGGAGTGACTGGTACTTTATTGGCTTCAGATACATGTTTCTATGCCCCAGAGTTCAGCCTGCATTCAGAGACAGACAGACACAGTACTGTACAGTATTCTGCTGTACTGTCAGCTTAGCGATTAATACAGAAAAGCCTTCATGAGACAGGACACAAGCAGGGGCCCGAAACCAAAAGTCTGCAGAGCTTGCCAGTTAATCTCCTTAATTTATGACATCCCTCACACTGAAAACATCATGAATTATTCAGTCATCCCACTCCCGACAGAATGCGTGCAATAGTGACAGAATCTTGTCATATAAAATGTTAGCACAGGACTCATATTTATTAAGCATCTCACAGTAGGACTTCTGATCTAGGCTCAGTTTTGCCTTGATCTGCCAACTTCTGTCTGTTTCGTCTGAAAAGTTTGGACCAATCACTACATATGTAAAGGTGATTATCTCACGAACATGTACATGTCGGTTGTTTTGCTCTAGGAGGTCCACAAGCCTCACAAGACTAGTCTGAAGGTAGCCGGTACCAGGTTCAAATCAAATTGTATTTGTTACATACACATGGTTAGCAGATGCAGTAATATCTAACAAGTAATCTAACAATTCCCCAAAAACTGCCTAAAAACACACAAATCTAAAGCGGTGAATGAGAATATGTACATGTAAGTATATGGATGAGCGATGGCCGAGCGGCATAGGCAAGGTGCAATAGATGGTATAAAATCCTGTATATACAGTGCCTTGCGAAAGTATTCGGCCCCCTTGAACTTTGCGACCTTTTGCCACATTTCAGGCTTCAAACATAAAGATATAAAACTGTATTTTTTTGTGAAGAATCCACAACAAGTGGGACACAATCATGAAGTGGAACGACATTTATTGGATATTTCAAACTTTTTTAACAAATCAAAAACTGAAAAATTGGGCGTGCAAAATTATTCAGCCCCTTTACTTTCAGTGCAGCAAACTCTCTCCAGAAGTTCAGTGAGGATCTCTGAATGATCCAATGTTGACCTAAATGACTAATGATGATAAATACAATCCACCTGTGTGTAATCAAGTCTCCGTATAAATGCACCTACACTGTGATAGTCTCAGAGGTCCGTTAAAAGCGCAGAGAGCATCATGAAGAACAAGGAACACACCAGGCAGGTCCGAGATACTGTTGTGAAGAAGTTTAAAGCCGGATTTGGATACAAAAAGATTTCCCAAGCTTTAAACATCCCAAGGAGCACTGTGCAAGCGATAATATTGAAATGGAAGGAGTATCAGACCACTGCAAATCTACCAAGACCTGGCCGTCCCTCTAAACTTTCAGCTCATACAAGGAGAAGACTGATCAGAGATGCAGCCAAGAGGCCCATGATCACTCTGGATGAACTGCAGAGATCTACAGCTGAGGTGGGAGACTCTGTCCATAGGACAACAATCAGTCGTATATTGCACAAATCTGGCCTTTATGGAAGAGTGGCAAGAAGAAAGCCATTTCTTAAAGATATCCATAAAAAGTGTTGTTTAAAGTTTGCCACAAGCCACCTGGGAGACACACCAAACATGTGGAAGAAGGTGCTCTGGTCAGATGAAACCAAAATTGAACTTTTTGGCAACAATGCAAAACGTTATGTTTGGCGTAAAAGCAACACAGCTGAACACACCATCCCCACTGTCAAACATGGTGGTGGCAGCATCATGGTTTGGGCCTGCTTTTCTTCAGCAGGGACAGGGAAGATGGTTAAAATTGATGGGAAGATGGATGGAGCCAAATACAGGACCATTCTGGAAGAAAACCTGATGGAGTCTGCAAAAGACCTGAGACTGGGACGGAGAATTGTCTTCCAACAAGACAATGATCCAAAAACATAAAGCAAAATCTACAATGGAATGGTTCAAAAATAAACATATCCAGGTGTTAGAATGGCCAAGTCAAAGTCCAGACCTGAATCCAATCAAGAATCTGTGGAAAGAACTGAAAACTGCTGTTCACAAATGCTCTCCATCCAACCTCACTGAGCTCGAGCTGTTTTGCAAGGAGGAATGGGAAAAAATGTCAGTCTCTCGATGTGCAAAACTGATAGAGACAATACCCCAAGCGACTTACAGCTGTAATCGCAGCAAAAGGTGGCGCTACAAAGTATTAATTTAAGGGGGCTGAATAATTTTGCACGCCCAATTTTTCAATTTTTGATTTGTTAAAAGAGTTTGAAATATCCAATAAATGTCGTTCCACTTCATGATTGTGTCCCACTTGTTGTTGATTCTTCACAAAAAAATACAGTTTTATATCTTTATGTTTGAAGCCTGAAATGTGGCAAAAGGTCGCAAAGTTCAAGGGGGCCGAATACTTTCGCAAGGCACTGTACATGTGATATGAGTAATGTAAGATATGTAAACCTTAAAGTGGCATTATTTAGAGAGGCATTGTATCAAGTGACTAGTGATCCATTTATTAAAGTGGCCAGGGATTGGGTCTCAATGTAGGCAGCAGCCTCTCTGAGTTAGTAATTGCTGTTTAGCAGTCTGATGGCCTTGAGATAGAAGCTGTTTTTCAGTCTCTCGGTCCCAGCTTTGATGCACCTGTACTGATCTCGCCTTCTGGGTGAATGGAGTAAATGTGGAAATAGTTTAGTACATAAAATAAGGGTTTAAAATAGTTTCCTGATCTTTCTTATATCTCTCCGATATAGGACAGACACCTCAGAACAAACTTCCATAAAAAATATTTTTGACTATCTGTATATCCACAAATGAAGCTGTTATTCAATGCGTTTCTATGGGCTAATAGCAGTAAGGCCAAATTCTATGTTTCATCAAATAATTGTTTTATAAACTGTATATTTTTTTATACCTTTATTCCTTTTTTTTTATACCTTAATAGCTTAATTAAATTAAAAATCAAATAGCTAAATGATCCCTGGTATGACCATCTTAAAACAATTCCATTAGCTTAGTAGAACCCCCCCCCCCCCTTCTTCACCCTCACCCCCACCCCAGCTGAGACTCTAGAGGGTTAAATCATAATGAATAAGAGAGGGAATCTATATCAGTACTCCTACTGAGACGCTTTAGAGACGCTGAACTGTCCTCAAAAGGCAGTGTGAGTAGGAGGGGGTGAGATCAAAGCATCCCTTTCCAGTGGCGTCTCCTCTGCTAAGTTCGGCTGTGTTTTGAACGGCTCTACTCATCTCTACGGCAACAAGTGCACATTAAGAGTATCTCCAATAGGGTGCCCTACTCAACTGTCTATATCCACACGTGTGGAATTAACGTATGTGATAGTTATATATTTGCTCTTTGCAGCGTTTCCTCAAAACAACCCTATGAGAATTCCTTCGGGGGGGACTGGGAGGACATTTCCTCTTATAGATATGGGGGAAATCCAGCCGGGGTGACATCATTTGCCCCTTTTTCTCTCATCCTTCTCTCTCTCTGTCCTTATCATACAGCTCTAGGACACTTCTGTCAGTGTCGTGGCACTACTGTTCAGAAATTCACAGTGTCACCTCAGAATCCTAAAGTGGGCATTTGCACCCAGTGTACTTACTGTACGTAGTGTACTCAATGAGCATGCATGGACAGTTACTGTTAGAAGTGCAGTAGGCCTACTGTTACGAAACCAGCTAGCTAGCCTACTGATATTGTTGCCCTCGCTATGTCTAGGGGTCCAAGGCCTAGCTACATGGTCGATACCCTGATTTGTTGTGTGCATATATGTGAGAAGTCAGAGTACGCAGACTGTGGTGCATGCATGTGCCCTGGAGACAGTAAACTTCCCGGGGTCCAGGGCCACCCCTGTCTTGAATCGCAAAGGGCCAGACAGTCCAAGCAGATTATTAGTTCGAAATGGTGACTAAAGTAAATATGTACAAAAAGAATGCCCAAACTAAATAGACAACACGAAAACAAAGGCTGGTGATAGGAGGCTTCTTAACGCCTCTCTCTCACGGGTTGACAATCATCCCTAATTGCCCACACCTGTGTGATTATCAAGGCTTCACAAGGCTTTCTGAGAGAGCCTCTGACCCGGTTGCTGCTGCCCCCTGGGGATGGAGTGTGGAAGTGGTAGTGTCTACTTATGCTCCTAAGACCTAAACTCCCTAACCAATATCATAACACTACAAAATAGATATATTGTGAGTTTCTATAGTGAATTTGAAAAGTATTAGAAATGCATGAAACATTTTTGTACATTCTAGCCAGTGACTAACTCAAAGAAAGCAATATTGCTTTTATCTACCTCTAACATTAACTTCCTGCATTAACCAAGTTTAACCTACTGTACTACACACTTACAAACAAAGTCACATACACAGATGGATTTTTCCCCCCATTTTTAAATGGAGGAGTGTTCACAGGTCAACGGTTTACATTCCTTCCGTTATAGCCCAGCCACCCTCGTATTCTGCCCTTTTAAGGTAAGACCCTACTCTCTGTTTTCCCTATCCTCCTCTTGATCCCTCCATTTCCAAGGAGCTCTATCAGTGACTCAGATTCTCTTTTATCACCTAAAAAAACGTTTGTTGTTGTCACTGGAGCTGTCATGTGAGCTGTCATGTGATCACATCTGCAAGACTGGTTCCTCTATAGTCTAAACTCTTGAATAATCAGGCAGTAGCTGGGCACTACTCACTTCACGTTTAGTCTGTTTGAACCTTTTCCCTTTGGACTGTCAATCCCAGTCAGCATGGGGTAAATCTGCGACAAACCCACAGTACACCCTGAGCCAGAATCCATGTGACATTTCTACTCCAGACCTCAATCACTGTCTGATTGAGCATTAGACCATTTTAAAATAAGAGCTACTTCCTTCCTGATAGTGGACCAGATTGAATTTGACAGAGTCCGTATAAGTGTAAGTCAGAAGCCGACACCAACAACGTTATGGGTAATATTTTCAGAATGTGTCAGCATAGGTTTGAAACTGTGCTGTATATTGTTAATCTAACAAAGAGAAAAACTGTTCCTCCAATGGACAACCAGATGTTCTATCTTGTTGGGTTATCTGACCAGAGTCTGACCAGAGTCCGGAGTCTTCTATTAAAAAAGTGCGAAGAATCAGATTGTGTGAGATGCAATGTAAGCCCTGCTGTATGTCTCAAAAAATCATGTTAATCTGTTTTGTCTTAATACCTTGCATCTGTAAATGTATTTTTGCCGGTTGTGTGACTCTTTTAACATATTTCCCAGTTCCTCTTGTGTACACACACTGACATCCATAAGGCAGATGTAAAACTCTTATTTAACACATTTTTCCAAAATATCAAAAGTCGAAAGGTTTTCAGTCAATAGCAGCGGTGAAATTTCTCAGATCTATGTATTTTTGTTGTTTTGTACCCAATTGTCATAAAAGTAAAGATACCTTAATAGAAAATGACTGAAGTAAAAGTGAAAGTCACCCAGTAAAATCCTACTTGAGTAAAAGTCTAAAAGTATTTGGTTTTAAATATCAAAAGTAAATGTAATTGCTAAAATTGTCACATCTGCTCCTGCTACGCCCTCTGGTGTTCATCCAGTGTCTTCTTGACCTGCAGTTAATCCCCCTGAACACTCTCTTTCCCTCTCCCTCTCTGTGTGATTGTGTGGTTGGAGACAGGTGTGCTGGAGTCAGAGCAGATCCCTACCAGCTGCAACTCGTTCCATAATCAAGGCCTCTACAAATACTCAGTCCTGCCACTTCCACTCTGCCAGATTGTAATCTCTGCGCAGTCAGTTCATGATTCTAGCCATTTATGATTATTGAAGAGCCTATGCCTGTTTCCCTGCCAGACACCCTTTATCCTCTCATTGCAGTTACCGCTCTGTCTCTGGCTCCTATTCCACATCTCACCACCCAACTACCTTGCTCTGGATTTTACTCACCACCACTACCTTCCATTCCCCTCAGGACCTGCTTAACCTGTTCACCTCAGCTAACTCCAACCTCAGTCTCCACATCTGTTTTTTCTGCAACTCATCTGAGCTTCTGTATAGTAAAGTACAGAACAGATACCCATGTAAACTACTTAAGTAAAAATACTTTAAAGTACTACTTAAGTACTTTACACCACTGTGAGGAACATGAACTCATCCAAAGATAGTACATCACCAATGTCAAGTTGAATGATCAGTGAATACTTCACAGAGGTATACATTTTCGACCTCCTCCAACATGGTTCTTCATCTCTTAGAGTCGATGGTCCTCCCTCCCAGTCATCAGTGAGGAAATTACTTGTCTGGGGTAATGTTGACGTTGTCAGGATTGTTCAACATCATTTTACTTAAAAGTGAAATTTCAAATCAAAACATAATTTGCAAAGTTTCAATAAATCTTGAAATCTTACTACAAAATATTCAGGAAATGTTAAAATACTCAAATGAATACTAGATTGTATTTTCATGTCTGAGGTACAATAACAGAGTGTTGACATGTGTATGTAACAGGGTTGGTTGTGGTTCCACTTGCCACTGAAGAAATATATATTCAATGTTTATGTATTCCTATTGGTTGGTTGAACATACTTATCAACAAGGTATTATGCCATTGGTCAGATAGGGGGAGTCCGATAATTCTATGCAAGAGGTAGTTACATTTCTGAAATATCGTATGCTATTTTTTTATTTACAATGTGTACAAATTCACTATGTACGTTTCCTGATATATATATATATACACACACACGTGTACATATAGTTGAAGTCAGAGGTTTACAAACACCTCATCCAAATACATTTTAAACTCAGTTTTTCACTATTCCTGACATTTAATCCTAGTAAAAATTCCCTGTCTTAGATCAGTTAGGATCACCACTTTATTTTAAGAATGTGAAATGTCAGAATAATAGTAGAGAGAATGATTTATTTCAGCTTTTATTTCTTTCATCACATTCCCAGTGGGTCAGTAGTTTACATACACTTAAGGTGTATTTGGTAGCATTGCCTTTAAATTGTTTAACTCGGGTCAAACGTTTTGGGTAGCCTTTCACAACCTACCCATAATAAGTTGGGAGAATTTTGGTCCATTTCTCCTGACAGAGCTGGTGTAACTGAGTCAGGTTTGTAGGCCTCCTTGCTCTCACATGCTTGTTCAGTTCTGCCCACAAATTGTCTATAGGATTGAGGTCAGGGCTTTGTAATGGCCACTCCAATATGCCATTTTGCCACATCTTTGGAAGTATGCTTGGGGTCATTGTCCATTTGTGACCAAGCTTTAAACTTCTGACTGATGTCTTGAGATGTTGCTTCAATATATCCACATACTTTTCCTTCCTCATGACGGCATCTATTTTGTGAAGTGCACCAGTCCCTCCTACAGCAAAGAACCCCCACAACATGATGCTGCCACCCCCGTGCTTCATGGTTGGGAGGGTGTTCTTCGGCTTGCAAGCCTCCCCTTTTTCGTCCAAACATGATGATGGTCATTATGGCCAAACAGTTCTATTTTTGTTTCATCAGACCAGAGGACATTTCTCCAAAAAGTACGATCTTTGTCCCCATGTGTAGTTGCAAACCGTCGTCTTGCTTTTTTATGGCGGTTTTGGAGCAGTGGCTTCCTACTTGCTGAGCAGCCTTTCAGGTTATGTCGATATAGGACTCGTTTTACTGTAGATATAGATACTTTTGTACTCATTTCCTCCAGCATCTTCACAAGGTCCTTTACTGTTGTTCTGGGATTGATTTGCACTTTTCGCACCAAAGTACGTTCATCTCTAGGAGACAGAACGCTTCTCCTTCCTGAGCGGTATGACGGCTGCGTGGTCCCATGGTGTTTATACTTGCCACTATTGTTTGTACAGATGAACGTGGTACCTTCAGGCGTTTGGAAATTGCTCCCAAGAATGAACCAGACTTGTGGACGTTTCTAATTATTTTCTGAGGTCTTGGATGATTTCTTTTAATTTTCCCATGATGTCAAGCAAAGAGGCACTGAGTTTGGAGGTAGGCCTTGAAATACATGCACAGGTAGACCTCCAATTGACTCCAATGATGTCCATTAGCCTATCAGAAGCTTCTAAAGCCATGACATCATTTTCTGGAATTTTCCAATCTGTTTAAAGGCACAGTCAACTTAGTGTATGTAACTTCTGACCCACTGGAATTGTGATACAGTGAATTATAAGTGAAATAATCTGTCTGTAAACAATTGTTGGAAAAATTACTTAGTAGACTGACTTGCCAAAACTATAGTTTGTTAACAAGAAATTTGTGGAGTGGTTGAAAAATGGGTTTTAATGACTCCAAACTAAGTGTATGTAAACTTCCGACTTCAACGGTACAGTACAGTACCAGTCAAAAGTTTACACACCTACTCATTCAAGGTTTTTTCTTTATTTTTACCATTTTCTACATTGTACAATAATAGGAAAGACATCAAAACTATGAAAAAACATATATGGAATCATGTAGTACCCCAAAAAAGTGTTAAGCATATGTGGGAACTCCATCAAGACTGTTGGAAAAGCATTCCTCATGAAGCTGGTTGAGAGAATGCCAAGAGCGTGCAAAGCTCTCATCAAGGCAAATGGTGGCTACTTTGAAGAATCTAAAACATATATTATATATATAACACATGTTTGGTTACTATATGATTCCATATCTGTTATTTCATAGTTATGACTTCACTATTATTCTACAATGTAGAAAATTGTAAAATAAAAAATAGATGAAAAAAATCTTGAATGAGTAGGTGTGTCCAAACTTTTGACTGGTACTATATATATATATATATATATATATATATATATATATATATATATATATATATATATATATATATATATATACACATACATATATTAGTACCAGTCAAAAGTTTGGACACACCTACTCATTCAAGATTTTTTTATGTTTTATATATATATATATATATATATATATATATATATATATATATATATATATATATACACACACACACACACACACACATACTGAACAAACAAACAAAAAAACATGTAAAGTGCTGGTTTCATGGGCTGAAATAAAAAGATCCCAGAAATGTTCCATCTGCACTAAAAGCTTATTTCTCAAAAATGTTGTGCACAGATCAGTTTACATCCCTGTTAGTGAGCATGTTATCCTTTGTCAAGATAATCCATCCCCCTGACAGCTGTGTCATGTCAAGAAGCTGATTAAACAGCATGATCATTACACAGGTGCACCTTGTGCTGGGGACAATAAAAGGCCTCTCTAAAATGTGCAGTTTTTTCACACAACACAATGCCACAGATGTCTTTAGTTTTGAGGTAGCGTGCAATTGGCATCCTGACTGCAGGAGTGTCCACCAGAGCTGTTGCCAGAGAATAAAATGTTAATTTCTCTACCATACCCCTTTTTAAAGAATTTGGCAGTACGTCCAACCGGCCTCACAACCGCAGACCATGTACCCCAGCCCAGGACCTTTACATCCGGCTTCTTCACCTATGGGTGGGGTGAGGAGGAGTACTTCTGTCACTAATAAAGTCCATTCTGATTGGCTAGGCCTGGCATCCCAGGCTCCCAAGTGGGTGGGCCTATGCCCTCTCAGACCCACCCATGGCTGCGCCCCTGCCCAGTCATGTGAAATCCATAGATTAGAGCCTAATTTCTTTGTTTCAATTGAGTGATTTCCTCATATGAACTGTAACTCAGCAACATTTATGAAACTGTTGCATTTTGCATGTGTATTTTTGTTCAGTATATATATATATTTAACTGTTAGATATTGGGGGCTTCCTGGGATGTGCTTTTGTATGTTATTGCTGTAAGAGAGAGTTAGCTAGCGTGCTCTAATTGTAATGATCGCATTAGCACCGTGCTATTTCATAGTTATTGCCATGCTAACATACGAATCACGAATCTACAGCCGTCAACATACTGTTGTCCTGGTACTTACATTTAATGTACTGTATTTTGTACTATTTTTGTCATTGCTATATCTGATTACAAAATGCCCAGTCTGATGTTGACATGCAAGCAACAAATCACTTATCTACTGCCATCTACATACTATTGTCCTGCACATGTAATGTGCTTTCTTGTGTCTACTGTCATAATAAACACCAATCAACTGGGACTGCTGGCTGGGTATTCCTTTCTTTAAAAACACAGTGCAAGAGAGTTACGAAGTACGATCATATCGGTTTCATGTACACATCAAATTTGCATTTCGAGTAGAAAAAAAGGGTTAATGGTTTGTGCTGGTGGATGTAAACAAATATAAATTTGAATGTTGAAATTATGTGAAATAAATATCACCACTGATCTCTCAACAGATGCTTTACGGATCTTGTAACTGGTGAGCAGCCAGCACCCTCTGCTGCATTAAAATGGAAACTGTCAGTAAACTGACGAAAAGTATTCGCCAAACTATCAAACGCATATAAATCCCTGGACATGAACAGAAACCCTAAGTCGACCCCAGTCAGCAAATATTAATGCCCCTAACAATTAGACTCAGAGTAAGAGAATTATTGACCTGCTTCACCTCTAGCACCCAGGTGATCCCCAGACCACCCAGATTTGTCTCAGCACTTAACCAGAACATTCCACACTTTTGAATGTCAAATACAATTAGGCCCTAACAGCTGCTCCATCCCACATTGTTGGGATCTGGTGATCCAGCAGGTCATTTGGGAAGGTTAGCACTTCTGGGAATCAAATACATAATAATGGGATTTTTCTCTTATCCTTAAAGCAAGAGAGAGAGAGAGAGAGAGAGAGAGAGAAATAAAAAAGGAACCAAACAATGGAATCTGTAATCTGGAGGTCTAGATCATGCACTCAGATGGTCCTAAAAACCCAATCCACTTGCCCAAGAAAATTCTCTGAGACATGCTCGATGCTCTGGGGGAAAGTATATTCCAGGAATTTTTGTCTTTAATGTTCTAACATCCCAGTTTTTTTTAAATGTCTTATTTCAGTAAAATAGTTTTTGCGTCACTACCCTAAGTTTTCATATGTGGGTCAAATATGACCCGTATATATTTCCAATGGAATTCACTGCATTGTACTCGTCAAACTGACCTTCCTTTTTGCTACAACAATAAAATCAAAGTAATTCATAAAATATGTATTATGGAACTTGTTTTGAACGTTCATTAAATCAACGTTTTCATTTCTCTTTTTTTAACTCACTGAGTAAAAGGAGTTTATCACGACACAAGGCTAGACCCAGATGGTTGGAGTCTTACAATATTTATTAATCCAATAGGGGAAGGCAAGAGAATGGTCTCGGACAGGCAATTCAGAGTCCAAAAGGTACCGAAGGGCAGGCAGAATCAAGGTCAGGGCAGGCAGGATGATCAGGCAGGCGGGAAAGTAGTCCAAAGTCAGGCAGTGGTCAAAACAGGGAGGACTATCAAAAAGAAAACAGCAAAAGGAGTACGGGACAAACACGCTGGTTGACTTGACTAACATACAAGACGAACTGGCAGAGAGAGACCAGAAACACAGGGATAAATACACCGGGGAAAATAAGCGACACCTTGAGGGGGTGGAGACAATAACAGGAACAGGTGAAACAGATCAGGGTGTGACAGTTTCATAAGGAGGCTCATAAGAATGTTGCCAGATATACAACCAAAATGGTTTTACAGATGTTGTACGAGGAAGCCATTGGTGCCTCTGACTCAGAATCTGAGGTATCCAATTCAGATGACACAGACTATGTGCCTGTTGGTCAAGTTGGAGTTGTGGATGCACCTGTCAGTCCAGCTGTCCTAGATGATTCTACAGATGAAAACCAGTCAAATAGACTGAGTAAAAAGGGTTTTACTGGAGTGAACCCCCCCACTAAAGCCAGGACCAGAAGCCATAACATCCTGAGGAGCTGCCCCAGGGCCTGTGCCGGGGTCAACAGTTGTGTCAACAAAAGTTGCCTGGGAGCTGTTCATTATTGACAACATCATTGAGGAGGTCCTAAAGTGTGCAAATGTAAAAGGAAGGAGAATAGGACAGCAAAAGGGACAGAGTGGAGAGAGGTCAACAAAGAGGAACTAAAGGCCTTTATTGGCATGGATAAAAGGTGGGATGTCTCCACACGGGAGCTATTTTTGGATCCACTACAGTCTCCAATGTATACGGCCACCATGTCGGTTCGGAAGATATGAGGATATCCGTCGCTACCTGAGGCTTGATGACAAAAGGACCAGAGGGTTCAGAGAGGCAACGGACCACCTGGCAGACTTCCGGTATGTGTGGGACCTTTTAACAAACTGTAGAGGAAGGTTCATCACCAGCGACTGCGTCACAGTGGATGAGCAGCTTCCTCCAGACGTGACGCTTGGCATTCCATCCAAAGAGTTCAAGCTTGGTTTCATCAGACCAGAGACTCTTGTTTCTTGAGTCCTTTCGGTGCCTTTTGGCTAACTCCAAGCGAGCTGTCATGTGCCTTTTACTGAGGAGTGGCTTCCGTCTGGCCACTCTACCATAAAGGCCTGATTGTTGGAGTGCTGCAGAGATGGTAGTCCTTCTGGAAGGTTATCCTATCTCCACAGAAGAACTGAGGCAATTGAAAGACGTTGGGTGATGAAAGAGAGCCATGCCACCACCACTCAGAGCAGCCAGGGCCAGAAGAGGAAGAGGTGCCAGCTCTGCCCAAGTGCAAAGGATAGAAAAGTCAGCAGCTGGTGTTCTCAGTGCAACACACCCTTCTGCAAAGAGCACAGTCACATGCTTGTGGTTTGTAACAAATGCATGGACTAACACCATGCCCAAACCCGACGCGCCCGTGCATCCGCGTGCGCCATCGTGCGCAAATAGATTTTGTCCCTCCTCACCAAACTCGATCATGACACACAGGTTGAAATATCAAAACAAACTCTGAAGCAATTATATTAATTTGGGGACAAATCGAAAAGCATTAAACATTTATGGCAATTTAGCTTGCTGCTGTTAGCTAATTTGTCCTGGGATATACATATTGAGTTGTTATTTTACCTGAAATGCACAAGGTCCTCTACTCCGACAATTAATCCACACATAGAAGGGTCAACCGAATCGTTTCTAGTCATCTCTCCGTCTTCCAGGCTTTTTCTACTTTGGACTTTAAATGGTGATTAGCAACTAACTTTCATAAGGTGTATTACCACAACCAACCTTCAAGTTCATCTTTCAATCACACATGTGGGTACAACCAATGAGGAGATGACACGTGGGCATATGCTTCTAAAATCCAATGAGGAGATGGGAGAAGCAGGACTTGCAGCGTGTTCTGCGCCACAAATAGAAGCAACTTCTATTTTAGCGCCTGGCAACACAGACACTCGTTGGCTCGCGTGAGCAGTGTGGGTGCAGTGATTGAATAACATGTATGAGTAAAATTACTTTGCACGCGACGCCAGCGGTTTGGTCAGCATGTAATTCAGCATAAGTAAACATCACACACGCACACTTTGTTAACTTAGTACACACGCACACTTAGTATTCATGTTTTCTAAATTCACAATTGTTAGTGTTGTCATTTAAATTGATGATGAACTTTGGATTTTCAAGTAAATGTTTTGAAATATTATAAAGCACGCTAAAGGTGTTTTTTTTGTTCTTCACACGAAAAGGTTGAGTGAAACTTTGATTGTAAGATTAATTGTAAGAAAAATATGCTAGTATTTTCAATAGCTGTAATGAATTTTAATAATATGTTATCATTGAAATGTGTATCAAACTGTCTTCACTGCCATAGTCTTAATATGTGGGATGTTTTTGTTTGGTTTTATGTGGTCACAATTCTCTAAGATTACTGTAATTAATCCACTGCTTTAACATACGTTTTCAAGTGCAAACCTGTTGAAAACCTAAGAACAGTTCTAACTAAACATTTCTGAAAATATAATTTGCGCTGACTCCTGTGTGTGTGTGTGTGTGTGTGTGTGTGTGTGTGTGTGCTATTGATTTTAAAGCCTCTTTTTAAATTGTAATGTTATATCCTATTGTGATTTATTCTATGATACAAAGTATTAACTTAAGGGGGCTGAATAATTTTGCACGGACAATTTTTCAGTTTTTGATTTGTTAAAAAAGTTTGAAATATCCAATAAATGCCGTTCCACTTCATGATTGTGTCCCACTTGTTGTTGATTCTTCACAAAAAAATACAGTTTTATATCTTTATGTTTGAAGCCTGAAATGTGGCAAAAGGTCGCAAAGTTCAAGGGGGCCGAATACTTTCGCAAGGCACTGTATATAAACAGAGTTGTTTCCATCTGAACAAGGGGAGGCACAGCAAATATATAGCCTGTACCACATCCAGCCCTCACGTCCCCTTTCCTTTTGTCCATAAAGCCAACCCTCAGACCCTCTTTTAAGGCATCAAGGCAAACCCCCAAAATAATTATCCTTATTTGTTATGTCTTTCATTCATGCATATCTGCCCGGCTGAGGAATAGAGTTAATCATTAATACGTGTGAAAATCATTGATTAAAGTCGATTAAAGATGCCCATCATCATGGGTGGACCACCTTTTCAAAAAGACTGCAGAATAATAGTAGCGTGATAGAGTGTAAAATATTTAATGAACAACTTTTTAATAAGGCATTTTGTTTGAATTTACTACGTAGTAAACAAGGGGGCATTTTGGTGACCGGTTGATTATTGACTTCACCTGCCATCTAGTGTTCAAATGAGTAAAGTGACCTATCATACAAACAATTGTTTGACTTGATATGCTTACCTACATGATCTGAGCCAATTGCAACCAATGCTTGCACATTACTGCTGGATTTCTTAAAATGCTATTACCGCGGGATTACATGCCCCATGTGTGCTAAAACTATACTTGATTGCAAATAAAACCCACAAGGATATACCAGCAGATCAAATCAAGGCTTATTGGTCAAGTACACAGATTTGCAGATCTGTTTATGTTAATAGATCAGTGATTTTTTTATTTTTTTTAAATATATTACAAGTATGCAAAAGTATACTTAAATATACTGCAAATTCAAATAATACACTTAAAATATTGAGATCTACTTTGAGTATATCTTAAGTGTACTGTAAATGTACTATCATTACACTTCAACACACTTATTAAAACTGTACTTTAAACACATAGTTTTAAAAGTGTACTTTAGTATATTCATTCAAAACACAGTTGAAGATGTTTGAAGCATTGATTGTTTTTGCTTGGGAGTAATCAAGTACACTATAAGTATAGTTTCAATGCCAATAATGTGTTTTGAAGTACCTTCTGAATTCCTGTTCAGAAGAGTGCAGAGTAGCATGCTTCCTGGGAGAATACCTTTTCATATCTCAAGAAATGTACTTAGGTATACTCTCAAAGAGGTATATTCAACTTACATGTCCACAAAATATATTTAAGTATACTATCAAAAAAGCATGTGCAAAAACATTTAAAATCAAATCACATTTTATTGATCACACACATGGTTAGCAGATGTTATTGCAAGTGTAGCGAAATGCCACTGGTGCACAGTTATCAAACATGTTACTTGTAAATTGCTGATCTAGCCACAACTGCTTTGTAAATAGTGTGTTGTAACATTGGCTGAGAAGTTGCTGTGGTCAATCAAGGTAACCTTTACATGGCTAATTACAATAGCTAATGTGGTTAATGAGTAGAAGTCTGTTTGTAAAAGTATACTTGAAACACATTATAAATAGACTTTATTTGTAAAGAAAATGCAGGAGTTCTAATTCAAATACCATATTAGTATACTTGTAAAGTTTGACAAATATACATAAAATGTACGTAAGGTGTATTCAAAGCATATTTGTTTTGCTCTTTATTTAATATACTTAGAATATACTCAAGGGTTTTTCTTTATTTTTTACTACTTTCTATATTGTAGAATAATAGCGAAGACATCCTAACTATTAAATAACACATATGGAATCATGTAGTAGCCAAAAAGTGTTAAGCAAATCAAAACATATTTTAGATTCTTCAAAGTAGCCACCATTTGCCTTGATGACAGGTTTGCACACTCTTGGCATTCTTTCAACCAGCTTCACCTGGAATACTTTTCCAACACTCTCGAAGGAGTTCCCACATATGCTGAGCACTTGTTGGCTGATTTTCCTTCACTCTGCAGTTCAACTCATCCCAAACCAACTCAATTGGATTGAGGTCGGGGGATTGTGGAGGCCAGGTCATCTGTTGCAGCACTCCATCGCTCTCCTTCTTGGTCAAATATCCCTTACACAGCCTGGAGGTGTGTTGGGTCATTGTCCTGTCGAAAAACAAATAATAGTCCCACTAAGCGCAAAGCAGATGGGATTGCGTATCACTGCAGAATGCTGTGGTAGCCATGCTGGTTAAGTGTGCCTTCAATTCTAAATAAAACACTGACACCAGCAAAGCACCCCCACAACACACACCTCCTCCTCCATGCTTCACTGTGGGAACCACACATGCGGAGATCATCTGTTCACCTACTCTGCGTCTCACAAAGACACGGTGGTTGGAACCAAAAATCTCAAATTTGGACTCATCAGAGCAAAGGACAGATTTCCACCATTCTAATGTCCATTGCTCGTGTTTCTTGGCCCAAGCAAGTCTTCTTCTTATTAGTGTCCTTTATTAGTGGTTTCTTTGCAGCATTTTGACAATGAAGGCTTGATTCACGCAGTCTCCTCTGAACAGTTGATGTTGAGATGTGTCTGTTACTTAAACTATGTGAAGCATTTATTTGAACTGCATAACTCTAATAAATGTATCCTATGCAGTAGAGGTAACTCTGGGACTTCCTTTCCTCTGGCGGTCGTCATGACAGCCAGTTTCATCATAGCGCTTGATGGTTTTTGCGACTGCACTTGAATAAACTTTCAAAGTTCTTGACATTTTCCACATTGACTGACCTTCATGTGTTATGAAGTAATGATGGACTGTCGTCTCTTTTTTCTTACTGGAGCTTTTCTTGCCATAATATGGACTTGGTCTTTTACCAAATAGGGCTATCTTCTGTATTCCACCCCTATCTTGTCACAACACAACTGATTGGCTCAAGCACATTTACAAGGAAATAAATTCCCCAAATTAACTTTTAACAAGGCACACCTGTTAATTGAAATGCATTCCAGGTGACTACATCATAAAGCTGGTTGAGAGAATGCCAAGAGTGTGCCAAGCTGTCATCAAGGTAAAGGGTGGCTACTTTGAAGAATCTCAAATATAAAATATATTTGATTTGGTTGGGGGGACACTGTGGCCCCGTCTGATGATACCCCCAGACAGGGCCAACCAGGCAGGATATAAACCCACCCACTTTGCCAAAGCACAGCCCCCACACCACTCAACAGATGTAGCAGTAGAGATTGCTACCATGCTAGCTAACCATCATAATGGGTTTGGTTAGCTAATTTAGCAAGCTAGTGTCATCACCCAGATTAGCATCTGAATTCAAATGATTTTGAGTGTAATACAGTTGTTTGGTGACAATGGTGTGAACATTATTCAGCATACTGTGTAAATGATTATAACCCAAAATAAATCTCACTACAGACCCTGGAATCAAACCAGGGTCTGTAGTGACGCCTCTAGCACTGCAATGCAGTGCCTTAGACCACTGCGCCACTCAGGAGCTATGTGGTATTGTATTTTGTAGGCTTGTGTTCCACAGACTATGACAATTCATTTAGTTTAATTTACAAAGACTACCAGTGGCGCTTCTTTTATTGCTAATTCGTAGGCTACTGATTCAATATTTATTTCAAAACGCACACACTAATTATACATTTATTCAACATAATGCTTAGAGTATTAATTATTATGTATATCCTATTGCCTTCAATAGGATATACATAATAATTAATACTCTAAGCATTACATTGAATAAATGTATAATTAGTGTGTGCGTTTTGAAATAAATATTGAATCAGCTATGTTTGTATGATTTATTGACTAGATGTACAGTAGCTAACAAAGTGTAAATTGACTGGTCTGGCTAAGTTCTCCAAGTGTTCAGGTGAAGGAGCAGCTACTCCAGGAATCCACTAAGGCGAAGCCTTGCTTCACAACTCATGAACCCGATGCAGTAAAAGACACTTACATGATTCTGTCATTTCATTTCAGGTCTGTATCAGCAAATCAGCAAAAAATGACCCCTCCTGTCTCAGCCTCCAGTATTTATGCTGCAGTAGTTTATGTGTCGGGGGCTAGGGTCAGTTTGTTATATCTGGAGTATTTCTCCTGTTCTATTCGGTGTCCTGTGTGAATTTAAGTGTGCTCTCTCTAATTCTCTATTTCTCTCTTTCTCTAATTCTCTCTTTCTCTCTTTCTTAGGACCATGCCTCAGGACTACCTGACATGATGAATCCTTGCTGTCCCCAGTCCACCTGGCCGTGCTGCTGATCCAGTTTCAACTGTTCTGCCTTATTATTATTGGGCCATGCTGGTCATTTATGAACATTTGAACATCTTGGCCATGTTCTGTTATAATCTCCACCCGGCACAGCCAGAAGAGGACTGGCCACCCCACATAGCCTGGTTCCTCTCTAGGTTTCTTCCTAGGTTTTGGCCTTTCTAGGGAGTTTTTCCTAGCCATCGTGCTTCTACACCTGCATTGCTTGCTGTTTGCGGTTTTAGGCTGGGTTTCTGTACAACACTTTGAGATATCAGCTGATGTACGAAGGGCTTTATAAATACATTAGATTTGATTTGATTTGAAATCCCCACAAATGAAATGTTAACGAAAACATAAACGTGAAGATATACAGTTGCGGCCAAAAATATTGGCACTTTTCTTAAGTAATTCCCTATTCCTTCTTAATTAAATAAGATGAAATTGAATAAAAAGGTTTGAATTTTCAACATTGCAGAAACCAATTACATTTTGTCAATTTGAGTTTGCTGTTTTAATTGAGAAAATAAAGACAAATGGCATGGACAACATTATTGGCACTACGAGCTATTACTTGTTTACACAGCCCTTGGCTAAGATAACTGCAGAAAGCTTCTCGCTGCAGCTTTCTACTGACAATTTGGCCCACCTTTCAGCAGCAATCTGCTATAATTCTTCCATATTTGAGGGCTGCCCTCTACCAATTGCTGTTTTCAGATCCCACCATAGGTTTGGATGTGATTCAGATCTAGAGTCTTTGCTGGCCACTCCAGAACAGTCCAAGCATCTCTTAACCCTTCCTGGGTGCTTTTTATTGTGTGTTTGGGTCGTTGTCCTGCTGAAAGACCCATCTTTGACTGTAGGGAGGGTGTTCTTTTCATTGAATGCCTTATTTGGTCGGATCTACATTGCTAAAGAGCTCCAATTTTGTTTAATTGACCCACAGAACATTTCCCCCAAGATTTGGTTTTTGAGAGTTTCAATAAGGCTTTCGTGTGTCTCCTTCAGCAGTGGGGTCTTCCTATGTTTACCAACGACCAAATGAAGCATTCAAAGAATAGAACACCCTCCCTACAATCAATTATGGGGGAGGTTTAATATTGCTGTTGGGTTGCTTTGTTGCCTCTGGTATTGGAGGTTTTGAATGTATGCAAGACATAATGAAATCAGCAGATAATCAAGGTGTTTTGGAGTGCAATGTTCAAACCAGTTTCCAAATACTGTCTCTGTTGAAGGTTGTGGGTCTTCCAGTAGGACAACAACCCCTAACGCACATAAAAAAAAACACCCTGTAATGGTTCAAGAATAAACACTGGAGTGGCCAGTGAAACGTCTAAATCTGAATCCATCCATACCCTATGGCGAGAGCAGAAAGCATCAGTTGGTGGAGGGTAGTTTGCTGCTGAATAGTGGGCCCAAATTGGCAAAATTGTAAACTTAAGTTCACAAAAATAAAATTGGTTCTGCAATGTTGAATTTCAACTTAGTAATAGGGAATTATGGAAGAAAAATACAAATTTATTTTGACGCAACTGTATAATCGAAGCAGTAATGAACTTGTGATCATTGCAAAAGAATTTGTCAGCTCAAATCAAAGTTTATTTGTCACCTGCGCCGACTTTCCAGTGAAATGCTTACTTACAGGCTCTAACCAATAGTGCAAAAAAGGTATTAGGTGAACAATATGAAAGTAAAGAAATAAAACAACAGTAAAAAGACAGGCTATATACAGTAGCGAGGCTATAAAAGTAGCGAGGCTACATACAGCCACCAGTCAGGCTGATTGAGGTAGTATGTACATGTAGATATGGTTAAAGTGACTATGCATATATGATGAACAGAGAGTAGAAGTAGTGTAAAAGAGGGGTGGGGGGGGGTAGCCATTTGATTACCTGTTCAGGAGTCTTATGGCTTGGCGGGAAAAACTGTTGAGAAGCCTTTTTGTCCTGGACATGGCACTCCGGTACAGCTTGCCGTGCGGTAGTAGAGAGAACAGTCTATGACTGGGGTGGCTGGGGTCTTTGACAATTTTTGGGGCCTTCCTCAGACACCGCCTGGTGTAGAGGTCCTGGATGGCAGGCAGCTTAGCCCCAGTGATGTACTGGGCCGTACGCACTACCCTCTGTAGTGCCTTGCGGTCAGAGGCCGAGCAATTGCCGTACCAGGCAGTGATGCAACCAGTGATGCAACCAGGATGCTCTCGATGTTGTAGCTGTAGAACCTTTTGAGGATCTCAGGACCCATGCCAAATCTTTTTAGTTTCCTGAGGGGGAATAGGCTTTGCTGTGCCCTCTTCACGACTGTCTTGGTGTGTTTGGACCATTCTAGTGTGTTGTCAATATGGACACCAAGAAACTTGAAGCTCTCCACCTACTCCAATACACTCAACTACTATATGAGTGTATGTAAACATCTAACCCACTGGGAATGTGATGAAAGAAAGAAATGCTGAAAGAAATAATTCTCTCTACTATTATTCTGACATTTCACAATATCACAATACAGTGGTGATCCTAACTGACCTAAGACAGGGAATTTTTACTAGGATTAAATGTCAGGAATTGTGAAAAACTGAGTTAAAAACGTATTTGGCTAAGGTGTACTTAAACTTCCGACTTCAATTGTATATCCACTCCCTACAGTACATATGATGATTGACACATCTCTTGCTCAATGCTGTTGATGTGTTGACTTCAATGCCTTCCTATGTTGAATAGCACTATCAAAGATGTACAGAAGCTGGCGTAACACTTTACTTAAAGTGGGCATACATTAGACATGTAGAAGACCTTAATGAAACAAGTTATAACACCCAATATTGAGTGTTGCAATATCATTCATAACAACCTTAGTAACACATTCATTCAAAATCCTTCATAACATTTTTTTTCAAAATAAAAGAGGAAAAATTCCTCTTCAAGTAAAGTAGTACCGTGTGTTTTACATTACCCAAAACTTTTGTCGTAGAATATTTGGCCTTGGTGCGGCTGGCTTCCGGGTTGGATGCGCGCTGTGTTAAGAAGCAGTGCGGCTTGGTTGGGTTGTGTATCGGAGGACGCATGACTTTCAACCTTCGCCTCTCCCGAGCCCGTACGGGAGTTGTAGCGATGAGACAAGATACTAGCTACTACAACAATTGGATACCACGAAATTGGGGAGAAAAAGGGGTAAAATTAAAAATAAATAAAAAAAGCTCAGCTGGCACAGACATTTCCCAGATGTCTAAGTGGATGGAATCGGTCAAGTTGGTGGAAGCATGCAGAGGGAGAATTCCGCGCTATGGTCATTGTGGTTACCATCCAGCACCTAAGACTTTCTCTGCTGCCCCTGTAAAGGATGCAGCCATCAATGCCCTTGCCTGCAGCTGTAGTGCATGTGTTATCATTATTATTCATTTTAACTCTGTATCTTTGGGAAGGGCTCATAAATAAGCATTTCATTGTAAAGTATACACCTGTTGTATTCGGCGCATATGACAGATAACATTTTATTTAAAGTTTCCGAGTAACTTTACACCCTTAAGAAAAAGTGCGTATGGAGGAGTATATCCCTGCATCCTTTATGTCAACCTGGATGTTTTTGACATTGGCTAACATTACTATGTTTATGTAGTACTCATAAACATGTTATGCGGTCCTTGATAAAGTTCCTTACACTGTTGTATCCCAGACTTCACCATACATGATCCCTTATACAACTACAAACATGACATACAGTAACAGACTAGACCTTTTCTCTCAACAACATGGCCTCTTGCTCCAAGGGAGGGTGAACGTGCATGTTGTTCAGGGCAGTAGCTCATTGGTTTTGTCAGCATGTGTAAACAAATGTTCCCATTGTCCTTGATGACTGTCCATGATAACAACAGCTTACAACTTCACCCCACTGATTGGTACTATACTCATGAGTTTGGTGTCTGAACCTCTACCGTTGGCTTGCATACAAATTCCCTTCCAGATCAATTATGAGAGTGTGAAGATTGAACAGGAGAAAAGTTCCACAAAGTGCTGTGTTTGATGCTCGGACATTGATCAGATATAAGCCGTACAGAAATTCCTTTAGTTCAGCAAACTATGACAATGCATTAAAATATTTTATATTCTCCCCAGATAAGTATTTCTCGAGGTCTGTGCCACTGTAACAAGCTATACGGGCACAGGGCGAGACCCAGATGCAGATGGTTTGAGTCTCTGATATTTATTATAATCCAAAAAGCAGGCAAGAGAATGGTCGTGAACAGGCATAAGATCATAAACAAGGTCAGAGTCCAGGAGGTACAGTGTGGCAGGCAGGCTCGAGGTCAGGGCAGGCAGTATGGTCAGGCAGGCGGGTTCAGAGTCAAGTCAGGCAAGGGTCAAAACCGGGAGGGCTATCAAAAGAGAGATAAGAAAAAGCAAGAAGCACGGAAAAACACGCTGGTTGACTTGACAAGACAAGACGAACTGGCAACAGACAAACAGAGAACACTGGAATAAATACCCAGGGACTAATGGGGAAAACGGGTGACACCTGAAGGTGGGTGGAGACAATCACAAAGACAGGTGAAACAGATCAGGGCGTGACACAAGCGAAAGCTCTAATAGCATGTACAGGTGTGTGTATTCATTGCAGTATGTTTGTGCAGTAAACATACTGTATGTTTAAGTGATTGTGGGATGTGGGTTACCCTCTCATCCCTGCTTTGTTGCAACAATATAATTATGTTCTCAGAATTGCTTCCTAATTGGGCAAAGAAACACAAAATGAAACATCTGCATGAGGTTTTCTATTAAGGTAATTGTGTTGCTAAGCAGAAGACAATAATATGTGTGAATATACTAATATTAGGCAAGCTAAATAAACAACGGTTACAGTGTTTGGTAAGTAGCATAGTGTAACAATGAGTAATCACAATATTTGTTACACTGTACATACAAGATTAATTACCCAGTAATAACAACACTGAAGTCTGAACACGAAGCATTACTGGACTGGAGGTGTTAGTATCTATTAATATTAGTGATGGGCCAGCGGCAGTCTTTTTCGAGGTGACGTGTTGCATGTCATCCATGGGCTATGGTTCTAAGACCCTGTCAGCACCTTCAGAGAACATGATTGGTAATAATGGATGCCATTTCGCTGTGGGGTGGGAGAATGTCATTCATTAATTGGCTAAATACCTATAATGGTTTTTAAAAGGTAGTCATGATGAATCAGGAAAGGTCACAATGAACCTCCCATAACATAATTTATTTGTCCTCAGCAACATGAGCACTGAAGAGTTATTGCTGCAGACCAGGTTAAAAGGTCACATTCTTTTCTATTCCATGTATAATTCTCTGACCATTGTGGACAGCTACACAGACCTGGCAAAATGCTTGCTTTTTGTGCCTGGAATTGTGTTTTGCAAAAACACTTTTTTTTACCATTTGAACTGAAAACTATTAACATAAATGACTGAATTGTTTCCCAGAAATGATTTGATATGGCTCTACTGGGCCTTTAATACATTTATGATGCTGTAGTTCCCTCTGGTTTTTGTCACTTGAAGAATGTGTTGTCTTGATGCAGCTTTGAGTAAGTTTAACTGGCATTGTTTCTATTTACCATGCAAACTGGGCCCACCAAGCTGTGTTCCAGCACCCCACGACCCCACACAACAATCAGAAGACTAGACCGTGTGACAACGTGGGCGGTGCCTTTGTTAGTGACAGCTCAACACCATCTCTCCGCAGCACTAATTCTCAGACACATCTACAATTCCTGCCCTCTCCCAGGAGATAGTCATCAAAAAAGGGGCCATGTGTGCAGAGCACCAAGGCTTGGCACGCAGCTTCTTTTCATCTTCTGTTCAGCACAGACAGAGAGAGGGGCAAATGTGGAGAGATAATGAGGTGCCGTTTGGATGAGTTATGAAACGTTTTCACTGCACAAAAAAAAGTTGACTCGAATCTTTGGCAGACAGACCCTCATTTCAACATGAAACGCTTGTTAACGGAAGAAGTTCCTCTTACTTGATCCAAAGTTCAAACGTTTTGATGTTATCTAACTGATTCTTTTTTGTTTAAAAGCCAAAAGCGAGCTAATTCATATTGTACAAGATCTACTGTATTCTGTACAAGTTATTCATACCCAATTAAATTGCAGACTCAAAGGAGACACAAGGCTTTTGTATGGTAAACATATGTCTCCTCATATATGCATTGGACTAGTAATATTTTTTCTTAACTGACTTTCCTAGTTAAATAAAGGTTAAAAAAAGGCCCCCAAAATTGTCAAAGACCCCAACCACCCCAGTCATAGACTGTTCTCTCTGCTACCGCATGGCAAGCGGTACCGGAGATCCAAGTCTAGGGCCAGAAGGCTTCTCAACAGCTTCTACCCCCAAGCCGTAAAACTCCTGAACAGGTAATCAAATGGCTACCCGGACTATTTGCATTTCTCCCGCCCATCCCTTAGCTTTTTTTCTGAAACACTGGTGGCGACTGAACTTTGTTATTGTTTCAACTGCGGATTTCCCCTTTATAGATGTTCCAAGAAGATGTCAGTCGTCTCAGATGACTGTAATGATGATTCAAATTAAAAACGGGCCTTATACAGGCCATGCAGCCATTTCATCTGCAGTTGAAACAACAACAAAGCGATCACACTGCCACTGTTAAATGTTTTATTTAATTTTTGCTGAGAAATTGGCCTGGAGAAATGTAACTAAATTCATAAGTTTAGTTTATACCTGGTGCTAACATGCGTCCTTTTCTTGATCTTGTCCACATTCTGATTGCGCCCACATTTTCAGAAATGCGTCTACACATGGTATAAAAATTGGGTAACCATTCATTTTACAGCCCGTTAATTAGTATGTAATTACTAGGTAAAGACATAGTAACTAAAACGAAATTCGTAGTAACCATTTAGTCTTGAACATACTAACTAGGAACCAAGGAAGCAAGTACTAAAGTGTGGTGGAGTGTGGTGTCAAAAAAACAGAGCATCTCTTTATTACGGCCAGACCTCTCCCCATCTTTACAACCATTGAATCTATATGTTTTGACCATGACATTTACAATCTAAAGTAACGCCAAGTAACATAGTCTCCACAATTTATTCAACAGCAACACCATTCATTACCAGATTCAGCTGAGGTCTAAAACTTAAGGAATGATCTGTACCAAATACAAGTTTTAGAGATGTTCAGGAAAAAAATGTCATTTCATAAAAATGAGGATTTGTATGATCTATGGAAAATGTTTTACCTACCTACTTCTACTTATTAGTGTGCTCGCTAAAAGCCTTTTTATTATTTGTTTTACTCCGCCACTTGTAGCGGCAAAACAGTAAAAGCTACCAACACCAAAAACTACATTAAAACTTCCAGACTGGCACTGGTCATGGTACGTGAGGGGAAAAAACATGTTGATACTACTGTACTTATACTGTACACTTCAAACTAAGTGGAATGTAGCTAAGCAGAGGCAAAATCCTAGCGGAACACCTGGTTCAGTCTACTTACCACCAGACACTGGGGTATGAATTCACCTTTCAAATAACCTTATTAAACACAAGGCCAAATCTACACTGGAGTTGCTTACCAAGAAGACAGTGAATGTTCCTGAGTGGACGAGTTACAGTTTTTACTTAAATCTGCTTGAAAATCTATGGCAAGACCTGAAACATGTTTGACTCAGGCGTGTGAATACTTGAGTCAATACATATGTAAATGGGGCAGATCTGTATTTCATTTTCAACGCATTTGCAACAATTTCTAAAAACATGTTTTCACTTTGTCATTATGGTATTGTGTGTCGATGGGTGAGAAAAAAACTAAATTTAATCAATTTTTTATTCCGGCTGTAACACAACAAAATGTGGGAAAAAAAGTAAGGGGATTGAATATAACTTGGGAATTCAAGCTGTCCAGGCCCTGAGGCCTATCCAGGCCCTGAAGCCTATCCAGGCCCTGAGGCAGCAAAGCAACCCCAAGCCATGATGTCCCTCCAACATACTTTACAGTTGGGATTACATTTTGATGTTGGTGTGCTGTGCCTTTTTTCTCTCCACACAACCCAGTGGTGCTGTGGAACATCTAGGTGCGCTTTTTCAAACTTCAGACAGCAGTGGCTTCTTCCGTGGTGTCCTCCCATGAACACCATTCTTGTTTAGTGTTTTACGTATCGTAGACTCGTCAACAGAGATGTTAGCATGTTCCAGAGATTTCTGTATGTCTTAAGCTGACACTCTAGGATTCCTCTTAACCTCATTGAGCATTCTGCGCTGTGCTCTTGCAGTCATCTTTGCAGGATGGCCACTCCTAGGGAGAGTAGCAACAGTGCTGAATTTTCTCCATTTATAGACAATTTGTCTTACCGTGGACTGATGAACATCAAGGCTTTTAGAGATACTTTTGTAACCATTTTCAGCTTTATGCAAGTCAACAATTCTTAATCTTAGGTCTTCTGAGATCTCTTTTGTTCGAGGCATGGTTCACATCAGGAAATGGTTCTTGTAAATAGCAAACTCAAATTTTGTGTTTTTAATAGGGCAAGGCAGCTCTAACCAACATCTCGAATCTCATCTCTGGAATGACCTGGAGTTTTGCATAAATTGGTCATCAAATTTGATCTGATCTTCATCTAAGTCACAACAATAGATAAACATAGTGTGCTTAAACTAATAACGCACAAATGATTGTATTTTGTCTATATTGAATACATCATTCAAACATTCACAGTGTAGGTTGGAAAAAGTATGTGAACCCCTAGGCTAATGACTTCCCCAAAAGCTTATTGGAGTCAGGAGTCAGCTAACCTGGAGTCCAATCAATAAGGGTTCACATACTTTTTCTTGCCAATGTACCTGCATTTGTCCAATAGAAACTCTCATTTGCAACAGTTGGACTAAACATTACACCCTAGATCAGCTAGATGCAGGCAAGAATGTGAACGGCGGAATTAAATGTGTCACTGGCTGTCAGGTCAAATTTTTCTCTCGACCTGTTATGCACCTACGTTGTGTAAACTTTCATTCATTCATCGGCTAGGTTGTAGCAACCTCATGATGGGTATAGGGAAAATGTGAGTATCATGAAGTAGCCTAAACCTACTGCTGTTACATTAAACTGGGTGAATGGAATATGAATGACAGTCATCCAATATGCTGTAATAGAAATAAGGCCATGCTCATGAGAAGGGAAAAAAATCATATTCCCTCATCTTAAAAGGCACCGACCGCCACTGGTCTGGACACAGAGAGCGAGCAAGGCAGACCAGATTTTCAGAAGGCAATGCTACAAGGATCCAGACCAGATATAAATGTGGACAAACAGAATGTGACATGAATGTGGATAAGAGTTTCACATAGACGAAGCAAGGATGGGAAAGTCAGGCACAAATCTTTTCCACTAAAAGCCTTCCCGGGAAACAGAAAACTGAAACAACTGAAGCTTTTAATCAAACAACTGTCTCCCTGTGTACTGCACAACCTTTGGTTTAGACTCAGATCAGACAGATGGGAGGTACTCACAGGATAAAATAAATAAATAAAAAAATACAGGATTTTAGAAACAATGTGAGTAAAGGTTTGAAATGGTAATTGGACTCCACTGACAGCTCTGACTGCCGACTCCTGCAATGAGTTAACATGACTGATTCCCTCATACAGTTTTACTCAATAAAACCTCTAGGGCTCATCTCAGTGGATCTGGGAGGTATCAATGATTCAATATAAGGGGGATTTAGATGCTTGTTATTAAGTGTTTTGAATTGAGTACACTCTTAGAAAAAAAGGTGATTTGGCTGGACCCATAGGAGGACCCTTTTTTGGTTCCAGCAGGTAGAACCCATTTTGGGCTCCATGTAGAACCCTCTGTAGAAAGGATTCTACATGGAACCCAAAAGGGTTTTTACCTGCCATCAAAAAGGATTCTTCAAAGGTGTATCCTATGGGGACAGCCAAATAACTCTTTAAGGTTCTTAGAGTGTAGTCTGAGGACCTTGGGTCAATTTGCTGTTTGTTTGGAAGCAAACGAGAGTAGTTGGTTGGGGATAGCTTGGCTAAGACAGGTTGAACATTCAGCAGCCACCTCTCGTTGAATAACAGAGAAACTACTCACTAAATCCGGCATGTAATCCAATGTGTGTTCTAGAGCAGCGCTGCCCTGTAAGGCACCTTACATTGAATCCCGTACTGAGCCATGCTCATAGCGAACACACATTTTTGTGGAAAACAAAGTATGTGTTAATAAAAGCAGTTAATAAAAGCAATTAAGGTTTACTCTAAAACTAGATAGTTAGAATGATCCAATCAATACCTAACAAAACTACTAATGATAGCTTTAGTAGCCTAGCTAGCTAGCTAGCTAACATGCTAGCTAGGTTAAAGCAACCATGTAGCCAGCAGCTACAGTAATGATAATAATTTAGACACACTGAATAAATGTGATTGGCACAGGACAAAGAGGATGAAATGATCTGCTGCTGCCAAGGCCAAGGGTCATTGAAGATCCTGAAAATGTTAGTCTTCCAGTTTGTTAGTCCAGTAATGTTGGTATGTTATTTCTATTTCCACTGCTGATTATTCACAAATGTTTGTGGCACAAATGTCACTGTCAGAGCAGGTCATAGACAATTTGAACACATTTGTCCAACCATAACAGATGAATGGCTAATGCAGAAAAAGAGCAGTGATGGATTCTGGCACCACCATAGCTTACAGAAATACATAGACAGGCAGCCATCATGGCATCAGTTTTTTTTTTCGACACGCTACTGCAAAGTGACACCTACTTCTACTGTATGAATTGGTCATGTATGTTTGGTTAGAATATAGTTCAAAAAACATGAGCTGGCGCACACCCGGGAAAAATAGTTTGTGTGGAGTTGCTGACTAATGGCGAATAAAGTATAAACTATCAAAATAAAGAAAGTAGCACACTCCATGTATATACTCCCAGCAATTTAATGGGTATTTACCAACGTTTCGGCATCACTGTGCCTTTCTCAAGGGAATAGAGTGCAATAGAATGAGTGACAGTCAATCAAATCTACTTCATGAAAAGGGGGATATTATTTTCAATTACAATTTTAAAAGTAGTTTATTTATTTATTGAATTTATTTATTTGACTTGCAATCAGTTCCTACAGAGAGCGCCAGGGAACCAACCTCTGGTAGGCCAGATGGAGCCCAGGACAACAACACATGGTTAGTGGTTTTATGAATTACACATAAAACATATCATATTCAGAATGAATAATCACAAGGTTTGTGCTAGTTTGAAAGGGTTTGATTCACCTTAAGCAGTAGTATTTCCAATTCACATGACCCGACAAGAAAACCCCCAGGCCTATAGTTATAGTACAGATGAAAAGGGAAGCTATCTATAATAATAATAATAATAATAATAATATTTTGTTATAGACTACGAATAGGACGCAGAGTTTTACCTGACCATGTTTCAGGAAAAACTCCAGGCCTTTCCATGAAATGATTAGACGTTATGTCTGTCAAGCCCAGATCTGTTTCACCTGTCCCTGTGATTGTCTCCCCAGGAAATGGATTATTCTAAAGCAGGCTTAACGTAATCTTGTCTGCCAACACAGGCACAGCACAAACACACAGTTCATCACACACTTGATGAGTACAGTAGCTGCAGCCAGCAGACCTGTGAATCAGCATCAGCCTAAGTGTCTTTGATATTAGGACCAAAGGGCCTGCCATGCCAAATAGTGTCCCCCGGCCAAATAGTGTCCCCTTCTACATCACAATGGGATTCGATGAATTCTAGCTTCTGTTGCTAGGGCTGTTGCTAGAACTTGCAACATTCTGACCGGATTACGTAATGAACCAAAGCCTCCGTTGCAATGCTGGTTGCTTGGTTACCTTTAAGCTGTATTTTATGGTGACATTGCTCGCTACTTATGAAAGCACCACTGATCTCGACAAGGGGTGCAACTTTGATAGGGGTGCAGAGAAATTCACAATTCAGGGTAACGTTAAGCGGGTAATTTCTATTACTGTCACTGTTTGATAACTGGAAGGATTCATGTACAACCATTTAACAACAAAAAATTAATCTAGCTAACGTAAATTGGTCATCTACATGTTACTAGCTATACATTTAGTTATATGTCTGTCACATTGAGGTATCTAGCTACTGTGTAAGTTAACCCTGATCAATCAAAGGAATAGGTGTAAACAATTATGGTAACTCCAACTGCCCTTAACTAGGTGTCTTCGTTAGACACAGAGACCCATACAGAAAGAGAGTGGAAGAAAGTGAGAAATAAAGTGACAGGTGGGAAAAGAGTGAAAGACAGAGATAGAGATGAAGAGTGAGTGAAACAGAAAGAGAAAGACATCCGTGCAAATTGACTTAGACTTTAGTATTTCAACAACTCTTCCAACTTGTTAGGCAATCACATGTGCCTGCGGGGGAAGGATGGCCAGACAAACAGGAGGGTGATTTTCACTAAGGAGGAAAAGGAGACCGTGCTGACAGAGATGCATGCTGGACATTTCGGAGTGAAGCGAATGATTGCCAAAATCATCCTACGCTTCTTCTGGCATGGGATTGTCAAGGATGTGGACAGCTGGGCAATTGAAATAACCTTTTGTTTATCAATCGCTATTATATCAGAAATCATTATGATTTTGATGAATGTCATTTCAGAGTGCACACAGTGTCTGATGTGGGTGGAGGCAATACCTTTTAAGGTCAGTAAAGGTTAAGGTCAGTAAAACGATTTTCATGTTGATACCCATCAAGGACAACCTCCAAAGCGATGATGGACATCTTTAACACTCATTGTGCTCCTGAGGTAACCTTGAGTGATCGAGGTTGTGAACTCTGGAACAAGGTAATAACATTATAGGCTATATTCTGTCACCAACTATAAAAACAACAAAGTTTATTTACTGATGTGCGATTTTCTTTAGACCAACAAAGCCTTGTTCGAGGACTGGGGGGTGAAGCACCGGGTCTCCTCTGCATATCATCCACAGACCAACGATTTGTTTTGTTTTTTTACTATTAGTTTTTATCGTTTTCCATGGTACATAATCAGACAGATTTCAATATCTTATATCATCAATATATATCCCTTTCCTTCCCCCTCCTCCAGGTTTGGATGACCAGGACCACCTGAAGGTAATTCTCTTTGCACACAACAGCAGTGTCCAGGCCTCCACCAAGTACTCGCCTTACAACCTGCTGTACGGACGGGAGCCGCAGCTGTTGACTGAGGTGAATAATGCAATTGTGTATACAATTATATTAAATTTGTGATTGACTTATTGTGTTATTGTTTGTCTATTGCTATTTTTGAATAACATACTTTCTGACCACTGAAACTCCACCTGATGTGGTGGAAGTTATCGAACCAGATCAGAATGCCTTCGAGGACCACGCTCAGGCACTGACTGAGAAGGACGTGGAGGTTTTTGACCAGGTAAAAATTATTGTCTGCTGTTAATTTATTTTCTGGCCCTCCAATAGATATCTAAGAGATGTAATAATATGAAATATATTTGAATTTATTTCTGTTATCAATCAAGGTGAGAAAGAACATCAACAAGGTGCAGGAGAAACAAAAGGAGAGCTCCAGAGGCGAATTACTTGGTTTGGAAGAAGGACAAAAAGGAAGGCGAGACCTGAGAAACCTCACTGCTCTTTTGCTCCTAGCTGGGGTCATCATCCGTTAACTTCTCTAGGGTAGGGGGCACTATTTTCACCTCCGGATGAAAAGCGTGCCCAAATTAAACTGCCTGCTACTCAGGCCCATAAGCTAGGATATGCATATTATTAGTAGATTTGGATAGAAAATACTCTGTTTGAATGATGTCTGTGAGTATAACAGAACTCATATGGCAGGCGAAAACCTGAGAAAAATCCAACCAGGAAGTTGGAAATCTGAGATTTGTAGGTTTTCAAGTCTTTACCTATCCAATATACAGTGTAAATGGGGTCAGATTGCACTTCCTACGGCTTCCACTAGATGGCAACAGTCTTTAGAACTTTGTTTCAGGCTTCTACTATGAAGGGGGAAGAAGGGGGAAGAGCTTTTTGAACAAGGTGTCTGGCAGAATGCCATTAGTTTAGTCACGCACGCGGCCGTGAGCACAAGCTCTGTTCCTTTTCATTTCTAAAGACAAAGGAATTGTCCGGTTGGAATATTATTGAAGATTTATGATAAAAACATCCTAAAGATTGATTCTATACATCGTTTGACATGTTTCTACAAACTGTAATATAACTTTTTGGACTTTTCATCTAGACTTTGTGCTCGCGCCTTGTGCATTTTGATTACAGGACTAAACGCGTGAACAAAAAGGAGGTATATGGACATAAATTATGGACTTTATCGAACAAAACAAACATTTGTTGTCTAACATGGAGACCTGGGAGTGCCATCAGATGAAGATCATCAAAGGTAAGTGATTAATCTTAACACTATTTCTGACTTTTGTAACACCTCTCCTTGGTAGGAAAATGGCTGTATGGTTTTCTGTGGCTAGGCGCTGACCTAACATAATCGCATGGTGTGCTTTCGCAGTAAAGCATTTTTTAAATCGGTTGGATTTACAAGAAGTTTATCTTTAAAATGGTGTATAATACTTCTATGTTTGAGGAATTTTAATTATGGGATTTCTGTTGATTTGAATTTGGCACCCTGCAATTTCACTGGCTGTTGTCGAGGTGGGACACTACCGTCCCACTGGTACCAGAGAGATACCAGTGGGACAGATAATAAATATTTGAATTTGCACTGAAAATAACCTGAAGCTAGTTTTAGTTTGCCTAACACTGACATTTTCCTCTATGTCTTCATAAGGGTTACCTCGTTGGAAGCCAACATTCTTCTCCAGTTGGAGCAGTTGGACGGTCAATCCACTGAAAGCCCTGACTCCTTACACCTCGGTGAAGCCCATGAGACAAAGTATGTTAAGCTTTGGTCGACATTTGAGAAAGCAAGAAATGGTAGTAATGCTGAGCTCATAAAAATGTACTTCTTCAATTTACCTCTCCAAATTACTTTAGGACCGGCAACTGTCCGGCAGCACCTGATCAAGCATCTCTTGATTCAGCCTCTTTTCTCTCTCCTCATCCTTTAACTCTTTCTCTCCTCTCTCTCCAGATGAAATTCTGCATCCATCCCCTCCTCCATCTCATTACATAATCTAAAGCTACTGTTATTGTTATGTTGTCATTATCTGCTAATACAGTTTGCTAGCCGTATCATACTGGGCATATAATATGTGAGATACGCAGATGAACTAAAAACCACTAGCACTGCAAACAAAGAAGCAGCAGTGCCTGGACTTCACAGTCTCCCTCTTCAAGTCCCCCTTCCAAGACTGCCTGTTAAGAACAAGTGACAGGCAGAACCTCCCAATCACACAGCACCCACCTCTTTATTCCACACACCAGAATTAAGTATTTCAGTCTGATTGCCATGTGAGTGTACAAAAAAGTATCTGTGAAAATAAATGAATGACACAACTGTACCAAAAAAAAACGTTTAATGTATTAAAATCTTAAATATTGCCAGGTTGGTTTTCACAGCCGTTTCATAAGGTGTTATTATTGTAAGTTGTAAGGTATCCTTTGATGGTATAATTTTGTTCCACATTTGTTCTTGTTGTATCCTAGGATCCTTGTTGTATCCTACAATAGATACATATATATTAAACCGCAAAGGTGTACCAATGGGCTATGCGAGATAGAAAAAAGTTAATCAAAGAGGACTACTGAAATTTCAGTGTAGACAAGGGAAAGGCAGGTTAAAATAAAGACATGGCAGCCAGACAACCCAGTGTATGAATCAAACGGATTTGCATATGAATGGAGTGGAAGTTAGCTGACTTCCTGATCTGCAAGGTAAGTAACTTTAATGTGTCAAGCAGATTACACGTTTTTTTTCGCCATTTCCGAAACATAGCAACATTTAAGACATGGATTTCATGTTGTAATGTTAACAAAGTACCAAAAAGTTATTTGAATTAACGTTTTCATTTTATTAGCTAAACAAAACTTGTTTAAACAGTAAAATTGTCGCGGAAATCAGCCTTGTTGGCATAGCGATGATGAAAAGAACGTAATTTAGGCTGTAAGGATCTCTAAAATTCTAATTATTAGGTCATCACACCGTTGATATAGCAAACGGACGCTAAGTGTTTATCTAATCCCATTGTGACGTAGAGGGGGACGCTATTTGGCCAGGCCCTTGTCCCTTCACATGCATCAGTGGGAGATATCGGTCAGAGTTCACAGCTTATGAAATAGTTGAGTGTACTGTAAGCTATACAGTATTGCAGTAAGGATGATAAATATAGCTGCAAGCAACATTGACAGGGTCCTAGCAAGCAGTCCTACTTAGTCACCTGTTGGACACCATTGCAATGAAATGTGTTTCATGTTTCTCAAGATTCTACCTCAAAAAGGTAATGAGTAATGAGGTAATGAGTTATGGCCAGTACATTCTGTGCTGATAAGATTTGTCACATTTGTTCCTTATGGGGAGAGGCACCCAAGTACCACGAGACGCTTGGGATAATGTTTTTTTTTATGTGTGCATGGTTTTTCATTAACTGTGGCCCCACCTAGGGACCAATAAGTGCCATGTTTGGCACCATAGTTACTCTTGAAGGTTTCTACCATCCTGTCAAATTGTACAACTTTTTACGGATCACTTGTTGGCATATTGATCAAAAGGAAGGGGAAGTAAAAAAAAAAAGAACACTAACAAAAATAATAGGGTTCCTGCACCTTTGAGCGAGGACCCCTACCAAGGTGCCCGCATTCAGAGAATTTTACATGTTATCCTCCAGATTTCAGACATGTGTGGTTCATTTGTGCATGAAATAATCCACAGCCTGATACACAACATCCTGGAACCTGATACACAACTTCACAAAAGCTGTACAATCAGCAAGTCTGTCAAGAGAGTGCCATAGGGACGGACGCATGTTGTTTCTATGGAACAACATCTAAGGGTAAAGTATACTCCATTGCAAACACGAGTAACACAAGGTTTCTTACATCAATGGCCTTCAGATTCCACAAAGTAAATAAATGTACCTAATAACTTTATAAGAGGAATGTAAAGGGTTAACAAAATGTTGGCTGGTCCTCAGTAGCTCTGTTGGTATAGCATGGCCGCTTGCAACGCCATGATAGCAGCTTTGATTCCCGAGACCACCTTCACGTAAAACGTACACACGCATGACTGACTATAAGTCGCTTTTGATAAAAGCATCTGCTAAATGGCATATTATTATATATTAAAATGTGTTTACCAATGGCGCTCAGGCATTATTGTGCTCCTCTCTTGATGGAATTCTGAGCTGTTTTGTCTCCATTCCTGTTCAAGGTCTGCCTACAAAAGAAGCGGTGGAATGGGAGCATCTGTGAATGCGTTGGAACAACAGCTAACACAAAGTGGGCACCTTTGTCACAGACATCATACATAATATTTATAAAAAAGTTGATCCAAGATGGCGTAGCAGTCAGACGTCTTGTCGTGTCGTGTCCCTTGTATATATCGTTTTTAACATATTTTTCTTCGCATATCTTTTAAAACATTTTGCTGAACCTCTACTTCTAAATACTCTCCTGCAACCCGCCTCACCCAATGTAGCACGGATCTGCTTTTTTTCTAAAGTATTTATATTTACTTCGGATCCGGAAACCCTCAACTGAAGCTAGCCAGCTAACTACCAGCTATTCAGTCAGCAAACCATTGCTAGCGGTCATCGGCTAACCGGTCATCAGCTAACCTTTAGCTCGGAAAAGCTCTCGCCAGTTCGAACAACGCGACTCTAACCAGAGCATAACGGATCTATTATTTTTTTATCCATATTTACTTTCAATCTCTTTTCGATTTTTAATTTGATTATACCTTCCGGTAACCTGCCTCACCCAATGTGATACGGAATCGCTATTATTTTTTAAAACACATTCAAGAACCTCCAGAAGCTAACCAGCTAACTAGCTACAAGCTATTTAGTCATTGTTAGCCACTGCTAGCGGTTTTTACCTTCTGCACAGCCAGCCAGTTTTGTTTAACCTGGATAATACTCGCCAGTCTAGCTTCCCTGCCCCATCCACCGCTGCCCCCTGGACACTAATCACTTGGCTACATAGCTGATGCATGCTGGACTGTCCATTAATCACGGTACTCCATTCTGCTTGTTTATGTTTTATCTGTCGACCCCAGCCGCACTCAGGCTCTGTGTGTAGTTAATCCGACCCTCCCTGCCTAGTCAACGCCATTTTACCTGCTGTTGTTGTGCTAGCTGATTAGCTGTTGTTGTCTCACCTACTGTTTTAGCTAGCTCTCCCAATTCAACACCTGTGATTACTGTATACCTCGCTGTATGTCTCTCTCAAATGTCAATATGCCTTGTATACTGTTGTTCAGGTTAGTTATCATTGTTTTAGTTTACAATGGAGCCCCTAGTTCCACTCTTCATACCCCTGATACCTCCTTTGTCCCACCTCCCACGCATGCGGTGACCTCACCCATTACAACCAGCATGTCCAGAGATACAACCTCTCTCATCATCACCCAGTGCCTGGGCTTACCTCCGCTGTACCCGCACCCCACCATACCCGTCTGCGCATTATGCCCTGAATATATTCTACCATGCCCAGAAATCTGCTCCTTTTATTCTATGTCCCCATCGCTCTAGGCGACCAGTTTTGATAGCCTTTAGCCGCACCCTCATACTACTCCTCCTCTGTTCCGCGGGTGATGTGGAGGTAAACCCAGGCCCTGCATGTCCCCAGGCACCCTCATTTGTTGACTTCTGTGATCGAAAAAGCCTTGGTTTCATGCATGTCAACATCAGAAGCCTCCTCCCTAAGTTTGTTTTACTCACTGCTTTAGCACACTCTGCTAACCCTGATGTCCTTGCCGTGTCTGAATCCTGGCTCAGGAAGGCCACCAAAAATTCTGAGATTTCCATACCAAACTATAACATTTTCTGTCAAGATAGAACTGCCAAAGTGGGAGGAGTTGCAATCTACTGCAGAGATAGCCTGCAAAGTAATGTCATACTTTCCAGGTCCATACCCAAACAGTTCGAACTACTAATTTTAAAAATTATTCTCTCCAGAAATAAGTCTCTCACTGTTGCCGCCTGCTACCGACCCCCCTCAGCTCCCAGCTGTGCCCTGGACACCATTTGTGAATTGATCGCCCCCCCTAGCTTCGGAGTTTGTTCTGTTAGGTGACCTAAACTGGGATATGCTTAACACCCCGGCAGTCCTACAATCTAAGCTAGATGCCCTCAATCTCACACAAATCATCAAGGAACCCACCAGGTACAACCCTATATCTGTAAACAAGGGCACCCTCATAGACGTCATCCTGACCAACTGGCCCTCCAAATACCCCTCCGCTGTCTTCAACCAGGATCTCAGCGATCATTGCCTCATTGACTGTATCCGCTACGGAGCCGCAGTCAAACGACCACCCCTCATCACTGTCAAACGCTCCCTAAAACACTTCTGTGAGCAGGCCTTTCTAATCGACCTGGCCCGGGTATCCTGGAAGGACATTGACCTCATCCCGTCAATTGAGGATGCCTGGCCATTCTTTAAAAGTAACTTCCTCACTAT